>NC_089843.1:30751491-31951491 GCF_035609145.1 Eleutherodactylus coqui
TGGCTGGTGAGATCAAGTGACCGCCGAGTACATAAGGCAGCTCCACCTGCTGCTCTCCTCAGACACACGCTGGCAGAGATTAGGGACAGTGCTGCTGCTGCTATACGGAGAGTGTTAGTGTCTACAAGAACCCCAACGGTCCTTCTTAGGGCCACAGCTCACCTAGGGCACTACTGTTGTGGCTGCTGGGAGCAGTTGTGCACTTTTTTTTTGTATATCGGGCGTGCAGCCCCATTACAGCTATAGCGTTCTCAGGCTGCAGTCTGTACTACGTAGTATATGGGAAGTATTGGTGAGGCAGGGACAGTGGTAGTGTGGAATCCTGTCTACAACAATCCCAACGGTCCTTCTTAGGGCTACCTGTGACCATGTGCATTTAACTCCGTGGTTGCTGGGAGTTGTAGTACCTCAGTATTCTTCCGTAAAATTTTTTGCTGGGTGCAGTTAGCGTAACGTAAGCGCTGTCTGCCGCCAAGTGCACGGCAAGAAACCACAAATTTTTTTCACTGATCTGTTAGCCGTTAACTGCCTGCACAGTGTATGGTGACAGACACCCATACACGGGAAAGTCCAATACACGCTCCATAGCCTGCGCAACGGGGTAAGCCTACCCGCGCAACGGGTAAGCTAGTCTATATATATAAAATTTAATGTATGCGTGTATGTCTGTCTGTCTGTGTGTTTGTCCTTTATGCGCTACTACACCATTCATCCGATCGCCATGAAACTTTGGGAAGTTGTTGAGTACACTCCTGGGAAGATTATAGGCATAGTACACTTATCCTACGATAAATGGTGCGCGTGCGTGCGTCATCGACAGTTACGCCCCCCCCCCCCCCCCCACGTAGATCGTTCGATTTCCATCACTGCCACTAATTCTCTCACTTCCCAATGTCATAGAAGCGTGAAATTTGGCAAGGGCATTGAATATGTCATAAATAGGAAACGCTAATCGGTCCCAACTCGATTATTCAATTCTATGCGCCAAAGAATTAGCGTCCAAATTTTACGTACGGAATCGAATTCTCTCGCTTCCCAATGTAATAGAAACGTGAAATTTGGCAGGAGCATTGATTATGTTATAAATAGGAAAAGCTAATGGGTCCCAACTCGATTATTCAATTCTATGCGCCAAAGAATTAGCGTCCAAATTTTACGTACAGAATCTAATTTTCTCGCTTCCCAATGCCTTAGAAACTCGAAATTTGGCACGAGCATTGAATATGTCATAAATAGGAAAAGCTAATCGGTCTCAACTCGATTATTCAATCCTATGCACAAAAGAATTAGTGTCCTAATTTTACGTACGGAATCGAATTCTCTCGCTTCCCAATGTAATAGAAACTCGAAATTTGACACGAGCATTGATTATGTCATACATAGGAAAATTTAATGGGTCCCAACTCGATTATTCAATTTTAAGCGCAAAACAATTGGTGTCCGAATTTTACGTACGGAATCGAATTTTCTCGCTTCACGATGTAATAGAAACTTGAAATTTGGCAGGAGCATTGATTATGCCATAAATAGGAAAAGCTAATGGGTCGCAACTCGATTATTCAATTCTATGCACAAAAGAATTAGCGTCCAAATTTTACATACGGAATCTAATTCACTTCCTGATATATATAAATGAATGTATGTCTGTCTGTCTGTCCTTTATGCATTACTACACCATTCATCCAATTGCCATGAGACTTTGGGAAGTTGTTGAGTACACTCCTGGGAAGGTTACTGGCATAGTACAACTATCCTACGATAGGTGGGGTGCGTGCGAGCATCGTCGACAGTTATGCCCCCCAGACAAAGATCGTTTGATTTCCATCTCAAGCACGAAAGCAAAAGGCATTACGAGCAACGAGATGAGTGTTCAACCAGAAAATGATGCATCCGCCGAACGTTTCGCAAGACAATTGCTGGATATTGAGAATGCTGAGGTAAAATGAAAGCTGTGCTGTGATGGGTTGCAATTTCTTATACTGCAGAGGTAACATGAAAGCTGTGCTGTGATTGGTGGCTACTAGAGATGAACAAGCGTACTCAGAAAAGCACTACTCGCTCGAGTAATTTGCTTTATCCGAGTATCGCTGTGCTCGTCCCTGAAGATTCGGGTGCCAGCACGGAGCGGGGAGCTGCAGGGGAGAGCGGGGAGGAACGGAGGGAAGATCTTTCTCTCCCTCTCTCCCGCCCGCTCTCCCCTGCTCCCCGCTGCGACTCACCTGTCAGCCGCAGCGGCACCCGAATCTTCAGGGACGAGCACAGCGATACTCGGATAAAGCAAATTACTCGAGTGAGTAGTGCTTTTCCGAGTACGCTCGCTCATCTCTAGTGGCTACTTCTTATACTACTGAGGTTGCATGAAAGCTGTGCTGCGATTCGTTGTTATATATTATACCACTGAGGTAACATGAAAGCTGCGCTGTGATTGGTTGCTATTTTTTTATATTGCTGAGGCAGAATAAAAGTTGCGCTGTGATTGGTTGTTATTTCTCTAACTGCTGAGGTAACATGAAAGCTGCACTGTGATTGGTTGTTATATTTTATACTGCTAAGGTAACATGAAAGCTGCGCTGTGATTGGTTGTTATATATTATACCACTGAGGTAACATGAAAGCTGCGCTGTGATTGGTTGTTATCTAGATATATAAAAACGAATGAATGTATGTCTGTCTGTCTACGCAGCAAAGCGCGACGGGTAAGCTAGTAATACATAAAATATCATAAATAATTAAAAAATTGTAAGAAACTACAAAAAGTGAGACAATTAAATTGTATTCTTATACATATTCAATACGTGTCACTTATTATATTGAGCTTTTTGTTCAGTTTATCGTATTTCACAGCCTTCATATTGATTCCAGCCATTGTGCAATACTTAGTCAATGAAAAGCCTTTATTCATCAAGTTCTTTCCTATTACAGACGGGTTAAGAGAAAATTCTGCATCTGATTCCCACTAGAAAGAACAGAAAGCTCTGCAGTTGTAAATAACTAAAAGTTCAGTCCTTGTTCTCTAGAGTGATGATGACAGCGGTAATACGGTTCCTGCCCTGTAATTATGATGTGAATTGTGGCATATGGCAGGGGAATTCTAGACGGGGCGGGCCGCATCGTGAAATGTGAGGAGGGGGCCACTATGCTCCTCACGTCCATTTATACTTTTATTCATTGTTCATCCTGTGTAATTATGTGTTCAGGTGACTGACTCCTGGATGTAGTACAGATTTATCCAAGCAGTGAGGGAGGGGGAGCGGAGCGGCTGCTGTGACTGCGGCTCTGACCTGTCATCTGGTTATACAAGAGGATTCAGTGTAAAATCTAATATACCGAGTAATACAATATACTGCATACAATCTGTAATACAGTAAATACATGGAACACACTATACAGGGTGTAATACAATAAACCAAATGTCTGGGCTATGCAGGAAATAATACAACGAGTAATACAATAAACTGAATACAATGTGTAAAACGGTAAATACATGGAACACACTATACAGGGTATAATACAATAAACCATGCGATTTGATCAGTAAAATGGTTATAATTAGAGATGAGCGAGCACCAAAATGCTCGAGTGCTCGTTACTCGAGTTGAACTTTCAGTGATGCTCGAGAGTTCGTTTCGAGTAACGAACCCCATTGAAGTCAATGGGTGACTCGAGCATTTTTGTATATGACTGGTGCTCCGCTAAGGTTTTCATTTGTGAAAATCTTAGCAAATCACCAAAGTCATGTAAAAAACACAGAAATGGATAGGGCAGGCGAGGAGCAACATGCAGGGCTGCATTTCGGGCTCACTATTAAGCCACAATATTGGCAAGAGTGAGACCCCCCCACTGTCAGCATATCGATCGTTCTCCTCTGCCACAGCTGTAACAGATGTAAAATTCATCCTGCTTCATCCTGCTTTCAATGGAGCCGGCTGTATTGCCGGCTCCATTGAATTCAATGGGCTGCCATCGAGCACAGGATGAATTTTCGGGAAGGGCTTAAAAATATAAGCCCTTACCTGAAAATCATCCTAAAATGTGTACAAATAAAAAAATAAAAAAATGTCAGCATAAAGATCGTTCTCCTCTGCCACAGCTGTAACAGCTGTGGCAGAGAAGAACGATGTTAGCCCATTGAATTCAATGCAATACAGCCGGCTCCATTGAAAGCAATGGGTTGCCGGCTAGTGCGGGTTGAATTTTCGGGAAGGGCTTAAAAATATAATCCCTTACCTGAAAAAGAAAGATTTTAGTGTAAAAAAGAATAAAAATGCAGGCATTCTCTTCAATGGAGCCGCTGCTGCTGCCGGCGACTCCATTGAAGACAATGGTCCGCTGGCACACCTAAACTCTTTTTCAGGGAAGGGCTTTACATATAAGCCATTCCCTGGAAATGAATTAAAAATGATTTAAAAAACAAAAAAAATAGATACTCACCTCCCTTCAGCTGCCGGGGCACAGCCGCGTCTTCGTATTTGTAGTCCATACCCTGTGACTTTTTCATCCACTCCCCTTGCATGTCGCAGTTATCTGCCAGCCTCCGGGTTTCACATGCCTGTTCCTGGAGCATTTCATTGCCTGGCTCCCCCATTTCCTATCCTGCAAACTCCCAACCCTCATCCTCAGTGATTTCAACATCCCCACTAAGAACTAACATCTCTCCCTCTGCCTCCCAACTTTTAACATTTACCTCTTCCCTCGGCCTGTCAGAAATTTCAGATTCCCCCACTGACAGAGATGACAGCAATCTTGACCTAATTTTCCTCCACCTTTGCTCTGCATCCTTCTTTACTGACTCCCCTTCCCACTCTCAGATCACAAACTCATCTCCATCTCCATCAGACACCCTAGCATTTCCCCAGAACCCTTCAACCTATTGCACCTCTAGGAACCTCCAGACTGTTCACACCAAGCAGTTTGGTAGGGTCTTACAGTCTTCCCTGTCCCCCATCTATCTCCTCTCATGCCTCAACTTGACTACCGAACACTACCACACCATCATCAGACGTGTTCTGGATGAAACCTGTGACCTAAGCCTTCTACCACAGACGGCTCACACCTCAAATGCCTTTCATCCAGTTGTGCACTAGGTGTGTTGAACGGATGTGGCACAAATCCAAACAGCCAGCAGACTTCATCCACTGTAAATTTATGCTTAAAACCTACAATCTTGCCCTTCATCACACCAAACATGTTTATTTCAATTCTCTGGTCTCATCACTATCACACAACCCAAACAACTCTTTGATGCCTTCCACTCCCTCCTCAGCCCCCCAAAATACAGGCCCCAGTGATGGATCTCAGTGCTGTAGAGCTAGCCGCAAATTTAAAAAGAAAATCAAGAACATCCGTAAAGAAATCTCCAACCAATACATGACTAGCCCCAATTCCAGTCTCTTCAGCACTGCATCCATCACTCACTGACTATCTACACCAGAACCAACGACAGAGGAAGATGTCTCTAGATTGCTTTCCGCTGCCCACCCCATCACCTGTGCCAGCGACCGCCCCCCTCACAGCTCCTTCAGTCCCTCACCTAGGCTGCTATTACCCACCTTACCATAATCTTCAACTTCTCCTTGACCTCTGGCATCTTCCCTTTCTTGTTTAAACACTCCATCACATTCCCTCTACTAAAACAAAATGACACTTAACCCAAATGATGCTGCCAACTACAGACCCATCTCCAGCCTCCCCTTCATTTCAAAACTACTTGAGTGCCCAGTCTATTCCCACCTCACACGATTTCACTCTGTTACCTCCTTCACCCCCTCCAATCCGGTTTCCGAACCCCACACTTGACCGAAACCACCCTCACTAAAGTATCAAATGATCTCATGATGGCCAAGTCGAGGGGCAACTACTGCCTACTAATCCTCCTTGACCTCTCTGCTGCATTTGACACTGTTGACCACAAACTCCTCCTTGCTATGCTTCACTCCAGCAGCTTAAAGGATTCTGCTCTTATTTCTCCTCTTACATCCCTGACTGCTCTTTCAGTGTCTCCTTCACTGGCTCAGTCTCCCCTCCACTGCTTCTCACTGTTGGAGTCTCCCAGGGCTTGGTCCTCGGTCCCCTCCTCTTCTCTATCTACAAAACCCCAATCGGACAAACCATCCGCAGATTCGGCCTCCAACATCACCTCTATGCTAACGACACCCAGCTCTACGCTTCCTCCCGTGACATCTCTGCACCTTTCCTCCAAAACATTACTGACTGTCTGCTGTCTCTAACATTATGTCCTCCCTTTTTCTTAAACTTAACCTCTCAAAAACTGACCTTCTCATTTTTCCACCTTCTGTCAGCGAACCCCTCCATATCAGTATCTGGCACCACCATAACCCCTAGACAGCATGACTTAGGGGTCACACTGGATTCTGACCTCTCCTTCACAACCCTACATCTAATCTCTGGCCCGAGCATGCCCCTGTACCTCCGGAAGAATTGATAAAATCCATTTGTTCTTGACCACTGAAATGCTGAAGACATTTGTCGCTCTCATCCATTGCGTGTGAATTTAGCACTACTATCAGTGATGAAAATAACAGTTTTAGATAATATGCTGCACTACATAACTATTGCAGTGTACTATGTGAGCAATAAAGCAATCACACTTTCAATTGCAATGTGGAACAAATAAACGTGGTAAAAAAAGTTTAAAAAAAAAAAGTTTTTATGTGCAAATCCCTGCTACCAAAAAAATAATTTAAAAAATCACCATTAGGGCTTATTCACATGGGCATATATATGTCAGTTTTTCATGCCTGGACGATATACGCTGCCCCTCTGATACATTGGTTTACAATTAGAGATGAGCGAGCGTGCTCGTTCGAGTATTAGGGTACTCGAGATGCTTGTTACTCGAGGCGAGCACCACGCGATGTTCGAGTGAATTCCATTTTCCTCCCTGAAAGTTTTGCGCCATTTTCCAGCCAATAGAAATGCAGGGAAGGCATTACAACTTCCTCCTGTGTCGTTCCAGCCCTATCCCACCCCCCTGCAGTGAGTGGCTGGTGAGATCAAGTGACCGCCGAGTACATAAGGCAGCTCCACCTGCTGCTCTCCTCAGACACACGCTGGCAGAGATTAGGGACAGTGCTGCTGCTGCTATACGGAGAGTGTTAGTGTCTACAAGAACCCCAACGGTCCTTCTTAGGGCCACAGCTCACCTAGGGCACTACTGTTGTGGCTGCTGGGAGCAGTTGTGCACTTTTTTTTTGTATATCGGGCGTGCAGCCCCATTACAGCTATAGCGTTCTCAGGCTGCAGTCTGTACTACGTAGTATATGGGAAGTATTGGTGAGGCAGGGACAGTGGTAGTGTGGAATCCTGTCTACAACAATCCCAACGGTCCTTCTTAGGGCTACCTGTGACCATGTGCATTTAACTCCGTGGTTGCTGGGAGTTGTAGTACCTCAGTATTCTTCCGTAAAATTTTTTGCTGGGTGCAGTTAGCGTAACGTAAGCGCTGTCTGCCGCCAAGTGCACGGCAAGAAACCACAAATTTTTTTCACTGATCTGTTAGCCGTTAACTGCCTGCACAGTGTATGGTGACAGACACCCATACACGGGAAAGTCCAATACACGCTCCATAGCCTGCATTGCATTGAAAAAAAACATCATTTAAAAAAGAAATCCTTTTTACGGCTGCCTGTGACCCAGTGCATTTCACTGCGTGGCCTGTGGGACTTGAGGTGCATCAAAACTGCATAGTGCACAGCAAGGCCTGCATGCAGCCTTCAGTAAAATGTTTTGCTGGGTGCAGTTAGTGTAACGTAAGCGCTGTCTGCCTCCAAGTGCACGCCAAGAAACCACAATTTTTTTTCACCGCTCTGTTAGCCGTCAGCTGCCTGCACAGTGTATGGTGACAGACACCCATAGAGGGAAAGTCCGATACACCCTGTATATGCATTGAAAAAAACAGATATTAAAAAAGAAAGCCTTTTTATGGCTACCTGTGACCCAGTGCATTGGCCTGTGGGACTTCAGGTGCATCACAATTGCATATTGCACAGCTAGTCCTGCTTGCATCCTTCCTTATAATTTATATCTGGTTTCATTTTGAGTTATATAACCACTGGCAGACACCAACTGTGCGGCAATAATTCACAGAAATTCTTACACCGCTTAGTGTCTGCTAGATTTCTTAATCCCCCATGCTGAGGGGTAGGGGGAGAGGACATGGACGCGGTCGAGGAGGACGATGACGATGAGACACAGTTGTCTATCAGTGAGGCAATAGTAAGGGCAGTAAGTCCGAGGGAGGAGTGCACAGAGGATTCGGAGGAGGAGCCGCTGGACGATGAGGTGACTGACCCCACCTGGTGTGATAAGCCAACTGAGGACCGGTCTTTAGAGGGGGAGGCTATTGCAGCCACAGGACAGGTTGGAAGAGGCAGTGGGGTGGCCAGGGGTAGAGGCAGGGCCAGAGCAAATAATTCCCCATCTGTTCCCCACAGCATCTCCTCGCAGCAAGCTCCCGTGCAGAGGGCTAGGTGTTCAAAGGTCTGAAGGTTTTTAATGAGAGTGCAGATGACCAACGAACAGTGGTGTGCAACCTGTGCTGCACCAAGATCAGCAGGGGAGCTACCACTACCAGCCTGATCACCACCAACATCTGTTTCCCAAAGCACCCCCTCGTGCCAAGCTACCGTGCAGAGGCCAAGGTGCTCTAAGGTGTGGCAGTTTTTCACTGAGACCGCGGACCACCGACGAAAAGTGGTCTGCAACCTTTGTCGCGCCAAGATCAGCTGGGGAGCCACCACCACCAGCATGCGCAGGCATATGATGGCCAAGCACCCCACAAGGTGGGACAAAGGCCATTCACCGCCTCCAGGCTGCACCACTGCCTCTCCCCTTGGGCCCCAACCTGCCACTGAGATCCAACCCACCTCCCACGATACAGACACGAGCGTCTCCTGGCCTGCACCCACACCCTCACCTCCGCTGTCCTCGGCCCCATCCAGCAATATCTCTCAGCGCAGCGTCCAGTTGTCGCTAAGAGAATCGTTGGAGCGAAAGCGCAAATACGCCACCACGCACCCGTCGCTCAAGCTTTAAATGTCCACATAGCCAAATTGATCAGCCTGGAGATGCTCCCGTACAGGCTTGTGGAAACTGAGGCTTTCAAAAACATGATGGCGGCGGCAGCCCCGTGCTACTCTGTCCCCAGTCACCACTACTTTTCCCGATGTGCCGTCCCAGGCCTGCACGACCACGTCTCCCGCAACATTGTACGCGCCCTCACCAACGCGGTTACTGCCACGGTCCACTTAACAACGGACACGTGGACAAGCACAGGTGGACAGGGCCACTATATCTCCCTGACGGCACATTGGGTGAATTTAGTGGAGGCTGGGACCGAGTCAGAGCCTGGGACCGCTCATGTACTACCCACCCCCAGAACTGCGGACCCCAGATCGGTGCTGGTATCTGCGGTGGTGTATGCCACCTCCACTAAACCTTCCTCCTCCAACGCAACCTCTACCTCGCAAGGTGATGGCACTAGATTTGCAAAGAATAGCAGTGACCAGTATGGATAGATTGGTTGTATAAATAGAATATCTCATATAATAGAGTTTCTATCCAATAGGAAACCGGGGGGGGGGGGGGGGGGGGGCACGAGGCCAAGTTACTGGCTCGACCCCACTGCAAGGGATCAGGCTAAGGTAAAGCACACCAAGATGCCTGATATGCATGCAGATCAGGGGATAGAGGAGGTGTCTGCTATATTAGTTCTAGGCACTGGTCTAATAGCCCTATATTCTCCCCTATCAAGTTTAGACTAGCACAGAGTCTTTAACACGCTGGCCTGATTGCCCTATATCTATACCCCTGATCGTAACTAGCCAGAGCACCATAAAATAACAAACAGATAGACAGAGAGATAGGGCCTGTGGCTCTGATGGTGAACCACAGCCTATGATTCTTGTCTGAGCCTTAGTTCCTGATATACCCGGATTAGACCCTCCTCTTGGGGAGGGGACATAAAGATCCTTCAATAAATTACAAGCTCTTGATAAATAGGGGGGTGGGGTGGATAATTTAACCCACGATTACCTTGTTAGAGAGTCACCATTCACATAAGATGCACAGAAAATGGAAAAATATATCTGGGACATTGTAGGTAACCTCCGTCTCACGTACAATTGCTGTCTGCTAGCTGCGATCGCTCTCCAACGGCCGTAGTATGTTCCCCATTCACCGGGGTGTTATGGGCGGAGTGCGCATGTGTGCGCAACGTTATGACGTCATTGTGTCTATCACGTGATGTCCATTCATTCACAGAAACTGCGATGTAGATACCGAGGTACATTCCAATTAGGATGAAGCAATGCCAAAAGTAATGCATCACTACTGGCGGACTTCATTAAAAGCAGAACCACTACTAACATACATGATCAATTATCCGCATAAATAAAGATTCTATCATAAAGAATACTGCATCCTTCATTTCTTTATCATTTGGAATGTATGCGTTTAACATGCTTGGGATACCATTAAGGGAGCCCATTCAGATTGAATGAAACAATACTGAAGGTAAGTGGAACGCTGATAAGATAGTATCGCTGCTGATGGATAAATAGCAGAGAGACTGCAGAACATATAAAATCAATCTTCCGCAAAAGTATTCTGCAATCATGATTTCTTTGTCATTTGGACATGTAGTGTAAATAGAATTTTATTAACCCGCCTTAATACTAATGATGGTAAAGGTGAAGGGATCATACTAGGGATTACAGTAAATATATGAGATCTGACAGACCTACAGCGTGGGAGAGAGAAGTCTATAAATGGATTATAAAATCCAACAGATATACAACCAGCATATCAATGAGAGTTAGGAGGTTTATTGGTGAACCAGACATACATTCTGGACTCCATGGGGTAAGTATTAATGGCTGCGAGTCGTTTAAAGATACATTATCAATGTGTGTAATATAATACTCCTGATAGAGTAATTGGCAATTTGGCCAGGACCAGTATCTCAAAGAGGGATATGTATTTGTCACAAAGATGTGGAACCTCTAAATAAATAAAGTCACAGAAAACAATTGAAACATACGTTTTCATTTAGCCCAGCTGGATTAAGGGTATTCATGCGGTAAATCCACGCGGCCTCTTTCTGGAGTAAGCGCTTATCGGTATCACCTCTGCGGCCATACATTTTCAATAGTTCGATTCCTTGGCATTTGATAGAGGGAGCATCTCCATTATGCATTGCCCAGACATGGTCGGCTAATGGTGTTCATTCATGTCGTTGGACGTTACCTACATGGCCTAAAATTCTTCAGCGCAGTTGCTGTATAGTTTTCCCTAGATAGAACGGACTTTTACAGACGCGGCAATACCAAATTTGCATTTTTATTTTATTAGACTTTTAAATTATAGATATTGCAAAAGGGGGGTGATTTAAACTTTTATTCTTTCTTTTTTTTTTTTTTTTTTTTTTACAATTGAAAAAGCGTTATTTCTCTTTTTTTTTTACCTTACTTTGAAGTTCCCCTGGGGGACTACAATATGCGATACTTTGATCGCTCCTGCAGTATGATGTAATGCTATAGCATTACGTCATACCGCATTCTGACAGGCAGCCTATCAAGCCACCCCACGGGGATAGCTTGATAGACAGCCTCTCAAGACAGCCCTGGGGCCTTTCAGAAGGCCCCCGGCAGCCATCACACCTGCAGGGGGGGGGGGGGGGGGGGCGTACGGGACCCCGAATGCTGTTCGGGGGCTTTAAAAGGGTTAATAGCTGTGATCGGCTAATCGCGGCTATTGCTAGCTGGTGTCAGCTGTAGCAGGAAGGGATTAAGTGGGGTTGCCGCCCGACTTCTGCGGGTGGGCATGGACTTGAATTTTTGAATGTTTTATTAATAGACTAGAGCTTCAAGGGCAAGGTCTATGCAGTTGGTTTATATTTGATTATTTATTGAAAGTTTGGTTTAACCCCTTAGTGACGGAGCTTTTTTGCTTTTTTCCATTTTTGTTTTTTCCTACTCCCTTTTAAAAAATCGTAGCTCCTTTTATTTATCCATCGACGTCGCTGTATGAGGGCTTGTTTTTTGCGGGAGGAGTTGTATTTTTCAATGGCACTATTTATTGTACCATATAATTTACTGAAAAACTTTTAAAAAATTCTTAGCGGAGAGAAATGGAAAAAAAAACGACATTCCACCATCTTTCGGTGCGTCCTGTTTCTACAGTACACAAATTGCAACAAAAACGACCTGATATTTTTATTCTATGGGTCAGTACGATTGCTACGATAGCAAACTTGTATAGTATTTTTTTTGCTGTAGTACTTAAATTTTTTTTTTAAGATATTTAATTTTTTTCAATTATTTTCTGCGGTCATTTTGTGCGCGCATTACCGTTTTTATTTTTTCGTCAACGTAGCTGAGCGAGGGCTCATTTTTTGCGGGATGTCCTGAAGTTTCCGATAGTATCAATTTGGAATACATAAGACTTTTTGGTGTACACAGACTATATAGGAACAAACAAAACTCCTCTCATTTTTTTATTTGTTTTTGGCTGAAAGCATTTGCATAATAGGCCCAAGTGTGTGTCCTGTTGATCCACACTATATAACAAGACTGTACACATTTTACACTGTCTATTTTTGGCTTAAAGCATACGTAAAATATCCTTAGTGTGTGTTCTGTCGATCCACACCATATAACAGGACTGTACTCATTTTACACTGTCTATTTTTTGCTAAAGTATATGCAAAATACCCCTGTGTGTGTCCTGTCAATTCACACTATAAACCAAGACTGTACTCATTTTACACTGTCTATTTTTTGCTAAAGTGTATGCAAAATACCCCTATGTGTGTCCTGTCGATCCAGTCTATATAACAAGACTGTACTCATTTTACACTGTATATTTTTGGCTTAAAGCGTACGTAAAATACTCTTAGTGTGTGTCCTCTCAATCCGCACTATATAACAAGACTGTACACATTTTACACTATTTTTGGCTTAAAGCGTACGTAAAATACCCTTAGTGTGTGTCCTCTCAATCCACACGATATAACAAGACTGTACACATTTTACAGTGTCTATTTTTTGCTAAAGTGTATGCAAAATACCCCTGTGTGTCCTTACGATCCACACTATATAACAAGACTGTATTCATTTTACACTGTCTTTTTTTGGCTTGATGTATACATAAAATACCCTTAGTGTGTGTCCTGTCGATCCGCACTATATAACAAGACTGTACACATTTTACACTGTCTATTTTTGGCTGAAAGCATACGCAAAATACCTCACAGTTTGCGTAACATTTTGATGCAGTGCATTATACAACATGATCAACACTAGGGTCAAGTGTCGGGAACGAGGACATGAATGTGGACATGGGCATCCGAATGAGTGTGTGAGCAGAAGCTGAGGTCCTGGGAGGGGTGAAACAGTGCTTGCTGCTGAGGGAGAAGTAGAACACTGCGTATCTACGCTCCATAGCTTCATTTCACAGTTTGCAGGTTCGCGTGGTATAATATTATTGAAACCACAACAGTGCAATCAGGTGATGTCGTGGATAGTGGATAACACGTCCAGTAATTTATCCACAACCCAGCCTTCCAAGCAGTCCACTCACGCTAGCCAAAGGACTGGACCTCTGAATCCCCACGCTGATCCTCCTTCCTTCCAGCCTGGTCACTCCAGTAAAAGGAGAGATTCAGAAGAGGCATACTTCCAGGAAGTGTTCTCAGGTCCCTTCCCTGAGTGGCAAACTGGTTCATGAGCCACCTGAGGAGTTTGTCGTGACTGATGCCCAAAATTTGGACCTTGCATAGTCTCAGGGTGATGAGGGTGGGGACTTCCAAGTAGTGTCTCAAGAGGTATTTGTTGATGATGATAAGACATCCTGTGGGAGGAGCAGACTCAGCATTCAGGTTGGTAAGCCTACTGAAAACAGCGCTTCAGAGGGGGCAGGGGGGGGGGGGCAAGTGCAGCACCAGAACAGGTTGGAAGAGGCAGTGGGGTGGCCAGAGGTAGAAGCAGGGCCAGAGCAAATAATTCCCCATCTGTTCCCCACAGCATCTCCTCGCAGCAAGCTCCCATGCAGAGGGCTAGGTGTTCGAAGGTCTTTAATGAGAGTGCGGACGACCAACGAACAGTGGTGTGCAACCTGTGCTGCACCAAGATCAGCAGGGGAGCTACCACTACCAGCCTGATCACCACCAACATCTGCAGGCATATGATAGCTAAGCACCCGATGAGGTGGAACAAAGGCCATTCACTGCCTGCAAGTCACACCAGTGTTCCACCCCCTGTGTCACATGCTGGCACTGAGATGCAATTCCCCTCCCAGGATGCAGGCACAAGTGTCTCCTGCCCTGCACACACCTCTTCCTTCACATCTGTTCAGCATGTATGGACTGAAGAGGGGGAGGAGGAACAGGAGGAAGAGGAGGAGACTGAGAGTCATCCTTCTAGTGAGTAAAGGGATGTGCTGCGTACTGGGACTCTGGCACACATGGCTGACTTCATGTTAAGCTGCCTTTCCCATGACCCTCACATTAGACGCATTCTGGCTAACACGGATTACTGGGTTTTCACCCTTCTTGACCCACGGTATAAGGAGAACCTCTCCACTCTCATTCCCGAAGAGGAAAGGAGTACGAGAGTGATGCAATACCACAAGGCTCTGGTAGAAACGCTGATACTTCCCATCTTCCCATCTTACAACGCTAGCGGTAGAGGATGTAGTTCAGTGGGCCAACTAGCAGGGGAGACGAGGGGAACAGGCAGCATGTCCAGCACAGGCAGGGGACCACTCTCCAAGGCCTTTGCCAGTTTTATGACACCCCAGCCTGACTGTCACCACTCCCTAGTCTTGGCTGAGTCGGAGGGAACAGTGTAAAAAGATGGTGAGGGAGTACGTAGCCGACTGTATCAACGTCCTCCGTGATCCCTCTGCTCTATACCACTATTGGGTGTCAAAGCAGGACACGTGGAACGAACTAGCGATGTACGCCTTGGAGGTGCTGGTCTGCCCAGCTGCTAGTGTATTATCAGAGAGGGTGTTTAGTGCTGCTGGGGGGATTATCACGGATAAGCGTACCCGCCTGTCAACTGACAGCGTTGACAGGCTTACACTTATTAAGATGAACAAAGCCTGGATTTCCCCAGACTTCTCTTCTCCACTGGTGGAGAGCAGCTTAACATAAAGTATCTTTAAGCTGGAACTGGAGAACCATACACCCTCCATCACCCCCCAAAAAAGGTAGAAGTAGCTTGGTCTATGCCTCTCTGATCTTCCTCCTCCTCCTCCTCCTCCTCCTAAATCAGCATATCCGCACGCTGAACAGCCAATTCTTCAGAAGGACAAAAGGCTGCCTCCAGACTCTGTCAAAACAATTTTTCCTGAGGGCCACCTCCAGGTTCTTGCCCCCAGTGTTGAAGAGGTTCCAGCCTCATATGCCCACAAATGTATCCCAGCACGTGTCCAGCTATCTGACATCGAGACAGAATGAATTGTCCTGGTTTGGCCACTCTAATTTCTTTATAGTACATGCTGTCTTTCCCCAAGGCACTGGTTAAAAAGCCCCTCAGGAAGAAGCAGGGGCTGGGACTTGCCTGTCGGTGGGCCGCCACCAGGATCCCTTTAAGCAAGTACGAGCTCTGTGTTGAAAACAAATATTTCAGGGCTTCACCTGCACTCTGGGTAAACAAATCTTTCAGGGGTACACCTCTACTCTTGGTACACAAATCTTTCAGGGGTTCGCCTACACTCTTGGTAAACAAATACCCTGCACTCTCGCTCAAAAAATCTTTGAGGGGCTTTCATCTGCAATCTTGGTAAAAAAAAAATTCCTCTTTTTAAAATGGGTTGTTTTCTTCATTAAATATGTAGAAGTATTGGCCTCTGAGTCCTCCCTATTCTGGCAATTGTGGCTAATGAAATGCTGCAACGGAGGTGGCATGGGATGGCACTTACAATCATACATTAATTTGTCTGCGATTTGTCAGCTATGAAGCACAATTTTAAAAGGGTCACACGGTATACGGAAACATATCTTAGCGGCATATTTACATCTTGCTCAGCACTTCGGCCCTATTCAGCAATTCCAGCAACCTGATTGGTTCTGATTCACAATTCCAGCAACCAGATTGGTGAATAGTGCCGAAGTGCTGATGAAGATGTAAATATTCATCCCAGCGTGGTGTTCATTTTTTGGCCGCTAATTTCTTTACAGTTCATGCTGTCTTTCCCTGGGGAACTGGTTAACAAGCCCCTCTGGGAGAGGCAGGGGCTGGGACAGTCGGTAGCTTGCCTGTCGGTGGACCGCCACCTGAATCCCATTAAGCAAGTACGAGCTGTCACTCAAAAAATCTTTCAGGTTTTTACCTGCACTCTTGGTAAATCTTTCATGGGTACACCTACATTCTTGGTAAACAATTCGTTTTAGGGGTTCACCTATACTCCTGGTAAACAAATCTTTCAGGGTTTCACCTGAACTCTTAGTAAACAAATCTTTCAGGGGTTCACCTATACTCTTGGTGAACACATCTTTCAGGGGTTCACCTGCCCTGTGGGTTAAAAAAAAATCTTTTGTTTTAGAATGGGTTGTTGAATTGTGGAGATGTGTAGAAGTACTGGCATCTGAGTCCCCTTTATTCTCATGTTTGTAAATTGAAATTTTGTGACGGAGGTGGCATGGGATTGGAATTATGATAATACGTTAATTTATCAGCAATTCTCATAAGCATTGTGGGCTATCGCCCACAATTTAAAAGAGGGTTGCTGCCAGGCCTCACCAACCCTTTGCAGTGTGTGTCTCCGGTTCCTCCTCATCCAAGACGCACTTATAAATAGATAAGTGGGTGGTGTGGCTATGAAGTGACCGTGTGGCATGAGGGCAGCTGAACGCTGCGCTGGGAAAAATTTCAATATGTTTTGGACGCAGGCTCGTGCCTGCATCCTGGGGGGATTGGGCAGCAAAGCGAGCATGTAACACAGGAGAAGAGGCAGGGGTGTCACCCGCAGGCAGTGATTAGCCTTTGTTGCACCTAGTGTGGTGCTTAGCTAAGATGTGCCAGCACGTGTGCCTTGCTGATTATGGTCTGGCCCAACTAAATTGTTAGGGACGTCACCACCAGGCTCTTGCCCACAATTTGGCTTAATAGTGCAACATGGGAGCCTCAGATGCACCCATGCATGCTGCCCCTGCTGCTCCCTATCCATTTCTGTTGGGTTCCATCACTTTTTGTTGTTTTCAGGTGATTCACACACCCTCCTTTATGCAGAGCATGGGTCACCTTCAATGGGGTTTGTTACTCGAAACGAGCTCTACAAAAAGTTTGGCTCGAGTAATGAGCACCCAAGCATTTTGGTGCTCGCTCATCTCTATTCTGAACCCTTCAATGTCCTAAAAAAGGTAAAATAATATAATTATTAAAAATGAAGCCAAAATAAAGCAGACATATGGTAATGTAAGTCATTAGCAAATTGTGTTTACTATGACTATCGTTGACAAAATTAAATTCACATTTTGAAAACTGTTAATATTTTAAAAAATTAGGTTTAGATTTTTTTCTATATAAAGCTGAGGTGTATTGACCAAAATTTAGCAATAATATAAAGCACAAAATGTCACAAAAAAGTAAAAGCATTACAAGTTTATCACCACACATGCTAAATTTGAAAATGCGGTTGTGTCCTGAAATCCAAAATATGCTGCAGTCCTGAGGAGTTAAAGTAGAGATGAGGGTGGAGTGAAGAATGGAGGAACAGGAGTATTTAGAGAGGGGGCAGGCTACAATGGTGTTTGGAGATTTGGACTATAGGGAAGCTTAGGTTAATGGATAAGGAGTTCCATGTGTTGCAAATCAAATCATGGTAATGGAAAAGTACAAAATAATTGACAGATAAGATGGCTACTTACTCACAGAATGGCCATGCATAGGATAGAACACGGAGTCATATCCATTTCCCTAATAAATACATAAAACATAAACCAGTTAGAATGAAGTTATCTTATAGCAAACCTGAGAAATGTGCTCTGGGGTCACTACTCTTGTCTCCCATCACTGAGGTGGGGAACCTCCGGTGGAGGCATAAGTGTAGCTTAGCTTACTTTTTTAATACAGGCAGACCTATTAAGGGGATGGGGGGGTTGTCCAGAAACCAGATAACATCTTTAATTGTCTTAATATAAAATTGCCTGGATGTGCATGTGAGTCCTTCAGAGTGAACATTAGATTGTCAGCTTCACCGGTGACAGAGGATTAATGTGAGTGATGACAATCCTTGTACAGCGCTGTGGAATATGCTTAGAAAGAAATGATCTGTATAACACAAGGACGGCTGACAAATTTGTATTTCTTAATCTTGTTCTGCATTTATCTGTTGTAAAGCCGGTTCAGGCCACAATCATCGGGGAGCGGATCCAGAATGATGTGTGATGAGAGCAGACAATGTAAAATATATCTCATCATACTGTATAAAAAGAGGGGAGATGATAGCAGTCAGCATAATGTCACTGATCCTGTGAGCTCTGTGTCACTGCTGCTCTTGCTGCTTTCATTCATCGTGTATGACTTTATAATACTATATACTCATCACCATCCCATTCCTACATGGAGATGTTTACTCTCATTATTATATTGATTCTTCCATGGCTTCCTGTAACACAATTATTCTGTGATCTCAAGATAAGAGAATTTCATGACATAAAGATAAACCCTTACCAGGATGGAGACCTCATCATTGGTGGCTTGTTGACACAGCACACCATAACAATCCGTGAACAAGATCCCGGAACCAATTACACAACTACATATTGTTATACGTAAGTCATAGTTTCTTCTCCATATTCTCCATGAGAAGAGGGGGGAGCATAGTCTGACCGCTACAGATGTCACTTCACCAATCTACTGATATGGTACAAGCGTCTATGTATGCTATTCCAGTAATGAAGGATGAGGGTTATAGGGTGTAGAGTTGCCCAACATTTGTAAATTCTCAGAAAATCCCTAAAAATAGGGGATTCCAGTGCCCATAAAAACTGATGCATCTACGATATATTTGAAGTTGGAGGAACTTCTGCAGGTTATTGTGATTATTATCATATTACGGGTCATCGTAAATACTGCTGCAGTATTCATATTACTATTCTGAGCCATAGATATGCAACACCCCATAGGGGTACCCTGGACACTTGACTAATGTGAGAGCTGGGTGGGTTAAGTGTTAGCTTGTCACGGCGGCACTTACCAGGCTCTGTTCCCAGAGGGATGACATGTAGCCAAGGCCAGAGCAGGATTGCAGGCCACCTTCGACACCCCTAGGATAGCGAATGCCAAAAAACAGGATGAGGGGGGTAATAGTTATCACTCATTCCCACACACCAGTATGCTACACGGTGGAGAATAAACACAGAGACTTGTGTGTCGTACCTCAGGTCCCCAGAAATGGTTAGGGCCTGGCATAACTTTACTTAGAAATAATTTTGGCAGAGCAATAATTCATAGAAATGCAGGTACAATTCTTCCAATTATAAGTACTGCACTGACACTTAGGGCTTATTCACACAAGCATATATCGACCGGCCGTGAAAACAAATGGCCGATATACGCTACCGTCTGATGCAGGGCTCGGCGTATATGCTGTCAGGCGGAGGTAGACAGCTTAATTCTGCTAAGCTATCTTCCCCTTCCCTCCTCCTCACTGTCCCTCTACAAGGGAAGGGGGTAGGACAGGGCAAGAGCTAGTGTGCTGAGCTTCGCCCCACTCCACCCCTTGCCACTGTTTGCAATGGGAGGGGCGGTACAGGGCAGAGCTATGATCCACCCCATCCCGCCCCTCCCACTGCAAACAGCTGCAAGGAACAGAGAGGAGAAGAGAAGGGGGAGAGAGTTTAGCAGTCACGCTGCTAAAGTCCCTCCCTTCTCTGGCAGCTGTCATTGGCTCCCCTAGGAGTCAATGCAGCTGCCGCTACCATCGTGAAAGTGCACCCGACTGGGA
The DNA here is from genome assembly GCF_035609145.1 of Eleutherodactylus coqui. Lineage (NCBI taxonomy): Eukaryota > Metazoa > Chordata > Amphibia > Anura > Eleutherodactylidae > Eleutherodactylus > Eleutherodactylus coqui. Next base: position 30,771,466 of record NC_089843.1, read on the forward strand.
ACTTTAACACCACGTAAATATGCCTCTGTACACTGATGCATTGTAAACCATCTGATGCAGTGGATTCCGAAGCATCAGATCACACAGGTGTCCTCCCCGCAGCGTAAATGCGCCCAGCTGGGCCAATATAAAGGCGCCTGACTGGGAGCTTTAACGCCGCATAAATATGCCCTTGTGCTCTGATGCATTGTAAACCATCTGATGCAGTGGATTCCAATGCATCAGATCACACAGGTGTATTTCTGCAGCGTAAAAGCATCCGGCCGGACTAATATAGCACCAGGCACTCTTAGGCTGGGCAGAAATATGTCGGCCACTGCATAGACTCCTATGGGAGCCAATGACAGTGTATGGAGAAGGGAGGTGGGAGAGAGTTTAGCGGATTGACTGGTAAACTCCCTCCCCTCCGCTTCTCTTCTCCACTCTTCCCCTTTCCACTGTTTGCAATTACTGGCTGTGGACAAGGGGCGGGGAGGGAAGCTTAACTCTGCCCCTATCCTGCCCATTCCTATTGCAAATAGCCAAAAAGGAGGAGAGAAGAGGTGAGCCAGCAAGGAGGAGGGTAGGGGGCATGGTGGCCTCGGCGTACATGCTCCAGGTTGATGCAGTCTAAACGGGTGCACAAATGTTAGATTTGCGTGCTTGTTCATGCATTTTTATGGTGATGGCGAGTGCACATAGAAATGTCTATGGCCGTGTGAATGGGCCCTGACTCACCTATACATTTATCTATTTACAGTAACAGTTTGGAGGAATTTACACAAGCTCTGATTTTTTTCTTCGCTATTTATAATATTAACCAGAACCCTGACATCTTACCCAATATTACACTGGGATACCATCTATATGACACATGCTCGGATGGACAATTGGCAATACGTTATGCTTTACATCTTCTGTCTGGCCCTGATAAGATGATACCTAATTACTTGTGTACTGGCCGGTGTCATCGGAGATCAGCACTCCTCTACCACTATTCCAGCAGCACAAGTCCTTGGCCTATATGGATATCCTCAGGTATTAAATACTATAGGCACTGGGACACATTTATCACCTAGATTGCTGTACAATACTGATTTTTTTTTAAAAGGTGTTTTTTTACAGTAGTGGGCAGGGCTTAGTGCTAGAGGCCGTCATGGCTCACAATGTGCCATATTCATTACACTAAGCAAGAAGCTGGTGTAAATTCTAGCTGGACTATATGCCCGCTCATCGCTGCCGTAGACCTCAGATTGCATCATGTCTGGCATATGACACACATGTGAACCCAGCCTGTGGAGCGGTAGGGGAAGAGCCATATAGACATATATTTGTACACACACTGTTATGTTATATGGGTTGGAGAAAAGCGACACTTAGAGATCTCTAAAAAATATAGTGTATTTGTAAAATCTTTGTTTATTAACCCCTTAGTAACTGGCCTCTTTTGCACCTTAACCCTTATCAGCCACAGGATAACATAACTATACATCCTGGCTGGGAGGTATTGAGCACAACAGGACATACAGTTACGCCCTGAGGATAGCGTGAGATCAGAAGAGATCCCATGCTATTCGGCAGCGGGAGCCGGCTGTCACTGATAGGCGGACTCCCCCTGCAAAAGCGGGAGTGCATTGGGGCAGCAACCCTCGTTGCTAACACCTTCCCTTCCATGGTCTATGTAGATTGCAGCATGTAAAGGGTTCACAGAGGGAGCGCTCTCCCTCTGTGACATTATCGAACTCTCGGAATATAATCGCGGAGAGCCCAACGGATTGCCATGGCTACAGGATGCCACCTACAGTTATCCTGCTTTGCCACTGCCTATGATCGCTAATAGAAGCAAAAAGGCGTTGCAGTACTTCTGTCCTGCAATGCCTTATCATGTCGATCATAGGTACTATTGTACAAGTCCCCCACAGGGACACAAATATATATATATATTTTTTAAATTTAAATCCCACATATTTGGTATCCCCGTATCTATAATAACGTGCATAATAAATTGCACATGTTTTTTATTCTGCACGGCAAAAAGTGTAAACCCCCCCCCCCCCCCCCAAAAAAAATGCAATAAAAATTATCAAAAAAGCTGCCTGTCCCTAAAAATGGTACCAATAATAACTACAGCTCGCCTCACAAAAAATAAGCCGTCACAGAGCTATGTCCATGGAAGAATAAAAAAGTTATAGGCCTGAATGCAGCAATTTAGAAAAAAAATAATGATTTAAAAAAAGGACTTTTACTGCGCAAAGGTGGAAAACCTAAACAAAAATAAAGAATTTTGTTATTGTTGTAATTGTGCTGACCTGCAGAAAAAAGGTATTGTGTTATTGATGGCTTATTCACATGAGTGTATATTGGCCGGCGTTTTCACGGCCGGCCGTTATACGCTTTCATATGAGCAGTCCACCCTTCCCTCCCCTTCATCAACCCTCTGCCTATCTCCTCCACTCCGGCTGTTTGCAATGGGAGAAGGCGGGACAGGGGCGGGGCTAAGCACCCACCATCTCCCTGCCCCTTGTCCGCAGCCAACAATGGGAGTGGACGGGATAGAGTGGAGCTTAGCTCCGCCCCATTATGTCCCTCCCATTGCAAACAGCCAGAGTGCAGGGAAGAGGCAGAGAGCCAGTGAGGGGGAGGGAAGGGGGGGGAGTGCTCAGATGGAAGCATATATCACCAAACCGTGAAAACGCCAGCCGATATTTGCTCGTGTGAATAAGCCCTTATGCTGCATGACTAACGCTGTAAAAAAAAACTATGGCAGAATTGATGTGTTTTCTCTCCCTGCTATAATAAAAAAATAATAAAAGTTTAGGCAAGGTGTTGTTTTTTATGGCGTTGCTTTAGGGTACGTATAATGTTTTGTAACTAGAGATGAGCGAGCACCAAAATGCTCGGGTGCTCGTTACTCGAGATGAAATTTTCACGATGCTCGAGAGTTCGTTTCGAATAACGAACCCCATTGAAGTCAATGGGCGACTCGAGCATTTTTGTATATCGCCGATGCTCACTAAGGTTTTCATTTGTGAAAATCTGGGCAATTCAAGAAAGTGATGGGAACGACACAGCAACGGATAGGGCAGGCGAGGGGCTACATGTTGGGCTGCATCTCAAGTTCCCAGGTCCCACTATTAAGCCACAAAAGCGGCAAGAGTGCCCCCCCTCCCAACAACTTTTACTTCTGAAAAGCCCTCATTAGCAATGCATACCTTAGCTAAGCACCACACTACCTCCAACAAAGCACAATCACTGCCTGCATGACACTCCGCTGCCACTTCTCCTGGGTTACATGCTGCCAAAGCCCCCCCTGCACGACCCAGTGTCCACAGCGCACACCAAATTGTCCCTGAGCAGCCTTCAGCTGCCCTCATGCCACACCACCCTCATGTCTATTATTAAGTGCGTCTGCCATGAGGAGGAACCGCAGGCACACACTGCAGAGGGTTGGCACGGCTAGGCAGCGACCCTCTTTAAAAGGGGCGGGGCGATAGCCCACAATGCTGTACAGAAGCAATGAGAAATCCAATCCAGTGCCACCTCCATCTGGAGCTGCATACGTGGGCATAGCAATGGGAACCTATGTGCCACACACTATTCATTCTGTCAAGGTGTCTGCATGCCCCAGTCAGACCGGGGTTTTTTATAAATAGTCACAGGCAGGTACAACTCCGCAATGGGAATTCCGTGTGCACCCACAGCATGGGTGGCTCCCTGGAGCCCACCGGCTGTACATAAATGTATCCCATTGCAGTGCCCTGCACAGCAGAGCTAACGTCAGATTAAATGCAGGTGGGCTTCGGCCCACACTGCATGCCCCAACCTGACCGGGGTTTTTAATTCATAGACACAGGCAGGTACAACTCCCTATTGTGAAGTCCCTGTGGACCCACAGCATGGGTGGCTCCCTGGAACCCACCGGCGGTACATAAATATATCCCATTACAGTGCCCAGCACAGCTGAGGTAATGTCATGTTTAATGCAGGTGGGCTGCGGCCCACACTGTATGCCCCAGTCAGACTGGGGTTCTTTAGAAGTGGACACAGATGCATTTACAACTCCGTGTGGACCGACAGCATGGGTGGGTGCCAGGAAGCCACCGGCGGTACATAAATATATCCCATTGCAGTGCCCAGCACAGCTGAGGTAATGTCATGTTTAATGCAGGTGGGCTTCGGCCAACACTGCATGCCCCAGTCAGACTGGGGTTCTTTAGAAGTGGACACATGCAGTTACAACTCCGTGTGGACCGACAGCATGGGTGGGTGCCAGGAAGCCACCGGCGGTACATAAATATATCCCATTGCAGTGCCCAGCACAGCTGATGTAACGTCAGCTTTAATGCAGGTGGGCAAAAAATTAATTGGATTACACTGTAGGCGAGGGCCCCCCAAAATTGGTGTACCAACAGTACTAATGTACCTCAGAAAAATTGCCCATGCCCAACCAAGAGGGCAGGTGAAACCCATTAATCGCTTTGGTTAATGTGGCTTAATTTGTAACTAGGCCTGGAGGCAGCCCAGTTAAAATAAAAATTGGTTCAGGTGAAAGTTTCAACGCTTTAATGAGCATTGAAACGTATAAACATTGTTTACAAAAATTATATGACTGAGCCTTGTGGGCCTAAGAAAAATTGCCCGTTCGGCGTGATTACGTCAGGTTTCAGGAGGAGGAGCAGGAGGAGGAGAATGAATAGAATATACAGATTGATAAAGCTAAAAGGTCCCCGTTTTTGATGGTGATAGAGAACGATGCTTCCATCCGCCGGTGCAGCCTACGTATTGTTTAGGTATCGCTGCTGTCCGCTGGTGGAGAAGAGAAGTCTGGGGAAATCCAGGCTTTGTTCATCTTGATGAGTGTAAGCCTGTTGACACTGTCGGTTGACAGGCGGGTACGCTTATCCGTGATGATTCCCCCAGCCGCACTAAACACCCTCTCTGACAAGACGCTAGCCGCAGGACAAGCAAGCACCTCCAGGGCATACAGCGCGAGTTCAGGCCACGTGTCCAGCTTCGACACCCAGTAGTTGTAGGGGGCAGAGGCGTCACGGAGGACGGTCGTGCGATCGGCTACGTATTCCCTCACCATCCTTTTACAGTGCTCCCGCCGACTCAGCCTTGACTGGGGAGCGGTGACACAGTCTTGCTGGGGAGCCAGAAAGCTGTCAAAGGCCTTAGAGAGTGTTCCCCTGCCTGTGCTGTACATGCTGCCTGATCTCCACGCCTCCCCTGCTACCTGGCCCTCGAAACTGCGCCTTCGGCCACTAGCGCTGGGAATTTTACCATCAGTTTGTCCGCCAGGGTCCTGTGGTATAGCATCACTCTCGAACCCCTTTCCTCCTCGGGTATGAGAGTGGAAAGGTTCTCCTTATACCGTGGGTCGAGCAGTGTGTACACCCGGTAATCCGTAGTGGCCAGAATGCGTGCAACGCGAGGGTCACGAGAAAGGCATCCTAACATGAAGTCAGCCATGCGTGCCAGGGTACCTGTACGCAACACATGGCTGTCCTCACTAGGAAGATCACTTTCAGGATCCTCCTCCTCCTCCTCCTCCTCCTCCTCAGGCCATACACGCTGAAAGGATGACAGGCAAGCAGCATGGGTACTCTCAGCAGTGGGCTGTCTCTTCCCCCTCCTCCTCATCCTCCTCATGCTCCTCCTCCTCCTCAACGCGCTGAGATATAGACAGGAGGGTGCTCTGACTATCCAGCGACATACTGTCTTCCCCCGCCTCCGTTTCAGAGCGCAAAGCGTCTGCCTTTATGCTTTGCAGGGAACTTCTCAAGAGGCATAGCAGAGGAATGGTGACGCTAATGATTGCAGCATCGCCGCTCACCATCTGGGTAGACTCCTCAAAGTTTCCAAGGACCTGGCAGATGTCTGCCAACCAGGCCCACTCTTCTGTAAAGAATTGAGGAGGCTGACTCCCACTGCGCCGCCCATGTTGGAGTTGGTATTCCACTATAGCTCTACGCTGCTCATAGAGCCTGGCCAACATGTGGAGCGTAGAGTTCCACCGTGTGGGCACGTCGCACAGCAGTCGGTGCACTGGCAGATTAAACCAATGTTGCAGGGTGCGCAGGGTGGCAGCGTCCGTGTGGGACTTGCGCAAATGTGCGCAGAGCCGGCGCACCTTTCCGAGCAGGTCTGACAAGCGTGGGTAGCTTTTCAGAAAGTGCTGAACCACCAAATTAAAGACGTGGGCCAGGCATGGCACGTGCGTGAGGCTGCCGAGCTGCAGAGCCGCCACCAGGTTACGGCCGTTGTCACACACGACCATGCCCGGTTGGAGGCTCAGCGGCGCAAGCCAGTGGTCGGTCTGCTCTGTCAGACCCTGCAGCAGTTCGTGGGCCGAGTGCCTCTTCTCTCCTAAGCTGAGTAGTTTCAGCACGGCCTGCTGACGCTTGCCCACCGCTGTGCTGCCGTGCCGCGCGACACCGACTGCTGGCGACATGCTGCTGCTGACACATCTTGATTGCGAGACAGAGGTTCCGTAGAAGGAGGAGGAGGAGGGGGGTTTAGTGGAGGAAGCATACACCACCGCAGATACCACCACCGAGCTGGGGCCCGCAATTCTGGGGGTGGGTAGGACGTGAGCGGTCCCAGGCTCTGACTCTGTCCCAGCCTCCACTAAATTCACGCAATGTGCCGTCAGGGAGATATAGTGGCCCTGCCCGCCTGTGCTTGTCCACGTGTCCGTTGTTAAGTGGACCTTGGCAGTAACCGCGTTGGTGAGGGCGCGTACAATGTTGCGGGAGACGTGGTCGTGCAGGGCTGGGACGGCACATCGGGAAAAGTAGTGGCGACTGGAAACTGAGTAGCGCGGGCCCGCCGCCGCCATCATACCTTTGAAAGCCTCCGTTTCCACAACCCTATACGGCAGCATCTCCAGGCTGATAAATTTGGCTATGTGCACGTTTAACGCTTGAGCGTGCGGGTGCGTGGCGGCGTGCTTGCGCTTGCACTCAAACACTTGCGCTAGCGACGGCTGGACGGTGCGCTGAGAGACATTGCTGGATGGGGCCGAGGACAGCGGAGGTGAGGTTGTGGGTGCAGGCCACTGGATCTCAGTGGCAGGTTGGGACACAGGGGGAGAGGCAGCAGTGCAAACCGGAGGTGGTGAACGGCCTTCGTCCCACCTTGTGGGGTGCTTAGCCATCATATGTCTGCACATGCTGGTGGTGGTGAGGCTGGTGGTGGTGGCTCCCCGGCTAATCTTGGCGCGACAAAGGTTGCACACCACTGTTCGTCGGTCGTCTGCACTCTCAGTGAAAAACTGCCAGACCTTTGAGCACCTCGGCCTCTGCAGGGTGGCATGGCGGAGGGGGCGCTTTGGGAAGCAGTTGGTGGATTATTCGGTCTGGCCCTGCCTCTACCCCTGGCCACCGCACTGCCTCTTCCAACCTGCCCTGCTGCTGCACTTGCCTCCCCCTCTGAAGACCTGTCCTCAGTAGGCGTAGCAAACCAGGTGGGGTCAGTCACCTCATCGTCCTGCTGCTCTTCCTCCGAAACCTCTGTGCGCTCCTCCCTCGGACTTACTGCAATTACTACTACCTGAGTGATAGACAACTGTGTCTCATCGTCATCGTCCTCCTCACCCACTGAAAGCTCTTGAGACAGTTGCCGGAAGTCCCCAGCCTCATCCCCTGGACCCCGGGAACTTTCCAAAGGTTGGGCATCGGTCACGACAAACTCCTCCAGTGGGAGAGGATTCGGAACCATTGCTGCCCATTCTGGGCAGGGGCCCGAGAACAGTTCCTGGGAGTCTGCCTGCTCCTCAGAATGTGTCATTGTAATGGAGTGAGGAGGCTGGGAGGAAGGAGGAGCAGCAGCCAGAGGATTCAGAGTTGCAGCAGTGGACGGCGCAGAACTCTGGGTGGTCGATAGATTGCTGGATGCACTTTCTGCCATCCACGACAGGACCTGCTCACACTGCTCAGTTTCTAATAAAGGTCTACCACGTGGACCCATTAATTGTGAGATGAATGTGGGGACACCAGAAACGTGCCTCTCTCCTAATCCCGCAGCAGTCGGCTGCGATACACCTGGATCAGGAGCTCGGCCTGTGCCCACACCCTGACTTGGGCCTCCGCGTCCTCGCCTGCGTCCACGTGCACTTCCTCTAGGCCTACCCCTACCCCTCAGCATGGTGTATTACCAGTAGTGCAGAAACAGAACGCTGTAATTAAATGTGCCGCTTATTGGCCTGTGGTTGGAGGCTGACTTCGCTTACGGAACGCACAGCAGAGCCAGGAAAGAATTTTGCGCAAGCCTGTTGTAACACTTAGCTGGCTGCGTATTAATTAGGACTACTACCCCCAGCAGAGACGCAGTACACTCAGGACGGTCACAGGCAGCCCAAATAGAATGTTTTTTCCCAATTTTTTTTGGAAAAGCCCACTGCCTATATAGACACTGTCCCTGCCTCAGCACTACTGGCCCTGGACTATGTAAAATTACTGCAGACTGAGGACGCAATGCTCTGCACGGCCGATATACAAAAAAAAAATGTGCAACACTGCAAAAAGCAGCCTCAACAGTACTGCACACGGTCAGATGTGGCCCTAAGAAGGACCGTTGGGGTTCTTGAAGCCTAAAATAACTCCTAACACTCTCCCTATAGCATCTCCACCATCAGCAGCACTTTCCCTGAGCTATGTCAGAATGCATCTGTGGCGAGCCGCGGGAGGGGCCGATTTATATACTCGGGTGACACCTGATCTCGCCAGCCACTCACTGCAGGGGGGTGGTATAGGGCTTGAACGTCGCAGGGGGAAGTTGTAATGCCTTCCCTGTCTTTCTATTGGCCAGAAAAGCGCGCTAACGTCTCAGAGATGAAAGTGAAAGTAACTCGAACATCGCGTGGTGCTCGCCTCTAGTAACGAGCATCTTGAACACGCTAATACTCGAACGAGTATCAAGCTCAGACGAGTACGTTCGCTCATCTCTATTTGTAACGCATTTATAATTTTTGGGAGGGGAATGTATAATAAAAGAACTGAAATGTCACCACTGGTATTTGTTTTTTGTATTATTGGCATTCATCGTTCATTGAAAAAAAAAAAATCATGACTATATTATTCTCTGTATGAGCACAATTACGAGGGCTCATTCGCATGAGTGTATGTTAGTCAGCACTTTCATGGCCGGCCGCTATGTGCTACTATCTGATGCATTGGATGGCAAACAGCAGCAAGGGGTGGAGAGGGGGCGCAAGCTCAGCACACTAGCTCCCGCCCCATCCTCCCTCCTCCCCTTGCAGAGAGCTGGCAAGGGAGAGGGAAGGGGGAGACAGTTTAACATATATGCCGAGCCCTGCTTCAGATGGTAGGGTATATCAGCCGCTGATGTACGCTCGTGTGAATAAGCCCTGATACCAAGAATAAAGAGTTTGTTTCTACTTTTCATACACCTGGAGTGCTGCCATATCTTTTCAGATTTATGACGTATAATATAGAGTTGGTCAAATCCGTGCTTGGCTGTTTGCATTCCCTGGAAGGATCCAACCACAGGCTTGGAGCCATTTCTATGTGCTGCTGGAACCTCTCTATACAGTAAATTATTTCTCTGTTCCCACATTACAAGGCCCAAAACATTTACATTTTTTGATTAACAGAGATATGAGAACTTATTTTTTGCAGGACATCTTTTTTATTGGTACTGTTTTGGTCTACAGATGACTTTTTGTTGTTTTTTGTCAGCTTTAGTTGCATTTTTGGCAGGTAGGAGTAGGAAAAAAAACAATTTATTCTAGACATTTTAACTAAGTAAAATTAAAATTAAAAATGTGAAATTCAGCTCAGCTGGATCTCCTTAAAGACGGTGGAACTACCCATGTGATTTGACTGTCTACCTGGACTACGGGGTTTCCTTATCAGAGACTCCCCTGTGACGTAAGTTCCCTATCTATTCCTAACAAATCTATGCTTTGCCTCCTGGAGCGCTGGTGCTTTTCTTTTATTAAATCACTTTTCATTCAAAACATTTACAAAGTAGCTAATTCTTGCATTTCCATATGCATATAACAACATACACAAAATCTTGCGTTTTCAGTTAAAATAACAAAGCTTAGATTTGCCAGATTTCACAATATTCAGATTTGTAGTAATTTCTGTTTTGGTTATAATTAGAGATGAGCGAACCTACTCGGCCACGCCCCTTTTTCGCCCGAGCACCGCGATTTTCGAGTACTTCCGTACTCGGGCGAAAAGATTCGTGGGGCGCCGTGGGTGAGTGAGGGGTTGCAGCGGGGAGTGGGGGGGAGAGGGAGAGAGAGAGGGCTCCCCCCTGTTCCCTGCTGCTACCCCCCGCTCCGCCACGCCTCCCCCCGCCCCCTGAATCTTTTCACCCGAGCACGGAAGTACTCGAAAATCGCGGTGCTCGATCGAGTAATTACTCGAAACGAGTAGGTTCGCTCATCTCTAGTTATAATACTAAGTTTATACACGATCCCATTACATTCATATGAGATTGTCGTAGCTAAATCAAAGCTAAACAAGGAATATTTGCTAGTACTGAAAATACATATTCCCGCTCATCCAAGGGACCTCACAAGCTACTCTAATTTACCCACCAAATATAGGGAAACCAATCAGAAATGCACCTGTCAATTAAACTCTTAGCGGTATGGAAAGTGAATTATTGCTCACCAGGTACATGGTGGGTTAACCCTGGTGTGAGGGATCCCACCGGCACCGTTGGCTAGGTTTGCATGTCGAAAATCTTTTAGTTCACGATCCAGTGATGTCTGGAGAGATGTCTGGGGTAGCTTACAGCGTAGGTACCTGGATGACCAAAAGCTCACAACAAAATACCAAGTGGAAAATAAAAAGAGCTCAACGTGGACTCTCCAAGAAGGATTTATAGTTTTTATTGCAACGCGTTTCAGCATGAACATGTCTTTCCAAGGAATACATAAAATATGCAAGTACAAGCTTATATACTTTCAGTAGGTCACTTACAAATGAGGCATACATATGTGGTACCGCTCGGTACTCTGTGACGTCATTCTCCAGGAGGGGCCATCATGTGCCTTACTGAAGTAAGAGAGGGGATGCCTTGAATCCCTTTGCGATGTCCAACCAATCTAAATGAGAGGGTGGAGCCATCACTAAAGGTACCAGATGCTGCCAAAGGACATTGCAGGTATTCCTGATGATCAACAAATTGTTAATTGGCCTAAACAAAACTCAAAATGTAGTGAAACATACAAATTCCCAGTGGCTGGGAACCTGCACAAAGAAAGAAAAAAAAAATTTCTGTGAAAAAATGAAAATTAATTTAAAAAAAACAAAGCACTCCCAACTAGAGATGAGCGAACGTACTCGGATAGGCACTACTCGTCCGAGTAATGTGCCTTATCCGAGTACCGCTGTGCTCGTGCTCAAAGATTCGGGACGCGCTGCGGAGCGGGGAGCTGCAGGGGAGAGCGGGGAGGAACGGAGGGGAGATCTTTCTCTCCTTCTCTCCCGGCCGCTCTGCCCCGCTCCCCGCTCCGACTCACCTGTCAGCAGCGGAGCGCCCCGAATCTTTCAGCACGAGTACAGCGGTACTCGGATAAGGCACATTACTCGGACGAGTAGTGCCTATCCGAGTACGTTCGCTCATCTCTACTCCCAACGTGACCAGAAGTCTTTCCTCAGCTGATAAACAAATCCATATTGGTGCCAGTGTAAGTAAGTCCGGATTGCACCTCCTTCAGAAGTTTATTAAAGAGCTATAAGTGCAGGGTGTGACACCAGAGGATGAACCCAGAACCTCTTCCTTCGAGGCCTAGTTTCCAGCACCCAAATCAATAAAACAGCAACCAAGGCAAAAAAAAACATTCTCGTCATCAGAAGACTTGTCTTCACCCTCAACAACTCTCTTACAAATCCATAAAGTACTAGAAACCCCACAGATGAATGTCACGCTGCACATGTGGCATATTTATGGGTGGTCATAATGGGAAGCCATGGCAACCGTATGTCAGTCACTGATGTTCAGACCTGCCATGCCTGTGGTCACTATTGTGAGTGCTAAAGCATAGAAGTACTGCAATAGTTAATCATAGTGATCAGAGCTTGTTTGCATAAAAGCTTGTTTGTCTACGGAGACATAAAAAAGTATATTAAAAAATCACATAAGAACCCCCTATTTAATGTACTTTCCCCCTTTTGTACAAAAATGTAATCAGAAAAATTCACATATTTGGTATCCTCATAACCAAAGCAACCGGTACAATAAATTAAACACTATTTATCCTCTATAGCAAAAAGTGCAGTAAAACTTAAAAACCCAAGGATTTCTCCATATGGGAGAGCGCGATATATTATGCTTGTGAAAGGCGATTTACCTGTGGATGCAGGGTGATTTTCAGGCACAAACGCCTCGCATCTGTGAAACGCCAATCCTCTTACGTGAGTTTCCCGAGCAATAGATGACTGGGTTTACCATTGATTTTAAACCTTGACTCACATGCACATCATACGCCATGCGATACATTAAAGGTCCCATTGAAATCAATGAAGGATGCGTTGTACATACCTTGTGCATGAGAGAACAGCTGACTATACAACACACGTTCACTCCACAAATATGCGGCGCTCATATACGCACAAATATGCTTACGCTTGTGCGAATCTGGCATTAGGCTAATTTCACATTAACGTACTTTTATTCCCTTATGTGGCCGTTATAATCACAGCCGTAAAAAGGGACAAAACAACAGCACCGCTCTCTATGGGATTTCAGTGGTTTCATTTCCAGCAGCTCTTTTCCCAGACGTGATTTTTACGTAGTGAATATCATGGGCAGAAGAGATCAGGCAGCCGCAGACTTAGGGTGACTACCCACAGCAGTTTTTTTTTTACTGCGAAATTCGCAGCGTTTTTTTTTCTGCAGGAGTCTATGGGACTTGTAAGGTTAAAATTGTGATCGCGCAAATGAAAAAAAACTGTAGTGGGTAGTCACCCTTACCGCCTCTTTCTTCAAACTCCTGCACTCTGGCACAGGGTTTGATCTGCCGACGAGAGATGAAATCCCCCTCCATCAGACACAGTTGCGCTACGTACCGCTGAGAGTACTTTCCCCTATGGCAGTGTGAATAAGCCCTCCAGCTGCCTTTACTTGGGCTGTAAATGCTGCAGAGTTTCCAGAGTGGCTTTAGGGCTTATTCACAGCAGCGTATATCAGCCAGCATTTTCACAGCCAACCGATATATGCTTCCAATCTGATGCACGGTGCGGCGTATACGCCATTGGGAAGGGGAAGACAGCACTGCTAAGCTGTCTCCTCCTTCCCTCCCCCTTGCTGGCTCTCTGTAACGGGAGGAGGTGGGGTGGGAGCTAGTGTGCTGAGCTCCGACACCCTCACCGATGTTTGCAATGGGAGGGAGCTTATGCTCCTGTTTCCCTTAAGGATTAGTGGATGAGGGAGACCACTGCTGGAGCTATGGGGGTGGAAGTGCTCTGGAGTGTGAGGGGCCAAGCTGGCTGCTGGTGCTTTGAGCTACAGAGGCAAGGGCTCAGCAATGCAGGCTGAATTAGCTGAATTGGTACCTCTGCCTCCCCCTGCTGTGCTGTGTCCCTGCCAGCATCTGCTGCTGGGCTGAGTGTGATAAGCCCCTCACATGTGGAGATCCTGGTGGCTCCTGCCTCCTCCCTTGGGGGATGTTCAGAGGTGCCTGCTGGTGGTGAGTCCTCACTCCCTCCTCTCTGATCTGGAGACTATATGGCACTGAACTCCTGCTGTGCCATGTGTCCCTGCCAGCATCTCCTGCTGGGCTGAGTATGATAAGCCCCTCAAATGTGGAGATCCTGGTGGTTCCTGTCTGCCTCCTCCAGTAGGGATGCTCAGAGGTGTCTGCTGGTGGTGAGTCCTCACTCCCCCCCTCTCTGATCTGGAGACTGTGGCAGTGATCTCATGCTGGGATGAGTATGATAAGCCCCTCAAATGTGGAGATGCTGGTGGTTCCTGTCTGCCTCCTCCAGTAGGGATGTTCAGAGGTGTCTGCTGGTGGTGAGTCCTCACTCCCCCCTCTCTGATCTGGAGACTGTGGCAGTGATCTCCTGCTGGGCTGAGTGTGGTAAACCCCTCACATGTGGTGATTCTGGTGGCTCCTGCCTGCCTCCTCCTGCGGGGGATGTTCAGAGGTGCCTGCTGGTGGTGAGTCCTCACTCCCTCCTCTCTGATCTGGAGGCTATATGCCAGTGATCTCCTGCTGTGCTCCATGTGGAGTGCTGTGAGCAGCCATCCTAGGTGCAGGGATCTGACTGCTCTGTCTGGGACCAACTCCAAAGAAGTGAGCCATGGATCCAGAGTCCTCCTCCACTTTGCCTTCTGTGTTTAGGCCTCCTGCAGACAGCCGGGTCGGATCCTGCTGCAATAATTCTTGCAGCTTGATGCAGGCAGTGCCCCTGCAGTGACCACGGCGGCTCACCTCCTCCCGGCATCTCCCCACTTTGCTATGCGCTAGCTGCCACCCAGCCAGCACATGTGCAGAGCAGAGCCAGTGCGTCAGCCTTGACGTCTCTGTGCGGCCTCTACGAGGCTCGTAAAGGAATAGGAGATGCCCTGATTTGTTTACCGTGGAAGTTTATTATTATCTAATGCAATTCTATGGCTGCATGCACGGGCAGAAGTTTTGCGGGAAATCCCGCCGCAGAATCTCCACCTGTGTGCAGGGGCCTTACTTGTTGCTTCCAACAACCCATCTTGCCAGGTTGGGGCCACAATGATGTCTGTTAAGGCTGTAGATTGCCAGGTTAGCAGGAGCGCTGTGGACATGTGTCCTACTCTGCCATCAACCAAGCCACGCGTTTTTGACAGGAGAACACCTCGCATTCCCGATCTAAAAAGCATGCTGGAGAGCGCGATGTCTGCTGGATTTCACAGCCCAATATCACGCTCGCCTGTGTGTAGGAAGCCTTACAATATGTTTTGTATATGAAGTTTTGGACGTCCTATTAACTAACTGACTGAGAACAGTCTGTACAAATGATTTTAGTTTTCTTCTGTGTTTTGCAGATCAGCTATGGAGCCTCCGACCCCTCATTATCTGATAGACTCCTTTATCCACATGTTTTCCAAATGGTCCAAAATAACCACATCCACAATATGGCGATCAGCGATCTGCTGGAACACTTTGGCTGGACCTGGGTTGGGACTATAGTATCGGATGATGAAATTGGAGAGAATGAGCTGCAAATATTAACAAAGTACATGAGAGAGCGCGGGATCTGTGCCGCCTTCACCATAACACTTACAGGGGAAAATTATAAAAGAATTTTACACGTTCTAAACAATCCACAAGTCAGCATCATTATATTGTGCGGGACCTTCTCTGATAATATAGATATGTTAATGAAATATTATAAATATATATTAAGAGATAAAACCTTCATCCTTTCACCATCCTGGATCAGTAATTCTTGTGTAGAGCTAGATGGCTCAGTATATAATGGAAGTCTAGTATTGCAGTTTTCATCACCTTTTCCAGGTCTGGAGGATTTTGTAAAAATATTCAGGAAATATTTTGAAATGCACTTCAATAAGAACTATTGGAAATTGTTAGATGATATAGGCAAGACTAGTGATATAGATACCCTCATATCAGAGTATGGCATCAATGAAGAGTACAACTTTACTGCACCAAATCTGACATATATCCTCTCAGCAGGGGTCGCCCCAAGACTGTATTCTGCAGTAGAAGTTCTGGCAAAAGCTCTACATGAAATGGTCTTATTTATAAAGAGTGAATATGAAGAAAACTCAGTAACTGGATTTATACACTACAGACTGAAGTTACAGCGCTACATACAAAGGATGAAGTCCTCACCGGATCCCATGAGACCTTCATATTACTTTAATGAGCAGGGAGTAGCTATACATACATATATGATAATAAACTGGTTATATATAGAAGAGGCCATACATGAGGTTGAAGTAGGAAATTTTTCTCCGTGGGCCGTCAGTGGTGAAAAGCTTCACATAAATACACAGTCAATTACATGGAAACACATAAAGGAGGTGAGAAGCATCATATTATGTAGGTGATAATGTAAATCTTGTCTGCCCTTAAATATCATTATATAGTTTACATTCTCTTATAATACATGTGTGTTTTGTCTTTGTCATCCCAGTAGAGGTTCTTGTCTTTTCTTGCAGATCCCAGTATCTCGCTGCTCCAACCAATGTTCACCTGGAAGCAGGAAAAAGGCAAGACAGATAATCCATATCTGCTGCTATGACTGCGTCCCGTGTGCAGAAGGAGAGATATCCAATATAACTGGTATATGATAGTATGAGCAGTAGGACTGTGTTATCAGTGGTGACGAGTACAATGATGTACTAAATGGTTTACATATAGAGATGAGCGAGCACCAAAATGCTCGGGTGCTCATTACTCAAGTCGAGCTTTCGGTAATGCTCGAGAGCTCGTTTCGAGTAACAAATCCCATTGAAGTCAATGGGGGACTCGAACATTTTTCAAGCTGACCGATGCTCCACAGGTTGTGTGTAACACCTGAAAACATGAGAAAGTCATGGAAACACCACAGAAACGGATAGGTAACTGCAGGGACAGCATGCATGGGTGCATCTGAGGCTCCCAGGTCCCACTATTAAGCAAAATTGGGGGCAAGAGACTGGCAGTCACCCCCCTAACAATTTACTTGGGACAGACCATAAACAGCAAGGCACACACGCTGGCACATCTTAGCTAAGCACCACACTAGGTGCAACCAAGGACAATCACCGCCTGCGGGTGACACTGCTGCCTTTTCTCCTGTGTTACATGCTGGCATTGCTATCCAACCCCCACCCCGCACGAGCCTACGTCCACAGCACACACAAAATTTTCCCTGCGCAGTGTTCAGCTGCCCTCATGCCACATGCTCGCTTCATAGGCACACCACCCTCATGTCTATTTATTAGTGCATCTGTGATGAGGAGGAACCAGAGACACACACAGCAGAGGGTTGGCAGGGCCAGGCAGCGACCCTCTTTGAAAGTGTGGGTGATAGCCCACAATGCTGATGAGAATTGATGATAAATTGACATCCAATCATAATTCCAATCCATGCCACCTCCGTCACAAAATTGTCAGAAGTCGCAAACGTGGGCATAAAGGGGACTCAAGTGACAGTACTTCTACATATGTCCACAATGCAGCAGGGCATACTAACACCAAAGATTGGTTTGAAGCTGGAGGTTTCGCAAAAGTAGCCACCACAGGTATACAGTGACCCTGTGACCATCTCATTAAATCAGTTACACTTTTTGTGAATTCTACAATCCAGTATCTCAGATAACTGTGGTAATTTGTAGCACGAGAGATAATACATGCCGACCAACGCTGATTCATTCTGTGTATTTGTCAAATAGCTAAACAACGCAATGGGAAAGCCGTCTGCACCCTACACAAATCATTCAGTGTATTTGTGCCAGACAGCTGGACACTGTGCTGGGAAACCTTTTTGCACCCACAGCATAGGCGAGCCCATGAAACCCAAGGAAAGTATTAAACATAAAGAAACTACAGTGCTCAAACTTGGCAGAGTTTCGCCCCACCCAGGACCTCGGCCTCCGCCCACACCCTCAGCAATTGTAGGCATAAATCAGACTCAGATGCTAGTACAGCTGTGAACGTCTCCTTAATTCAGTTATGCTTCTTTTGATTGGTCCAAACCAGTGTCTCAGATAACTGTGATAATCCTGAGAAACCGTGGGCCCGCAATCCTCTGTGTGGGAAGCACGTGAGCGGGTCCAGGGTCAGGCTCGGTCCCAGCCTCCACCTTGTGTGACCCAAGCTTGTGTCAGATAGCAGAACACTGCAATGGGAAATCTTTGTGCACCCACAGCATAGGCGAGCCCCTGCATCTCAGAGACAGTATTAAATATGAAGAAATCAGAGTGCCCAAACATGAGTTTCACCCCGCTTAGGACCTCGGCCTCTGCCACACTTCTGCCCGATTCATTCTGTGTATGTTTCAGATAGCAGAACAACCCTATGGGAAAGCCTTAGTGCACCCACAGTATAGGCAGACCCCTGAAACATTTCTATAGCAAAAGTATAGGCGAACCCCTGAAACATTTCTGTAGCAAGAGTATAGGTGGACCCCTGAAACATTTCTGTAGCAAGAGTATGGGCGAACCCCTCAAACCTTTCAGTAGCAAGTGTATAGGCGGACCCCTGAAACATTTCTGTAGCAGGAGAATAGGCAAATCCTTCAAACCTTTCAGTAGCAAGTGTATAGGTGGACCCCTGAAACATTTCTGTAGCAAGTGTATAGGCGGACCCCTAAAATTTTTCTGTAGCAAGTGTATAGGCAAAACCACTCAAACCTTTCAGTAGCAAGTGTATAGGTGGACCCTTAAACATTTCTGTAGCAAGAGTATAGGCAAACCCCTCAAAAATTGGTATACCAAAAGTATAGGCGAGCATCTGAAAAAATGTGTTTACCAAGAGTCGAGGTGAAGCCCAGAAAAAATAGTTGGCTAAGAGTATAGGTGAGGGCCTGAAAAATTGGCGTACCAAGAGTATAGGTGAAACACGGAAAAAAATACTTGACTAAGAGTATAGGTGAGGGCCTGAAAAATTAGTGTACCAAGAGTACAAGTGTACCCCTAAAAAATTGGTTAACCCCGAGGTCAGGTGAAACCCCTAAACATTTTTTAAAGAT
This sequence comes from Eleutherodactylus coqui, assembly GCF_035609145.1. Taxonomy (NCBI): domain Eukaryota; kingdom Metazoa; phylum Chordata; class Amphibia; order Anura; family Eleutherodactylidae; genus Eleutherodactylus; species Eleutherodactylus coqui. Next base: position 30,790,107 of record NC_089843.1, read on the forward strand.
AGAGGTTGTTGTTGCTTAATTTGTAACAGAGCCTGGAGGCAGCCCTCCGAAAACACTGGTTTTAACAGAGCCTTTTGGCCTGCAGAAAAATTGGCGGTTCAGCGTGATGACATGCTGTTGGAGATGGAGAAGTATTCTCCAAGAGGGATAGACCGAGCTACTTCTCCCCTTTTTTGGGGTGATAGAGGATGCATATTTCTCCTGTTGCAGCTAAAAGAATCTTTATGATCCGCTGCTTTCTACGGATTGAGAAGAGAAGTCTGGGGAAATCCAGCCTTTGTTCATCTTTATGAGGGCTCCCACACACTTGCGATTGCGTTTTTTGTTAACGCGATTGTCAATGGGACTTTCTAATGTTAAAAACGCACCGCAATGCACCAAAAACGCAGTTGCGTGCGTTACGTTTTTTTTTACAATAGGAAGTCCCATTGACAATCGCGTTAACAAAAAACGCAATCGCAAGTGCGTGGGAGCCCTGAGTGTAAGCATGTCAGTGCTGGCAGGTGATAGGCGAATACGCTTATCTGTGATGATCCCCCCCAGCTGCACTAAACACCCTCTCTGACAAGACGCTGGCGGCAGGGCAAGCCAGCACCTCTAGGGCGTACAGCGCAAGTTCATGCTACGTGTCCAGCTTTGACACCCAATAGCTGTATGGAGCATCACGGGGGACGGAGGTGCAATCAGCTATGTACTCTCTCACCATCTTTTTACAGTGCTCCCTCCGACTCAGCCTTGACTGGGGAGTGGTGACACAGTCTTGCTGGGGAGCCATAAAACTGGCAAAGGCCTTGGAGAGTGTTTCCCTGCCTACGCTGGATATGCTGCCTGATCCCACGCCTCCCCTGCTATTTGGCCCTCGGAACTTCATCTTCTGCCACTAGCGTTGTCAGATGGGAACTTTATAAAGGCATAACTTTTTCAACCAGGGCCCTGTGGTATTGCATCACTCTCGTACCCTTTTCCTCTTCGGGAATGAGAGTTAAAAGGTTCTCTTTATACCGTGGGTCGAGAAGGGTGTACAACCAGTAATCTGTGTTGGCCAGAATGCATCTAACACGAGGGTCACGGGAAAGGCAGCCTAACATAAAGTCACCCATGTGTGCCAGGGTCCCATTATGCAACACATCACTGTCCTCACTAGTAGGATGACTTTTAGGATTCTCCTCCTCCTCCCCCTTCTCTTCAGTCCATACACGCTGAACACATGAGAGGCAAGCAGCATGGGTACCCTTTGCAGTGTGGCCAGCAGTCTCTTCCCCCTCCTCCTTCCCATCTACCTCCTCCTCCAAAACACACAGAGATATAGACGTGAGGGTGGTCTGGCTATCAAGCGACATAATGTCATCCCCCGTCTCCTGTTCTAACCGCAAAGCGTCGGCCTTTATGCTTAGCAGCGAACTTCTCAGCAGGCAAAGCAGCAGGATGGTAATGCTAATGATGGCCGCATCGCTGCTCACCATCTGGGTAGACTCCTCAAAGTTTCTGAGGACCTGGCAGGTGTCTGCCATCTATGCCTACTCCACTGTACAGAACTGCAGAGGCTGACTACCCGTCCTCCGCCCATGTTGCAGCTGGTATTCCACAATTGCTCTACGCTGCTCGTACAGCCTGGCCAACATGTGCAGCGTAAAATTCCAGTGCGTCGGCACGTCACACAACAGTCGTTGCTCTGGCAGCTGAAACCGCCGTTGCAGTGTCCTGAGGGTGGCAGTATCCGTAGTGTACTTACGAAAATGTGCGCAGACACGGCGCACCTTGCCGAGCAGGTCGGACAAGTGGGGGTACTTTTTCAGAAACTGCTGAACCACAAAATTGAAGACGTGCGCTAGGCATGACACATGTGTGAGGCTGCAGAGTCGCCACCAGGTTACGGACGTTTTGACACACGACCATGCCCGATTGGAGGCTCAGTGGAGAAGGCCAGAGGTCGGTCTGTTCCGTCAGACCCTATAACAGCTCGGAGGCCGTGTGCCTCTTGTCACCTAAGCTGATTAGTTTCAGCACGGCTTGCTGACGCTTGCCCACTGCTGTGCTGCCACGCCGTGCGCTACCCACTGCTGGCGATGTGCTGCCCACACTTCTTAAATGAGAAGTGGAGGTGGAGGACGAGGAGAAGAGGGGGGGCTTTGGAGGAGGTGGCATAATACGATGCAGAAACCAGCACCGAGGTAGGACCCGCTATCTTCGGTGTGGGTAGCACGTGAGCAGTCCCAGGCTCTGACTTGGTCCAAGCCTCCACCAAATTCCCCCAATGTGCCGTCAGGGGCATATACTGTTCCTGCCCACCAGTACTTCTCCACATGTCTGTCATTAAGTGGACCTTCCCAGTAACCGTGTTGGTGAGGGCACGGTTTATGTTGCGGGAGACATGCTGGTGTAGGGCGCGAATGGCACACCGGGAAAAATAGTGTCGACTGGGAACCGAATAGTGCGGGACCGCCACCATCATGTTTTTGAAAGCCTCCGTTTCCACAAGCCAGTACGGCAGCATCTCCAGGCTGATTAACTTGGCAATGTGCATGTTTAAAGCTTGTGCATGCGGGTGGGTGGTGGCGTATTTCTGCTTTCGCTCCAACACTTCTGTTAGCGACAGCTGAACGCTGCGCTGAGAGACATTGCTGGAGGGAGTGGAGGACCGTGAAGGTGAGCGTGTGGGTGCAAGCCGGGAGATGCTCATGCCTGCGTCCTGGGGGGGGGAATTGAATCTGTGTGGCAGGTTATGGCACAGAGGAAGAGGCAATTGTGTGACCGGGAGGCGGTGAATAGCCTTCATTCCACATCGTGGGGTGCTTGGCCATCATATGCCTGTGCATGCTGGTGGTGGTGAGGCTAGTAGTGGTGGCTCCCCGGCTGAGCTTGGTGCGGCACAGTTTGCACACCAATGTTTGTCAGTCGTCCGCGCTCTCACACCTTTGAAAACCTAGCCCTCTGCACGGAGGCTTGCCAAGAGGGGGTACTTAGGGAAACAGTTGGGGGATTCTTTGCTCTGGACTTGCCTCTACCCCTGGCCACCCCACTGTCTCTTCCAACCTGTCCTGCTGCTGCACTTGCCTCCCCCTCTGAAGCCATGTCTTCCTTAGGCTTAGCAATCCGGTGGGTCAGTCACCTCATCGTCCAGCAGCTCTTCCTCCGACTCCTCTGTGTACTCCTCCCTCGGACTTACTGCTCTTACAATGACCTCACTGAGAGACAACTGTTTCTCATCATCCTCATCCACAAAAAGTTCTTGAGACAGTTGCCGGAAGTCCCCAACCTAATCACCTGGACTCCGGGAACTTTCCAAATGTTGGGCATAGGTCACGAAACACTCCTCAGGTGAGAGAGGAAGCATTTTTTTCCCACTCAGGGCAGGGACCCGAGAACAGTTCCTGGGAGTCTGCCTGCTCAGAATCTTTCAATTTCATGGAGTGAGGAGGGTTGGAGGAAGGAGGAGCAGCCAGAGGATTCAGAGGTGCAGTCCCTAGGCTGGGAGTAGTGGACTACTTAGAAGACTGGGGGTTCGATACATTGCTGGATTGCATTATCTGCGATCCACAACAGGACCTGCTCACACTGCACTGCTTGTAATAAAGGTCTACCAGGCTGACCTGCAAATTGTGATATGAAGCTTGGGAGCCTATAGACTTGGCGCTCTCCTAATCCCTCAGCAGCTGGCTATGATTTACCACGCCCCGGACCTCGGCCTGTGCCCACACCCTCACTTGGACACCCGCGTCCACGTGCTCGACCCTTACCCATACTCATCATGGCGGATTAAGGATAGAGCAGGGCATAAAAAAATTACCCCCTGGAAAAATTAGCGTACGGTTTAGCAATGAGAACTTTGCCTAATACACTGCACACAGAGAACGGTATAGCTGTAATGCTCTTCAGTGCCCCGTGAAAAATTAGCGTACTGCTTAGCCATGAGAACTCTGCCTAATATACTGCACACAGAGAACAGTATAGCTGTAATGCTCTGCAGTGGCCCAGGAAAAAATTAGCGTACTGCTTAGCGGTCATAACTCGGCCTAATACACTGCACACAGAGAACAGTATAACTGTAATGTTGTGCAGGACAAATTTGCGTACTGCTTAGTGGTGAGAACTCTGCCTAAGGGTGGCTTCACACGAGCGTGTTTTTGTGCGTGCATAGGAGCATACATAAGTGCACACCCATGTACGTGCAAAAATACGTGTGAATTCCAGTCCTTGCATTCCCAGAATTGAGTCGCGGCTGCTGCCGGCTGCTCCATTGAAGGCAATGGTCTGCTGACACCCCTAAATTCTTTTTCAGGGAAGAGCTTTTCATATAAGCTCTTCCTTGAAAAAACAGGATTTTAGTGTAAAAAAAAATAAATAAATAAAAAAAAAAAAATATATATATATATATATATATATATATATATATTAATGCACACATTCTCTTCAATGGAGCCACTGCTGGTGCCACCAGTGAAGACAATGGTCTGCTGGCACCCCTGCATTGTTTTTTCAGGGAGGAGCTTTACATATAAGCTTTTCCCTAAAAAACAAAAATTTTAGTGTAAATAAAAAAATAAAAATCCAGGCATTCTCTTCAATGGAGCCGCTGCTACTGTGGCCGCTCCATTGAAGTCAATGGTCTGTCGGCACCTCTGAATTGTTTTTCAGGGAAGAGCTTTACATGTAAGCTTTTCCCTGAAAAACAAAAATTTTATTGTAAAAAAAAAATAAAAATCCAGGCATTCTCTTCAATGGAGCCGCTGCTGCTGCGGCCGCTCCATTGAAGACAATGGTCTGTCGGCACCTCTGAATTGTTTTTCAGGGAAGAGCTTTACATGCAAGCTTTTCCCTGAAAAACAAACATTTTAGTGTAAAAAAAAAAAAAAAGGAATAAAAAAAACTTAGCTGTCCGCCGCTGCCGTGTCCCTGTGGGGATGAAGAACACATCTGCCGCATGCGGCATATGTTTCCTTTGTCCTCACGAGGAAAAAAGATTTCCTGTTGTACCTACCACATCTGTGACAGATGCAGCAAAGAAATTCTTCATCCCTGCCGTGAATAAAGAATTCCCTTCCACAGCTGTAACAGATGACCGCTGCGGTAGGGGATCCATCTGCGGCATCCTGTAATTGTTTTTCAGGGAAGGGCTTTAAATATAAGCACTTCCCTAAAAAACATGAAAAAAGGTGATAAAAAAACCCAAAAACATACTCTCCTTTCTTCTGCTGCCGGGGCTCAGTTGCGTCCAGCTGGCTCTTCTCCTGCACTGCTCTGAGAAAAATTCAGCAGGCGGGGATTTAAAATCCCCGCCTGATGAATGGGCTGACTTTGATTGGTCTCTATTCTCAGCCAGTTAGAGGCAGCACTTATCCATTCATGAATTCATGAATGGGTGAGTGAGTGCTGCCTCGGATTGGCTGAGCGCAGGGAGAGGAGGTGTGTCACCGTGGTGTAGTTAAATTGGGAATTGGTTGACTTAGACCACTTTAGAGAACTACATTCCCAGTATATCATGACCTGCCCGGTATTAGACTGCAGATGTTAAACTTGGCAACGCAGTAATATTATCATCATAATGAGGGCCCTCTATATTCAATATTCCTAGGATAAGGGGAAATAAAGAAATTTATTCCCCTCTTTATGGGTCAGGCAAAGTAGTCACTTGTGCATCTTTGGATAATTAGCTATTGGAGGCCATCTGTGTCCCTGATGCGCTCCTCCTTGAGTGAAACACGTTGGGCTAATTGATTTGAAATATTAACTAGTGATTAAAAATGTTCTTTGGATGTATACTTTGAGCTATTTTACTATTTGAATTTTGAATCAATACATATCTTTATTAGGATGGGTTCACACGAGCGTGTTTTGGTGCGTACTTAGGTGCGTACATACATCTGCACCTAGGAACGAGCAAAAACACGCGTGAACACAGCTGCGTGCTTGTTGTCAATGGAGCCGTGGCTACTGCCGGCGGCTCCATTGAAAACAATGCTCTGCCGGCCCCCTGCTTCATAAGCCCTTCCCTGAAAAGCAATTAAAAGTAGTGTGAAAAAAAAAATTACTTACCTGTCTGCCGCTGCTGTGTCCCCTGCAGAGGAATTATTTAATTCTCTACCGCAGCTGTCACACGTCAGCTGCGGTAGAGGATTCTGCTGCCGGCAATTGATTTTAGGGAAAGGCTTTGAATATAAGCTCTTCCCTGAAAATCAAGTAAAAGTGGTTTAAAAAAACAAATTTTAAATCCCCACCTGCTGATAGATCAGCACCACAGTGCAGGAGACAGCAGGAGAAGACACTGCTGAGCCCCGGCAGCTGAAGGGAGGTATCTATTTTTTTTGTTTTTTAAATGACTTTTACTTGATTTTCAGGGAAGGGCTTATATGTAAAGCTCTTTCCTGAAAAACAATTCAGGTGTGCCAGCAGACCATTGTCTTCAATGGAGCCGCCGGCAGCAGCAGCAGCTCCATTAAAGTGAATGGCTGCATTTTTTTTTTTTTTTTGCACCAAAATGTTTCCTTTTCAGGGAAGAGCCTATATGTAAAGCTCCTCCATGAAAAACAATTCAGGTGTGCCAGCAGACCATTGTCTTCCATGGAGCCGCCGGCAGCAGCAGCGGCTCCATTGAGGAGAATGCTGCAATTTCTTTTTTTTTTACACTAAAATCATTCTTTTTCAGGGAAGGGCTTATATGTAATTATTATCTTTTTTCCTATAAGTGATGTATGTGACAAACCCCTACTACATCTGACACATTGAGAATATCAGTAATTCTTTGGTTATTTGTTTAATGCTTATAATTGTCTTAATGGATATTCTGGAATATATGTTTGTTCGTTCAACAGTTAGAATTTAAATTATTCAATAAAAGCTATATTTTATTTAGATAGTCCTTAAACCTTTCTGTAGTAATAGTATAGGCGAACCCCTGAAACATTTCTGTAGCAAGACTATAGGCGGACCCCTGAAACATTTCTGTAGCAAGACTATAAGCAAACCCCTGAAACATTTCTATAGCAAGAGTATAGGCAAACCCCTGAAACATTTCTGTAGCAAGAGTATAGGCAAACCCCTGAAACATTGGTGTACAAAGAGTATAGGCGAACACCTCAAAAAATTTGTTTACCAAAAGTATAGGCAATGCCTGGAAAAATTAGTTTGCTAAGAGTGTAGGCGAAGGCCTGAAAAAGTGGTGTACCAAGAGTACAAGTGTACTCCTGAAAAATTGCTTTAACCCTAGGGCAGGTGAAACCCATAAACATTTTTTAAAGATACATGTCGTTGTTGCTTAATTTGTAACAGAGGCTGGAGGCAACCCTCCAAAAAAAAGTTCTTTTTTTTCAGAGCTTTTTGACCCGCAGAAAAATTGGCAGTTTAGCATGATGACATGGTGTTTTAGGAGGAGGAGTAAGATCCGAGAGGGATAGACCAAGCTACTTCTCCCCTTTTTTGGGGTTAGAGAGAGGATGCATATTTCTCCTGTTGCAGCAAAAAGAATCTTTATGATCCGCTGCTTTCCGCCGCTGGAGAAAAGAAGTCTGGGGAAATCCAGCATTTGTTCATCTTAATCAGTGTAAGCATGTCAGCGCTTTCAGTTAACAGGCGGGTACGCTTATCCGTGATGACCCCCCCCAGCAGCACTAAACACCCTCTCTGCTAAGACGCTAGCGGCAGGGCAGGCCAGCACCTACAGAGCGTACAGCACAAGTTCGTGCCACATATCCAGCTTTGACACCCAACAGTTGTATGGAGCAGAGGCATCACGGAGGATGGTGGTACAATCGGCTATGTACTCCCTCACCATCTTTTTACAGTGCTTCCTCAAACTCAGCCTTGACTGGGGAGTGGTGAGACAGTCTGGCTGGGGAGCCATAAAACTGGCAAAGGCCTTGGAGTGTGTTCCCCTGCCCTGTGCTGGACATGCTACCTGATCCCTATGCCTCCCCTGCTAGTTGGCCCTCTGAACTATGTCTTCTACCGCTAGTGCTGTCAGATGGGAACTTTTGCATTAGTTTTTCCACCAGGGTCCTGTGGTATTGAATCACTCTTGCACCCCTTTCCTCTTCGGGAATGAGAGTGGAAAGGTTCTCCTTATATCGTGGGATGAGAAGGGTGTACACCCAGTAATCCATGTTGGCCACAATGCATCTAACACAAGGGTTACGGAAAAAGGCAGAGTAAGATGAAGTCAGCCATGTGCCAGGGTCCCATTACGCAAAACATAGCTATCCTCACTAGGAGGATGACTTTCATGATCCTTTTCCTCCTCCTCTTCAGCTGAACAGATGAGAGGCAAGCAGCATGGGTACCCTCTGCAGTGTGGCTAGCAGTCTCTTCCCCCTCCTTATCCCCCTCCTCCTCCTCCTCCTCCTCCTCCTACAAAACGCACTGAGATACAGATGTGAGGGTGGTCTAGCTATCAAGCAACATACTGTCATACCCCGTCTCCTGATCTAACCGCAAAGCATCGGCCTTTATGCTTAGTAGTGAACTTCTCAGAAATTCACTAATAATGGCCGCATTGCGCTCACCACTTGGGTTGATTCCTCAAAGTTTCCAAGGACCAGACAGATGTCTGCCATCCATGCCCACTCCTCTGTGAAGAACTGCGGAGGCTGACTAGCACTCTGCCGGCCATGTTGCAGCTGGTATTCTACTATTGCTCTACGCTGCTTGTACAGCCTGGCCAACATGTGCAGCGTAGAATTCCAGTGCGTGAGCATGTCGCACAGCAGTTGGTACTCTGGCAGCTGAAACCCAGCCTCCACCAAGAACACCCAATGTGCCGTCAGAGATTTAGATTTAGTGTCCCTGCCCGCCAGCACTTGTCCACGTGTCTGCCGTTAAGTGGACCTTCCCAGTTATGATGTTGGTGAGGGAACGGTTTATGTTGCCGGAGATGTGCTGGTGTAGGGCCAGGATGGCACACTGGGAAAAATAGTGGTGACTGGGGACCGAGTAGCGAGGGACAGCCATCATATTTTTGAAAGCCTCCATTTTGACTAGACTATAAGACAGCATCTCCCGGCTCAATAATTTGGCAATGTGCATGTTTAAAGATTGTGCATGCGGGTGAGTGGCGGCGTATTTGCGCTTTCGCTCCAACGCTTGTGTTAACTACAGCTGAAGGCTATGCTGAGAGACATTGCCGGAGGAAGTGGAGGACCGTGGAGGTTAGGGTTTGGTTGCAGGCCGGTAGGCGCTCGTGCCTGCGTCCTGGGAGGGGGATTGGATCTGTGTTGCAGGTTGTGGCACAAGGGAAGAGGCAATTGTGTGACACGGAGGAGGTGAATGGCCTTCATTCCACTTTGTGGGGTGCTTGGCCATCATATGCCTGTGTATCCTGGTGGTGGTGAGGCTGATAGTGGTGGTTCCCCGGCTGATCTTGGTGTGGCACAGGTTGCACATCACTGTCTGTCGGTCGTCCGCGCTCTCACTAAAAAACATCCACGCCTTTGAACACCTAGCCCTCTGCACGGAGGCTTGCTGCGAGGGAGTGCTGCGGGAAACAGTTGGGGGATTCTCTGTTTTGGCTCTGCCTCTACCCCTGCCACTCCACTGCCTCTTCCAACCTGTCCTGCTGTTGCACTTGCCTCTCCCTCTAAAGCCCTGTATTCAGTAGGCTTAGCAAGCCAGGTGGGGTCAGTCACCTCATCATCCAGCAGCTCTTTCTCCGAATACTCTGTGCACTTCTCCCTCAGACTTTCTGCCCTTACAAGGACCTCACTGAGAGACAACTGTGTCTCATCATCCTCATTAACAAAAAGCTGTTGAGACAGTTGCAAGAAGTCCTCAGCCCTAACACCCGGACTCTGGGAACTTTCCAAAGGTTGGGCATTGATCACAACAAACTCCTCAGGTGAGCAAGGGACCATTTTTTCCCACTCAGGGCAGGGACCCGATAACAGTTCCTGGGAGTCTGTCTGCTCAGAATCTGTCATTTTAATGGAGTTAGGAGGCTGGGAGGAAGGAGGAGCAGCCTGAGGATTCAGAGGTCCAGTCCCTCGGCAGGGAGTAGTGGACTGTGTAGAAGACTGGGCGTTCGATACATTGCTGGACGTGTTATCTGCGTTCCATGACAGGACCGGCTCACACTACTCTGCTTGTAATAAAGGTCTACCACGCGGACCAGAAAATTGTGAAATGAAGCTTGGGAGCATATAAACTTGGCGCTCTCCTAATCCCTCAGCAGCCGGCTGTGATTCACCCCGCCCAGGACCTCGGCCTGTACCCACACTCTTACTTGGACACCTGCGTCCACGTCCATGTCCTCGACCCTTACCCCTACTATAAAGGGAGTGGATAGTGCTAAAACTGTGGCTACTTCACCGCACCCAAGAAAAGGGTATTGTGAGATACTCTGCACAGTGGCAGAAAACTATAAAGCCAATGGATAGTGGTGATAACTGCAGCTACCTCAACACCCCCAAGGAAAGGGTATTGTGAGATGCTGTGCACAAGGGCAGAAAACTATAAAGCCAATGGATAGTGGTGATAGCTGCAGCTACCTCAACCCCCCCAAGGAAAGGGTATTGTGAGATGCTGTGCACAAGGGCAGAAAACTATAAAGCCAGTGAATAGTGCTGATAACTGCGGCTACCTCAACCCACCCAAGGAAAAGGTATTGTGAGTTGCTAAGCAGAGGGGCAGAAAACTATAAAGCCAGTGGATAGTGCTAATAACTGCGGCTACTTCATCGCAACCCCCCCTAAAGATAGGGTATTGGGGGATGCTGTGCACAGGGACAGAAAAATAGAAAGCCAGTGGATAGTGCTGATAACTTCGGCTACCCCAAACCTCCAAGGAAAAGGTATTGTGAGATGCTGTGCACTGGGGTAGAAAGCTATAAAGCCAGTGGATAGTGCTAATAACTGCGGCTACTTCACCACACCTGAGGAAAGGGTATTGTGAGATACTCTGCACAGGGGCAGAAAACTATAAAGCCAGTGGATAATGCTGATAACAGTGGCTGTACTGTTTAGCGATGAGAACTCTGCCCAATGCACTGGACACAGGGAATGGTAGCTGTAAAATGCTCTGCAGGGGCCCAGGAAATATTAGCATACTGTGTAGTGATAAGAACTCTGCGGAATGCACTGCACACAGAAAATGGTAGCTGTGAAATGCTCTGCAGGGGCCCAGGTAATATTAGCATACTGTGTAGCAATGAGAACTCTGCCGAATGCACTGCACACAGAAAATGGTAGCTGTGAAATGCTCTGCAGGGGCCCAGGAAATATTAGCATACTATATAGCAATGAGAACTCTCTCGAATGCACTGCACACAGAGAATGATAGCTGTAAAATGCTCTGCAGGGGCCCAGGGGCACATTATTGTGACATGACATAGGATATCAAGCTGAGAGGTTACATAAACTGTCAATCACAAATACTTTACATAGTATCATCTTTAGCCAGCCGGGCACAATTAAAGTTCTATAAAAATACTCTAACATAAGAGAAAGGAAGGGCAAAAAAAAGAGAAAGAAGAGGGGAAGGGAAAAAAAGGGAAGGAGACAGAAGGGGGGGAAGGGGGGAGGACAATGTCGGTGATAATACCCTTCTTCGTATCCTCCTCATCATTTTTCCAACTCCACTCGATCTGCACCGCTCACCCATCTCCTTAGGATCATGTATATGAGTTTTATCTATGTCCGGAGCCTCTCCAGAGCCACGCACTATGAGAGAGCCACACAGCATCCCGACTCTCAGTCCAGCGGGATAATCCCCTATTTGATTTCCTCAAGTCGGTTTGCAGTGTGCTGTCCCCACTTCAATGCAGTAGGACCCTAAGACATTCGCTTCCAGAGCTCCCATTTTTTTTAAATAAATCTATCATGTGTATCCCTTTTCCAGCTAGTAAGTTCCTCTAGATGATAGATTAGGTCAACTTTTTCTTTCCACTAAGATAGTGAAGGAAGGGTCTTCTGCAGCCATAGGACAGGAATTAAAGCCTTAGCAGCCTCTTAGAGAGCCACTAGTTTGTCTTTAAGGGGATTAAAGTCTGCTGACGTCCTCCGCAAGAAAGTTTTGTCAGCCGATAATGAGAAGCCCAGTTTGATGCTCCTAATTGAGCACTCAACCTCTCTCCAAAAAAGTGGATAGTGCGGAACATTCCCACCAGATGTGTCAGTAAGATCCCACAGCAGAGTCGCATCTCCAACATCTTTCGTGGGAGGCTAGATTATATGCACATAAACATTGTGGGGTCCTATACCATCTCACTAATAATTTATAGTGGCTTTCTTGTAAAAGAACAGATGGCGATAGGCCAAATGCTAATCGTAGAATGATTTTTGTGTCAGCCGAGGAGAGAGAGATATGCAGCTCTCGTTCCCATGAAGTGAGAAACTTTAGAACACATTGGAGGAGAGACAAATCTGTTATGGAATTGCGCAATTATTTTATGTTTAGGTACCTCTTCATGAAAGAGTTTCTCAAATGATGTAGTTGGTCTAGTAGACCTATATTTCTCATGGAAGTTCTCCAATATTTTAGTAATATGGGCCTTCTGTAAGAAGGATAGGTGTAAGGGGGGCGGAGCCCAATGGCCGCTTAGGACCGGAGCTCCCACAGAACGGCGCCCTCAGGGATCCCTCAGCAGCGATAACAGCAGCAAAATGCCCAAACAACCAAAGGAAAAAGGAGGAGAACATACCAGCACGCCGAGGACATCCAAGAGCCAGACGGGGATGCAGCGCTTTCTGAAGGAACGGGGCTCCCGCTCTCCTCACCCCTCCAGCAAGATGACGCCGGTCTCGGAGGCTGCTTCAGCTTACAGTAAGGAGGGGGAGGGTGATATATCCTCTGATGAGGAGGATTCAGGAACTGTGTCCCGGGGGTTCATGAAAGAGCTGTTAACAAATGCTCTGCGCCCTCTTATTAATGAACTGTCCAAAATAAAAGATGACATAAGGCAGATGGGCGGCAGAGTGGAGGAGTTAGAATCTGCATCTGCATCAATTACATCTCATGTTCTGGCCATGGCTGCAATTTTAAAGGAGCAGCATGATAACTTAAATAAAGCCCTCATTCTCCAAGAAGATCTGGAGAATCGGAACCGGAGATGCAATGTCCGTTTTAAAGGCCTATCCGAATCCTGGGCGACGGAGGCACTGCCCAAAGTTGCCTCAGAAATATTCGGTCAGTTACTTGGACAGGACAGAGCAGCGACAATTTCTGTGGAGCGTATCCACCGTGCTCTTAGACCCCTCCCCCCTCCTACAGAGCCCCCCAGGGATGTCATATGCAGGCTCCTCACCTTTCAAGACACGTCCGCCGTCCTTAAAGCTGCCAGACAGCATAAAGATCTAACATATGGGGACTCTCCGGTCCAGATCTTCCAAGATCTTTCCCCTGCGACCCTATCAAAGTGACGGGTCATGCGTCCTTTGTTGGAAGCCCTCAGAGCAAGAGACATTCGTTACATGTGGCTCTTTCCCTTTGGCATCAACATCTCTTACAAAGGTCGCAGATTACTGATCCGTACCCCAGACGATCTCAATGACTCGTGGGAACACCTTGAGATGGACCCGATAGATCTGCCAAGCTGGTTGCCCCTCCTGGAGTTCCCTAAGCTCCCTAAGTTGACCCCCCCCCGGAGGTTTGGCAGCCAGCAGGTAACCTCAAATCACCCAGAGGTAAAAAAAAGAAAACGAAGGACCCTCCTATTGGCCCTGACGGTTGAAGAAGGGGGAGACATTCAGACTCTCCATTTTGTCAGCCATTGGACGCCCCTTTTGCTCCACTATTCCCTGATTTGGCTACTTCTATTGTCCACGTACATTCTGAGTAGCGTGTTGGACTATGATGTTCTTGTTATTGCCGCTCTAAACAAGTTACTGCGTTAATGCTCCTTTTCTCCCTTACAGCAAACAGTTGGCTACGGCATTTGCCCTTTAGTTCTGAGCTCCTGGGGGCGCCTGCCTGTTCAGGCTGTTATTGATGTAGTTGGTGGGCCTTCTCGGTAAGGCACATACAACTCGCCCCTCATCCCCCAGCAGGGTCTACATAACTCTGGGACCTGCTGACCTAAACTTACGTATTTAGTGTTGCAGTTTGCGACATATTTTTCAGTACCTGTTCTCCCCTTTTGTGTCTACCCTTTGTCTCTTCCTCTCTCCCTCTGCACATCCCCCCCATCCCCTCTCACTCCCGTGTCTGACCGGGAGACGAAGATCTGGGCTTGAGTCACTAAGCTCTCATTTATATAACCTCGTTCCCTCTCTCTACTCCCTTACTAGGGTGCTACCGACCACTCCTACGTGTCTGTGATGGCAAAACCTCTACTATTTACTACCTTCAACGTTAATGGACTGAATTCTCCTAACAAAAGGCACCACGTGGCCCTTCTACTGAAAAGGTATGGCTCTGGGGTAGTGTTTCTGCAGGAGACCCATTTTAAAGGGGACAGATGCTTATCCCTACCGGGGGGTCAGTTCCCTATGGCGTTCCATAGCTCTCACCCCTCCTCCGCCTCCAAAGGAGTGTCCACTCTAATACACAAGTCCCTTAAGTTTACTTGCGAGGCTCGCTAAGCAGATGGGGAGGGCAGAGTTCTTTTCCTGAGGGGTTGCCTAAACGAAACTAAAATAACTCTCGCCAACCTCTACGCTCCTAATAAAGACCAAATAGAATGGCTCACAAAGCAACTAGAAGCACTCAAAATCTTTGCCATCGGTCAGGTCATTTTAGGAGGGGATCTTAATCTCCCCCTCTCCCCCTCTATGGACTCATCGTCTGGAAAATCCCAGATATCACAAAAGAAATTAAGCAAACTCAACCGATGCCTTGCGCAACTCGATATCGTTGACGCCTGGAGATACTCTAACCCATCCACTAAGGACTATACTTTTTTCTCACGGGTCCACTCCTCCTTCCAGCGCTTAGACTATGTTTTTATATCCTCCTCCCTCCTACAACACACAAAAAAAGCCTCGATAGACACCATTGCCATATCGGACCACGCTCCAGTCCACCTGACTCTCTATCTCCCAGGCTCTCCTCCTCGCGAATGGAGATGGAGACTCAACCCTTCTCTCCTAGATTCGGCAGAGGATAGATCCCAGCTTAACAAAGCTCTGGAGGAATACTTCCATCTCAACACATCAGAGGATATGTCAGTACCGATAGTATGGGAGGCCCATAAGGCCTATGTGAGAGGACTTCTGATTGCTGCCGGTTCCAGGGCAAAGAAAAAGCAACAGAAAGACATAGACGAGAAACTTACCCAAATCGCCAAATTGGAGCGCTTGACTAAACTCTCACATAGTGTAGCCGCCACGGAGAAACTCACCTCCCTCCGAATAGAACTTGAACTTCTTTTGGAAGCTAAGTTCAACAAAAAGCATCTATACCTCAGACATATCTCTTACGCCCAGGGTAACAAAGGTAGCAAATTTACGTTGTCCCTTATTAAAAAAGCCCAAGCAAGAAATCTCATAAAGGCCATTAAACCCCGTACGGGCCCTCGAGTCACATCTACCTCTGACATTGCTAAAGAATTTCAATCTTTCTACTCCCGCCTTTACAATCTCAAAGACCCACCCACTCCTGAAGAGAGCTCTGTCTTAAAAAAACAAATCGACCACTTCCTCAAAGGTCTAAACCTTCCCAAAATTCAAGATGATGACACCACATCCCTATTGTCTCCAATTACTCCACAAGAGATACGGGACCTTATAAACTCATCCCCCCCGGGCAAAAGCCCGGGCCCGGATGGCCTTCCCCTCATCTATTATAAGGCCATGAGTACCTCTCTCATCCCCAAACTAGCTGAGCTATACAATGCTCTCTTGAGCGGGACCCCCCTGCCTAGACAAGCGCAAGAAGCGCATATTACCCTTGTGCACAAAGAGAATAAAGACCCCGAATCCTGCGGGAGCTACCGCCCCATCTCCCTGATCAATTTCGACATGAAATTATGGGCCAAAATTCTAACAAAACGCCTAGAAAAACAAATCACCAACTTGATCAACCCGGAGCAGACGGGTTTTGTGCGGGGCAGGGAGGGGAGAGACAGCTGTCTAAGACTCCTACGTGCAGCTAGATTTGCCCAAAAACGAAATATATCACTCGCCTTAGTAGGCACTGATGCCGAAAAGGCGTTTGATCGTGTGAATTGGGTATATATGAAACAAGTCTTGCTGCATTTCAACATTCCCCCTAAATTTGTGGCAGCGATCTTTTCTCTCTACGCTATGCCCCATGCGAGACTCAAGATTAACGGCTCTCTTTCCCCACCCTTTGAAATAGGGAATGGCACTAGGCAGGGGTGTCCCCTCGCTCCCACACTCTTTGTACTGGCCTTGGAGCCTTTTCTCCAAAAAGTTAGACTAGACCCTTGCATACAAGGACTTAAAATTGAGAATGATACTCTCTCAACTGCGGCTAACGCCGATGATATTATCTTTCTTATTACTAACCCGGAGGTGGGGCTTCCTCGCCTTGTATCTATGCTGGAAAATTTTGGAGACCTCTCCAATTTCAAAGTCAATTTTACCAAGTCTGTTGCCTTAAATGTATCCATCCCCACCAACCGATTTATTGCTGTCAAAAAAGTATCCCCATTTGCGTGGTCCGACACAGCAATCGATTACCTGGGCATAAAGATATCTAAGAAAGCGGAAGATCTGTTCGCGACAAATTTCCTCCCCATCCTAGCCAAAGTCAAAAAAACTACTACGCTCGTACGATCTCCCCTTTATCTCATGGCTAGGCCGTAAGAACATCCTAAAATCCTATGTCATTCCCATAATCCTTTATAAAATGAGACTTCTCCCTATTTCCCTCCCAGCCAGCTTCTTTAAAACACTTCGCACAATTTTTTCCAGATATCTCTGGATGGGAAGGAGGCCTAGATTGGCCTATGGCCTGTTGACCAAAAGGCGCACGGAAGGAGGAGTGGACCTCCCCTGTCCACGGGAGTTCTATCTTGCTACCCTCTTGAATCACTGGATAGAACTTACACACCCCAAAAGAGATCTGTTGATACAACGCCTTGCAAAAGGATCCTACGGTCCTACTCTGATAGGAGATTTCTGGTTCCCTGAGAGGATGGGTGGAAGGGATCGGAAGAAAAATCCCCTTCTGGAGGGAGCAATGGAATCCTGGGCTGCCCTGGGGAGGACCTTGGCCCCTCCCCCCTCCCCTTGCACGCCCCTGTCCGCCCTATATAAATTTATGAATCTCCCTCTAGACTCTTGTTCGACACGGGTGTGGAGGATGCTCTCCGACAAACATTTCCGAGACGTACCTATCCTCAACCAGGAGGCTCCCCTTACTCTTATGGAGGACCTCCTACCCGATCGGCCCCCTCCCCTTCCTGGCAACGACCCATGTGATGAAGGTCCTGAGTGACTTTCGGAAAACCCGCGGTCCTTCTAGGCCACTTACCCCTTTTGAAACTACAATTGGCAATCTCTCTAATCCTTCGCTGAGGAAAATTTCTCTCATTCGCAAGAAGTTTGTATCCCGCCCTGCGTATACGAAACCTGCCTTCCTCATCTCCTGGGAGAAAGATCTACACATTACCCTCTCAGAAAGCGAGACCAAGTCGATCTTAAAGACAGCTTTTGGGCTCTCCTCTTGTGTCACCGCCCAGGAGTCACATTACAAGCTCCTGGCGCGGTGGTACAGAACCCCGCAGTGGTTGCGTGACCACAAATTGGTGGCGGAGGAAATGTGTTGGAGATGTGGGGGATCCACGGGTTCCTACCTTCACATCTGGTGGGATTGCCCGAATATTACTCCTTTCTGGAGAGATCTGGCAGACGTGATAAAAAAAACTCCTACCTGACTTAGTGCTCTCCCCAGATGTGGTCCTCCTGTGGAGACCTACCCCTGCCTTCCACCCGTGCAAGCACAAGCTGGTCGCTCTGCTAATCGACTCCGCTAAATCTCTTACCCCACTGTTGTGGAAACAGAAGGACCCTCCCACGGTAGCTTTATGGAGGTCCAAAGTTGATACGTTAGCAAATTTAGAGGAGCTCTCAAGCTGGTCAAATGGAACGCATGACAGATTCCTGAAGATCTGGGAACCCTGGCATGAAATTAGGAGAACTGACCCGTGTTGAACTGCTGAAGACACGTATATGAAGTGGGCGGTGGATACCCTGACCCAAACACTCTAGCCATCCGTGGTTAAATCCCCCCTGATCCCTTCAGGGCGGCAGCCGACCCCAGGGGAGACCCCCTGTTGCCTAAAGCCTTAGGGATAGATGATACCTGGTGACCCTTTAAACGAACATATGATCAAACGGTACACCGGGACACTGAATTATATCGGGGAGTGCAGACCCCCCCCTCCCCCTCCCCTCCCTACCACACTTCTCCCTCCCCCCTCTTCCCCTCTCCTCTTACCCACTAAATTTACCCCCCCCCCAGTTGTTTGTCCTGTCTTGTCTGTAAATAGTAGGTGGCTTATTGCAACCTTACTGCCACTCCACTTCAGCTATAGCCCCCTGTTTTAAGAAGAGGTCCACATAGTCCATTTCTATTAAATGCCCCCCCCCCCTCCTGAATGACCATTAAGATATGCGTAGTATCTCTGATCTAGGACCCACGGGGGAGGCGCAGCCGTGCCTTCATAGATGATACCTGTACCTCTTATTCTGATATGTACTGTTATGTATGTTTCTGTTTATTCTACAAAACTAATAAATATTGATTTAAAAAAAAAAAAAGAAGGATAGGTGTAAGTCAGGGCTCAGTGCTTGGAGCACATCAGAAGCCTTCTTATGAGCCATTGCCTGGATATCCCCTAGTTTTAGACCCGAAAGTTTTCCCCAGATGCTTCTGACTGAGTAGTCCATAGGGAATCCTAGTAACTTACATATGACACCTATTGGAGCTATTGGTGATGGTTCTGGGGCCAAGGAACTCTTCAACATGTCCCAGGTCTCACAGGGGCCCTTCACCAATGGGTTAAACCCATAAGAGCTATATAAACTCTTGGCAGGACACCAAAGGTCTTCTAGTAATGTGTATTCATGGCTAGATGCTTTAGAAGAGGATCTCTCGTTGGATGAACCAATTCTAGCCAACAACTAAGCTGGATTGTCCTATATATGTTGTGGACACATGGCATGTCTATCCCCCCTGCCCCTATCCTCCTTATAAGAAGACTGTGAGCTAGTCGTGGTCTCTTCTGTCTCCATGTGTAGCTAAAAAACAGAGAGTGGAGAGGCTGCAAAAAGGATTTGGGAATGAAGATTGGAAGCATGCAGAGTTTGTACATAATGGTAGGTAAGACATAGGATTTTAAAATGTTTTTTCCTACCAAACCATAAAATGTAGGGCAAGTCGTATGTATGGAGTAGGTTCTTAATATATGGTAGGAGAGGTTGGAAATTGGTGGCAAAGAGATTCTCTGCTTTTTTCGTAATCTTTATACCTAGAAAATCTATTGTGGTTTCCGTCCAAGTAAAGAGTGACTGTGTCTTTAGGATTTTACTATGAGTTATTGGAACGAATGCATTTAGGATAGTGAATTTAGAAAAGTTTATTTTGAAATCCGAGATGGCGCCAAAGATCTCTAAGAATGAGACCAGATTTGGTACTCCTCTTTCCGGTTTCGAAATCATGAACATAATATCTTCAGCAAACGCAGCTTCGGAGAGTGAGTGATGGCCAACTGTAATCCCATTTATATCAGAATGTTGTCTCACTCCCTGCAAAAGTGGTTCGAAAGCAAGAGCAAAAAGGGTCGGGGAGAGTGGGCAACCTTGACGGGTGCCATTCCGGGTATCAAAGACAGGTGAAAGGATGCTGTTAACTCTCAACCTCACATATCGGTTGCTATACAGTGAAAAGATTGCTGAGATCAAAGGCAGCGGGAAATTGAAGTAACCCAAAAGGCTCTCCAAATAAAGCCAGTTAACACGATCAAATGCCTTTTCTGCATCTGTTCCTAATAGTACCATTGGTATTATACATGTTTGTGTGAGTCTCATAGCATGAAGTAGTCTATAACAATTATCTTTGCCCTCCCTTCCTTTTATAAAACCTGCTTGTTCCCTATTAATCAGATTAGGAATAAAATCCTCCAGTCTTTTAGCAAGTAGCTCGGCCCATATTTTGACGTCTAAGTTAATCAAAGATATTGGCCTATAACTGTCACACAATTCTGGGTCTTTGTTTTCTTTGTGTATAAGGGTGATATGGGCTTCCAGAGACTGTTTGGGGAAGTTTTGAAATAGGTGGAGGAGAAGCCATCAGGCCCAGGGGGGCCGTTTTACCCGAGGGACAAGATGTGATTAAATCCTTGACCTCCTGCTCTGTCGCTGGTATCAGCAGAGACTGTTCTGCTTCCTCCCCTAGTTTCGGGAGTTTTAAAGTATTCAAAAAATAATCTATTTTTAACTTTTAATAAATCCTGATCAGTTGGCCCAGAGCAT
This sequence comes from Eleutherodactylus coqui, assembly GCF_035609145.1. Lineage (NCBI taxonomy): Eukaryota > Metazoa > Chordata > Amphibia > Anura > Eleutherodactylidae > Eleutherodactylus > Eleutherodactylus coqui. The sequence goes on from NC_089843.1 coordinate 30,810,467, forward strand.
TCTCTTAAATTATACAATTGTGTATAAAAAAGATGAAAAGCTCTGGCTATATCTTGAGATGAGGTTACTGCTTTCCCTGTCTGATCTTTGACCGCGTTAATGTTGTTTCTAGAGCGGGATTGTTTGAGAAGTGCAGACATGAACCTGCTCCCTTTGTTACTGTGAATGAACACAGTCTGTTTTAGGAAGAGATGTTTCTTATTAAACCTAGATCTCAAAAGGTGCCAAGTTCCCTCCGCCTGGAAGTCAGTTCCTCTAAGTTAGTTTTTGTTTAAGAGAGTTTAGATACTCATTCCATTTTCGCTATTTGAGATAACAGGTTATCTATCTCCTGCTGCTGTAATCTTTTTGTTCTTGATCCCAAGGCAATGAGAATGCCCCTCATGTAGGCCTTATGGGCCTCCCAGATCAAGGTGAGTCCTGGGTCCCGTGTTTAGATGGAAATACTCTTCCAACAGTAAAGCTAGTTTCGTTCTTTCATCTTCACTGTCTAACAGGGAATCATTTAGACGCCATCTCCACTCTCTAGGACCATCACAGCCAATTCTGATTTCCACATGTCCACATGTAAGGGGGCATTGTCTGAAATCGAGATTACATCTATGTCTGCCCTTTCAACAAATGACAACAGGCTTGGGGATATAAAAATGTAATCCAATCTTTGATATGAGGAGTGGACCTGGGAGAAGTAGGTGTAATCCCTAACTGAGGGGTTTAATGTCCACCATATGTCCACGACATCCAGATCTCCCAGAGCTCTGATCATTTTACTCAACCGCCCCTGCGAGACCTGGGATCTACCCCTCTAATTCTCCAACTGCTAATACCGGTGTGAAGGACATTTTGTTTCTTTTTGGCTTGCTGGAGAACAGTTTTTTCCTTTATTTTTGTTCGTGTGAATAAACACCACAATTGGACTGTTACCGTTTGCCTGGTGGTTAATCTCTGACGTTCCTACATGTGGTGAAGGCGGCACGGGCAGGAAAAGACACACAGGTAGATGTCCTGTGTTAAAACGGCAGTAACGTTACATACAAACCTTGCAAGCATGGAGTAATTGGTTACAGCAACAACAGGTGATGGCTCAGCAACAAAAGGTTTATGTTGAGTTTGTGCAAAACTAGCTGGAGACAAACCAACTCCTTACAAAACAGATGTCAATACTGTCTAAGGCCATTGAGGCTAAAAAGACTGTACCTCTCCCCAGTTAAAACACCAGCCTAGACGTGCTAAGGACAGTGAGAGGACAGTGAGAGGGCAATAGAGAAAATGACCCAAGAGAATGATGTGGAAGCCTTCCTGGTGATTTTAGAGAGTGACGGAAAGGGAGAACTTGCCCTTATAGTAGTGAGAAGAGGTGTTAGTCCCTTAACTTGGGAGCCTCAGAAGGCATGCTAGGAGTTAACCCATCAAGATGCAAGAGAGTACAAGCTGAAAGTGGAAATTCTTGCTTTCTGCTCCTTATTTGCACGTCCCATGTGCAGTGCTGTTCTTTCCAGAGAAATACAGCTTCAGATATGTCAAATGTTCGTGAATAGTGTCAAGGCTTCCACGTTACTGGAAGCCTCTATACCCCATTTGCTATCTCCTCAGGAGCAGTAGGGGGTGGTGTGCATTCATGGGGGCACAAAAGGCTATCCAGTTGCCCAGGTATCGATTAGCACTGAATGGAGGGGTTAGTCTTCATAAAGCTGTGGTGGCAAGAAAATTACTTCATCCAGTGATAATCGGGAAAGACTTTCCCTTGTTCTGGCATTTGTGGGCTATAGTGTCACACCCCACTGGCCAGGACTGTAGTGCAGGACCTAGCAATGTTGCTTATGACAACAAGATGGACACATCAGTTATTTCTACTGAATTTCCTTTTGCAGGTTTGACCATAAATGAGGATGAAGCCCTTTCACAGTTACAGACTAAAAACTTAAAGATTCTTTATTGAAGATACTTTTTAAAAAACATATATGGACTGACACACATACAAAACGTAAAGGACGAAGGATAAACAGAATACCCTTTCTTGACAGTAGCTTCCGCTTTGTTAATACGTATATGAAGGAGACTTGATCATAGAGAAGTGCTACCGAAACTGTACTAGGACTTATAAGTTAGTTCACCATGCAAAATGATGTTTTAATGCAAAGGTGAACTTTGTAAAGTTCCTAGTTATCTCAACCCTGGTGGTGGTTGAAAGATTATAACGTTGCAGGGTCCTCAGGGTGGCAGTGTACGTGGTGAACTCGCGGAAATGTGCGCAGACAAGGCGCACCTTGCCAAGCAGGTCAGACAAGTGGGGTAGTTTTTCAGAAACCTCTGAACCACCAGATTAAAGACATGGGCCAGGCATGGCACGTTTTGGAGGCTGCCGAGCTGCAGAGCCACTACCAGGTTACGGCCGTTGTCACACATGACCATGCCCAGTTGGAGGCTCAGTGGCGAAAGGCAAAGGTCGGTCTGCTCTGTCAGACCATGCAACAGCTCGGGGGCCGTGTGCCTCTTGTCACCTAAGCTGATTAGTTTCAGCACGACTTGCTGTCACTTGCCCACCGCTGTGCTGCCACGCGATACCAACTGCTGGCGACGTGCTCACACTTCTTAATTGAGAGGTAGAGGTGGCAGAGGAGGGGAAGGGTTTGGAGGAGGTGGCATAAAATGCTGCAAATACCAGCACCAAGGTAGGACCCGCAATTCTGGGTGTGGGTAGGACGTGAGTGGTCCTAGGCTCTGACTTGGTCCCAGCCTCCACCAAGTTCACCCAATGTGCCGTCAGGGAGATATAGTGGCCCTGCACGCCACTACTTTTCTACGTGTACATGGTTAAGTGGACCTTCCCAGTAACTGTGTTGGTGAGGGTATGATTTATGTTGCGGGAGACGTGCTGGTGTAGGGCTGGGACAGCTTACCGGGAAAATAGTGCGACTGGGGACCGAGTAGCGCCAGTCGTTTTTGAAAGCCTCCATTTCCACAAGCCTGTACGCAGCATCTCCAGGCTGCTTAATTTGGCAATGTGCACCTTTAAAGCTTGTGCATGTGGGTGGGTGGCGGTGTATTTGCGCTTTCGCTCCAACGCTTGTGTTTGCGACAGCTGAAAGCTGCGCTGAGAAACATTGCTGGATGGAGTGGAGGACGGTGGAGGTGAGGGTGTGGGTGCAGGCCGGGAGGCGCTCGTGCCTGTGTCCTGGGAGGGGGATTAGATCTGTGTGGCAGGTTGGGGCACAGGGGAAGAGGCAGTGGTGTGACGCGGATGCAGTGAATGGCCTTCGTCCCACTTTGTGGGGTACTTGGCCATCATATGCCTGCGCATGCTGGAGGTGGTGAGGCTGGTAGTGGTGGCTCCCCGGCTGATCTTGGTGCGACACAGGTTGCACACCACTGTTAGTCGGTCGTCCGTGCTCTCACTAAAAACATCCACACCTTTGAACACCTAGCCCTCTGCACGGAGGCTTGCCGCGAGGGGGTGCTTTGGGAAACAGTTGGGGGATTCTTCGCTCTTGCCCTGCCTCTACCCATGGCCGCTCCACTCCCTTTTCCAACCTGTCCTTCTGCTGTACTTGCCTCCCCCTCTGAAGCCCTGTCCTCAGTAGGCTTAGCAAACTAGGTGGGGTCAGTCACCTCACCGTCCCGCTGCGCTTACCCCGAATCCTATGTGCGCTCCTCTCGGACTTACTGCCCTTACAAGTACCTCACTCACAGACAACTGTGTCTCATCATCCTCATCCACAAAAAGCTCTTGAGACAGTTGCCGGAAGTCCACAGCCTCATCACCCGGACTCCGTGAACTTTCCAAAGGTTGGACATCGGTCACGACAAGCTCCTCAGGTGAGAGAGGAACCGTTTTTTCCCACTCATGGCAGGGACCCGAGAACAGTTCCTGGGAGTCTGCCTGCTCAGAATATGTCATTCTATGGAGTAAGGAGGCTGGGAGGAAGGAGGAGCAGCAGCCAGAGGATTCAGAGTTGCAGTCCCTAGGCCAGGAGGAGTGGACTGCGTAGAAGACTGGATGGTCGATACATTACTGGAGGCGTTTCCTGCCATCCATGACAGGACCTGCTCGCACTGCTCTGTTTGTAATAAAGGTCTACCACGCGGACCCGTAAATTTGAATATGAAGCTGGGGAGTCCAGAAACTCGCCTCTCTCCCAATCCCACAGCAGCCGGCTGTGATTCATCACACCCAGGAACTTGGGCTGTGCCCACACCCTCACTTGGATGTCTGCGTCCTCGACCCTTACCCCTACTCCTCATGATGGCGGATTAAAAATAGATCTGGGCCCAAATAAATTACCCCATTGTGCAGCACTGACAACTGTGGCTTAATTCACAGCAGACAGAGACTTGTTGATAGCGGAGGCTCTATGCTGTGACTTGAAAAAATTAACCCGCTGTCTTGCGCTGATACCTAAGGGTAATTTACCGCTCGCTGAGACTTGTAGATAATAGAGGCTGTATGGAATGGGATAAGACTCTAAAGCCAGTGGATAGTGCTGGTAACTGCGGCTATCTCAACGGCACCAAGGAAAGGGTATTATGAGACGCTCTGCCCAGCGGCAGAGCTGAAATACTTTGCAGTGGCCCAGGAAATATTACAGTACTGTTTAGCGGTGAGACCTCTGTCTAATGCACTGCAGACACAGAATGGTATAACTGAAGTTGTTTGCAGTAGGCAAGGAAATGTTAGAGGCCTAGATGTGCAATACAGAAATTGATGCACTACTACTCCCAGCCGGCCACCACTATAATGCACACGGTCAGATCTAGCCCTAAGAAGGAGCGTTGGGGTTCTTGCATGGAAGATAAGGACTGTAAAGTGTATAACTTTCCCTATAGAAGTTGCTGTGCCCCTACACTGTGTCTAATGCACTGCAGACACAAAACGGTAAAACTGAAGTCGTTGGCAGTAGGCTAGGAAATGTTAGAGAGCAGTTTTATGGTGATAGCTGGTTGTACGGCACTGCAGGCTGAGAACGCTATTACTGAAAGGCTGGGAACAGGCCAAGATGCGTAATACAAAAATTGATGCACTACTACTCCCAGCCAGCCACAACTTTAATGTCAGATGTAGCCCTAAAAAGTACCATTGGGGTATTTGAAGACAGGATCCTACTCTAACAATTTCCCTATATAAGCAGCTCTGTCCCTCAACTCTGCCTACGGCACTGCAGACACAGAACAGTATAGCTGAAATGGCCTGCACAGCCCGAGATGCTTAAAAAAAAAAAGGGTGCACTACTGCTCCCAGCCAGCCACAACAGTAATGCACACGGTCAGATGTAGCCCTAAGAAGGACCGTTGGGGTTCTTGACAACAGGATCCTACTATAACACTTTCCCTATATCAGCAGCAGCACTTTCCCTAATCTCTGCCAGCATGCGTCTGAGGCGAGCCGCAGGCGTGATCAGTTTAAGTACTCGGCGGTTACCTGATCGGCCCAGCCACTCACTACTGTGGGGAGGTACAGGGCTGGCACGTCACAGTAGGAAGTGGTAATGCCTTCCCCGCATGTCTATTGGCTAGAAAATAGCACTAAACATGCAGGGAAGGAAATGCAATTGACTCGAGTACCGCGTGGTGCTCGTCTCGAGTAACGAGCATCTCGAGTACCCTAATGCTCGAACGAGCATCAAGCTCGGACGAGTGTACTCGCTGATCTCTATCCAGGAACTTAATGTCTATAAACATGACATAGCTCTGAGGAAATTAAAATTAACATACTACTGGCAAGGTAATAAAACTGGATTTACATTAGCAAAATAAGCAAATGCTTGTACAGCTAAAATGGGTATACCTTTTTTGCTTGATGCTCAGGGCATAAAGATATATAACCCTCAAGGCATTGTTGATGCATTGGTAGGCTACTACAAGTCTCTATATCACAAATCTCCTGAACCTGTCAGCCACTCTAGCATCTTATAATGCCCATGGGGTTTTTTTTGCCCCTTATCTTAGAAGAACATTTAACAATAAAGCTATGAAAAGGTACACTCCGCCAGAAATGTTGGGAGCGCTCATCTTTACCAAAAACTGGCAAAAATCCAAAATTTCCTCCTAATTTTAAGCCAATCTCCATCCTAAACATGGACATAAAACTATATGCAAAGATACTGGCAAATAGATTATTAATGATCATGCCGAATCTAATCGATAAGGACCAGGTAGGATTCATGAAAGGTCATCAAACTAGGGATAGCACACATAGATTCATTAAAATTATCTCTGTAGTCTGTGCCAGGGGAATGCCTTCTCTGCTCCTTACTCTGGATGCGGAGAAGGTGTTCAGTCTTATACATTGAGGGAATCTTAAGGGGCAGGCTGGAGGCATACCTAAGGCTTCTGTGGAAAAATATATTTCACTGGAAAAGAGCCAAAAATGCAATACCTGATTAGGTGCAGAGAAGGCAAGATCGCGGCTAAGCAGGCACAATCGCCATAAGATCAGCACAACGGCCATAAAATAAAACAATATGCAGCAAGCCAGACGATAAACCAGAGGAGCTAAACTATCCTTTGCAGACCTATATGCAGCCACCCAGTTAACACACCCAGATTGGGGAGGAGCTACTGCATGCAACTAAATCTGCAATGTGAATGATACACAGAAGCCAGCCAATAGATGGGTGCATCCCACAATACAGGATTACAACTAACACTGACATGGCAGTGGGTTGCCCTGTACCTCAACAGCGGGCCGCACTGGCTGACATCTTGGGCTCCCCTAGAAGTCTATAGCAAACTGCATAAAGGAAATATTGATACACCCTAATAAAATGCAGGTGTTAGTTTAGCATTTTGGCCAAGATACAGAGGCTGACGGTCCGACGGGTGGAACACACCCATCTATTGGCTGGCTTCTGTGGTATCGTTCAGATTTAGTTGCATGTAGTCGCTCCTCCCCAATCTGGGCTGCGTTGAGTGGGTGGCTGCATATAGGTCTGCAGTGGACAGTTTAGCTCCTCTGGTTTATAGTCTGGCTTGCGACATATTGTTAGGTTTTACGGCCATTGTGCCAGTCTTATGGCGATTGTGCCTGCTTAGCAGTGATCGTTCCTGCTCTGCACCTTATCAGGTATTGCATTTTTGGCTCTTTTCCAATGAAATATACTCCTATTAAGGAAAAATTCCCACCTCCCATGGTAACTTGTTCCACTCATTGATCCCCCTCATTGTCAGAAAGTTTTTCTAATATCTAATCTGTGTCTCCTCCCTTTCAGTTTCATCCCATTGCTTCGAGTCTTTGCTTGTGCAATTGAGGATAGGGCTGATCCTTCTGCACTGTGACAGCCATTCAGATATTTGTAGACAGCTATTCAGATATTTGTAGACAGCTATTCAATCTTCTCTCAGCCTTACTTTTTGCAAGATAAACATTCCCACAGTTCCTTTAACCGTTCCTTATAGAACATGATTTGCAGACCTCTCACCATCTTGGTAACTCTTCTCTGAACTTGCTCCAGTTTGTCTATGTCTTTTTTAAAGTGGGGTGCCCAGAACTGGACACAATATTCCAGATGAGGTTTGACTAAGAAAGAGTAAATAGACATAATTTCCGCTTGTGATCTAGACTCTATGCTTCTCTTAATGCATCCCAGAATTGTGTTTGCCTTTTGGGCTGCTGCATCACATTGTTGACTCATGTTCAGTCTATGATCTATTAATATATCCAAGTCTTTATCACATTTGTTGCTGCTTAACCCAATTCCTCCCATTCTGTACGTGCTTTTTTCATTTTTCTTGCCTAGATGTAGGACTTTGAATTTCTCCTTGTTAATTACCATTCTGCTAGTTACCGCCCACTGTTCAAACTTTTCTAGATCCTTTTGAATACTCTCTCTCTCTTCCCTAATGTTAGCTTTCCCTCCTAGCTTTGTGTTGTCAGCAAATTTGTTCAGTTTTCCATCAATTCCCTTCTGCAGATCATTTATAAAAATGTTGAACAACACTGGGCCTAGGACAGAGCCTTTTGGTAGCCCACTTGATACATTCTTCCACTTGGATGTACAGCCATTTATGACTACTCTTTGAGTACGATCACTCAGCCAGTTGTGAATCCACCTAACAGTTGCCTTGTCAATACCATATTTGGTAATTTTTTTCAATACGTATAGTATGAGATACTTTGTCAAATGCTTTACTAAAGTCAAGATATACTTTATCCAACGCATTTCCCTGATCAACTCAGTCAGTGATTCTATCATAGAAGGAAATTAGATTTGTATGGCATGACTTGTTTCTGACAAATCCATGCTTGCCCTGGTTAATTACTTCATTTTCTTTCAAGTACTTGCATACATGCAGTTTAATAATTTGTTTAAAAATTTTCCCGTTATATAAGTCAAGCTCACAGGCCTGTAGTTTCCTGAATCCACCTTCTTCCCTTTTTTTTTAATATAGGGACATTTGCCAGTTTTCTGTGACTTCTCCTGTTCTCCAGGAATTTTCAAAGATTATGGCGAGTGGTTCAGCAATGACCTCCACTGATTCCTTTAGCATCCTAGGATGTAATTCCTCTGGACTTGGAGACTTGAATTAATTTAAGTAAGCTAAGTGTTGCTGTTATCGGACCACACCGGTACCGATCTGATGACCTCGTTGCCAGGTGCCAAATTGGTAGATATGGAAACCCGTGATGAGATTTTGCTAGCAATTATCTATCAATAGCATGAAATCACTCCATGTTATGTCAAGACACCTCCAGTGAGAATCAATGAATGAATTCTACTTTATTGTGAACATTGCCAATTCTTATACAGGAAGAAGAAGGCATATCCAAATGTTGCCTGGTACAAAGATTAGTGTTACGTAGCTTACTGTTGCAAAGGTGAAAATACTTATTGATCACAAGACTTTTTGACATCTACCAAGTAGTCTCAAAGCTCAGACACAGAATTACCTAAGTCAGGATATTGTTATCGCATTTAGACAATAGTTCTACTATCACTGTGTGTCTTCTCTGTTAACATAGCTTACCTATATTTAATTTGTCTGTTGACTTCTTATCTTAAAATCCTAGTTCCTGGCACTACAAAGCATAGGTTTTAGTCTTCTATTTAAGGGTCAATAGTCCAATACAAGGTAAGAAACATACACTTATTGCATTCTGAAACTTAACACTTTATATTCCATGACATTCCCTTACCATCTCTTGGCTTATAGATAACCTGCATTTTCTTTATTCCTCAAATAGCACAGGGAAGATTAGTTGATATTCCATAGACTTTCTGAGAGAAAACAGATACAAAATAGGAATTTACAAGTTCGATCTTCTCAACACCATTTTAACCAATTCACCATGTACATCTTGTAAGATCTTGTAAGCATCCAATAGCATATTTGACTTTTCTTTTGCTTTTGACATACCCCCCAAATCCTTTTTTATTGCTTTTGGCCTCTATTTGAAGCATCAATTCATTAACAGCTTTAGCTTTTCTGACACTTGCTCTACAGTTTCTGCAGACCGCATTGTATTCTTCTTTAGATATTTCACCATATTTCAATTTAATAAACATACTTTCTTCATTTTTAACGTGTGTGCAAGTTCTGTGTTCATCCATCCTGGTCTCTTTAAATGCTTCCCATTCTTCCTTCTTTTAGGCATGGTTAACATTTGTGCATTTCACAATATTTCCCAACCTGAAGATTTCTCTCTCTCTCTGTCTCTCTCTGTCTCTCTCTGTCAATCTCTCTGTCTCTCTCTCTCTCTCTCTCTCTCTCTCTCTCTATATATATATATATATATATATATATGTGTGTGTGTGTGTGTATATATATATATGCATGAAAAAAAGGCACTACATAATGCTGTTTAGCTGTGGGGACCGGTAATGTAATAAGTAGCGCTTGTGGATTTAATCTGAGTAATTTTGCATAGCAAATGCAAGTAACCTTGCAACCAGTTAGTTGTTTTTTTCAGTTGCACAGATTAGAAAAAAATGCCTGGAGACAGAAGAGGCAGTTAGCCTAGCAACCAGATAGGTTGTTTTTGCCTGCAGACAAACTGATCAGGTGGCAGAGACGATAAATAGATGGACAACGGGGGCAGGAAAAGAGAGAAGTGCCAGGCAGAGATGTGCTGGGAAGGAGAAAAGAAAGTGTCAGGCAAGAGAGGGAAGTGGCAGAGAGAGATAGAGAGCAGCAGTGACAGAGAGAGCATAACAAGCAGGACCAAGTGAAAGACATGGACAGGAGAAGAAAGAGAGAAAAAAGAGGAACAGGGAGAACTAAGAGAAAAATCTGAGAAACAGCAAGTAACTGAGGAGAGTCAGCTTTGACAGTTTTAGTAGAGAAAAAATAAAAGATGCAAATATGAAAAGAGGGAGATAAAAAAAGAGGGATGGAGAAAAGAAATCCAGGGTAAGCTCCCAGTATATAAATGTGTTAGACACAGGTGTCTTCATTGTTGCAAATTGTGAATCATTTATATTCACTGAGTGTGTTGAAGAAAATTGCCTTATCCCCCTGCTTTATTTAATAATACTGTGTTTACAACAAATAAATCAAAATATCTGACTCCGTGTAATATTCAGCACCTCACCACTCGACTATAAATTATGCCAAAGGACACTGGCATCCAAACAAAAGCAAAAAGAGAAAACAAATCACAATTAATTGCACACAAATTTAGGACTAACTATATAGCTATATATATAAAGGTGAAAGCCCTCATTGACTGACTGATTCACCATTAATTCTCTTATTCCCGGAGTTGCACAAACATGAAATTTCGCAGGAGCATTCTTTAGGTCCTAAATAGGAAAAGTAAATGGGTTACAATTTGAAAATGCAATGCTAAGTGCAAAAGTATTTGCACCCCTGTGTAATGTACCTAATCTAATTCTCTAAATTCTTGGTGTCATGCAAACATGAAATTTGGCACAACCATTATTTAGGCCCTAAATAGGAAAAGTAAAGGGGTCACAACTTGATTATTCAATGTTAAGTTCAAACGTATTGGCACTCCTATTTGATGTACCAAATCAAATTCTCTAACTTCTCAGTGGCATACAAACATGAAATTTGGCACGACCATTCTTTAGGCTCGACTCAGCTGTAGGCACTGACCCCATTACTGGGGCATAAAAGGCTGCAGGTCCATGGGGTCAAGGACGCTAACCAGCTGGTAGACCTGATCGACTGCTACACTACGACTGAGAACTACCTCCAGGACGTCCATTCTGTCCAGATCCCCGCTACGAGTTGCAGACCTGCACGGGGTAAGAGACCACTAGATGCCGGAGAATAGCTGTGGCATGGCGGGAAGGAGGTCGGGCCACCAGAAAGGGCACCGTTGGAGTTAAAAGGCTCTGATAGCCCCAACCAATTTCTTAAGCCAAAGATAACAGGGCTTTTGAGGTGCTGGAGATGCCAGGACCTCGGGCATGTGTTGGCTCAGTGCCCTATGACCAATGAGCCTATGGAGTGTGACGGTGCTTGGCACCGGTCCTTGTTCGCAAGGCCTATTTGCAATGCCTCACAGAGACTAGAGACTGAGCCACAACTGTGTCGCATAAGTGTAAACCACCATTCTGTGGAGGCTCTACTGGGCTCGGGTAGCCTGGTCACCTTAGTGTATGCTAGCCTGATAGCAGAAGGCTTCATACCGGGTAAGCACATAAGTGTGCTATGTATACACGGTGACACAAGGGCATATCCTATGGCACAGTGTAACTTTGAAACTCATGTCGGAACTGTGACCTATAATATATGTGGCGCAGAGTGTAAGCTCTCGCCTACGACCTGAAGGTTGCAAGTTCGATCCCTGCATGATTCAGGTAGCCGGCTCAAGGTTGACTCAGCCTTCCATCCTTCCGAGGTGGGTAAAATGAGAACCCAGCTTGGTGGGGTGTAATAAGTAATAATTACCTGAAAGCACTGCGGAATAAGTTGGTGCTATGCAAATACTAAGATTGAATCACAGCGTGATATTGGGGCACGATTTTCCTGTATTTTGGGACTTGTGGGGAAAAATGGTAATCTGTCCTAAAGAGACTGACCTTACACCTCTGCAGGATAGCGGGGTAAATGTGGACATTGAACCAGAGAATGTAAGTTTTCCTTTTCAGGTCTTGGCTGAAGATGACGCTGAGGATGAAGTCTACCCCTTGGTTTAGGATGTGTCCTATCTGGAGGATGCGCCTGGGAACTTTGGGACAGCACAGTTAAGGGACTCCATTCTTATCAATGCCAAAGAAAATGTCAAAGTGATAAATGGGGTGTCACAGGAACCGGGTTCTGACCAACGGTTCCCCCATTTTGCCATGAATAATAACTTGTTGTATAGAGTAACAAAAACAAGCGAGGAATTGGTGGAACAGTTGGTCGTGCCGAAGCCATACAGGCGCAAGCTGCTAGACTTAGCACATAATCATGTATTAGGAGGACACTTAGGAACTGATAAAACACAGGATAGAATTCTTCAAAGGCTCTTCTGGCCAGGGGTATACAAGGACATAAAGGAGTACTGTGAGTCGTACCCCACCTGTCAGATCCCCACTCCTGTGTTGCACTTTTGCAGTTCCTTAGCACCTCTCCTGATTATAGAGGTTCCCTTTGAAAGAATTGGAATGGATTTAGTGGGTCCCATAGTCAAGTCGGCTAGAAGACATCAATAGATTTTGGTCATGTTAGATAATGGCACTCGATACCCTGAGGCAATCCCTTTAAAAAGCCCTACTGCCAAAAACATGGCACGAGAGTTGTCCCTTATGTTCTCTAGAACAGGACTTCCCAAGGTAATCTTCATGGACCAAGGGACCCCGTTCATGTCCAAAGTAACAAAAGAATTGTGCCAACTCTTTAAAATTGATCACATACGAACCTCGGTATACCACCCTCAGACGGAAGGGTTGGTGGAGAGGTTCAATAAGACCCTGAAACAAATGCTAAAATGCGTAGTAGAGAAAGTTGATTAGGACTGGGACAGTCTGTTACCTTATCTCATGTTCTCCATACGAGAAGTACCACAGGCTTCCACAGGCTTCTCGCCATTTGAGTTGCTATATGGTCGACACCCCAGAGGGTTGTTGAATATAGCCAGAGAAACCTGGGAGACCGAGTCTACTCCCTATAGGAGCGTCATAGAGCACGTGGCTCAGATGCAGGATCGCATTAATACTGTAATGCCCATTGTCAGGGAACACTTGCACAGGTGGCCCAAAGCAGAGTGTACAATCGTTCTGCCAGGGTGAGAACTTTTAGTCCCGGTGACTGAGTTCTCATCTTGGTGTCTACTGTAGGCAGTAAATTCTTCGGTAGATGGCAGGGTCCCTATGAAATCGTTGAGAAGGTAGACGACGTAAACTATAGAGTGCAGCAGCAGGGGAAAAGGAAGCCATATCAGGTGTACCATGTTAATTTAATAAAACCCTGGAAGGATAGAGGTGAGACCCTCTCGGTGTGCCAACGGGGGGAAGCAAAAGAGTTCCTGCAAAGAAACAGAGACAACTTCTCTGACCTGCCCGGTCGTACACATGTCATAACACATGATATCATAACTGAACCCGGGATAAAGGTAAACCGTATAGGATTCCAGAAGCACGCAGGGAAGCAGTTTCTGCCAAGGTTAAGCGCATGCTGGAATCAGGGGTGATAGAGGAATCAAAAAAGCGAGTGGTCAAGCCCCATTGTGTTAATCCCCATTCCAGACGGTACTTGGAGGTTTTGCAATGATTTCAGGAAGTTAAACGAAATCTCCAAATTTGATGCATATGCCATGCCCAGGGTTGATGAATTAATTGAGAGATTGGGTGATGCCAGGTATATACCACACTTGACCTTACTAAAGCGTACTGGCAAATACCTCTGACTGACAAGGCCAAAGAGAAAACGGCCTTCTCAACCCCAGAGGGCTGTTTCAGAACAAAGACATGCCATTTAGTTTACATGCAGCGCCTGCTACCTTTCAAAGGTTAATGGATCGTATTTTGAGGTCTCACCATAACTATTCTGCCGCGTACCTAGACGATGTCATGGTTTATAGTACTGATTGGGAGAGTCACCTTGGGAAGGTACAGGCGGTCATGGATGCCATAAAAGGGGCAGGTTTAACCTTAAACCTGGGAAAATGTGCACTAGCTCTGGAGGAAGCCAAATACATTGGCTATGTTATTAGCCATGGCGTCATTAAACCCCAGGTCAACAAGGTAGAGGCCATACAGGCATGGCCTAGACCTCCAACAAAAAAACAGGTCAGAGTTTTTTTAGGAATGACCGGGCACTACCGGAGGTTTGTGCCTAATTTCACATCCATTGCAGAACCACTTACAGACTTGACGAAAGGGGGCAAGTCAGTAATGGTGGCATGGACAGCCGAGGCTGAACAGGCCTTTCAAAATTTAAGCCAACAGCCAGTATTGATAACGGCAGACTTTTCGAAAGAGTTTATTGTGCAGACAGATGCTTCTCATGTAGGGTTTCGTACAGTGTTATCCCAGTCCATAAATGGTGAAGAACATCCAATACTGTATTTAAGCCGGAGAAGAGTTATGCTATTGTTGAATGTGAGTGTTTAGCAGTAAAATGGGCACTGGAAACGTTAAGGTGTTATCTCTTGGGGAGAGAGTTCAAATTGGTGTCCCATTGACCTGGATGAAGCAAAATAAGGAAAATAATGCAAGGGTGACGAGGTGGTTTCTTTCACTTCAGAACTTCAAGTTCACCCTTGAGTATAGACCAGGCAAGTCACAAGGTGATGCTGATACCTTGTCTAGGGTGCATTGTCTGGTCACCAAAAAGGCCCAGCCCTCCTGTCTGGAGAAGAGGGGGTGGAGGAGTTGTAGGCAGGTAAAGGGTGAAGTTGTGGTTGGAATATATCTCCCTCCCAGGCTCTTAGTCTGGACAGGGTGAATATCCAGTCCATAGGTTCACTCTGGCTCTTTACTCAGCTGTAGGCACTGACCCCGTTACTGGGGCATAAAAGGCTGCAGGTCCATGGGGTCAGGGTCTGACAAGCTGAGGAGAGAGCAATATCTTGAAGCCGGACAGCCTGAGGAAGCTTCTAAGCACTTCCTTTTATTATGCCACATGGACTTTTGTGTTGCTGTTTTGCGGACTGAAATAAAGACTACTGTAAGTTTTATGCACTTCTGAGTCCAGAGTGTCTGTGCCACCCCCACCCCCTGAAGGATTGTTGTTACAATACACACACACACACACACACACACACACACACACACACACACACACACACACACATACACACACACATATATATATATATATATATGAAACATGCTGGTTCACTGATATATCCTATATATAATGATGTAGCATAGTAACATAGTATGTAAGGCCAAGTGAAGACAATGCCCATCTAGTTTAGCCTGCTTATCCTCCTATATTGTTGATCCAGAGGAAGGTGAAAACCTCAAGAGGCAGGAGCCAATAAGCTCATTTGGGGGAAAATTCCTTCCCGACTCCCTAATGGCAATAAAACTAATCCCTGGATCAACCTCTAAGGGCTCATGTCCACGGGCAAAAGAAGAATTAAAATCCGCAGCAGATTTTAACTCTTCTCCTGCCCGCGGATCCGCACCCCATAGGGATGCATTGACCACCCGCGGGGTAGATAAATACCCGCGGATGGTCAATAAAAGGGATTTTTAAAAAAATGGAGCATGAAAAAATCTGGACCATGCTCCATTTTCGTGCGGGTCTCCCGCGGGGACGGCTCCCGCGGGCTACTATTGAAGCCTATGGAAGCCGTCCGGATCCGCGGGAGACCTAAAATAGGAATTTAAAAGAATTTACCCATCCGGAGCGGGCGGGGAAGGTCTTCTCTTCCTCACGGCCGGATCTTTCTTGCTTCGGCTCGGCGGATGTGCCCGGCGCATGCGCGCGGCACGTCGGCGACGTGCCGGCGACGTGCCACCAGCGTGACGAGTTCATCCGCCGGCCGAAAAAGAAGATCCGGCCGTGAGGAAGAGAAGACTTTCCCCGCCCGCTCCAGATGAGTAAATTCTTTTAAATTCCTATTTTCAGCGCTCATGTCCGCGGGGCAGGAGGGACCCGCTGCAGATTCTC
The DNA here is from genome assembly GCF_035609145.1 of Eleutherodactylus coqui. NCBI lineage: Eukaryota > Metazoa > Chordata > Amphibia > Anura > Eleutherodactylidae > Eleutherodactylus > Eleutherodactylus coqui. The sequence goes on from NC_089843.1 coordinate 30,826,478, forward strand.
CATGTAGAATCCGTAGCGGGCCTGATTTTTCCCGTGGACATGAGGCCTAATACTTCCTACTTGCCTATATACCCGGATTAACAATTGACCTAAGATTTATATCCTGTAATATCCTATCCCTCTGGAAAGACCCCTTTTTAAACTCCTCTATGGATTTTGCCATTACCACATCCTCAGGCAGAGATTTCCACAGTCTCACTGCTCTTACAGTAAAGAACCCTCTTCTGTGTTGGTGATGAAACCTACTTTCTTCTAGACGTAGTGGATGCCCTCTTGTTATTGTCGCAGTCCTGGGTATAAACAGATCATGGAGAGATCCTTGTATCGTCCCCTCATGTATTTATACATAGTTATTTGATCACCGCTTAGCCGTCTAATATGTGAACCAAATTAGAATAACCTAGGGATCTCCTGTATATAATTATATGTACTACTGGCATAAGTTGGGTATCTCCTGTAAATTATTTCACACTTTATATAGAATTTTAAAACACATCAGAAATCTGCATGCAATATTGTTTAAATGCACATGTGCTTTTTAATAGTGTTTGTAGTTCCTCAAAACACATGTAGTTTTTGAATACCGCATACAGTTTTTTAATGTATTTAAATTATGGTTGAAAATTGCAGCAAAAACTCTGAACACAACCTAATGGACTACAATAAACTTTTCACGTAGTCCAGGAAATGAGTCATGTTTGGAAAGTTTACGCCAAGGGGTGTATGTAAATTCATTTAGCTGCTGTATGCAGCACAGTTTAGGTATGGGTATGGGTACAGGAGGAGGAGGGGTCCCAAGCTAAACTTTTGCACCCTGGGTTGCTGAGCCTTTAGCTACACACTTGGTATGTATTATGAATATATTGGTGCCCTGAGCTCAATCAGCTTGTCACTGCTGGTCAGCTGTCTGCTTCCACTCAGGGATGGACAGCTTACAGCAGAAATAAGTTCTGAGAGTGTAAATGGGATCCACACCCTCACAAAAGGAGTCAGCACCCCAAAGTGGTTATACTGCTCAGTGGTAGATTCAGCACTGTTAGATATAGATAGATAGATAGATAGATAGATAGATAGATAGATAGATAGACGGACATAACATTTAATATATTATGAAATATTCCTACAGATGCTGAGAATTGTATTAAATGCCAAGGTGATGAATGGCCAAATGAGAAGAGAGACCAATGCCTGCCCAAAGTCCTGGAATTCATCTCTTATCAAAATGACACAATGGCTTCTGTATTTTCTGGTATCTCGGTTTTCGGATGTCTTGTGACCAGCTTCATATTTAGAATATTTGTCTTCTACCGGGACACTCCTATTGTTAAAGCCAATAACCGGAACCTGAGTTATCTCCTCCTGGTCTCCATCATCCTCAGCTTCCGCTCCATCTTCTTGTTTCTTGGTCGACCCAGTGATGTAACTTGTAGATTACGGGAAACCAGTTTTGGGATTTTCTTCTCAGTAGCCATCTCTTCACTTCTCGCCAAGACTATTATGGTTTGTGTGGCTTTTAAGTCCACCAAGCCTGGAAGCCCCTGGAGAAAATGGCTGAGTGTGAAGCTGCCCTATACCATAGTGCTGTTGTGTTCATCTATACAAATTGTCATCTGTGTTACCTGGTTGTCTGTTTCTCCCCAATTCCAGGACCTGGACAGTCAGTCTTATCCTGGGAAGATCATCATTCAGTGTAATGAGGGCTCAGATATCTGCTTCTACTCCATGTTGGGTTATATGGGGCTCCTGGCAGCGGTGAGCTTTGTTCTGGCTTTCATGGTGAGAACATTACCGGACAGCTTTAATGAAGCCAAGTACATCACCTTCAGCATGCTGCTGTTCTGCAGTGTCTGGATCTCCATGATCCCAGCTTATCTGAGCACCAAAGGGAAATACATGGTGGTGGTGGAGATATTTGCAGTGATGTCGTCCAGTGCTGGACTTTTAGTTTGTGTGTTTTTCCCAAAATGTTTTATTATTTTGTTCAGATCTGAAATGAATAGAAAAACAGATCTGCTGGGGAAAGGGAAGGAATGACTGTAAAATGTTAACCCCTGATAATAAAGAGTAGAACAGCTTGTACATGTATCATCAAATGCACCCTTCTAGTAAAGTGACAGATGCTTACCCACTTATAACATCTTAACACCCCCCCCCCCCTTAATGTAGTACTGAAGGCAGCCACACAATTATGTACAGCTCACCATCCCACCCCCATCACGGGAGTAGTGATGGCCCCACCCTGTAATTTACCAACTCTCTCCTAAATCGCTGAAGCCCCTCTATTCTCTTCACTACCCTCGATTGTTATTAGAGTAGCCAGTGTATAAAAATCCATACAGCGCCCTGTTACAAATTTTAAAGTCTTTTATTGGACAATCACAAGTATACAACATGCTTGGATTTTTTTGGAGCGACACAACAGCTAGAATTTATAGGCAATCATTTTATATATATATATACACACCTGACTGTGGCTTTCAGTTGTATTGTGCCAAGTCCAGAATGTCTTGTAGATGGTGAATGACACTTGGTTCAGTTTTGCTTGAGTGTAAATAAGCCCCAGAGTTACAGAAGCTCCATACCCTTTTCTAAAGAGGTGAAAGAGTAGGTTGATGCATTCTTTGTGGCGATCACTTTTGTGGGAAAGCCCCATTTATATGGAATTGCATGTGTCCTTGTATTTTGGGGGACTGGTGAGAGTTTTTTTTCGCGCTCTGATTCTAGCTTGTGACAGACCTGGAACATCACAATATTTTGGTACGGAACCTGATCGGCAGGTCAAGGGAATAACACCACCTGTTCACCAGTCGGCATCGTTTATGGTCGGAGCTACGACGGTATCTGATCGTCTTCGAACCTCCGACTTTCGTTTTTGATTAATGAAAACATTCTAGCCAAATGCTTTCACTCTGGTTCGTCTTGCGAATGTGCAAGAATTTAACCTCTAGCGGCACAATCCGAATGCCCCCGGCCGTCCCTCTTAACCATGGCCCCACTTCCAAACCAACAAAATAGGACCGGGGTCCTATTCCATTATTCCTATTTGAAGCATTCAGGTGACCAGCCTGCTTTGAACATTCAAATTTTTTCAAAGTCAACACTTCGGGCCTGCCCAGACACTCAGTCAAGAGAATTGGAGGGGCGCCGAGAGGCAGGGGTTGGAACAGGCGGTAGGCTTGCTTCGCAGCAGACTGCCAGCTCGAGCCCGAAATCTAACTACGAGCTTTTTAACTTCAGCAACTTTAATATACGCTATTGAAGCTGGAACTCTTTTTTTTTTTCTTTTAAATACTGAACCATATTTACAATAAATGCATCACCATAATCAAAAACCCAACATTACAACATACATCATAACAACATAACCAATATACAATATCTGTCATACCCCCTTGGTTTTTTATGGCTCACCTTGGCTTGCTTTATTCGACCATAACAAAAATACCAAACAAAATTACCCCAATGCATAAAATGTCCATACTCATAGAATGTCCACAAAGTTTCCTTCTTCCTCCTCTCCATACTTTTCTTGATCTTGATTTTGCTTGGTCTTGACTTTTCTTTTGCTTGTCATTCTTGCTTGACTTTAGTTTCTTCCCTCTATATTCTCTGTGTTCCATATGCTCTCAAAAAGTTTTAACCACACCCCCCAAAAAAAGAAACCAGTATTAGAGACCAAATATAATGCAAATTGCTATATATTGTACAGTATGCAATATCCCATATGTCATACATTATCCCAAACCATCTAACACATGCCCGGTCCATCTTATTCAAACGAAATCACATTACTTCCCTAAAAAGAAACACATCAACATACCTAATTAGAATACATAAATCAAAATTTACATAATATCTATATTATATATATATATATATATATATTTCTCCCTCACACTCAATTATTACATCCTGACCTTCTATCATGACCTTCTATCAAGTCCTTCTATCAAGTCGTAATATATACATCACATCATTGTTACATTATGATATTAAACCAATGTCACAGATTTCGCTTTACCACCCTAAGTTTACCACCTCCTCCTTCATCCAGGTTCCCTCCTCCACCTTGCTTCAGAGACTCGGACATGTGCATTCCATCAGTTACCTTTTGACTCATATCTTGAGTACCACTCTGAGAGACTTTTTGAGGATTCTCATCTTTGCCAAGAGACCCCGAGCTACCCCTCCACCCGAAGGCACTTGTCCTCCAGGGGTAAGAGGGGGAACCTCCTCCAAAGGCCCACCCCCGTTCCTCAGCTCCCCTGCCACCTCCAAAAAAGGGGACTGATGGTCGCCTCACAGGGGCTGAAAGCAATTTAAAAGGACCACCAGAGGGGAGCCAGTTCTTCCTTCCTTTGGCACTTGCCCTAGGTAGGGGGTGGGAGATCTTACCACCCCATTTTGTTTTCTTTTCTATTTACCCTGCTTATGCATATTATCTAGCCATCTCCTTTCTTCCTCATCCAGACTGTCCTCCAGACGGGAACTCTGGGAGACGGCCCTCTCCTCCTCCCTTTCCAGTCTTGTGGTTTCCTCCTCCAGATCACTCTCCTCTAAGTCCTCAGCCACGGGATGTACCCCATGAGCAAGGGCGGGGGACATCTTGTCAGACTCCCCCTCTCCACTACTGTCCCTTGCCTGCCTGCGGGACTCCGTATGTCTTATGACTACCGGACTTCCTTTTCTTACTTGCCTTCACTGGACCTGCAGCCCCCGAACCCTCACCAGCCACATCCCTCTCCGGAGCCTCACTGCCCTGAGGAACCTCATTGTGTTCAGTGGCCGAGCGGGCATGGGAGCGAGGATAGCGACTAAAGGGTTGCCCTGAAGCACCACACAGGGGTGCCCTAAAGCACCACACAGCCATGGCAAGATATCCTTCTCCACCACACAAGGTGCAGACCTCCTTGGTACAAGTTGCACTAAAATGTGTGGGGTCGCCGCACATGTGGCAGACCTTCGGCTGCCCCCGGTAGAAGACCACAATCCTGTCCCTCCCCAAAAAAGCTGAGGAGGGAATGTGGGTAACCAAAGTCCCGTCCTTTCTTAACTTCACCATTAAACTCCAGGCCCCAAACCAAATGCCATACTCGTCCCGGTTTCTAACCGGGACACCTTAGACATCCCCAAACCATTGTTAGCGCAATTTTCACTATATTAGATAAGAATAATGTACAGGCCTGGAGAGCCTTTCAAAGACCAAACGTCTTGCATCATGTGTCCCAAACGAGTCTGTCTTTATTTAGGCAGGTAAAAGTTTATGTAAGCTTTGAAATCAGAAAGTTAAAGGGGTTGTCCCGCGAAAGCAAGTGGGGGTATACACTTCTGTATGGCCATATTAATGCACTTTGTAATGTACATTGTGCATTAATTATGAGCCATACAGAAGTTATTCACTTACCTGTTCCATTGCTAGCGTCCTCTTCTCCATGGTGCCGTCTAATTTTCAGCGTCTAATCGCCGGATTAGACGCGCTTGCGCAGTCCGGTCTTCTTCTTTTCTGAATGGGGCCGCTCGTGCCGGAGAGCGGCTCCTCGTAGCTCCGCCCCGTCACGTGCCGATTCCAGCCAATCAGGAGGCTGGAATCGGCAATGGACCGCACAGAAGACCTGTGGTCCACCGAGGGTGAAGATCCCGGCGGCCATCTTCACCAGGTAAGTAAGAAGTCACCGGAGCGCGGGGATTCAGGTAAGCACTATCCAGTTTTCTTTTTTAACCCCTGCATCGGGTTTGTCTCGCGACGAACGGGGGGGCTATTGAAAAAATAAAAAAAAACGTTTCGGCGCGGGACAACCCCTTTAAGTAATGTAGGATACAGTTACATTATTTTGTGTGGTGATAGGTCAGTCTCATAGGGAGGTATTTGGGAGGTAGCTGTGAGATCATTCACCCAGGAGGAGCTTCCTTTGAGCATGCTCTATTCATTCTTGACTTGTTGTCCGAAGGAAATACTTCCCATGTCTCTCTCTAGTCAGCCATTTCCTGACCCTTTACACAAAGACATTCCTAGATAAGTTCTCTGCTGGTTAGAACTGGTTTGACCTGTTTATGGACACAAAGCACTGCTACTTCAATTCTTGTGGAGGTAGGGGGGGGGGAGGCGATGTTCCCTTCCCCCAGAGGATTAGAATAGAGACACAATATAGCATCTTCACAGCTGACAACAGAAAATACAGACAAAATGGCAAACCTCTCAGCCATCTACCACAATTCCCTCCTTTGTTTTGGGTATTTTCATTCTCCTGGATAGCTTTTTCTTCCTATTTGTGTTCTCGGGCCTTTCCCTACTGCCTACAGGGGATCCTAGCTGTCACCTATGCCATGGGGACGACTCCCGCAAGGAAGCCAACCCAAGCCTCCGCCCGCTCCCTGTCTCCTAACTTATCCCTTCCTACGGCTAGGGGATATCCAGGATAAGGAAAATACCTCACAACACATTACATTTTCCCAATGATATTCTAGGTAGATAGCTCCTAAAAGATTGATTTCTTTCCATTTTCTGCATAAGCCACCTTGTTCATAGTTTAGATGATATAATATGTCTATTGCGATCGGCTTAGTAAGGTGTGATTTCAGGTTATATTGTTTGTTACATATTGACATTTGTCTGATTACACAATTTGGTAGACCTATTGCTACCTTATTGTATTTGTTGACATTTTCAGATCTCTGACAAATTACATATGAAACAGTAATAACCCTCTTCACAGGATGTACGTCTTCTATTACCCTTATGAGGAAGAAGAGAAATGACAGTCCAATGACCGCAAGGGTCCTACATATAACAAAGGATATGGGCCACATTTGTCTCCTCCCTTGATAGTCTTTATTCAATGTCTGACATGAACCAAAGCTAGCTTTTTTTCAAGTTTCACTGAGGTTGTAGTGGTTAACAGCACTTGAAAGGGTTCTTTGTTCTTGAGTCCAAGCTCTTCCTTGCGTCTTTTTAAGATAACCCAACCACCTGAAAGCAAACTATGCGACTCTTGATCTGGAAACAAGGAAAATACACATTTATGAGTGACAGTTGGTATAACTCCTCATATAAGGCACTCACGTGGGAGGTGAGGCCCTCCTTTTTGGCCTGGAATAAGCATAAGCCTATTACAGGAGCCCTACAAAACACCTTCAAAGGGACTCAACTTAGTCTTTCAATTAGGCATGGTTCTAACCAAGTAGATGACTAATAAAATGTTTTCCTCTATTATTTACTATGACTTCTGATGTACTAAATATACAAAATTACTTTCACAAAACAATTTCTTTAGTCATATTCTTAGTGTTTTAATTTTTTTTTCCTCTAGCCACACCTCCAACTAACATGAACAGAGGTCTATGCAAACCAACAACTCCAAACCCCTACCTTGGGTAGCTGTATGCTATCATTCTGCAGTCACTGAAACAGATAGTCTGGCTCATACTGAGAAGATACCTTGACCAATTGGCCTGGATTGTAATGGATGCATATCATGCATCCCTGTACAAACCCTATCGCAGCAGTGTTCAACCCTGGGGTAAGCCAAGCAGAAGACACTATACCACACATTACCTTCTTGAATAAATGGGTTAGCTCTTGGATCAGGTGTGACATCATGGAGTACAGTGTGCAGAGGAGGCACGGGCATTTACCTTTCTGCCAGACCCCAGTAACATTCTGTTCGCTTTTTCCACTCCTCCTTCTTCCTTTTGAGGCCTGTTCCTGCAAGTCAAGCAACAGAGAAATATCTACACCTGTTTCAAGTGCAAGCAGGTTACGAGCCGTTACCTTATTCAAGGGAAGTCAGGCTACTGCGGTGCCTGCTCTCTGGTTCCTTCCAGCCTCAGTAGTTGTCTCTTTGACATAAGCCAGGACTTTGATGATAAGTCACCTGTGCAGAAAGAGCTAAAACCTTGTAGAACAAAGACACCTCTTCTGCATTCAAGATTGGCTTACTCAAGAACCCCATGAAACTTCCACTGTGCCACATAGGATGTGAAATCGTGTACGATTCCAAATGTGCACCTTAAGTCGGTGCAGGCATAAACAGTCTTACCTGCAGCCAGCTTACATATTTCAGTGAGCGCCATCATCTCTATTTCCTGAGTAACTAAGTCTCTCAGGAGGAAAAGAGTGTTTTTTGTATAATTACCTCTTTCTGTTGGTTACCATTGCATAGCCTGTTTTGCTTTTCCATTTCCGCGATATTTGGAACCATCTATGGGGGGGAAAAACTCAAAATCTACTTTAACCATGGCAGTTTCAACATTATTTTTAGGACCCCTAGTTTCTCTTTTTATTAATCTTCCGACAATCATACAATCATGTGCTTGCTATTTAATATCATAGTCTGCCCTTGCCGCCCCTTCCTCTAGACTGCTAGCAGGGCAGTCTCATACTTATTCAGTCTGAAAGCTGAAAGATGTTTAATTTGTGCTCTATGCAGTATTTTATGACCCCTTCAGGGAGCATGACGTAAAAGGGGCCCCACACCATCTCTGGTAACTGCATGAAAACGTACTGCAAACAGGAGAGGAAAAAATTGTTATTACAATCTGCAACCATAACAACTGCACAAATGATGGTTAACTACTGGTTTATTAAGGGACTAGTAACCTTAATACCATTTGGGATATACTCAATTTCTGGCATCAAAAATTTTCTTATTTCAAATGTAAGAATCTTCACATAAAATACTGTTGTTAATTGAAAATGAGATACACTCTAAATAGAACTTTTCTTATTAATTTGACTAAAGTACTTATCAGGTGTCTCAATTATAGACAAATATCTCATTTTAATACCTTAATTCAATAGTATTCAAAATAACACAACTCAATATTTTTGAATTCTCCACATACTCCAAGAACCTATATATATAGTGTGTCTCCATTTAAGTGGATGTTGGTATATATATAAAAATATTGTGGTAATGTATAGAGGGAAGGTCACTCTTAGACTCCATATTAAGTCTCTCACTTGAATAAATGTAAGTTACCAAAGGAGGGGCATCTCATTTTATTTCCTGAGAATAGTTATGCGAGATATATATACTGTGGCAATCTTGGAATATTTTCTCACACAACTAGTCTAAGGAAATAAAAATATTGCCCTAATGCCTCTTGAAACTGGCACCATAAACTTGTACTCTTGTACTCTCAGGGTTGTGTGGCAAAGGATCCTCACCCGTCCCGGCCACCACACCAGAGTAACTTCTGGTGCTCGGCCCCGCTGGGAGGGAAGACGGTCCGGGCATCTCCTCCACCCTCACCACTGGTACCTCACTTGTTGTAGTTAATTCTCTCACTACTACTGTACTATCCTTATTGACCGACACTGGAAGGGAGACAGGGGGAAGAGCAGTGGAGAGGAAGCCAGTGGGGAAGACAAAAGATAACACAGGAGGGGAAAGAACAGAGACAGGAGCAGAGGAAGGAGAGGCAGAAGCTGGGACAAAAAGAGGTTTAGAAGCAGAAACAGTTCTAGTGGGATCCCCCAGATCCCTAACTATCTCTCCAGCTACTTTACTAGGAACATCCTTATTAGTATTCTTCACATTTCCCACATTAGCATTAGTATTCGCCTTTGCATCCTTCATACTAGTATTAGTACTAGGAGTCTTCCCATTACTATTGGCACTTTTAACATTAACACTAGCATTTTTTGCATTAGCACTATTTTTAGCATTAGTACCAACATCAGCACTGGCATTTTCAACATTATCATTGGTATTCTACTTTTTTTTTCCGTTAATTCACTTTTTATTGAGAAGTTTTTCATATAATAGAGAAAACAGTAGCGAGAAGGTTCGCTTTGCGGAATTATAGCTTGACCTTGCAAGATTCAGACATATTGTTTTGAGATTATAAGCAGGTACAGTCATAAGTGTTACATATATCTGATAGTCGGTCTCGGGGGCTCCTCCCAGCCCAGATTCGTTCGCTTTAAGGCTTTATTCGCCGGGCCGGAACGAGCCGCCGCCTCTCTTTTCTAAGTGCACTCATGTAACTGAAAACATGTAGTAACCTTATATAATGATTAAAGAATATTAACAGGGGGAGGAGGGGGAGGGGGAGAGATCGGGTAAGTGGGGAACTAGGGAAGGGGGGGACGACGCTGTTATCCATAGGATTGAGTCTGGTTTCCCGACTCGTCCTGTTTATGTTGTCAACTTCTGCCTGCATTCCGTGAGGTCTACTACTCCCTACTCATTTTCCTTACTTCTCTTTGTGTATCTCTGCATGCGGGTCGTCGCACCCTCCATTTATATAGTTACGTGAATTTTAACGATATCTAGTCCGGGCCAAAATAGCCCATGAGAATTGCCGAGGCTCCGCCGGGGGATTGCAGAGAGGCAGCCACCAGAGGGCATGCTCGACCCGCTGTCTCATAAGCTAGGCGCGCTTTCTTACTTTGGGGGAGAAATCTCGTGCAGGGGTAGAGGTTGGTGATGTCTTTGGGCCAAAAGGGTGGTCCACTTCCTAGACTGTGTGTCAGATGCCTTGTTCTCTGGGGGGCGGTTAGGTGTGATATAATCATGTATAGTTTAACTTGTTTGCGCTAAGACGGGGGTACTCCAAGTTTCGGGGCCTAATCCCTTGTTATGGTGTTGGATGATAGCTTACCCAGGGTGACCATATGTTCAGGAAAGAAGTATATGTTGAGTTTGTCCAACTAAGAATCTCCTCAAACTGATGGATCTGAGCCATCTTTTCTTTCCACATCTTAATGGAAGGAGATGTTGTGTTTCCACAATAAAGGGGGGTCAGTGTTTTTGCTGCTGCTAACATGAATGATATGAGCTTGTTTTTTGAGGGTTGAATGTCTTATTCGGTTTACTCAGTATTATTACGTCTGGCGATAGCTGGAAGGCTTTCTTGAGGATTATTGCGATTTCTTTTTCAATTTCTGCCCAGAAGGGTTTTATTTCCTTGCAGCTCCACCAGATGTGTAGGTATGAGCCTAAGTTTTCTTGGCAGCGCCAACACTTATCTGAATCCGAGAGTTTGTAGGTAAATAGCCACTCGGGAGTCTTATACCATATGGATAAGAGTTTGTAATGGTTTTCTTGCAGGCGTACGCAAGGGGAGACACTGTAAGAGGATTTGAATATTATTTTAAGTTCTGCATCTGATATTTTTATATCTAGTTCCTTCTCCCATGACATTACAAAGGTTGGCCTAGTAAGTTTGTGGGTTGATGTAAAGTTTTTGGTTATGTAGGAAATGTTTTGTGTATTTTGGTTTTTTATTAGTCTTTCAAAGTCTGTTGTTGGTCTTGTTGAAAGATGTTCTCTTTTGAAGTCTGAGATGACATTTGAGATGTGCGCTATGTGTAGATCTTGCAGCTTCCTTTGTGTGCATAGAGTATTTATTATGGAATTAGGTTCCTCGTGTATGATGGTTTGTAGGTCATGGATTGAATGTCTTTCAAAGACGTTCCAGAGGTACTCTGGGATCCAGGTCTTGGGATGTTTGATGACATATGGGAGTAAGTTTAAAGGTATACAGGGTGATGGTAGAGGTGCTAGATCATGTGAAAGAGAATCCCAGGTCTCGCAGATGCCTCTCAGTAATATATCAAATTCTTTGGAGCGATATATTTTAGGGCTGGGGAACCACATGTCTCTGAGGAGGTTGTTACCATAGGTTAATTGTGCAATTTCCCTCAACTTATGGTTTTTTAATGGGGATATTAGGTCCAACCACCTGTTCAGGTTTATTGCCTTGTAGGATTCTAGCATGTTAGGGATCCCTATACCACCATATTGCCTTCTCTTGGACATTAGTGAGTATGCCAACCTCGGGCGTTTATATTTCCAGAAGAAGCATGAGAATTGTGTTCTAATTTTTTTGAAGAAGGATTTGGGGATGTGTATTGGTAACATTTGTAGCTTATATAGAATTTTAGGTAAGATGTAAGTTTTAATGAGATTTTTCCTTCCGAACCAGGAAATAATAGGCAGGTTATATGCAGAGAGAGGTGTTGCTATTTCTGTTAGTAACGGCACCATGTTGCTCTTATAGAGTTTTGTAAGATTATTTGTGATTTTAATACCTAGATAATTTATGTAGCATTCTGCCCAGATATGTGGGGCGGTTTTCTTTACTTCCTCGGCTCTGTGGGGAGGTAGGGATATATTCAGTAAAACTGATTTGTTTTTGTTGACTTTTAAATTGGAGAAGCTACCGTAGAGATCTAGTAGGTTGTTCAGGCTATTAAGGCCCTGGGTGGGATTCGTGATCAGAAATAGCACGTCGTCTGCGAATGCTGCTGATTGGATGCATACACTGCCAATTTTTAGTCCCTTAATCTCTGGATTTTGTCTTACCGCTTGGAGGAGGATTTCTAAAGTAAGGATGAATAGTGTGGGGGGAGAGTGGGCATCCCTGGCGTGTGCCGTTTGTTATGTTGAATGGTTGGGATAGAGTGTCGTTTACTTTCAGTCTTGAGTGTGGTTTTGCGTAAAGGGAGAATATCGCTTCAATAAATTGAGTGGGGAAATTAAACTTGTGAAGGACTGCTCTCATAAAAATCCAATCAACGCGATTGAACAGTTTTTCGGCGTCTATCCCTAGGAATATTAGTGGGATATTCTTTTTCTTGGCGTATTGTATGGAGTGGAGAAGTATAGTAGCGTTGTCTTTACCTTCTCTGCCCCTCACAAAGCCTGTCTGCTCGTCAGATATTAGTTTGGGGATGATTCTACTTAAGCGGTTGGCTAGTAATTTGGCCCATATTTTTAAATCTACATATAATAAGGAGATTGGTCTGTAGTTGTTACATTGGGTTGGATCTTTGCCTTCTTTTTGTATTAAGGTGATGTGAGCTTCTTGAGATTGTTTTGAGAGTGGGGCTCCTGTCATAATTGCATTTAATGATGTTCTTAGGTGGGGTTCCAGTATGTGTTGTAGTGTCTTATAATAGCCTGTTGTAAGACCGTCCGGGCCAGGGCTCTTACCATTTGGGAAATTTTGAGTTAATTTTGGGGAGTATAAGGTTTTTAAGAAATTTCTCCATATTTTTGTGTTTTTCTTCTCGATCGGTTTGTGACAATTTTCCTTCTAGCTTGTATAGATTCGTATAGTAGGTGTGAAATTCTGTTGCTATTTCTTGGGTGGAAGTGGTTTTTGATCCTGTGTCTTTCCTGATTTCTTTAATATGTGTCTTTTCTCTCGCTTTTTTTATGAGAGCAGACATCAGTCTCCCTCCCTTGTCTCCATGTGTGTAAATCTTTTGTTTGTAGTATATGATGGATTTAGTGTACTTTTAGTCCAGTAATGACTTTAACTGGTCTCTAAGGGAGTTAAGTTCCGGTTGTGCTTTTTCTACAGCTGAGAGCTTCCTTTTTTGTTCTAGGGTGGCTATTTTTGCTAGCAAGTCATCTATTTTCTTTTGTTTCTGTTTCTTAAGCTTTGTGCCCAAAGAGATGAGGAGGCCCCTCACAAAGGCTTTATGTGTTTCCCTGATCATGGGGGCATTCGCATTGTCTTTTGTGTTGATTTTAAAAAAATCAGTTAGGTCTCAAATTAACTCTTGTTTGTATTCTTCCTCTCTTAAGATTGACTCATTTAGATGCCATCTCCATTCCCCTAGGTTGTTAGAAAGTATATTTATACTGGTGTGCATTGGAGCGTGATCCGAAATTGTGATGTTATCAATTTTGGAGCAATGGATTGTTTTTACCAGTTTGTTTGATATAAAGATATAGTCAAGTCTCTGGTGTGAGGCATGCACATGTGAAAAGAAGGAATAATCTTTTTCTACTGGGTGGCTGTATCTCCACGAGTCTATCAAATTTAATTCCTGTAGGGCTGAGTGGACTCTTTTGAGGGCTCTCTGCGAGACCTGGGATCTTCCCCTTGAGGAGTCTAACAGTGGGTTGAGTGTTATGTTTAGGTCTCCACCTAGGATTATATTGCCTACTGCAAAGGATTTAAGTATAAGTAGTGTATCTGTTATCCATTTGGTTTGATTCGTATTTGGCGCGTAGATGTTGGCTAAGGTGTAGTGTGAGCCCTTTATCGTGCCCTTTACGAATCTAAAACATCCTTCTGTATCCGCAAGAAGTCTCTCGCTCTGCAAAGGTAAATCTCTGTGGAGGGCAATTGATACTCCCTTGGAGGCCGAAGATGGGCTGCAGCTGTGGAACCATTGTGTGAAGTGTTTTTTCGGGAGGGTTGGGATTTTGTTACCCTTAAAGTGGGTTTCTTGTAAAAATGCAATTTTTGTTTTACTTTTCCTTAGTAACCATAACATATGGTGTCCTTTATTTGGTGAATTGAGCCCTTTAGTATTGAAAGTGGTGATATTTGTTTTTCCTATGTGAGAGGGTGCGGTTTTTCGTTGTTGTGTTGGGTTGTTGTTTCGTGGGTCTTGTTGACTGTTGGCTTGGGGAGAGTGCTCATCAGGCATGTTTTGGGTTTTGTCGGTTTCCGTGTCGGTAGACTTTGTATATAGTATGGGGGAGGAAGAGGGGTGAGTAGGTTAAGGTTGTATTAAGGGTGGGAACTGCGATTAACGTTAACTTTTTTGACCAGGGGTTTAATGTCTGGCCAACTATATGGAAGAGAAAACGGAAAAGTGTTGTCGTGTGGATAAGAAGCATCCCAACGTCTCTGTTGTCAGTATCCTTCTCATCCAAGGACAATACCTGGGTGAGTAGAGATGAGCGAGCGCACTCATCCGATCTTGATGCTCGTTCGAGCATTAGGGTGTTCGAGATGCTCGTTACTCGAGACGAGCACCATGCGGCACTCGACTCAATTACATTTCCTTCCCTGAGAAATTTGCGCCCTTTTCTGGCCAATAGAATCACAGGGAAGGCATTACAACTTCCTCCTGTGACATTCCAGCCCTATCCCACCCCCCTGCAGTGAGTGGCTGGCGAGATCAAGTGACCCCCGAGTATTTAAATCAGCCCCGCCTGCGGCTGGCCACAGACACACGCTAAGAGAGATCAGGGAAAGTGCTGCTGCTGCTATAGGGATAGTGTTAGCATCTTTAAGAACCACAGCGGTCCTTCTTACGGCCACAGCTCACCTAGTGCACTACTGCTGTGGGTGCTGTGAGCAGTTTTGCACTTTTTTTAATTATGTATATCGGGCATGCAGGCTATAGCGTTCTCAGACTGCAGTCTGTACTTGAGTATAGGGGCAGTATTGGTCAGGCAGGAACGGTGGTAGTGTAGAATCCTGTCTACAAGAACCCCAACGGTCCTTCTTAGGGCAACCTGTGACCATGTGCTTTTAACTCCGTGGTTGCTGGCAGTTGTAGTACCTCAGTATTGCACAGCAGAGTCTGCATGCAGCCTTCATTTAAATATTTTTCTGTCCGCATTTAGCGTTACGTCAGCACTGTCTGCCTCAAAGTGTACGCCAAGAAACCACAAATTTTTTACACCGCTCTGTGTTATACGCCAGCTGTCTCACAAGTGCACGGTGTGTCAGACGCCCATAGATTGAAAGTCCAATACACACTGCATAGCCACAGCCTGCAATGCATAGAAAAAAAGGAAATTTAAAAAAGAAATCCTTTTTACGGCTACCGGTGACCCAGTGCATTTGCCTGCGTGGCCTGTGGGACTTCACGTCCATCCAAACTGCATAGTGCACAGCAAGGCCTGCGTGCAGCCTTCCTTATAATTTATCGCTGGCTTCATTTTGCGTTATATTACCGCTGGCAGCCACCAACTGCGCGGCAATAATTCACAAACATTTTTAGACCGCTCTGTCTCTGCTCGATTCTTAATCCACCATGCTGAGGGGTAGGGGTAGGGGTAGAGGACGTGGTCGCGGTCGAGGACGCGGAGGTCCACGTGAGGGTGTGGGCATAGGCCAAGTTCCTGGTCCAGGTGAATCGCAGCTGGCTGCTGCGGGAGTAGGAGAGAGGACAGTATCTGGGGTCCCCAGCTTCATATCACAATTTTTGGGTCCACGCGGTAGACCTTTATTAAAAACTGAGCAGTGTGAGCAGGTCCTGTCGTGGATGGCAGAAAGTGCATCCAGTAATCTATCGACCACCCAGTCTTCTACGCCGTCCACTGCTGCAACTCTGAATCCTCTGGCTGCTGCTCCTCCTTCCTCCCAGCCTCCTCACTCCATGAAAATGACACATTCTGAGGAGCAGGCAGACTCCCAGGAACTGTTCTCGGGCCCCTGCCCAACAATGGTTCCTCTCCCACCTGAGGAGTTTATTGTGACCGATGCCCAACCTTTGGAAAGTTCCCGGGGTCCGGGGGATGAGACTAGGGACTTCCGGCAACTCTCTCAAGAGCTTTCAGTGGGTGAGGAGGACGATGACGATGAGACACAGTTGTCTATCAGTGAGGTAGTAGTAAGGGCAGTAAGTCCGAGGGAGGAGCGCACAGAGGATTCGGAGGAAGAGCCGCTGGACGATGAGGAGACTGACCGCACCTGGTCTGATAAGCCAACTGAGGACCGGTCTTAAGAGGGGGAGGCAATTGCAGCCGCAGAACAGGTTGGAAGAGGCAGTGGGGAGGCCAGGGGAAGAGGCAGGGCAAGAGCGAATAATCCACCAGCTGTTTCCCAAAGCACCCCCCTCGCGCCAAGCCACCGTGCAGAGGCTAAGGTGCTCTAAGGTGTGGCAGTTTTTCATTGAGACGGTGGATGACCGACGAACAGTGGTGTGCAACCTTTGTCGCGCCAAGATCAGCCAGGGAGCCACCACCACCAACATGCGCAGGCATATGATGGCCAAGCACCGTTCACTGCCTCCAGCTTGTGCCACTGCCTCTCCCCCTGGGCCCCAACCTGCTACTGAGATCCAACCCACCTCTCACGACACAGGCACGACCGTCTCCTGGCCTGGACCCACACCCTCACCTCCGCTGTCTTTGGCCCTATCCAGCAATGTCTTTCAGCGCAGCGTCCAGCTGTCGCTAAGAGAATCGTTGGAGAGAAAGCGCAAATACGCTGCCACGCACCCGCACGCTAAAATTTTAAATGTCCACATAGCCAAATTGATCAGTCTGGAGATGCTCCCCTACAGGCTGGTGGAAATGGAGGCTTTCAAAAACATGATGGCGGCGGCAGACCCGCGCTACTCTGTCCCCAGTCGCCACTATTTTTCACGGTGTGCCGTCCCAGCCCTGCACGACCACGTCTCACGCAACATTGTACGCGCCCTCACCAGCTCGGTTACTGGCAAGGTCCACTTAACAACGGACACGTGGACAAGCACAGGCGGGCAGGGCCACTATATCTCCCTGGCGGCACATTGGGTAAATTTAGTGGAGGCTGGGACCGAGTCAGAGCTTGGGACCTCTCATGTACTACCCACCCCCAGAATTGCGGGCCCCAGATCGGTGCTGGTATCTGCGGCGGTGTATGCCACCTCCACTAAACCTTCCTCCTCCTCCAACGCAACCTCTACCTCGCAATCAAGACTTGTCACCAGCAGCACGTCGCCAGCAGTCGGTGTCGCGCGACGTGGCAGCACAGCGGTGGGCAAGCGTCAGCAGTCGGTGCTGAAACTACTCAGCTTAGGAGAGAAGAGGCCCACAGCCCACGAACTGTTGCACGGTCTGACAGAGCAGACCGACCGCTGGCTTTTGCCACTGAGCCTCCAACCGGGCATGGTCGTGTGTGACAATGGCCATAACCTGGTGGCGGCTCTGCAGCTCGGCAGCCTCATGCACGTGCCATGCCTGGCCCACGTCTTTAATTTGGTGGTTCAGCGGTTTCTGAAAGGCTACCCACACTTGTCAGATCTCCTTGGCAAGGTGCGCC
The DNA here is from genome assembly GCF_035609145.1 of Eleutherodactylus coqui. NCBI lineage: Eukaryota > Metazoa > Chordata > Amphibia > Anura > Eleutherodactylidae > Eleutherodactylus > Eleutherodactylus coqui. The sequence goes on from NC_089843.1 coordinate 30,844,208, forward strand.
GGGTCAGCGCACATTTCTGCAAGTCCAACATGGACACTGCCACCCTGCGCACCCTGCAACATCGGTTTAATTTGCCAGTGCACCGACTGCTGTGCGACGTGCCCACATGGTGGAACTCTACGCTTCAAATGTTGTCCCGGCTGTATGAGCAGCGTAGAACTGTAGTGGAGTACAACTCCAACATGGGCGGCGAAGTGGGAGTCAGCCTCCTCAATTCTTTACAGAGGCGTGGGCCTGGATGGCAGATATCTGCCAGGTCCTTGGAAACTTTGAGGAGTCCACCCTGATGGTGAGCGGCGATGCTGCAATCATTAGCATCACCATTCCCCTGCTATGCCTGTTGAGAAGTTCCCTGCAAAGCATAAAGGCAGATGCTTTGCGGGCGGAAACGGAGGCGGGGGAAGACAGTATGTCGCTGGATAGTCAGGGCACCCTCATGTCTATATCTTAGCGCGTGGAGGAGGAGGAGTAGGAGGGCGAGGAGCCTGAGGAGGAAGAGACAGCTGGCCCACTGCAGAGGGTACCCATGCTGCTTGCCTCTCATCCATTCAGCGTGTATGGCCTGAGGGAGAGGAGGAGGAGAAGGATCCTCAAAGTGATCTTGCTAGTGAGGACAGCCATATGTTGCGTACAGGCACCCTGGCACACATGGCTGACTTTATGTTAGCATGCCTTTCTCGTGACCCTCGCATGAAACACATTCTGGCCACTACGGATTACTGGGTGTACACACTGCTCAACCCACGGTATAAGGAGAACCTTTACCACTTTCATTCCCGAGGAGGAAAGAGGTCTGAGAGTGATGCAATACTACAGGGCCCTGGTGGACAAACTGATGGTAAACTTCCCATCCGACAGCGCTAGTGGCAGAAGGCACAGTTCCGAGGGCCAAGTAGAAGGGGAGGCGCGGAGATCAGGCAGCATGTTCAGCGCAGGCAGGGGAACACTCTCCAAGGCCTTTGCCAGCTTTATGGCTCCCCAGCAAGACTGTGTCACACCTCCCCAGTCCAGGCTGAGTCGGAGGGAGCACTGTAAGAAGATGGTGAGGGAGTACGTAGCCGATCGTACCACCGTCCTCCGTGACGCCTCTGCTCCGTACAACTACTGGGTGTCAAAGCTGGACACGTGGCCCAAACTCGCGCTGTATGCCCTGGAGGTGCTGGCTTGATCTACGGCTAGTGTCTTGTTAGAGAGGGTGTTTAGTGCAGCTAGGGGAATCATCACAGACAAGCGTACCCGCCTGTCAACTGACAGCGCCGACAGGCTTACACTCATAAAGATGAACAAAGCCTGGATTTCCCCAGACTTCTCTTTTCCACCAGCGGATAGCAGCGCTGCCTAAAGAGCTTTGTCAATCTGTGTATGATATTCGTCCTCCTCCTCCGGCTCCTCCTCCTGCAACCTCAGGTAATCACCCCGAACGGGCAATTTTTCTGTGGGCCAAAAGGCTCATAACTTTTAAAAATAATATTTAGCTGTTTCAATTCTCATTAAAGGGGTTGTCCCGAGGCAGCAAGTGGGTCTATACACTTCTGTATGGCCATAATAATGCACTTTGTAATATACATTGTGCATTAATTATGAGCCATACAGAAGTTATAAAAAGTTTTTTACTTACCTGCTCCGTTGCTAGCGTCCTCGTCTCCATGGTGCCGACTAATTTTTGGCCTCCGATGGCCAAATTAGCCGCGCTTGCGCAGTCCGGGTCTTCAGCAGTCTTCTATGGAGCCGCTCGTGCCAGAGAGCGGCTCCGTGTAGCTCCGCCCCGTCACGTGCCGATTCCAGCCAATCAGGAGGCTGGAATCGGCAGTGGACCGCACAGAAGAGCTGCGGTCCACGAAGACAGAGGATCCCGGGGCCATCTTCAGCGGTAAGTATTGAAGTCACCGGAGCGCGGGGATTAAGGTAAGCGCTCCGGTAAGCTTCCTTTACTTCCCTGCATCGGGGTTGTCTCGCGCCGAACGGGGGGGGGGTTGAAAAAAAAAAAAACCCGTTTCGGCGCGGGACAACCCCTTTAAAGCATTGAAACTTGCACCTGTACCAATTTTTATTTTAACTGGGCTGCCTCCAGGCCTAGTTACAAATTAAGCCACAGTAAGCTAAGCGATTAATGGGTTTCACCTGCCCTCTGGGTTGGGCATGGGCAATTTTTCTGGGGTACATTTGTACTGTCGGTACACCAGTTTTTCGGGCCCTCGCCTACATTGTAATCCAAGTAATTTTTATGGGCTTCGCCTGCACTCATGGTACACCACTGTGTCTGGGGTTGGCCTACACTTGTGCTACAGAAATGTAACTCTGTTCTGCCTACTTATACTTCTGCCACTGTAACACTAGAGGGGTCTGACTAGACTTCTGTAACAGTAATGTTACTTCGGTCTGCTGATATTTCTGCTCCTGAAATGTTACCTTGGTTGGTGTATACTGTTACTACTGTAATTCTACTAATACTGGGCTCTCCCCCTAATGCTTCAACGGAAATATTACTGGGGCATGTCTATACTGCTATAACAGAAATGTAACTAATAGTGGGCTCTGCCCATACTGCTTCTACGTAAATGTTACTGGGGCCTGTCTATACTGCTACTACTGAAATGTAACAAATACTATGCTCTCCCTACACTGCTGCCAGGGAAATGTTTATCTGCTCTTTTGCCCATACTGTTGCTACGTAAATGTTACTGGGGTCTGAGTATATTGCTACTACAGAAATGTTACGAATACTATGCTCTCCCTACACTGCTGCAGGGAAATGTTTATCTGCTGCTTTGCCCATACTGCTTTGACGTAAATGTTACTGGGGCCTGTCGAAACTATTTTTCAACTATATTAACAGCAAAAGGATTTGCAGGGAGAGCACTGGCCCTTTAACAAATACTGCAGGGGAAATCATTGAAGATGATGGAGGGAAGGCAAATCTATTAAATAGTTTCTTTTCAAGCGTATTCACAAACGAAAAGGAAATGCCACACGAGATGCAGGGGAATAAAATGAATCCCTCACAAAATATGTCATACCTAACGGAAGAGGAAGTGCGGAACTGATTAAAAAAGATTAAAATCGATAAATCGCCAGGCCCAGATGGAATACACCCAAGGATACTAAGGGAACTAAGTGATGAGATAGCTAGGCCACTATATCTAATATTTTTAGACACTATGAAGACCAGTGTTGTACCATTGGATTGGCGCATTGTCAACGTGGTTCCAATTTACAAAAAGGGGACCAAAAGTGAGCCTGGTAACTACAGGCCAGTAAGTCTTACTTCCGTAACGGAAAAATTTTTCGAGGGGATTCTGAGAGACACCATTGATGAGTACCTCAAGGAGAACAAGGAAATAACTCCTAACCAGTATGGATTCATAAAGGGTCGCTTATGTCAGACAAATCTGATCGGTTTCTACGATGAAGTAAGCTCTAGGCTGGACATGGGAGAATCTATTGATCTCATATATCTGGACTTCTCTAAAGCATTTGACAGCGTGCCACATCATAGGCTAATATACAAAATGAGACAGCTCGGATAGGGTGAAAACATGTGTAATTGGGTAAAGAATTGGCTCAAAGATAGAAAGCAGAGGGTGGTAATAAATGGTTCATACTCTGATTAGGCCACAGTCGCTAGTGGGGTGCCACAGGGCTCAGTATTAGGCTCCATTCTGTTCAATATATTTATCAACGACCTGATAGAGGGGCTGCACAGCAAAATATCAATATTTGCAGATGACACAAAATTATACAATATAATTAACGCAACGGAGGACAGTGTACGGCTACAAAAGGACCTAGATAAGCAGGGGGCTTGGGCAGAAAAATGGCAAATGAAGGTCAATGTTGACAAATGTAAGGTATGCTGATGGGCAGCAAAAAACGTATGTTACCTATACACACTAAATGGGGTACTGCTAGGGAAAAGTAATATGGAAAAAGACCTGGGGGTACTAGTGGATTGTAGACTAAACTGGAGTAACCAATGCCAGTCAGCTGCTACAAAAGCTAATAAAGTCTTGGGGTGCATTAAAAGAGGTATACAGGCGAAGGACGAGAACATTATCCTTCCATTATATAAGGCACTAGTCAGGCCCCACATGGAATACTGTGTACAGTTCTGGTCACCGGTGCTCAGGAAAGATGTTACAGTATTGGAGGGGGTTCAAAGAAGAGCGACTAAACTAATACATGGAATGACGGAACTGGAATACCCAGAGAGGCTATCCAAACTGGAATTATTTACTCTAGAAAAAAGAAGGCTAAGGGGCGACCAAATAACTATGTATAAATACATGAGGGGACGATACAAGGATTTCTCCCAGGATCTGTTTATACCCAGGACTACGATGGTAACAAGAGGGCATCTGCTACGTTTAGAGGAAAGAAGTTTTCATCACCAACATAGAAAAGGGTTCTTTACGGTAAGAGCAGTTAGACTGTGGAACTCTCTGCCTGAGGAAGTAGTGATGGCAAAATCCATAGAGGAGTTTAAGAGGGGACTAGATGTCTATCTGGAGAGGAAGGATATTATAGGCTATAAATCTAAGGGTAATTGTTAATCCAGGTATACAGGCAGGTAGGAACTATTAGGGGTTGATCCAGGGAACAGTCTGATTGCCATTAGGGAGTCTGGAAGGAATTTTTTCCCACAAAAGGGCTAATTGGCTTCTGCTCTTGTTTTTTTTTTTTTGCCTTCCTCTGGATCAACAACACAGGAGGATAGACAGGCTGGACTAGATGGACGTTGTCTTCATTCGGCCTTACAAACTATGTTACTATGTTAGTGCCCATGGATGGCAGATATCTGCCAGGTCCTCGGAAACTTTGAGGAGTCTACCCAGATGGTGAGCGACGATGCTGCAATCATTAGCGCTACCATCCCGCTGCTTTGCCTGCTGAGAAGTTCGCTGCTAAGCATAAAGGCCGACGCTTTGCGGTTGAAACAGGAGATGGGGGATGACAGTATGTCCTTTGATAACCAGAACACCCTCATGTCTATATCTCAGCACGTTTTGGAGGAGGAGGAGGGGGAAGAGTCAGCTGTCCACACTGCAGAGGGTACCCATGCTGCTTGCCTCTCATCTGTTCAGCGTGTAGGGGTTGAAAAGGGAGGAGGATCCTTAAAGTCATCTTCCTAGTGAGGAAAGCGATGTGTTGCGAACTGGGACCCTGGCACACATGGCTGACTTCATGTTAGGCTGCCTTTCCCATGACCCTCAAGTTAGACGCATTCTGGCCAACACGGATTACTGGGTGTACACCCTTCTCGACCCACGGTATAAGGAGACCCTTTCCAATCTTATTCCTGAAGAGGAAAGGGGTACGAGAGGGATGCAATACCACAGGACCCTGGTGGAAAAAGTGATGCTAAACTTCACATTTGACAGTGCTAGTGGCAGAGGACGCAGTTCAGAGGCCCAAGTAGCAGAGAAGGAGCAGGGATCAGGCAGCATGTCCAGCGCAGGAAATGGGACACTCTCCAAGGCCTTTGCCATCTTTATGGCTCCCCAGCAAGACTGTGTCACCACTCCTCAGTCAATGCTGAGTCTGAGGGAGCACTGTAAAAAGATGGTGAAGAAGTACATAGCCGATCGTACCACCGTCCCCCGTGATGCCTCTGCTCCATACAACTATTGGGTTTCAAAGCTTGACATGTGGCACGAACTTGCGCTGTACGCCCTGGAGGTGCTGGCATGCCCTGCCGCTAGCGTCTTGTCAGAGAGGGTGTTTATTGCAGCTGGGGGAATCATCATGGATAAGTGTACCTGCCTGCTGGCATGCTTGCACTCATAAAGATGAACAAAGGCTGGATTTCCCCAGACCTCTCTTCTCCACCGGTGGAAAGGAATGATTCTTTTTGCTGCAACAGGAGAAAAATACATCCTCTATCACCACAAAAAAAGGAGGAATTAGCTTTGTCAATCACTCTCGGATATTATTACTCCTCCTCCTCCTACTCCTCCTCCTAAAACTTCATGTCATCACGCTGAGCTGCCAATTTTTCTGCGGCCCAAAAGGCTCTGTGTAACAGTTTTTTTTACAATTTTTCAACTTTTCAAAAGTATTGATACTTTAACAGACACCATTTTTTTCAAAGGGCTGCCTCCAGGTCCCGCTACAAATAAAGCAACAGCGAGCTGTATCTTGAAAAAATGTTTATGGGTTTCACTTGCCCTCGGGGTTGAGCAATTTTTCAGGGGTGCACTTGTACTCTTGGTACAGCAATTTTTCTGGCCCTCTCCTATACTGCTATATCTAACTAATTTTTCCGGCCTTCGCCTACACTCTTGGTAACCAAATTTTTTCAGAGGTTCGCCTATAATCTTCTTACATCAATGTTTCAGGGGTTCGCCTACACTCTTGCTGCAGAAATGTTACTGGGGTCAGGCTATGCAGTTTCTACTGAATGATTTGAGGTCACCTATACTTTTGCTACAGAAATGTTACAGGGGTCTGCCTATACTTTTGCTACAGAAATGTTACTGGGTCTGCCTATACCCTTGCTATAGAAACGTTTCTGTGGTCCGGCTATACTCTTGCTACACAAATCTTACTGGGGTTTGCCTATAGCTTTTCAACTGAAGGGTTTGAGGGGTTTGCCTATACTCTTGCTACAGAAATGTTACTGGTGTCTGCCTATACTTTTGCTACAGAAATATTACTGGGGTCTGCCTATACTTTTGCTACAGATATATTACTGGGGTCTGCCTATACTTTTGCTACAGAAATATTACTGGGGTCTGCCTATACTTTTGCTACAGAAATGTTACTGGGGTCTGCTTATACTTTTGCTACAGAAATGTTACAGGGGTCTGTCTCTACTCTTGCTACAAAAATGTTGCAGGGGTCTGCCTATACATTTCCTACAGAAATGTTGCTGGGCTCTGCCTATGCAGTTTCTACTGAATGGTTTGAGTGGTTCGCCTATACTATTGCTACAGAAATGTTACTGGGGTCCGCCTATACTCTTGCTACAGAAATGTTACAGGGGTCTGCCTATACTTTTGCTACAATAAATGTTACTGGGGTCCGCCTATGCAGATTCTACTGAATGGTTTGAGGGGTTTGCCTATACTTTTGCTACAGAAATGTTACTGTGGTCCGCTTATGCAGTTTCTACTGAATGGTTTGAGGGGTTCACTTATACTTTTGCTATAGAAATGTTAATGGAGTCCGCCTATATTCTTCCTGCAGAAATGTTACAGGGGTCTGCCTATAATTTTGCTATAGAAATGTTATTGGGGTCTGCCTTTACCTTTTCTACTGAATGGTTTGAGGGGTGATCCTATACTCTTGCAACGGAAATGTTACTGGAGTCCATGTATACTCTTGCTACAGAAATGTTACTGGGGTCTGCCTATACTTTTGTTACAGAAATGTTACTGGAGTCCGCCTATACTCTTGCTACAGAAATGTTACTGGGGTATGCCTAAACTTTTGCTACAGAAAAGTTACTAGGGTCTGCCTATGCAGTTTCTACTGAATGGTTTGAGGGGTACACCTATATTTTTTCTACAGAAATGTTACTGGGGTCCGCCTATATTCTTGCTACAGAAATGTTACAGGGGTCTGCCTATACTTTTGCTACAGAAATGTTACATAGGTCTGCCTAAACTTTTGCTACAAAAAAGTGACTGGGGTCCGCCTATACTCTGGCTACAGAAATGTCGCAGGGGTCTGCCTACGTAATCTTTTACTACAGAAATGTTACTAGTGTCCGCCTATACTCTTGGTACACCAATGTTTCAGCGGTTCGCCCACACTCTTGCTACAGAAATGTTACAGGGGTCTACCTATACTTTTGCTGTAGAAATGTTACTGGGGTCGGCCTATGCAGTTTCTACTGAATGGTTTGAGGGGTTCACCTATACTTTTTCTACAGAAATGTTACTGGGGTCCGCCTATATTCTTGCTACAGAAATGTTACAGGGGTCTGCCTATACTTTTGCTACAGATATGTTACTGAGGTCTGCCTATTCTCATGCTACAGAAATGTTACATAGGTCTGCCTAAACTTTTGCTACAAAAAAGTGACTGGGGTCCGCCTATACTCTGGCTACAGAAATGTCGCAGGGGTCTGCCTACCTAATCTTTTGCTACAGAAATGTTACTTGTGTCCGCCTATACTCTTGGTACACCAATGTTTCAGGGGTTCGTCTATACTCTTGCTACAGAAATGTTACAGGGGTCTACCTATACTTTTGCTGTAGAAATGTTACTGGGGTCGGCCTATGCAGTTTCTACTGAATGGTTTGAGGGGTTCACCTATACTTTTGCTACAGAAATGTTACTAGGGTCCGCCTATTCTCTTGCTATAGAAATTATTGGGGTCTGCCTCAGAGTTACCTGAGACATTGGGTTGGGCCAAACAAAAAGAGCGGTACTGCATAAATGAGACGTTCACAGTTCGCTTTATGCCCAGAATTAAGGAGGGTGTGAACCGAGGCCGAGATACTTGGCAGGGTAAAACTGCCATGTTTGGGCACTCTGATTTCTTTATGTGTAATACTTTCCTTTTTTTTCCCCAAGTAAATTGTTAGGGGGGTAACGCCAGACTCTTGCCCCTATTTTGGCATAATAGTGGGACCTAGGAGCCTCAGATGTAGCCATGCATGCTGCCCCTGCCCTTCCCTATCTGTTTCTGTGGTGTTTCCATGACTTTTTGATGGTTTCTGGTGTTTGACAAGTCATCAGCTATGCGGAACATCAGTCCCATACAAAAATGCTCGAGTCGCCAATTGACTTCAATGGGGTTCGTTACTCGAAACGAACTCTCGAGCATTACAAAAAGTTTGACTCGAACAACGAGCACCCTTGCATTTTGGTGCCCGCTAATCTCTAATGACAATCCTTGTACAGTGCTGTGGAATATTTTTGTGGTATAAGGTAATATAAAATAAATTAATCTGTATAACACAAGGACGACTGACAGTTGTTATTCATATTGCTTCATCTTGTTCTGCATTTATCTGTTGTAAAGATGGTTCAAGCCACAATCATCGGGGAGCGGATCCAGAATGATGTGTGATGAGAGCAGACAATGAAAAATATATCCCATCATACTGTATAAAAAGAGGGGAGATGATAGCAGTCAGCATAATGCCACTGATCCTGTGAGCTCTCTGTGTCACTGCTGTTCTTGCTGCTTCCATTCATCATGTATGACTTATAATACTATATACCTTATCACCATCCCGCTCCTACAAGGAGATGTTTAGTCTCCTTATTATACTGGTTCTTCCATGGCTTCCTGTAACACAATTATTCTGTAAACTGAAGATCAGACCAGCCATTAATTTTAAAGATAAATATGCCCGGGATGCAGATCTCATCATTGGTGGTTTGTTCACAATAGATAGAGAGGTGAAGGAACAACAAACCACATGGAGCAAATACAAAATGATAATATGTGAAAAGTAAGTCACAATTTTCCATGAGAAGAGGGGTGAGGACAGTGTGACCACTGCAGACGTCACTTCACTGATACAGTACAAGCTTCTAAGTAGGATGTACCCAGGAATAAACACTGAGGGTTATGGGGATCAGAGTTTTCATCTGTCTGCTATTTTCAGTTTTAACAACCTTTTTACACTGCCCATAAAAATGGATTCATCCATGATTTATTAGAAGATGGAGGAGCTTGTGATGGTTTTTTGTGAATGTTATCATAGTAAATGCTGCTGATGTATTCATATTACTATTCTGAGCCATAGACATGTATCACTTATATTCATCACCTCTTATTAAGGTTTTCCAATATGTCCATAAAAAAGTTTGATGTTTATTATTTTGTTCAATTGGTCAAGAATTAAGGAAAACATTCAGTCTGACACCCTGCTAGATTCGATCTCACAGAAGGTTTAATGAAGATAAAGTAGTTTAGTTTTGTCACTGAAAATATATTTGGGGTGTATTTACACAACCGATGATCGGTCCATGTCTGACCAGTCGCACATAGGATAAACCCATAAACCCATCCATGTGAATGAGTTAATTCACTTAAGCAATGCTTTACTCGGTCCCACGGGTTGAGATGGAAAAATTGTTGCGTGCCCCATTTTCGAGCTAATATGATATGAGAATTGGACATGAACTATGCATTGTCCCACATATCATACAAGACACGGAGTGTCCATGTGTTGTGAAATGCGAGTTGCATCCAAAAATCTTGATCTGTGTAAATATAGCCCAAGGACTTATACACAGGAACGAGAAATTTGTGAGAGTTTTGTGCAATGCTATGCACACAGAACTCACATGAATATGAAATCCATTCTTCTCAATGCATTTATTCACACGAGCAATGTTTTCATTGCTGTGATGCTGTGGGGAAAAAAATCTCATGATGCTCAAAACTTAAGTGTTGCCTCGGAGCCCATCACTCATGGTTTTCAGTGGGACCTTGAAACAAATTGCATGGCACTCACATGCCAAGTGATGATCATGTTAGGACGATGTGATTTTTCACACTAAAATCAAAGTGTTCGCCATCTTTTAGTGCATGCTAATGTGAATTTTAAGCAAATTTCACAAGTTGGCAAGCACAATATCGGATGGAATTTGCCTGATACCATGCTTGGCCGTGTACAACGGTGCATATAGTTCATTCCACCTGCAGCTTTATCCAGCAGAACAAACAATAACAGGAGACGGAAACCAATAATTGTCCTTATGCTAGCCAGAAAATTCCTTCTCTGTCCCAAATTATGTACAGAGAATAAATCCCCAGATCAGTGACCCATTTCTTGGAGCAACATTGTGGCATTGTTACTTTAAAGAAAACATCCAGACCCTTTCAGAAGACTTTTCAATGAATTAACCATGACAATAACCACTGGTAGAGAAGTCCATCTGGGTTATAGCAAGGGATGGAGTGGGAGCAGCTTCCCCAGCTGCAGTTAGGTAGAGATTAGAGATGAGCGAACGTACTCGGATAAGCACTACTCGTCCGAGTAATGTGCTTTATCCGAGTATCTCTCCGCTCGTCCTGAAAGATTCGGGACGCGCTGCGGAGCGGGGAGCTGCAGGGGAGAGCGGGGAGGAACGGAGGGGAGATCTTTCTCTCCTTCTCTCCCGCCTGCTCTGCCCCGCTCCCCGCCGCAACTCACCTGTCAGCAGCGGAGCGCCCCGAATCTTTCAGGACGAGCGGCGAGATACTCGGATAAAGCACATTACTCGGACGAGTAGTGCTTATCCGAGTACGTTCGCTCATCTCTAGTAGAGATGTAGAGGGGTGGAGAAGGATGTGTGAGGATCTTGCTCTACCCCTTATTTTTTCCCTCTGTTTCTTTAAGCTTTTATGGACGTAGCCTTTTTTTTTCACTTTTGTTTTTTCCTTGCCCCTTTAAAATATCCAAACGCTTTTATTTATCAATGTAGGTAACAGAAGTTGTGTTTTTTTATGGGACAAGTTATTTCTTCAATAGTACTATTTAATGTAGTATATGATGTTTTGAAAAACCTTTCAAAAAATTTAAGTGGAGTTATATGAAAAAAAAACTCAAGTCCACCATTTTTTGAGGTGGGTTTTTATCGACAGCGCACACAAATTTATATATATATATATATATATATATATATATCACAATTTTTTGACAGCTAACAGTATTCTATTTTTCCATTGATACAGTTGTGTGAGAGCTCATGCTTCTTATTAAATTTGTTTTATTAAGGCCGGTTTCACGCGGGCGACCAAATTGCACAATTTTCTCACAATGCAACAGTGCTGCAAATCGCATGTATGTGAAGCCCATGCTTTCCTATAGGTCCCTTCACATTAGAGATGTTTTGTAGCATGTAACATTGTGAGGAGAAAAATCATGGGTTGCTAAATATTATTTGCAATGTTTGGCAGCCCATGTTTCACTATGAAGCCTTCCTTTCTGTTGCATCGCATGATGTGATGCAACTTTTGCTGTTGGAAATCCTAATGTAAAAGCCCTAAAATAAGCCCTAGCTGCATCAGAAAAAGACAAAAAAACAAATACATCACCTGACAGCTGCTGTTCACTCCACCGCTTCTACTCTGGAGCTTCCCAGCACTTGCTTGTAGTTTTCTCTCAGCACTTTCTGGCCAGGGATTCAAATTCCCTGACTCCAGGATGCACTGGCTGTGATTGGTTCTCGAGTGCCGCGGCTCAGTCAATCAGAGTCCCTGCTTGATGAACCAATCATAGCCACTCAATTTATTGCTTGTCAGGATAACTACTAGTGGTGCCATCTCTTCCACAAAAACTGGCATTATGCTCTTTTTATTCTTCCTCTCCAATTGTGCCTTTTTCTCTTCTAATACACTGGGCTGAACAGTACGCTGCCCACAGAGCATGTGTTTGTGTTTGCATGATGAATTAGATGTACATGAATTTTCATTATACTGCCAGAAACAACATTTTCTACTAGCTACCAAAAGCCCATTTACTGTAACCCCCTAAAAGTCTGAATCACCACCCAGAGGGCAGCCACAAGTCTCACCCAGAAATTCCTTCAGCTGAAAAAATTGTTCAATAGAGTGCAGCTATGTCCTCCTGCAATAAACCGTCAGTAGATTCCATTTAGCCAATCATCACAGAGCAAAATGCTCTGGTACCCTTTGGCCAATAACGCTGACCAATATTACAAAGGCTTGTAGCCAATTATTGAAGTTTATGTATATAATGAGATAATGCTTCTGTTCCTCTCTGGCCTTTTTCTTCCTGTTGCCTCATCCGGCATATTTTCTTTTTACCTCCTGTTCGAGATATGCCCCTAATGGGCCTCAAAAAACACATACATCTCACCATGGCCAAATCCACTAATTTGATTTATTTTTTAAGTGTACATCCACTGGTTTGTTTTTTGTGTTTTTCTTTGGGGTAGGGGCTAGAATGCTACACAAAGTCATGATAAGTGTCTGGTCTGGTGGTAGTGGTTGTGCATACAGTTGCATAACTTAAGAAGTGTAACGTTAGTTGAGTTGATCATATTGATCAAATTGGATTTGGATTGTTGGAGAGGTACCAGGCATCCTGCTACCACAAAAGAGGCTCACAGGCATTTAACTGATTTTTTTAGATCTATTATGGTCCATTAATCTTCATCACAGGGTTATAGAGATGGACAATAATGAATTATAGCCATTAACAATATAGATAATGACATCTTGCTGTTTCGTACTCAGGACAAGATTGAATGAACACTGACTTAGTTTGGTGAGATGCACAGAGGTCCTTTTATATGTAATCAGCCTATTCAATGATAAGGAAATTTTAGACATGATGAAGAAAGAGAGAAGCTGTTTGCACATTACGCTTGCAAAACTCCCCACAAGACTGTCCACTTGGTTTCATTGGGCAAGTGACATTTATATGGTCTTTTTTGTGTGCAGGGCATGCTTAAAACATGAAGAGTTGCACACCTATTCTTGTATTAAACGCATCCCTGTCTGCTACGTTCGCCTTGAAAGAAATGTTGGTTGGTGATGACCAGGCGCACTTTTCTGGCATAACTTACACCAGTTTCTGGTGTAAATTATACATAAATTTGTCTAAATCAGTCTAGGACGCCCCCCCCCCCCCCCACCATAAAAGTATCTCCCAACTAGTATCATTTAACATCAACTAGTATTATCCACAAATATGACAATTCTACTTTGTAAGCCCTCTACAAGTTCCTTAATGAATATTAAAGGGAAGGTGCCCAATATCAAGGCCACTAGTACGTCTTTAAGAACTCTGACCTAATATGTTAATATCAACTCTGTTTTTCATCACTGTGCCAGTTGTTAACCCATTTACACATTTATTTCTACACATATTTTATTATTAGTTTGTCTTTCATTTTTTTTGTTTTCTTCCTGATTTGAAACTGAAAAATGTGATGCTAGTAAATGTAAATGTAAGGTAACGCTATTAGGAAATTGGAGGGGAGGTGGCATGTACTTCTTCATTGCATTGTATAATGTAAAGCTAATAAGATATCAACAGGATTTTCTTATCTTTAGTGTATAGTGAAAAAACGGAGACCACAAATCTAATCAATTATTCATCTATTTTTATATTTATCTAGTCTCAATAATGAATTTCAGGGATACATACAGGCACTGATTTTTCTTTTTGCCATTGATAACATTAACAAGAATCCTGACATCTTACCCAATATTACACTGGGATACCATCTTTATGATACTTGCTTATATGGACGATTGGCAATAAAAAATACTTTATGTCTTCTGTCTGGCCGGGATAAGGTGATACCTAATTACTCATGTACAAGGCGTGGCCAGCTGGTCGGTATCATCGGAGATCACCACTCATCTACTACTATTCCAGTAGCACAAATTCTTGGACTATACGGATATTCTCAGGTATTATATACTCTAGGCACTGTCTTTGGGACTTGGTATAATATATGTGAGGCATAGAATCATAGACTGGTAGACTTGAAAGGGACCTCCAGGGTCATTGGGTCCAAGCCCCTGCTAAATGCAGGATTCACTAAATAATCACCGACATATGTCTGTCCAGCCTTGGTTTAAACACATCCATTGAAGGAGAACTCACCACCTCCTGTAGAAACCTGCTCCACTCATTGATCACCCTCACTGTCCAAACATTCTTTTCTAATATCTAATTTGTGTTTCCTCCCTTTCAGTTTCATCCCATTGCTTCTAGTCTTGCCCTTTGCAAATGAGAATAGGGCAAACCCCTCTGTACTGTGACTGCCCTTCAGATATTTGTACATAGGTATTAAGTTTCCTCTCTGCCCTCTATTTTGCAAGTTAAACATTCTCAGATCCTCATGAAACATTATTTGCAGACTGCTCACCATCCTGGTAACTCTTCTCTGCAGTTCCCCCAGTTTGTCTATGTATTGTTTTTTGTTAAACATTTTCTTTTTATTGAAAGAAATAGGAATGGCCAGGGAATTGAAGCAATCTGGCCTTGCAGGGCCTAATTAGTTACATATACAAAGTGTTGAAATTGTAGCATATATAGTGTATATACAATACTTGTGATATGCTCACAAAGATATGAAGACTGGCAGTAAATTAAGGGGTGGGGGTAATAGGGGATGAGGGGAGGGTAAAATAAAGTAACAAATGGCAAGCATAGTGTCTTTTTGCCAGGAAGGAAAAGGGAGGAGAGCCCTGCAAATAAGTGTATATGTCGTTCTATTGTATTAATTGTTTGGGTCATTTCTGCTTCCCTGAAACCAGATCCACGGTGTCCAGAGTGATGTGAATTTGTCCCTTGTGCCAGACTCCCAAGCTAGTACCTCTTCAAAACAGAATATTTGTGTAATTCTCTCTAGCCATTGGGATACCTGCGGGGTTTCCCTCTCTCTCCAGTGAAGGGGGATAATGAGCTTGGCTGCTGTCAAAAGAATTGTTTGCAAACTTTTGTTTGAGGGTTTAAACCTGTCTGTAGGCAACCAAATCAAAACCTCCTCCGGTCTAAAGGTAGAAGAATTCTGACAAATTTTGTTAATGTGGTTTGTGACCGACTGCCAAAATGGTCTGATTTTTGAGCAGTGCCACCACATGTGCAATGCGGTTCCCCTCTCTGCCTCACACCTCCAGCACATGTCTGAGGTCCCGGGACTTGTTTGAGGTGTTATTGCCGGGGTTCTACACCACCTAGTCAAGGTTTTATATGAATTCTCCTGAATTTGCACACATCTGGAGAAGCCGTGTGAGTTTTTCAAAACCTTGAGGGTCTCTTCTCTGGTGAGACTAACCCCAGTTCTCTTTCCCATTCCCTAAGGAACCAAGGTTCCTCAGGCGATGTCCGCAAAAGGAGGCCTTTATATATTTGTGTAACCAGTCTCTTTGGGAGCGAGTGTAGGGAGACATATGTCTCGAACTATAGGGGGTCTCTGAGTTTGCGAAAACTAGATCTCTGAAACCTCATTAGAGAGTGATAGAGACCCACTCTGCTCAGAAAATCTAGAGCAAAGCGGGCAAACCTCGCGTCCAACTGAGCCTGGTTTGTAAATTAAGGTCCTTTGAGAATGTCGTAGATTGTAAGATCTTTAAGTTTATCCCAAATCCCCTCTACTCTGAGTGCTCTGTTCACAAGGATAGCTGGTATTAAGGAAGCAGGAGTCATTGGGGGAAGTGAACCTTTCACGGCCATCTCCAGTCGTGTTGATCTGAGCATTTTAGCCCCTTCCCGCCCCATGACGTAAGGGTACGTCATGGGAGGCGAGTACTTCCCGCAAAATGACGTACCCTTACGTCATGGAGATAGCGTGAAATCATAGCAGATCTCGCGCTATCCCGCAGCAGGAGCCGGCTATCACTATTAGCCGGCATCCCACTGCAACAGCGGGGGGTATCGCAGATGCGCCCACCCCCCACTGTTAACCCCTTCCCTGCCGCAATCTAAGTAGATCGCGGAAGGGAAAGGGTTCACAGAGGAAGCGCGCAATAAAAGATATAAAGAAAACGTATGTACCCCAAAATGGTACCAATAAAAACTACAGCTCGGAAAAAATAAGCCCACACAGAGCTCCGTACATGGAAAAATAAAAAAAAGTTATAGCACTTTGAATGCAGTGAGTTTAGAAAAAAATAATAATTTCCAAAAAAAGAGTTTATTGTGGAAAAGTGGAAAAACCTAAAAAAAAAATAAGAATTTTGGTATCATTGTAACCATACCGACCCGCAGAAAAAAATGTAGTGTCATTTATGTTGCATAATTAACGCTTTAAAAAAAAATTAAAAAAATCTATGGCAAAATTGATGCGTTTTCTCTCCCTACGATCATAAAAAAAATAATAAAAGTTTTACAATATAGTCTATGTACCCAAAAATGGTACCAATAAAAACTACGGTTCGTCACGCAAAAAACAAGCCCTTATACGGCCGCGTCGACGGAAAAATAAAATAGTTATGGCTTTTGAAAAATGGAGATGAAAAAATACCAAAAATCGCTTGGTCCTCAATGCCAAAATAGGCCATGTCATTAAGGGGTTAATTGTGCTTTTTGTGACTAAGTGAATGACATTTGCCCAGCGGGGAGCCATCTGACCAAAGTAGGACCTGGTTGTCTTTACCCAGCATATTCCTCTTAGCACATAGAGTAGGGGAGGTTGTCTCAGAGTCTATCAGGGAAATCCACCTGGCAATGTGAATCGCTCTGTAATATAGTTGTAGGTTCGGTAGTCCGGTGCCTCCTTGAGGGCGTTTTTGAACAAGATAGGAGAACGCCAGGCGTGGTTTGTGTTTGTCTCATATGAATACTATGAACAACTTATGTTTTTGGGAAAAGAAGAAGCTAGGGACTTCTATGGGGACTGAGTGGAGTATGTAAATGATAGATGGTAAAATGTACGTGGAGTGTTATGATATACCGAGGTATTTAATAGTTGAGGATGGCCATCTAAAAGCGAATTATTTTTTTAGGTAGGTGGTGATGTGGAGTGGTGTGGAGATATTGAGAACCTCCGATTTGTCATAATTGATTTTGAAATTTGATAGCCTGCCAAAGAGGCCAAAGATCTCCAAAAGCGCTGGAAAAGCCCTTCTTGGGTTCGCAGTGAGGACTAAAAGGTTGTCCGCAAAAACCGCAGTGGTATGCGTCGTGTCCCCTATTTTAATGCCTTCAATGTCCAGATTTTGTCTAATTCTTTGGAGTAATGTCTCCATCACAAGTATGAATAGTGTGGGGGAGTGGGCAGCCCTGTCTGGTACCATTTTTTTTAATAGAAAATGGTTTTGATAATGTGCCGTTATTCAGTAGTCTAGCGGAGGGATCTGAATAAAGTGTGAGGATGCCAGTAATGAGGTTCAGCAGAAAGCCACATTTTGCCATGGTGTGTTCCATGAAGCTCCAGTTAACTCTGTCAAAAGCCTTCTTGGCATCGGTGGATATCAACATCAATGGTAGCTTATTTATTTTAGCGTAGTGTATGGCATGTATTGCTTGCGTTATATTGAATTTCCCCTTCCCGACCCGGGACAAATCCTACTTGGTCTGGGTTAATCAGTTTGGGGAAGTAGGGGGCTATTCTCTGGGCGAGCAATTTCACCCATAACTTGATGGCCGAATTTAATAGTGAGATGGGGCGATAGTTACTACACTGGGCTGGATCTTTACCTTCCTTGGGGATTAATGTAATGTAGGCCTAAAGGGATTATTTGGGTAAGGTTGAGCCCGAAAGGAGGGAGTTACAAAATTTTGTGAGTTATGGGATGAGTATAGAGATGAGCGAGCACCAAAATGCTCGGGTGCTCGTTACTCGAGACGAAATTTTCGCGGTGCTCGAGGGTTCGTTTCGAGTAACGAACCCCATTGTAGTCAATGGGCGACTCGAGCATTTTTGTATATCGTCGATGCTCAGTAAGGTTTTCATTTGTGAAAATCTGGGCAATTCAAGAAAGTGATGGGAGCGACACAGCAACGGATAGGGCAGGCAAGGGGCTACATGTTGGGCTGCATCTCAAGTTCCCAGGTCCCACTATTAAGCCACAATAGCGGCAAGAGTGGGCCCCCCCTCCCAACAATTTTTACTTCTGAAAAGCCCTCATTAGCAAGGCACACCTTAGCTAAGCACCACACTACCTCCAACAAAGCACAATCACTGCCTGCATGACACTCCGCTGCCACTTCTCCTGGGTTACATGCTGCACAATCCCCCCCCCCCCCCCGCACGACCCAGTGTCCACAGCACACACCAAAGTGTCCCTGCGCAGCCTTCAGCTGCCCTCATACCACACGCTGGCCTCATAGCCACACCACCCTCATGTCTATTTATAAGTGCGTCTGCCATGAGGAGGAACCACAGGCACACACTGCAGAGGGTTGGCATGGCCAGGCAGCGACCCTCTTTAAAAGGGGTGGGGTGATAGCCCATAATGCTGTACAGAAGCAGTGAGAAATCCAATCCTGTGCCACCTCCATCAGGAGCTGCAAACGTGGGCATAGCAATGGGGAACCCATGTGCCACACACTATTCATTCTGTCAAGGTGTCTGCATGCCCCAGTCAGACCGGGGTTTTTTATAAATAGTCACAGGCAGGTACAACTCCGCAATGGGAATTCCGTGTGCACCCACAGCATGGGTGGCTCCCTGGAACCCACCGGCTGTACATAAATGTATCCCATTGCAGTGCCCAGCACAGCTGAGGTAACGTCAGGTTTAATGCAGGTGGGCTTCAGCGCACACTGCATGCCCCAGTCAGACTGGGGTTCTTTAGAAGTGGACACATGGAGTTACAACTCCGTGTGGACGGACAGCATGGGTGGGTCCCAGGAAGCCACCGGCGGTACATAAATATATCCCATTGCATTGCCCATCACAGCTGAGGTAACGTCCGATTAAATGCAGGTGGTCTTTGGCCCACACTGCATGCCCCAGTCTGACCGGGGTTTTTAATACATAGACACTGGCAGGTACAAATCCCTAATGTGAAGTCCCAGTGGACCCACAGCATGGGTGGCTCCCTGGAACCCACCGGCGGTACATAAATATATCCCATTGCAGTGCCCATCACAGCTGAGGTAACGTCAGGTTTAATGCTGGTGGGCTTCGGCCCACACTGCATGCCCCAGTCAGACTGGGGTTCTTTAGAAGTGGACACATGGAGTTACAACTCCGTGTGGACCGACAGCATGGGTGGGTCCCAGGAAGCCACCGGCGGTACATAAATATATCCTATTGCATTGCCCATCACAGCTGAGGTAACGTCAGGTTTAATGCAGGTGGGCTTCGGCCCACACTGCATGCCCCAGTCAGACTGGGGTTCTTTAGAAGTGGGCACATGGAGTTACAACTCAGTGTGGACCGACAGCATGGGTGGCTCCCTGGAACCCACCGGCGGTACATAATTATATCCAATTGCAGTGCCCAGCACAGCTGAGGTAACGTCAGCTTTAATGCAGGTGGGCTAAAAATTACTAGGATTACAATGTAGGCGAGGGCCCAAAAAAATTGGTGTACCAACAGTACAAATGTACTTCAGAAAAATTGCCCATGCCCAACCAAGAGGGCAGGTGAAACCCATTAATCGCTTTGGTTAATGTGGCTTAATTTGTAACTAGGCCTGTAGGCAGCCCAGTTAAAATAAAAATTGGTTCAGGTGCAAGTTTCAACGCTTTATTGAATTGAGAATTAAAACGTATAAACATTGTTTACAAAAGTTATATGACTGAGCCTTGTGGGCCTAAGAAAAATTGCTTGTTCGGCGTGATTACGTGAGGTTTCAGGAGGAGGAGCAGGAGGAGGAGGAGGAATATAATACACAGATTGATGAAGCTAAAAGGTCCTCGTTTTTTATGGTGATAGAGAATGATGCTTCCATCCGCGGGTGCAGCCTACGTATTGTTTAGGTATCGCTGCTGTCCGCTGGTGGAGAAGAGAACTCTGGGGAAATATCCAGGCTTTGTTCATCTTTATGATTGTAAGCCTGTCGGCACTGTCGGTTGACAGGCGGGTACGCTTATCCGTGATGATTCCCCCAGCCGCACTAAACACCCTCTCTGACAAGACGCTAGCCGCAGAACAAGTAAGCACATCCAGGGCATACAGCGCGAGTTCAGGCCACATGTCCAGCTTCGACACCCAGAAGTTGTAGGGGGCAGACGCATCACGGAGGACGGTCATGCGATCAGCTACGTACTCCCTCACCATGCTTTTACAGTGCTCCCGCCGACTTAGCCTTCACTGGGGAGCGGTGACACAGTCTTGCTGTGGAGCCATAAAGCTGTCAAAGGCCTTCGATAGTGTTCCCCTGCCTGTGCTGTACATGCTGCCTGATCTCCGCGCCTCCCCTGCTACCTGGCCCTCAGAACTGCGCCTTCTGCCACTAGCGCTGTCGGATGGGAATTTTACCATCAGTTTGTCCGCCAGGGTCCTGTGGTATAGCATCACTCTCGAACCTCTTTCCTCTTCGGGTATGAAACTGGAAAGGTTCTCCTTATACCGTGGGTCAAGCAGTGTGTACACCCAGTAATCCGCAGTGGCCAGAATGCGTGTAACGCGAGGGTCACGAGAAAGGCATCCTAACATGAAGTCAGCCATGTGTGCCAGGGTACCTGTACGCAACACATGGCTGTCCTCACTCGGAAGATCACTTTCAGGATCCTCCTCCTCCTCCTCCTCAGGCCATACACGCTGAAAGGATGACAGGCAAGCAGCATGGGTACCCTCAGCAGTGGGCCAAGCTGTCTCTTCCCCCTCCTCCTCATGCTCCTCCCCCTCCTCCTCCTCCTCAACGCGCTGAGATATAGACATGAGGGTGCTCTGACTATCCAGCGACATACTGTCTTCCCCCGCCTCCGTTTCTGAGCGCAAAGCGTCTGCATTTATGCCTTGCAGGGAACTTCTCAAGAGGCATAGCAGAGGAATGGTGACGCTAATGATTGCAGCATCACCGCTCACCATCTGGGTAGACTCCTCAAACTTTCCAAGGACCTGGCAGATGTCTGCCAACCAGGCCCACTCTTCTGTAAAGAATTGAGGAGGCTGACTCCCACTACGCCGCCCATGTTGGAGTTGGTATTCCACTATAGCTCTACGCTGCTCATAGAGCCTGGCCAGCATGTGGAGCGTAGAGTTCCACCGTGTGGGCACGTCGCACAGCAGTCGGTGCACTGGCAGATTAAACCGATGTTGCATGGTGCGCAGGGTGGCAGCATCTGTCTTGGACTTACGGAAATGTGCGCTGAGCCGGCGCACCTTTCCGAGCAGGTCTGACAAGCGTAGGTAGCTTTTCAGAAAGCACTGAACCACCAAATTAAAGATATGCGCCAGGCATGGCACGTGCGTGAGGCTGCCGAGCTGCAAAGCCGCCACCAGGTTACGGCCGTTGTCACACACGACCATGCCCGGTTGGAGACTCAGCGGCGAAAGCCAGCAGTCGGTCTGCTCTGTCAGACCCTGCAGCTGTTCGAGGGCCGTGTCCCTCTTCTCTCCTAAGCTGAGTAGTTTCAGCGTGGCCTGCTGACGCTTGGCCACCGCTGTGCTGCCAAGCCGCGCGACACCGACTGCTGGCGACGTGCTGCTGCTGACACATCTTGATTGCGAGACAGAGGTTGCGTAGGAGGAGGAGGGTGGTTTAGTGGAGGAAGCATGCATCGCCGCAGATACCAGAACCGAGTTGGGGCCCGCAATTCTGGGGGTGGGTAGGACGTGAGCGGTCCCAGGCTCTGACTCGGTCCCAGCCTCCACTAAATTCACCCAATGTGCCGTCAGGGAGATATAGTGGCCCTGCCCGCCTGTGCTTGTCCACGTGTCCGTTGTTAAGTGGACCTTGCCAGTAACCGCGTTGGTGAGGGCGCGTACAATGTTGCGGGAGACGTGGTCGTGCAGAGCTGGGACGGCACATCGGGAAAAGTAGTGGCGACTGGGAACCGAGTAGCGCGGGGCCGCCGCCATCATGTTTTTGAAAGCCTCCGTTTCCACAAGCCTATACGGCAGCATCTCCAGGCTGATCAATTTGGCTATGTGCACGTTTAACGCTTGAGCGTGCAGGTGCATGGCTGCGTACTTGCGCCTGCGCTCAAACACTTGCGCTAGCGACGGCTGGACGGTGCGCTGAGAGACATTGCTGGATGGGGCCGTTGACAGCAGAGGTGAGGGTGTGGGTGCAGGCCGGGAGACAGTAGAGCCTGTGTCCTGAGAGGGGGGTTGGATCTCAGTGGCAGGTTGGGGCACAGGGGGAGAGGCAGTGGTGCAAACCGGAGGCGATGAACGGCCTTTGTCCCACCTTGTGGGGTGCTTGGCCATCATATGTCTGCGCATGCTGGTGGTGGCGAGGCTGGTGGTGGTGGCTCCATGGCTGATCTTGGCACGACAAACCTTGCACACCACAGTTCGTCGGTCGTCTGCACTCTCAGTGAAAAACTGCCACACCTTTGAGCACCTCGGTCTCTGCAGGGTGGCATGGCGCGAGGGGGCACTTTGGGAAACAGTTGGTGGATTATTCAGTCTGGCCTTGCCTCTACCCCTGGCCACCCCACTGCCTCTTCCAACCTGCCCTGCTGCTGCACTTGCCACCCCCTCTGATGACCTGTCCTCAGTAGGCTTAGCAAACCAGGTGGGGTCAATCACCTCATCGTCCTGCTGCTCTTCCTCTGAATCCTCTGTGCACTCCTCCCTCGGACTTACTGCAATTAGTACTACCTGAGTGATAGACAACTGTGTCTCATCGTCGTCGTCCTCCTCACCCACTGAAAGCTCTTGAGACAGTTGCCGGAAGTCCCCAGCCTCATCCCCCGGACCCCGGGAACTTTCCAAAGGTTGGGCATCGGTCACGACAAACTCCTCCGGTGGGAGAGGAACCATTGCTGCCCATTTTGGGCAGGGGCCCGAGAACAGTTCCTGGGAGTCTGCCTGCTTCTCAGAATGTGTCATTGTAATGGAATGAGGAGGCTGGGAGGAAGGAGGAGCAGCAGCCAGAGGATTCAGAGTTGCAGCAGTGGACGGCGTAGAACTCTGGGTGGTCGATAGATTGCTGGATGCACTTTCTGCCATCCACGACAGGACCTGCTCACACTGCTCATTTTCTAATAAATGTCTACCGCGTGGACCCATTAAGTGTGAGATTAATCTGGGGACGCCAGAAACGTGCCTCTCTCCTAATCCCGCAGCAGTCGGCTGCGATACACCTGGATCAGGAGCTCGGCCTGTGCCCACACCCTGACTTGGGCCTCCGCGTCCTCGCCCGCGTCCATGTCCTCTAGGCCTACCCCTCAGCATGGTGTATTACCAGTAGTGCAGAAACAGAACGCTGTAATAAAATGTGCCGCTTATTGGCCTGTGGTTGGAGGCTGACTTCGCTTACGGAACGCACAGCAGAGCCAGGAAAGAATTTTGCGCAAGCCTGTAGTGAGACGTAGGTGCGTATGACTGAGCTAGTGGAATTCACAGCGCAGAAGCAGTCAAGTGTCCAAAAGCCACTAGTAGGCCTTAAGTATTTTGCTTCTATTTTTTTAAAGGCTGAGCTGAGACAGCAGACAGATACTGTAGGCAGCGTATATATGTATACTGTTTCCCTCTGGACGGGATGACGGCGGTGATGTAACGGGCAACGCAGAGCCAGGAAACAATTTTGCGCAAGCCTGCTGTAACACTTAGCTGCATATTAATTAGGACTACTACCCCCAGCAGACACGCAGTACACTGAAGACGGTCACAGGCAGCCCAAAGATAGTATTTTCCCCAAATTTGTTTGAAAAAGCCCACTGCCTTTATAGACAGTATATCTCTTTCACCTTTCCCACTGTCCCTGCCTCACCAGTACTGGTCCTATACTATGTAAAATTACTGCAGACTGTTTCCCTCTTGACGAGATGACGGCGGTGATGTAACGGGCAACGCAGAACCAGGAAACAATTTTGCGCAAGCCTGCTGTAACACTTAGCTGCATATTAATTAGGACTACTACCCCCAGCAGACATGCAGTACACTCAAGACGGTCACAGGCAGCCCAAAGATAGTATTTTTCCCAAATTTGTTAGAAAAAGCCCACTGCCTATATAGACAGTATATCTCTTTCACCTTTCCCACTGTCCCTGCCTCACCAGTACTGGCCCTATACTATGTACAATGACTGCAGACCGAGGAAGCAATGCTCTGCACGCCCGATATACAAAAAAAAAATTTGCAACACTGCTAAAAGCAGCCTCAACAGTACTGCACACGGTCAGATGTGGCCCTAAGAAGGACCGTTGGGGTTCTTGAAGCCTAATATTACACCTAACCCCCTCCCTATAGCAGCAGCAGCATCAGCAGCACTTTCCCTGATCTATGTCAGAATGCATCTGTGGCGAGCCACGGGCGCGGCAGATTTAAATACTCGGGTGACACCTGATCTCCCCAGCCACTCACTGCAGGGGGGTGGTATAGGGCTGCAACATCACAGGAGGAAGTTGTAGTGCTTTCCCTGTCTTTCTATTGGCCAGAAAAGCGCGCAAATGTCTCAGAGATGAAAGTGAAAGTAACTCGAACATCGCGTGGTGCTCATCTCGAGTAACGAGCATCTCGAACACCCTAATACTCGAACGAGCATCAAGCTCAGACGAGTACGTTCGCTCATCTCTAGATGAGTAGTTTCGCAAATTTTTTATAATGCAGAATTGGAAGCCCCTCTGGACCTGAGCTTTTCCAGTTAGGGATGGAGGCCAGGACCCTGGTCACCTCGTCCTCTGTGACCTGTTGTAGTATTGAAGAGGCATCGTCTTCAGACAGGCCTGGGAGCTTCAAGGTGTTTTAGAATGCAAGGGTAGCGTCTGGTGTCTCATCCGACTCCCTCCGAAGATTATACAGTGCAGCGTAATATTTTTCAAACTCCTTGGACACGTCCTCAGTAGACGTCGCCACATTTCCCGTGGGGGGTTTTATCTGTGAAATAAAGGTTTTCTCGTTTTGTTTTTTTAATGAGTCTCGTCATCGTTTTTTAGCCTCTATCTCTGTGGATATAAATTTTGTATTTAGAAGTAAACAAGGTTTTTGCTGATTTTATATTTAGGACATTTTTGAGTTTTTCTCTCAGGCACTTTAATTTCTTAAGAGTGTCATTGCTAGGACTATTCTTGTACTGAGTTTCATTATCAGTGATTTGGGCGAGGAGTGAGTTGGTTTCCTCATTTCTTTGTCGTTTGACTCTAGTGCCCAGGGATATTAGTTCTCCCCCTGATAAAGGCTTTATGGGCCTCCCACATAATTGGGGTGGATACCTCCCGAGAAACGTTTATTTAAAAAAAAGTCTTCTAATTTCTCTGTCAGGAAGGAACAATTCTCCCTACTGTTTATAAGCGTACAATTAAGGCACCAATTCCAGTCCCTCCTCGGCAGGCTGTCCACTAACAATGTGACAAAGATGGGGGCGTGATCCGAAATGGTAATTGAACCAATATCTGTTGACGTAACTGAGTGAATATGTTTACCTGATATCAATAAGTAGTTAATTCTATGGTATGTGGAATGGATTGGGGAATAGTATGAATACTCCCTCACTCCTGGGTTCAGAATTGTCCAGGCATCCTGCAAATTTAGTTCTGACAAGGGGCTCCGTACCCTATGGGTTTGCTTTTGGGCAGACAGCTCGGTGCTCGAGGTAGTGTCCAATGAGTGGTCTAGTGTTAGGTTGAAGTCTCCTCCGATAACACACAGGCCCTCCGCGAAATCTCTGAACTTGGTTAGGACCCGTATTAGCCACGGGATTTGTTTTTTTATTTGGGGCATAGAGGTTGGCCAAGGATATCTTACTGTGCGCCACCGTGCCCTTCAGGAAAATATATCTGCCGTACAGGTCCAGCTCCGTCCGCCCGTGAACAAAGGGAACTTTTCTACCGATTGCAATTGAGACCCCTCTGGAGGCTGAGGAATGTGTGCTATGGTCCCATTGATTGTATTTAAACGTTGGAAGATTAGGAAATTGGTTGTGTCGGAAATGAGTTCCTTGGAGAAACACCACCTCCGTTTTGAATTTTTTGAATAGAGTGAAGAACTGGGATCTCTTTTGTGGGCTATTCCAGCCTCTGGCATTGAATGAGGTAATCTTAACATCTGCCATGGATTGGTCTCAGGGAATTTTCTATGAATCGCTGATCTGCCCTCCTCCTCCCTACCCCGTTGTGGACACTCTTGCCATAAAAACATTTATAAACAACAAACACCACAAAACATGGTAGAATGAGGAAACGTATCATGTACAGAGCAAGGGAAGGGCCATGCCAAAAAGGGCCTTGCGCTTGTTCCCTTAATCGGGCCCAAGGTTGGGGTGGAACCCCCATGGCTTCTCCCGATCTCTGCGTGATTGGGGGGTGGTTGGACGCACACCGTTTAAGTTGGGGACAACCCCCGAGACCTTCATAAGTTATTGTTGCTATGATTGTTATTTGGGCCACAAATGTATCCCAGGTTCAGCATTTAAAAGAGTTAGTAACAGACCAAACAGAAACTCGAGCCCCAGTAATGAGGGATCATCAAAACAAGAACGAAAACATTTGCATAATCAATTACAATCCTGTACCTATGCAACAGGCGTTAGAAAGTGGTGGTATATGAGGGGGGGGGACCCCAAGGGTGGTGGTAACCTCACAACAAGGTCTTCCAGCCCCTAAATTGGTGCTCTGTGGGCCCCCAAACTCTGCCCCATTGCCCATTTCCTGGTCAGACCGTCTTGCCAGCGGAGCTACAGGCAGAGGTCTCCATCTCCCGTCCCCCACTCAGACTCCCCTCTTGTGACCATCGGTTGTCATTTGAATCTACCGAGAGGAGGAAGGAGGGGAGGAGGGGTAAAAGAGAAAAGTTAGAGACAAAGATAGAGAGACGAAGACTTCCAGAGCGCCCTTTTGTTTAATGAAAGAAAACCGAGTTTTTAGGTCTCAACCTGCAACCTCTTCTTGTGTCTTTGGGGTTTTAGGTACTCTACCAAGTGTCCAGTTCTCGGGTTTCTTCAGTTGAGGCAGCTGGTGCTTGCTCTGGACAGGCAACCACGATGGGATGTCTAGTGGAGGTATCTCGATTTTCTCCCACGCTTTCCCGAGGTCCTCCGGGGTCCTGATAGTTATTTGTTGACCATCTTTAAAAGTAGAGAAGCCAAACGGAAAGAGACATCTCACCGGTAGTTTTTTCGAGCGCAGAGCTTCTGTCAGGGGTTTTAGTAAATGCCTATTTGCCAATGTGCTGGGGGAGATGTCCGGGAACAAGAGAATGTTACTGTCCTCATAAATTACCTCGCGTGCAACTCTGGCTCACTGTAGAATGGCTGAAGTATCTACGTAGCTTAACAGTCGACAGATGACGTCCCTGGATGGTTCTGTTGGCGAGGGTCTGGGTCGCAGGGCTCTATGGATAAGTTCTATTACTATTTTGTCGGCTCTGTTCTTGCCAGCAGGGACTGGAAAATCTGTGAAGCGGCTTAGTTTAGCGCGTCAGTTGCCATGGACTCCCGCAGGCCTCTGAAGCGAATGTTCTTTCTTCGACTTCTATTCTCCTGTTCTTCTATTGAGAGCATGGCTTTGTTCAACTGATCTTGTTGTGCCTTCATATTGGATTGGAGAGCTAAATTGTGTTGTACTAATTCCTGGTGTGCACTCTCCAAGCCCTCAACTCTGTGTCCAATTTGTTTTAACTTCTGACAATATCCGCCAGCTCTTTCATGACTGGGGAGATAGAGTGGGCCAGGAGTTTTTTGAGGAAAGAGCGTGATATCAGGCCTCTATCCATGTCTTTGTTGTTTTCTGAGGCAACTGAGGCGCTGTCTATGTCTGAGTCCTCTGTTTTTTTCGGTGAAGTTTTCTTGAGATGTTCTCTGCCTTTGCGCCACTGGGGAGCTGTGTTTTTTTAAGGTATTTGTCCATCTCCGCCTGACTTTTGTTGGTTCTTGGGGTATCTGCGTGCTCTCTACTCTTATCCTTTCCAATCTTCACCATTTTTTGGTTATGAGCTGTGTCACTCCGCTGTAAGTTGTTATCTCAAAGTTAAGCGACTGCTCGTTAGTCCATCCGGTCCACGAATTTAGAAAGCTAAGGTCTTAGTGTCTCCTTTTACATTATGTTTGTTTTTGGTATGTATTTCCCATCTCGTGCCTCACGCTCCCAGATTTCTTGTTAGCTTAATGTAGCAGAGGTGGATCTCTCAGCTGACACAGTGCTGCCCTCCACTTGATGTACCTTATTTTGCTAATAAAAATTGTTGTGGTTAGAGCTCTAATAAAACAGTTCTGAAAAAATTAGAGCCAAGCTCTCAAGTTGTCTCTCCTGTGGAGTAGTTTTCACAGGGAGGGCTGTAGGGGTTAATAAGTCTTTCTGTGTTATCTACTCCCACACTTCACACAGCTCAGCAGGATGAAGAGTAACTGCAGGTGTGCAGGGTAGGAAGAAGAGGGGGGGTGGCTGGGGGAGCGTGTAATGGAGGCTGAATATAGTTTTGCTGCCCCGTATGTCCAGCACGGCCAGCGGACTGTGTTGTTCTAAGAAAATATCACTTGTGCTGACCTCCTTCCCTAGCGGTACTCACCCCTGTCCAGCCGTCTATTTATATCTGCTCCGGAGGTGCAGGAGTCATGTATATTTTTAAAGTGGGCTGCCCAGAACTGGATACAGCTTTCCAGATGAGGTCTGAATAAGGAAGGGTAGAGGGAGATAATTACCTAACATTATCTAGACCCTATGCTTCCCTTAATACATCACAAAATTGTGTTTGCCTTTTTTGCTTATGCATCACACTGTTGACTGATGTTCAGCCTGTGATCTATCAGTATGCTGATGTGTTTTTCGTATGTGCTGCTGCTTAGCTTAATTCCTCTCATTCTGTATATGCTACTGTTAATTTTATTGCCCAGATGTACGGCCTTGCATTTCTCAATGATAAATACCATTCTGTTGGTCAACACCCACTGTTCAAGCTTGTCTAGATCTTTTTGAATCCTCTCTCTCTTCTCTAGTCTTAGCTATCCCTCATAACTCTGTGTTGTTGGCATATTTGGTCAGTTTCCCCTCAATTCCCTCATCCAGATTATTTTTTAAAAATGTTGAACACTGGGCCCAGGACAGAACCTTGTGGTACCGCACTTGACACATTGGATGTGTCAATTGGATGTGCAGCCATTTTTGACCATTTTTTGAATAGAATCACTCAGCCAGTTGTGAAACCACCTAACAGTTGTCTTGTCAATCTCATATTTGGTCATTTTTTTTTTAATAAAGATGTTATGAAATACTTTGTCAAATGCTTTACTAAGGTCAAAATATACTATAGATACCACATTTTCCTGATCAACCCAGTAAGTGATTCCATCATAGAAGGAAATTAGATTTGTCTGGCATGACTTGTTTGTTACAAACCCATGCTGCCTTTGGTTTATTGCTCAATTTTAATCCAAGTACTTGCATGCATGCTGTTTAATAATTAATTCAAATATCTTTCCTGGTATAGAAATCAGGCCCACAAGCCTGTAGTTTCCTGAGTCCATCTTCTTTCCTTTTAAAGGTAGGGACAACATTTGCCCTTATACAGAGTCTGAGTGGCATCTGCATAATATTTGTCCTTTGTGTGTACTAAGGACACCCCATGTAAGTTTTTTTATACATGTAAAACAATAAAAATTAAAAAAAAATATATAAAAAGAAAAAAAAAAAAAATATATATATATATATATATATATATATATATATGATTCAAACAGTATAGAAAAGTAAAAGTAATGGAATCAGAGCAAAATATAAAAAACAGATAGACTTTGTACAGAACATAGGGGGACATGCCAGTCTTAGATAAGTGTCAACAGTGTAAGATGTGCCAACCATAATAAAATATATTAATATTGGTGTATCCCTTGTCAGTTGTGTAATGCTTATGAAATCTATGGCAGATTAAACCTGTTATAGATTTATGCTATAATTTATGCTAGTTTCTGCTGACAATCACTCACAATGGCCACAATTGGAGGTAGTATATTAAGGCTTGTTACAGGCAGAACTAGCACACTAATACTGCAATGTACAATATACTTCAAAGCAGACGTATTGCAGTAATTTGTATAAATGATTCAGTGATTGTAAGTTCAACTTGGAGCCAAAAGAAATTTTAATTTATTTTATATCACACAAGGCAGTGAAGAATCAATTTAAATATTTAGAAATCACAGAAGGTCCTTTGAAAATGTAACTTTTATTAAAAAATAAAATCTAAACCATTTGAGGCACATAACACATAAAGTGAATAATAGCAAAACTTAATATCACCACTCAGTAAAAACAAAAAATAAGGATGGTAGCCCTTACATAGGAGAGCAAACCTAAAGATAAAGTAATGAAGCATTCCACCCCCTATCAAAGATAGATGTGGGAAAAGATTTTTCGATTGAAGTTAATTAGAAATTCTAACACTCCTTAACATGATCGACCAATCCCATCATTGGGTGGGGGGAAAAATCTATCAGCAGATCTGAATAATGAACTGCTATTACAGAAAAAAAATTAATTTCCCTCCTGAAAGAAAGATGAAAGCTGAAAGGATAAGAAATCAGCGGAGGCTCACAGATGCATACCAGGGGATGTTGATAAAGCTCACATCTACCTGAGCATGTTATTAAAGTCTCCACAGTTATCACTAATTACCCTCCAAATAGGTAAATACCAACAGTATTAGAGAAGATGATACTACTGCTCTAATAATACTATGATGCTACTACTTCAATAATGCTGCTCCTAAAGCTGTTCTAATCTATTAATGCTGCTCTAATCTGTTCTAATGCTGTTTTAATCTATTAATGCTGCTCAATGCATTTCTTTCAAACTTAATTCCTCAGAAGCAATAAGACATCAGAGCTTAATAATTACTGACTACTTACTGACTAGAATGAACAAATGGCTTTGTAAGCTAAATAACTGATTAGTTATTTTTACGTTTTCTGGCATCATTATGATTTCTTATATTCCCTCTTTTTTCTGATTTTCATTGTCCCTTTTAATGCTAAATATCTATTGTTTGTTTATTAT
Source organism: Eleutherodactylus coqui (assembly GCF_035609145.1). NCBI lineage: Eukaryota > Metazoa > Chordata > Amphibia > Anura > Eleutherodactylidae > Eleutherodactylus > Eleutherodactylus coqui. The sequence continues at coordinate 30,875,629 of NC_089843.1, forward strand.
CTGTATTTTACCCTCTTGGTGGTGGGGTAGAACTAATTTTTGTTTCTATACATGTGTTGGGCAATCTTTTGACTATTTGGGGGTATTGTCTGCCGGGCTATTTATCTTATAGAGCCATTCTAGTCAGTAACTAGTCAGTAATATTTCTCTTAATCACCTTACAGTTTTACCCGAATGGTAGGTTGGCTAAGAGAAAAGGACCCTACAGTTTCCTGAGCACCAGGCAGGGAGTCAGTTGTCACAAATCATAATTTTATTGAATGTTTATTTTATTTATTTAATTGAATATCTATTTCTGAGGGCGACATGATGATGTTGTTACATCCATTATTCTGTATCTATGGAATGCACGTTTTATGTGTTCCATCTACAGGTATGCGTGACACGTGACTTCCTGCCTTGCGTCATTAAAACGGCTCTACATTGCTATCAGGCCTGCCACCCACAGACAATACAGATTAGTTTAGTGCTGTAAGTTATTGTGATATAAATTAGTGATTTTTTTTCCTAATGTATTCATGATTGAGAAAGGCATTGCACCAGCTTTTTATTTGCATATGATTTCTGAATGTTTGTATGAAGTTTTTTTTGTTATGCTATACGCATGTAAAATACCTTACATTTCACCTAAATGGCACTGTGGACTTTGATTACTTCTGTTTGACTTTTCCCCTCTCGAATCACTATTAGCCTTTTCCTTTTTGGGGGGAAAACTCCCCCTGCCATGTAAGTTTTTTTTTTCTTCTTGATATACAAAGGTAGTGCATATCTGTTTTTGGGCTGAGAGAACATTCATAGATATTCTGTTTCCAGAATATATTTGGTGGTTTCCAGTGTTTTTCCAGTCATGCTGCTCTCCATTATCTACTGGATACTTTACCAACTATAGTTATCAGATAGAGATATATGTTTTTTCACTGTTTTCACAAGTGCTCTCTTTTCTTTTTTCCAGATTGCTTTTGAGGTGAGCTTAGCTCTAGTTTACCTTTTCAATATACAATTGTGAGAGTGTATAAAGTGGAGTATACCAATAGGTCATATCAGAGACATAAATGTAGTAAGTGGCTATTGTGACAGATTATTATTTATAGCCATCTTTGCTGTACAGATTTGTTTATATGATTTTCTTAGTTTTACAGACTTAAAGAGGTACCATATGGTGGACTACAGCATTCTGCCTCCTGTGTCACCTATGTACACAGGTGCACCTTGTACATGAGTACCAAAAGGATATTTACATGCGCCAGATGTGATTTAGAAAGTCCTGTAAATATTCCATTCATCTAAATCAGACTTATAGAAATCTCTGCATATTCTGAAGAAGCAGCCCCATTCAGCTGTAAGGAACAGTTTGTATAAGCACTCTACAACCAATCTGCGGCATGTAAACGTGACTTACAGTGTAAAAAGCAGAAAAAAACAAAACAACAAGAGAAAAAAAGACTTTAGATCCTATTGTCTCTTTATTTGTCCTGTGATTTCCTTTGTGATAAAATGGGTTTTCTATATACAGTAAAGTGCATTTTCCTTTGTGTTTTTCAGATCAGTTATGGAGCTTCGGACCCCTCATTATCTGATAGACTCCTCTATCCACATGTTTTCCGAATGGTCCAAAATAACCACATCCACAATATGGCAATCACTGAACTACTGGAGCACTTTGGCTGGACCTGGGTTGGGATTTTAGTCTCAGATGATGACAGCGGAGAGAATGAGCTGCAAATACTAACAAAGTACATGAGAGAGCGCGGAATCTGTGCCGCCTTCACCATAAAACTTACACAGGAAGATTACAATGACAATGAGAAAATTTTACATATTTTAAACAAACCAAAAGTCGCTATCATTATAATGTGCGGGTTATTGCGCTTTGATCTATTTTTTTTTGTAGAGCATTATCACTCTGTTTTATTGCACAAAACCTTTATCCTTCCACCATCCTGGATCTCCGGTACTGCTGCTCTAAAGCACTCAATATTTAATGGAAGTCTAACAGTGGACTTCTCATCACAACCCATTCCAGGAATAGAAAATTTTATTAAAACATGCAGAAAACACCCTAATTCATACACCTATATATTTTTGTGGAAAGCCTTAGATGAAATACTAAGAAATAAGAATGAAGATTTATTTACTTCATTCAATTTGTCTTATGGACCGAAGCAAATCCTGATGTTTTCTAAGCCAAGTATGAGATATTTCCTCTTGTCAGGAATCTCTTCTAGAGTGTATTTTGCAGTAGAAGTTCTGGCACAAGCTCTACATGAAATGTTCTTATTCTTAAAAGACAAATACAAAGAAAGCTCAATAACTGGATTTTTACACTACAGACGGAAGTTACAGTGCTACATACAAATGATGAAGTCCTCACCGGATCCCATGAGACCGTCATATTACTTTAATGAGCAGGGGGAGGCCATACATGCATATATGATAAACAATTTATATATAAATAAGGATTTAAATGAGGTTGAAGTAGGAAATTTTACTCCGTGGGCCGTCAATGGTGAAAAGCTTCACATAAACACTCAGTCTATAACATGGAAGCACAAAGGAGGTATGAAGCCTCACATTGTACATGTGATTGAAGGACCCTTTAGACAGGACAATTGTGGGCCACATAAGCACCTGGCAGTTGTCCCAATGACTATTGTTTCTGTGCTTTCACACAGGAGTGATAATCATTCATTAAATGAAGGCAGAGTACTATGGAGATCTCTTCCAGCCATCTACCTACATTTACTGCAAAGAGGCCATTGTTCAAAGGTTGAACAACTCCTGTTTACACAGAGTGAGAAGCTGCTCGCTAGTCGCTTGCTTTTAGTAAGCTGAAATTAATTAACTAGTGACTACTGAGCAACATTTTGCTCAGTGCCATATTGGTTGCTGTGGGTACATTGGACAATTATCATTAATTGCTGTTTTCTGTCCATAAGATAGATTGGAGGTCGTTCTGCCTGGCTCTGTCTGCTTTTTCAAGAAATCTTCCCGATCTCTAAATGTTGCAGACTGAATTACCTCACTCCCAAACTTTGTGGCATAAGAGGTTACTAGAGATGAGCAAGCATACTCACTAAGGACAAATACTCGAGCGAGTATTTTCCTTTTCGAGTACCTGCCCGCTCATGAAAAAAGATTTGGGTGGCGGCGGGGGTGAGCGGTGTGTTGTGGGAGTGAGCGGGCAGGAGAAAGATATCCCCCCCCCCGTTCATCCCCCGCCGGCACCCGAATCTTTTCTCAGGAGCGGGCAGGTACTCGAAAAGGACAATACTCGCTCGAGTATTTGTCCTTAGCGAGTATGCTTGCTCATCTCTAGAGGTTACTTGTCCTGATGTAGTTCTCCACAGGGAGCCACTCCGTATGCCTGGAATCATCATCTCGTCTCCTGCAGCACATTATGTGCTCCCCTGTCTCTGGAGGGTTTTGGGAGATACATTTTTTGCAGTTGTGGGGGAACCCTTCACTGTTGGTTTACTGCCTTAGTTGTTGCACCTAGCTTGGAGATTTGTGATGCTTTCATCATCAGATGGAATTCAAGTGTGTACTGCTCTGGACTGTGCCGAGTAGCGACTGATTGCAGCAGGGAAGCTGAATGAAAAAATTAGCTCTTTCTGAGAGGATCTCCAGCCAGTCCACTGAGTATAATTACTCTGAATAATGGATTGTATTCTGCCTTTGCCTTAATACTTCATGAATGAAAAATTTAAGGGGATGGCTGTGTGTGCATTCAATAATCAGACTAAGGATCTGTAAGGTCTTTGATTAGGGTATATGGTCTCTGGGCCTTTCCTGTAGTCTCTAGGCTTTGCTTTTGGCTTCTGATTCTGCTTATAGCCTTTTATGGTTTTGCCGAGGCCTTTTATGGCTTTGTTTTTACCATAATAACCTTTATCGTTTTGATGGATCTATAGCCTTTGACAGCTCTGTCTATAGCATAATAGCTTTTATGGCTTAACGTATAACATTTATGACTCTGCTTTTCATTTAATAGCCTTTATAGCTTTCATGGCTCTGTCTATAGCCTGTTAGACTTTATGGCTTTACCTATAACCCTACGACTGTGCCTGTAGCCAGATAGCCTTTATGGCTTTGACTATAGACTTAAAGGGGTTGTCCCGCCGCAGCAAGTGGGTCTATACACTTCTGTATGGCCATATTAATGCACTTTGTAATGTACATTGTGCATTAATTATGAGCCATACAGAAGTTATCAAAAGTTTTATACTTACCTGCTCCGTTGCTGGTGTCCTCGTCTCCATGGTGCCGACTAATTTTCGGCCTCCGATGGCCAAATTAGCCGCGCTTGCGCAGTCCGGGTCTTCTGCTGTCTTCAATGGGGCCGCTCGTGCAGAATGCCGGCTCCGTGTAGCTCCGCCCCGTCACGTGCCGATTCCAGCCAATCAGGAGGCTGGAATCGGCAATGGACCGCACAGAAGAGCTGCGGTCCACGGAGGGAGCAGACCCCGGCGGCCATCTTCAGCAGGTGAGTATGAAGACGCCGGACCGCCGGGATTCAGGTAAGTACTCTCCGGTTTGTTTTTTTAACCCCTGCATCGGGGTTGTCTCGCGCCGAACGGGAAGGGGGGGTTAAAAAAAAAAAAAAAAAAACGTTTCGGCACGGGACAACCCCTTTAATTCTCTACCTGTAACCTAATTGCCTTTTTGGCTTTGCATATAGCCTTTTATGGCTTTTTCTATAATATAATAGCCTTTATGGTTTTACCTGTAAGCTTATGGCTTTGCCTACAGCCTGTATGGCTTTTTTTTATAGCATAATAGCCTTAACAGCTTTATCTATAACCTTATGGCTATGCCGACAGCTTAAAAGATGGTGTGATTCTTGTCTTTTGGTCTGTGTGGTCTTTGCCTTATGGCTGGTTGGGACCTTTGCCTTATAGCCAGTTGTGGCCTTTGCAGTATTCTCTGTGTGGCCTTTGACTTATGGTCTGTGTAGCTTTTACCATATGGCCTGTGTGGCTTTTTCCTTATGGCATGTGTGGCATTTTGCCTTATGACCTAAATATCTTTTTAGGATTTTACCTGTAGCTTTTATGACTTTAAGTCTTTGCTTATAGGTATTGTGTTTTTTTGTGGTTTTAGCCCTGTGACCTAGAGGCCTTTGTGGATTTGCCTTTTAACTTGTGTGTTTTTCAATGGTCTATAGTCTTTTGGCTTTGCCTATACTCATTTTGTGCTTTTATTAGAGATTCAATGTTGCTGGAGCTATGTACTAATAGCAACGATGCTTGGCCTTGAGCTAGTGGCCTCTGGGCCTCACCGATGCATGTTAGGCTTGTAGCTGCTGAGCTTTGCCTATGGCTCAATAATCTTACTTTGACTTATGCCTCTTGTCTATGACATGTTTTCTCATATCTCCTGTGTCGGGCTGTGACAGGTGATCTTCAGTGGAAACACAATAGACAAGGTTTATTTTTCTTCACCACACATCTTCATTGAAGAATCTATAGTAAAGAATCTGAGGTTAGACTGTTTTGATGATTGCATAAGTATATGATGACAAATAGATGAAGGTTACCATTTACCTCAAGTTACAACTTGACATAGTTTGCGTGAATTTGTGCAAGACCTGCGGGTTCTGGATCCATCATGTCGTGGGTGGATATGACATATTTAACAGCCCATACTTAGGGGGATCTGTGTTTACATCTGAGATGGAACCCAATTAAGATTTTGTCAGCTCAGCTAAGGGCGCTAACGATTGAGGTCGCTGAACTTAAACAGCAGCATCTGACTTTGGTGGCTCCAGGGAAAGAGCCTATACTTGATCTACCTGACTGATTTTCTGGAAACATGCAGGAATTTATTTCCTTTTGAGAGTTTTGCAGGCTTTTTTTTAGATTACATCCTGTTTCCTCGGTTGACTAGTCAAAGAAGGTGGGAATCGTCATTTCCAGGCTGCATCGAGCTTCTCAGGCATGGGCTGTTTCCTTACCTTCCTCCTCTGAAGACTTATCCTCTGTGAATAGTTTTTTCTCTGCCCTAGGTTTAATCTATGACGATCCCAATAGAGTGTCACTAGCAGAGGGAAAAATCAGAGGTTTATATCAGGGAGACCAATAGAGCCCATCATGATGGAACTATGCAAGCTTACCTACAAATGAATGTATATTAGCTACCACCCAATGTAAAACTGCCAGAGTTAGTATTAGGAGTACAATGAAATGTGATATACAAATGCAAAGCACATCTCAGCTCAAACTGATAGGTAAAAGAACAAATGCTGAAATTGGAACATGAGTCATTGTGCATGGCAAAAGTTACTTTATTGATATTATCAATATAATTATACAGCTCACTGGGACTAGCCAAACGTATTATATCACCACGAAGCATATCATATCAAAGAGATAGCAGCCACAAAATCAGTTGATCACTTAAGGCTCAACAATTCAAATAATTAATCATGTCATGCGTATAAGATCCAGCATCCAATGAATCACTGTCAAGTCTACAAAGAATAACATAAAAATTAAAAGCATATTAATGTACACACAATCTATATATATAAAGTTAAAAAGCCCTTACTGACTGACTCACTGACTGACTGACTCGCCCCTAATTCTTTAACTTTCCGGTGTCGTGCAAACTTGAAAATCGGCAAAACCATTGTTTAGGTCCTAAATAGGAAAATTAAAGGGGTCACAACTTGATTATTCAATGCTAGTTGCAAAAGTAAGTACACCCCTATGTAATCTATCTAATCTAATTCTCTAACTTTCCGGTGTTGTACAAACATGGAATTTGGCAGGATCAGTCTTTATGTCCTAAATGGAAAAAGTAAAGGAGTCACAACTCGATTATTCAATATTAAGTGCAAAAGTATTGGCACTCAAGTTTAATGTACATAATCTAATTCTCTAACTTTCAGATGTCGTACAAGCATGAAATTTGACCGTCTTCTATAAAGTGCTTTGCGACCGAAACATCTATAGTGCAGGTCCTGATGGTGCTCTTATGCTTAGAAATTAGCTGTCTAGCTTCCATGGTGGTGTCCCGTATGTACAAAAGCCCATGGGGCAGACCACCATGTAGATAAGAAACAAAGATCTGTATGTAAATCTCTCATGTATATGGAAAACTTATGCAGTATTCGGATGTGAGAATGTATCACCTCTGATCAAATTATTACAAAAAGCACAACCCATATAGGGATAAAATCCCTTTTTAGATGCACTGAACATATCACAGTACTCACTACTGCCAGTATGCCTACCCGTTTGCACCTGCCTATGGGATACAAATGGGATATGAGGATTCATTTGCTTAGATTGTTTGGGGACCAACAGACCCTTTCTGGGCATATTATGGGCTCTAACACTAAACTCCCTCACCATCCTCTCAGGGTATCATCTTTTTGGATTTTTACCAAGAAGTCTGTTGTGTCACGCACATAGGACTTAGAGTTAGGCAAAAATGGCCTTAACACATTGTCTAAAAACCTAGAATTATTGAACAGTGAACCTCTTCCTGAAATAATCAGAGAACCTGGTGGATCCTGTAGGTTTTTATGTATTTTAGGCAATGTGTATAATATAGGAGAAGTAGGATATTTTGCACACAGAAAATCCCTCAATTGAGGATCAATGATTCCCCTGTGTGCATGCGTCCTCAAGGAAGATTTTCAGACTAGACAGATGTTGCTGCATAAAATTTGATGCAAGAACTTCATAGATGTCATTATCACCTAATTGAGACATGATCTCCTTATGGTATTTTACTTTGTCCAAAACTACAACAGCACCGCCCTTATCGGCTGTCTGATAATTGCTGTGGTGTCATTACTAAGTTGTTTGAGAGCCCTCCTCAGAGCTTTAGTAAGGTTATTACGTGGGACATTTTGATACGTGCTCTTAGCTTATTTATATTAGTACATACCAGCCTTTTAAATGTATCAATACTCGGATTATTTACTGGAAGCATAAACAAGCTTTTGTTGTGTAAACCAGTCTCCCTGGAAGAAAAACCCACCTGGGAGCTGGAAGATGCAACAGGCACAATCCCACCACCATATTTATCAGAGAAATATGTTCTCAACCTTAGTTGTCTGAAGGCACATTTAGACACAACAATTATTGCTCAAAATTCGCTCAAAAGCCGCTTGTCTTCTGCATCCTCCGCTAGCAGTGCAAGGTGATTGCTCATCTTGAGCGATCATCTTGCGCTGTAAATGACACAAAGATGATCATTCAAAAGTTGCTTGAGCGACATCTTTTGAGTGATTATCGTTGTGTCTAAATGGGCCTTAAAGAGGCATCTACAATCAAGATCAAACACAAACCAATTAGGTCTAGATACTGGACAAAATGACAAAATAACAATCTCTTTGATAGTCCATGTACGTCAGAATCAGTCAAAGTCTTTGACGAGATATTAACCACAAGAGAACCTACACCTGTGCTCTCCCAGTTGGGTCTTCGTACGTGCTCCTGATCTTGTTTGGATCACCCTTTTTGGTCTTTCTCGATCTTCCATGTTTGCGCCCGCCTCTTCTTCTGCTCCTAGCTGCTGACGCATTGAGTCATCAGTAGGTTCAGCCCTAAAGTACACATTTTATTGGTGCGGTCCTATGTTGATAATGCGGTCTTCTCCTTCTACCTGGAGTTACCCTCCTAAACAGCACTGAATCTCCCCTTGGTGGCTGCCAACTATAGATGTGGCCGCTCCTGTAGTCATCAATGTCTCTATGCCATTTAATGTGCTTAGTGGCTTATACTTCCTCCTCGTTTTTAATAGTCTCATCCAGTTGTATTTTGTATGTTAGCCATTCATCATTGGACATCAGGGTTTGCAATTCCTGTTCATCTTTTACTGCTGTGACAGAACACATCACAATTTCTTTTTGAAAAAAATCATGATTCAATAGAATTAAGTCAAATGCATATTTAATTAATATATATATATATATATATATATATATATATACATATACATATACATATACATTCACAAATTTTGCACAGTACAGTATTCTTTTTTAAATAACAGCATGTAGGGGTAGAGAAATCAGCCTCCTATTTAACAACTCACAATTTCTTTGTATAGCCTTCACATTTTGAGTATTCAAAAATGCACAGTCCGTATAAGTCTTAGATACAATCCTTTTAGCTTCATCTTGTATGTATGCTAACACTGTGGAGTAGAGATGAGCGAGCACACTCGTCCGAGCTTGATGCTCGTTCGAGTATTAGGGTGCTCGAGATGCTCCTTACTCGAGACGAGCACCGCGCGGTACTTGAGTCAATTCCATTTCCTTCCCTGCATGTTTAGCGCTATTTTCTAGCCAATACACATGCAGGGAAGGCATTACCACATCTTCCTGCAATGTGCCAGCCCTATCCCACCCCCCTGCAGTGAGTGGCTGGCGAGATCAAGTGACTGCCGAGTATTTAAAATGGTCCCGCCCGCGGCTCGCCTCAGACACACACTGGGAGAGTATAGGGAAAGTGCTGCTGAGATAGGGAAACTAGTAATGTAGGATTCCTGTCTTCAAGAACCCCAACGGTCCTTCTTAGGGCCACATCTGACCATGTGCATTACTCTTGTGGCTGCTGGGAGCAGTTTTGCACAATTAAGTGGGAAAAAAATGGTTCCTCTCTCACCTGAGGAGTTTCTCGTGGCCGATGCCCAACCTTTGGAAAGTTCCCGGGGTCCGGGTGATGAGGCTGTGGACTTCCGGCAACTGTGTCAAGTGCTTTCAGTGGGTGAGGAGGAGGATGATGATGAGACACAGTTGTCTGTCAATGAGGTAGTAGTAAGGGCAGTAAGTCCGAGGGGGGAGCGCACAGAGGATTCGGAGGAAGAGCAGCAGGACGATGAGGTTACTAACCCCACCTGGTTTGCTAAGCCAACTGAGGACAGGTCTTCAGAGGGGGAGGCAAGTGCATCAGCAGGACAGGTTTGAAGAGGCAGTGGGGTGGCCAGGGGTAGAGGCAGGGCCAGAGCGAAGAATCCCCCAACTGTTTCCCAAAGCACACCCTCGCGCCAAGCCAGCGTGGAGAGGGCTAGGTGTTCAAAGGTGTGGAAGTTTTTCAGTGAGAGCGCGGACGACCAACGAACAGTGGTGTGCAACCTATGTCGCACCAAGATCAGCCGGGGAGTCAACACTACCAGCCTCAGCACCACCAGCATGCACAGGCATATGATGGCCAAGCACCCCACAAGGTGGAAAGAAGGCCATTCACCGCCTCCGTGTCGCACCACTGCCTCTTCCCCTGTGCCCCAACTTGCCACACAGATCCAACCCCACTCTCAGGACACAGGCATGAGCGCCTCCCGGCCTGAACCCACACCCTCACTTCCACTGTCCTCGACCCCATCCAGCAATGTCTCTCAGTTCAGCGTTCAGCTGTCGCTAGCGCTAGAGTTGGAGCGAAAGCGCAAATACGCCGCCATGCACCCGCATGCACAAGCTTTAAACATGCACATTGCCAAATTAATCAGCCTGGAGATGCTGCCATACAGGCTTGTGGAAACGGAGGCTTTCAAAAACATGATGGCGGTGGCGGTCCCACACTACTCGGTCCCAGTCGCCACTATTTTTCCCGGTGTGCCGTCCCAGCCCTACACCAGCACATCTCCCGCAACATTATACGTGCCCTCACCAACGGTTACTGGGAAGGTCCACTTAACACACGGAGACGTGGACAAGTACTGGCGGGCAGGGCCACTATATCCCCCTGACGGCACATTGGGTGAATTTGGTGGAGGCTGGGACCGAGTCAGTGTCTGGGACCGCTCATGTCCTACCCACAGGCAGAATAGCGAAACATTCCTCGGTGCTGGTATCTGCGACAGTTTATGCCACCTCCTCTACACCCTCTCCCTTCTCCTCCTCATACGCAACCTCTAACTCTTAATAAAGAAGTGTGAGCAGCACGTCAGGCAGTCGGTGTGGCGCGGCAGCACAGCGGTGGCCAAGCGTCAGCAGGCCATGCTGAAACCACTCAGCTTAGGTGACAAGAGACACACGGCCCTAGAACTGTTGCAGGGTCTGAGAGAGCAGACCGACCTTTGGCTTTCGCCGCTGAGCCTCCAACCGGGCATGGTCGTGTGTGACAACGGACGAACCTGGTGGCGGCTCTGCAGCGCGGCAGCCTCACGCATGTGCCATCTTCAATTTGGTGGTTGTGCAGCGGTTTCTGAAAAACTACCCGCACTTATCTGACCAGCTCGGCAAGGTGCGCCGCGTCTGCGCACATTTCTGCAAGTCCACCACGGACGCTGCCACCCTGAGGACCCTGCAACATCAGTTTAATCTGCCAAAGCACCGACTGCTGTGCGACATACCCACACGGTGGAATTCTGCGCTGCATATGTTGGCCAGGCTCTATGAGCAGCGTAGAGCAATAGTGGAATACCAACTCCAACATGGGCAGTGTAGTGGTAGTCAGCCTCCCCAATTCTTTACCGAGGCGTGGGCCTGGATGGCAGACATCTGCCAGGTCCTCAGAAACTTTGAGGAGTCTACCCAGATGGTGAGCGGCGACGCTGCAATCATTAGTGTAACCTGAAAGTTATCTTCCTAGCGAGGACAGCCATGTCTTGCGTACTGGCACCCTGGCACACATGGCTGACTTCATGTTAGGCTGCCTTTCTCGATACGCTCGCGTTAGACACTTTCTGGCCAACACGGATTACTGGGTGTACACCCTTCTCGACCTACGGTACAAGGAGAACCTTTCCACTCTCATTTCCGAAGAGGAAAGGGGTACGAGAGTGATGCAATACCACAGGGCCCTGGTGGAAAAACTGATGCTAAACTTCTCATCTGACAGCGCTAGTGGCAGAAGGCGCAGTTCCGAGGGCCAAGTAGCAGGGGAGGCGCGGAGATCAGGCAGCATGTTCAGCACAGGCAGGGGAACACTCTCAAAGGCCTTTGCCAGCTTTATAGCTCCCCAGCAAGACTGCGTCACCACTCCCCAGTCAAGGCTGAGTCGGAGGGAGCACTGTAAAAAGATGGTGATGGAGGACGTAGCCGATCGTACCACCGTCCTCTGTGATGCCTCTGCTCCATACAACTATTGGGTGTCAAAGGTGGACACGTGGCATGAACTTGCGCTGTATGCCCTGGAGGTGCTGGCATGCCCTGCCGCTAGCGTCTCATCAGAGAGGGTGTTTAGTGCAGCTGGGGGAATCATCACGGATAAGCGTACTCGCTAGAGATGAGCGAGTATACTCGGTAAAGGCAATTGCTCGAGCGAGCATTGCCTTTATCGAGTACCTGCCCGCTCGAGATGAAACGTTCGGGTGCCGGCGGCGGGCAGGGAGCTGGGGGGGAGAGAGGAGCGGAACAGAGGGGAGATCTCTCTCTCCCTCTCTCCCCCACACTCCCTCCTGCTGACAGCCGCTACTCACCGCTCCCCCACGCCGGCACCCGAGCATTTCATCTCGAGCGGGCAGGTACTTGGTAAAGGCAATGCTCGCTCAAGCAATTGCCTTTACCGAGTATACTCGCTCATCTCTAGTACCCGCCTGTCAACTGCCGGTGCCGACATGCTTACACTCATAAAGATGAACAAAGCCTGGATTTCCCCAGACTTCTCTTCTCCACCGGCGGAGAGCAGCGGAACCTAAAGATTCTTTTCGCTGCAACCGCAGATAAAAGCATTCTTCTCTATCACCGGAAAAACGGGGCATTTAGCTTTGTCAATCTGTCTCTGATATTAGTCGTCCTACTCATCCTCCTGAAACATCATGTCATCATGCTGAACTGCCAATTTTTCTGCGGCCCAAAAGGCTCATCTAACAATTTTTTTACAATTTTTCAATGTTTCAAAAGTATTGATACTTTAACATGAAACAATTTTTTTTAACAGGGCTGCCTACAGGCTCTGTTACAAAATAAGCAACAGCGAGCTGTATCTTTCAAAAAATATTTATGGGTTGAACAATTTTTCAGGGGTACATTTGTACTGTTGGTACACTAATTTTTCTGGCCCTCGCCTATACTCTTATCCAACTAATTTTTCCGGCCTTCGCCTACACTCATGGTACCCCAATGTTCCAGGGGTTGGCCTATACTCTTGCTACAGAAATTTTAAGGGGTCTGCCTGCCTATACTTCTGCCGCATTAATGTTACAGGGGTCTGCCTATACTTCTGCCACATAAATATTACAGGGGTCTGCCTATACTTCTGCTACAGAAATGTTACTGGGGTCTATCTATACTTCTGCTACAGAAATGTTACAGGGGTCTGCCTATACTTCTGCCACGTAAACGTTACAGGGGTCTGCCTGTACTTCTGCTTCAGAAATGTTACAAGGGTCTGCCTATACTTCTGCTACAAAAATGTTACTGGGGTCTGCCTATACTTCTGCCACGTAAATATTACAGGGGTCTGCCTATACTGCTGCAACATAAATGTTACAGGGGTCTGCCTATACTTCCACTACAGAAATATTACTGGGGTCTGCCTATACTTCTACTACAGAAATGGTGCTGGGGTCTGCCTATACTTCTACTACAGAAATGGTGCTGGGGTCTGCCTATACTTCTGCTACAGAATTGATGCTGGGGTCTGCCTATACTGCTGCTACATAAATGTTACAGGGGTCTGCCTATACTGCTGCTACATAAATGTTACAGGGGTCTGCCTATACTTCTGCTACATAAATGTTACAGGGATCTGCCTATATTTCTACTACAGAAATGGTACTGGGGTCTGACTATACTACTTCTACCGAAATGTTACAGGGCCTGCTTATACCTTTTCTCCTGGAATGTTGCAGGGGTCTGTTTATACTGTGGGTGCACACAGACTTCCCATCACCGCGTTTTACCTGCCTGGTCCAAAAACACTGACTGACTAGGGCATGAATTGTGGGCCGAGGCCAACATGTATTTTCTCTCGCGTTACCCCAGTTATCCGGGGCACTGCTTTGGCCCAAACACGAGGAGCGACACAGCGCTAATGAGACGTTCACAGCTGCACTAGCATCAGAGTCCGCTCTATGCCCGCGATTGCTGAGGGTTTGTGCAGAGGCCTATGTCCTTGGCGCAGTGAAAGTCTGTCATGTTTGGGCACTCTGATTTCTTCATGGTTCATTTCTTGGGTCGCCTAGGATCCACCTATGCTGTGGGTGCACACAGACTTCCCATGGCAGTAATTTACCTGTCTGGCACAAAGTCACTGACTGACTTGGGTAGGGTGCAGAGTGCAGATGGCTTTCCCCTTGCGGTGTCAATTGAGCTTTCTGACACCAACACAGAATGAATAGCGTGAGGGGACCCGGATTGCCCATTGCTATTTAACTCGCGGCACCTTGGGTCACATAGTGTGTTTGCTGGGACCGAGCCTGACCAAGGGGCCACTCACATACTTCTCACACAGGCTACAGCGGGTCCTGGTCATGGTTTCTTGGCCTTGTAAGACCACCCCCTCCTCCTGCTTGGGGTCAGGGGATCAGCACTGGGCATCATGTATTTTCTCTCTTGTTACCACAGTTATCAGAGAAACTCGTTTGGGACAAACAAGAGGAGCGATACAGCGCTAATGAGACGTTCACAGCTGCGCTAGCATCGGGGTCTGCTCTATCCTTGCAATTGCTGAGGGTTTGTGCAGAGAAAGTCTGCCATGTTTGGGCACTCTGATTTCTTTATGTGTCCTGTCTTTTGGTTCCTTGGACCCACCCATGCTGTGGGTGCACACAGACTTACCATTGCGGTGTTTTACCTGCCTGGCACTAAAAAAAAACACTGACTGACTAGGGCCGAGGCCAACATGTATTTTCTCTCGCGTTACCACAGCTATCTGGGGCACTGCTTTGGGACAAACAAGAGGAGCTATACAGCGCTGATGAGACGTTCATACTTGCGCTAGCATCAGAGTCCGATCTATGCCCGCGATTGCTAAGGGTTTGTGCAGAGGCCTATGCCCTCGGCACAGTAAAAGTCTGCCATGTTTGGGCACGCTGATTTCTTTATGTGTACTGTCTTTAAATTCCTTGGACCCACCTATGCTGTGGGTGCACACAGACTTCCCATGGCGGTGTTTGACCTGTCTGGCACAAAGACACTGACTGACTTGGGTAGAGTGCAGAGTGCAGATGGCTTTTCCCTTGCGTTGTCGATGAGGTATCCGACACCCAAACACAATGAGTAGTGTGTGGACACATGGATTCCCCATTGCTATTTAACTCGCAGCACCTTGGGCCACACAAGGTGTTTACTGGGACTGAGCCTGACCTAGGACCCGCTCACATACTTTCCACACAGATTATTGCTACATTGTGGAGATGTGTAGAAGTGCTGGGATGGCACCTGAGTCCCCCTTATGGCCACGTTTGCGGCTCGTGACGGAGGTGGATTGGAATGATGATCGTACGTTAATTTTTCATCGATTCTCAACAGCATTGTGGGGTATCGCCCACCCCTTTCGAAGAGGGTCGCTGCCTGGCCCTGCCAACCCTCTGCAGTGTGTGCCTCTGGTTCCTCCTCATCGCAGATGCACTGAGAAATAGACATGAGGGTGGTGTGGCTATGAAGCAAGCGTGTGGCATGAGGGCAGCTGAAGGCTGCGCAGGGAGACTTTTGCGTGCGCTGTGGACGCAGGGTCATGCGGGGGGTTGGGCAGCTTTTAACCCAGGAGAAGAGGCAGTGGTTTGACCCGCAGGCAGTGATTGTCCTTGGTTGCAGATAGTGTGGTGCTTAGCTAAGGTGTGCCTTGCTAATGAGGGTTTGTCCAAAGTAAAAATTGTTAGGGGGTGACAGACTCTTGCCCCTATTGTGGCTTAATAGTGGGACCTGGGAGCCTGAGATGCAGCCCTGAATGCTGCCCCTGCCCTGCCCTATCCGTTTCTGTGGTGTTTCCATAACTTTCAGATGTTTTCTGGTTTTTCACAAGTGAAGACCTATCCGGAGCATCGGTCATATACAAAAATGCTCAAGTCCCCTATTGACTTCAATGGGGTTCGTTACTCGAAATGAGCTCTCGAGCATCGCGAAAAGTTCGACTCGAGCAACGAGCACCCAAGCATCTTGGAGCTCGCTCATCTCTACTGTGGAGTCATCTGGGGTTCCCTTTTCCAGATGAAGCGTAAGATCCAGGCTTCCTATGGGTGCCCGCTGTCCCAAGTCCATAGTCAATTGTAGAAAAGTAGTATGAGGCAGAAGCACAACCAATGATCACCAGCAATGAGAAAGCCAGACTTGGTGCATGATCCACAATTGGGTCCTGACTTATAGACCCTCCAGACATCAGGGTATATAGAATAAGGATCAGCACACAGGAACTCTTTCTATATAAAATCATATCCTTTTATTTCTCTAACAGATAAAACATGCTGCAACGTTTTGATCTATCACAGCTCTTTATCAATGCAATGGACTGATCATATGTATATATATACATACATATATATATATATATATATTACCAGGGTGAGAGGTAAAGTGAGGGACGGATGGTATATGTCACAGAGGTTACTAGCATCCATAATGTAGATCCGTTCCGTTCCTCACTCCACTACAGAATTCCAGCTAAACAGGACAGGTGCTGGTTATAAAATGGATGCAGCTTACAGGTTGGGGGAGAGGTGTTCTGTGTGAACAGCACAGGCTCACAGAGTGCTGAGCTGGAAACACTGCAGCACGCTGATGGGAGGGTTTGCTTTACTTTGCCCTATTGGAATTTACAAAGACTTTTGTGTTACTATTGCTGGACTGCTTATTCAAAAGGACTTTCCTTATATCCTTTGCTGTCTGGAGACTTCCAGTACTTTGTGTTTTGTTTTGCCAGCGTAAATAAAAAGACAAGAAGTTCAGCAATTGGTCGTGGCCTGGTGTGTTTCCCCCTGCACTGCTACAATTGGTGGAGGATGCGCTGGAATTAAAAGACCCACGGTTGCAAGTCCACGGTCGGCTCTAATGTCTGGCATCATGGCTTGCTGCAAGCTGTCAGGCTCAGGATGAGAAACAAGGATGTCCCTTAGGGCGTCAGAGAGACCCGTAAGAAATAAGTCCTTAAAGGGGTTCTGTCATTAAAAACAAAAAAATTTATACTTACCTATTGGTCCCCAGGCAGCCTGCTTACCTCTTCTTCTTATCCCAAATCTTCTCCTGGAGCCGCTTGTCAATTCGGTCACGTGACCTCCAGCACCTGATTTTCTTCCATCCGGTCAAAAAGCGTACATTGAGCTACCTTCCGCTTCCTTCAGGTCAATGTACGCATACGTCACTAGTGACGTGTGCGTACATTGTCTTGTGAGGAAGCGCGGAATGAAGGTAGCCGCGCGAGACAACGGCACACGACTGCGCATGCGCGAGGCTGCGGCGCGCTCGCCTGGGAGCACTTTACACGTGCACACTCTCTGCCAATAGAAATGTATCCCTGACACTGTTGTCAGGCAGAATATATTTCTATTAGCCAATGGAAATGCAAGCTTCTGCATATAAGCATATATATATTTATATATATATATATATATATATATATATATATATATATATATATATATATATATATATAATATAAATAAAAGTATATATATAAAAAAGCATATATGTGTGTGCATATATATAAATATATATGCATATATATATATATATATATATATATATATATATATTTATGCATACACATATATGCTCTGTTATATATATATATATATATATATATATATATATAAATAAAAGTGTATATATATAACAAAAGCATATATGTGTGTGCATATATGCATATATATATATGCATATATATATATATTTATATGCATATATATGCTATCTGTATCTGTCTATCCGTCTGTGTCTGTCTGTATTTATCCGTCTATCTGTCTGTATTTATCCGTCTATCCGTCTGCATTTATCCGTCTATCCGTCTATCTGTCTGTATTTATCCGTCTATCCGTCTGCATTTATCTCTCTATGCATCTGTATTTATCCGTCTATCTGTCTGTATTTATCCGTCTATCCGTCTGCATTTATCCGTCTGCATTTATCTCTCTATGCATCTGTATTTATCCATCTATCTGTCTGTATTTATCCGTCTATCCGTCTGCATTTATCCATCTGCATTTATCTCTCTATGCATCTGTATTTATCCGTCTATCTGTCTGTATTTATCCGTCTATCTGTCTGTATTTATCCGTCTGCATTTATCTCTCTATGCATCTGTATTTATCCGTCTATCCGTCTGCATTTATCTCTCTATGCATCTGTATTTATCCGTCTATCTGTCTGTATTTATCTGTCTATCCGTCTGCATTTATCCGTCTGCATTTATCTCTCTATGCATCTGTATTTATCCGTCTATCTGTCTGTATTTATCCGTCTGCATTTATCTCTCTATGCATCTGTATTTATCCGTCTATCCGTCTGCATTTATCTCTCTATGCATCTGTATTTATCCGTCTATCTGTCTGTATTTATCCGTCTATCCGTCTGCATTTATCCGTCTGCATTTATCTCTCTATGCATCTGTATTTATCCGTCTATCTGTCTGTATTTATCCGTCTATCCGTCTGCATTTATCCGTCTGCATTTATCTCTCTATGCATCTGTATTTATCCGTCTATCTGTCTGTATTTATCCGTCTATCCGTCTGCATTTATCCGTCTGCATTTATTTCTCTATGCATCTGTATTTATCCGTCTATCTGTCTGTATTTATCCGTCTATCCGTCTGCATTTATCCGTCTGCATTTATCTCTCTATGCATCTGTATTTATCCGTCTATCTGTCTGTATTTATCCGTCTATCCGTCTGCATTTATCCGTCTGCATTTATCTCTCTATGCATCTGTATTTATCCGTCTATCTGTCTGTATTTATCCGTCTATCCGTCTGCATTTATCCGTCTGCATTTATCTCTCTATGCATCTGTATTTATCCATCTATCCGTCTGTAATTATCCATCTGCATTTATTTGTCTATCCGCCTGCATTTATCCGTCTGCGTCTGCCCGTCTATCCATCCGCGTCTATTCATCTATATGTTTATGTGTATATACACACATATATCTATCTAGCTTTATTTGTCTGTGTGTGTGTATATGGCGGTTTCAGGCGAATGTAATTTTCTTCCCTTATGCGGCCATGATGGTCACGGCCGTATATTGGGACAAAACTAAGCCTAAGATTTCTGTGGTTTCGTTTTCACCAGCAGTATTCTCTCCCGTTAATACTTGACCGAGAAAATATAGGACCTCCCCTATGAATACTATGTGCGTGAAAGATCAGGCGGCCGCCATATTCCCACCATTTATTTTGTTTCTTACAGTTGCTCCTACAGCGGTGTGTGTGTGTTTGTATATGTATGTGTGTATGTATGTGTATATATTTTACACACATACGCACATCACAAGGCATTGTTCTTACAAGGCGCACTGCACTGGCAGACACACTCGCATATTTGCCATGCGAGATATTGGTTTGAGTTTCTCGGGCTGATATAGTGCTCACTTGTGTAAAATCAGCCACAGAGAATGAATTTAACATCACCAAAGACATAAAGCTATACATTGCCCTATATTGTCAGCATGCTGTTATCCTGACCCCCAAGTGTCAATGCATAATGCATCCCAAGTGGCAGCTTGCCCACCCATATCACGTCTTGTATCCAAGCTAGAGGCGATACAACAGGGTCCTAGAACGTCCATGCCCGTCCGTTTCACATTTTGTATCCAAGCTAGAGGTAGTACAACAGGGTACTAGAATCTCCATGTCCACCCGTATCACATCTTGTATCGAAGCTAGAGTTGGTATAACAGGATACTAGAGCCACCATGCCCGCCTGTATCACATCTTGTATCCAAGCTAGAGGTAGTAAACAGGGTACTAGAGCATCCATGCCCGCCCATATCACATCTTGTATCCAAGCTAGAGGTGGCCCAACAGGGTCCTAGAGCCTCCATGCTCCCTGTATCACATCTTGTATCTAAGCTACAGGTGGTACAACAGGGTACTAGAGCCTGCATGCCCCCTGTATCACATCTTGTATCCAAGCTAGAGGCGGTACAACAGGATATACATATATACATACAACCATACCAGCTTTATACAGATATAAGTGCAGTTGCGCACACTTTTGTGCACTTTTTTGTCTCTCTGAGGGCAGCCGCACATGGGTGTAAGCGTGGAACGTACATGTCCTATGCAGTGTGTAGATATATTACTATACATATTATATGTGTGTGTGTGTATGTATGTGTATATATTATATATATATATATACACACACATACATACATATATCTATACACACATCTTGATACATATACGCATAGATAAATGTATATATACATACACTCATACAATACATTGCATGGGGAATATTCCTGTTTTTACCATGTGGAGTGACTACTGTGAGTGATTTTTATGAGTGACTGCTTTGAGTGGCTACTGTGAGATTGCAAGGAAGATCTGGAGGCCCTTGGGAAACTCTGGGTGTTCAGAGACAGAGGCAGGGAGAAACACTAGCAGATTTTGGTAGACTGCAGGCAGGACTATTCACTGCACTGGATGGGCGGAAGTAGCTTTGTGAGGGCGGAAGTGGTCAGCACAGCAAGGGGTGCTGGGAGATGACCTTCTAGCAGGAGGGGCTGAAGATGTAAACAGAGCATGGAGGTGAAAAATGGAGCCTAGGTAAGTACTACTTCTGAAAAAAACATTTATATGTGTTATTTACCACAGGTTGTGCCAGCGGGGCAGATTTACTGGAGAAAAAAAATACAGATTGTAATGACAGAACCCCTTTAAGGGCTCGGTCGTTCCAACCAGACTCAGTGCAATACTATCGAAATTGGGAACAGTACTCTTCCGCTGCAAGTCTACCCTGTTGCAGTTCTAATAACCTGGAGACCGCATACCTGGCCCGATCTAGCTCATCATAGATGTGGCCTAATGCAGTAAAAAAACGGGTCCAGGGACTGCCTGACAGGCAAGTCAGCGGGTAAGGAAAAAGCCCAATTCTGCAGGTCACCTCTCAAACAGGATATACCAATCCAAACTCTTTGGAACTCAGTTCCAGAGGAGTACGGACGCAAACTAAAATACAGCTTACAGCCCTCCTGGAAAGAGAAGAACGGTCTCTGATCCCCGGAAAATAAATCAAGGAGGTAGCCTTGTTCACAGAGGGGCAGCAAGTCTTTACACGAGAATAAAAGCCCTATCACAGGAAAGACTTAGAATAAAAAATGAATTTTATTAATAATCCTTTAAAACCACACTAAGGGCACAACATATAACAAAAGGATAAGTGTCGCCAAGACAAGAAGACGGCACATCCGACTAAACTAGGACAAACAAATCACAAATAACTTAGGTCCTCACCAATTAGAGTTATTGGTAATGTATCAATTACGGGGTAGGCCGTCTAATGATGGACTATGAAGTGGCCAATAGTATGTTTGTAGAATGGATATTTTATCTCCGTAGGTAACTCAGTTTTCACAAGAGTGTCCTAGATGGGAGTTAATTTCCGGTATGCTCTGAACCCCTACTGTCGTGTTGTGGTTGCTTAGGGGGTCAGTACTATAGTAATTGATTGGGTCTCATCCTATAGATGTCACCAGTATTGGTGGGACCTTTACTGAAGGGTGTTTTGGCTCCTTAATGACTGATTATACAGTCAAAGAGCTCCAGAAATAGCTTGACTGATATACTCCTCAAGAGGGTTTGTTCCGATATGCAATCTTGGGGTGAGTCTGTTTATTAGAGAGTATATGACTGCTCAGATAATGAGTCTCTGCTGGAACAACTCTCCACAGGAAAGTTAGCTCTTTGGTAGTCCACTTAAATTTAATGATGGTCTACCTATTGTACAGTACACAGCTCTACGCGTTTCACCACTGCGTGTGAGTGGCTCTTCAGAAGAATTCATACTTTAATGTTAAGAGTAGATATTCAAATATTGTGTCTATTTGAGCTTTTTTAGATTTACTTAAAGATCAAGATAATGTTAGTCCTATAGATAGAATACGCTTCCGGTGTTTCTTAAAGCGTAGGGAGATGAGAATAGACACGGCTAAGGCTCTAATATGCGAGTGTACTTTAGTCCGTTGTCTAAACCCCTCTAACTCTGATGAAGGCACTTATTTGAAGGGCAACATAGCACTATTTCAAGATTGGGTATACCCTTCAGATTTTGAAGCATAGAGGAATGAAGATAGACGTAAAGGAGAGCTCAAAGATAAAAGCATATCTAGATTCTTTGTCTAGTTCTTCCAACTTCTAGAATATATCAGTTTTAAATACCAGCCAGAAATGGTCTGACAGGCAGGACTGTTGTCACATGAGGGGGAATCTCCCACTCATATCCTGCAGCCGTAGTAGCTTAATGCCAAAATTATCTTCAGAAGTGCCCAGTCAGTCTAGAACCTAAGTCTCTAGAGTTTCAGTTAGAGAGATTTTCCTAATGTCTGATAGATAGCTTTAAAGGGGTTGTCCCGCGCCGAAACGGGGTTTTTTTTCTTTCAACCCCCCCCCCCGGTTCGGCGCGAGACAACGCCGATGCAGGGACGTAAAGAAAGCTTACCGGAGCGCTTACCTTAATCCCCGCGCTCCGGTGACTTCTATACTTACCGGTGAAGATGGCCGCCGGAATCCTCTTCCTCCGTGGACCGCAGCTCTTCTGTGCGGTCCATTGCCGATTCCAGCCTCCTGATTGGCTGGAATCGGCACGTGACGGGGCGGAGCTACACGGAGCCGGCATCCTGCACGAGAGGCTCCATTGAAGAAAGCAGAAGACCCGGACTGTGCAAGCGCGGCTAATTTGGCCATCGGAGGGCGAAAATTAGTCGGCTCCATGGGAACGAGGACGCTAGCAACGGAGCAGGTAAGTAAAAAACTTTTTATAACTTCTGTATGGCTCATAATTAATGCACAATGTATATTACAAAGTGCATTAATATGGCCATACAGAAGTGTATAGACCCACTTGCTGCCGCGGGACAACCCCTTTAAGAGGAAAAAAGCAATAAAAGGTAGCTCCCTCAGCCTTGATGGAAGGCCAGGGAATGTGGCCGCTGTCTTTTCCTGCTGTTGAAAGCGAGCAGTTAAATCTTGCACTATTCCTGTCAGAAGCTATACCTGGTTAGCTAAAGCTGAAACAGCCTCCATAGATGGACTTAGTCTAGCTGGACGGATGTAGGAACCAGAAAACGTTTGGGCCAGTGTTTCTGTCAGAAAACCAGGGAAAGCAGAAGATGGGGTTCCCTGCAACATAGCCCACAACCCCTGTCCCTCCCTACTTGTCCCCTTGGGCTAAGACCCAGGGCGGCAACTGGGCGATGGTCCCTACACTGGCTAGGGAAAACGATGTAGGACACAACAATCCCTGGAAACAGAGAACGAACAGACAGACAGACAGACAAACAACCAGAGCGCAGCACCAAGGGGAACAACAACAACCAGTCCAGGAGCAAGCCAAAGGTCCAAGCACTAAAAATCAGTCCGGAAAATGCAGTACAGGCAAGGGAAGATGGAGTAAGATCAGGGGAAAAGCTGAGGTCAAATACCACTATTAAACATGAATTGCAGAGTAACGCTGGTAAATTACAGGAAACCTAATCAAACACTGGCAGTATCCGGAAGCAACTGAGGGGTTTAAATGCTGTCAGAGCTCCCACCTCAGAAGCTGATTGGGGCGGAGCACCTGACAGCAAAGAATAATCACAGAGTGCTGGGAGAACCGCCCTCAGCACTAGCAGAACAAACTAAGCCAGAGGAGATGCAGCTGGCTGCCATAGCAACAGGAACGCAGCGCCGGGCAGCAGCTGCCGCATCCCTAGCACCTCTGCGGCATATAGGAGCCACATGGCCCGGAGTGGTAACCAGCACCAGATTTCCCTTGTGCAGCACACCTGCCGCAGGAGCGACAGTGCCAGTAGTGCGGGCACAGTGACCCTATTAGCCGCCAACCCTGACAAATTGGTGAAGCAGCTGGTGCAAATGAATGTGCAGCAATAGCAGGCGGTCGCTCAGCAGTAACAAATGCAGCAGCAGACAAACCAACTTCTGACAAAGCAATTGGCCATGCTGACTGAGGCCATTCAGACTAGAGAGACTGTAGCTCTCCCCAGGCAACATGCCGGAAGCGAAGTGTTAAGAACAGTAAGAGGGGCTTTGCAAATAATGACCCCGCAAGATGATGTGGAAGCTTTCCTCGCCATTTTTGAACGGGGGGCGGAAAGGGAAAAGTTGCCTCCAGAGCAGTGGACGGAGGTGTTGGCTCCGTATTTAACTGGGAAACCCCAGAAAGCTTACTTTGATTTAAGCCAGCATGATGCTCGGGAGTACAACAAACTAAAAGCCGAAATCCTGGCTCTCTTAGGAGTAAGCACGGCGGTCCGAGCACAGCGAGTCCACAGCTGGAAGTACTCCCAGCTGAAACCGCCAGATCCTAAATGTTTGACCTGCTGCATCTGGCTCAGAAATGGCTGCAGCCAGGGGGCGGAGCCTGGCCGCGGACTGTGATGGTCGCATGAGAGAAGCGCTCCATCACTGAGGCACCTCTCCACGGCTCCAGACAGCAGCATTTAAGAAGATAATGGGTAAAATAACAAAGGAGAGAAGCGGGGAACAGCTGGGGACTCCTCGTCCAGCCAGAGCTCAAACGGACCTCCAGCGCTTTTTAAAAGATAAGAACACCCGCTCCCCGCACGCAGCATGTAAGATGGCGCCGGCAGCAGCTGCAGCACGGTCCACAGCGCGGGAAGGTGACAGCTCTTCTGATGGAGAGGAAGACGAGCCCCTGTCTAAGGGCTTTATGAAGGAGCTACTCACCAAGACAATGAAGCCTGTCTTATCCGAGCTGCTGGAGATAAAGGACGAGGTGAGGCATATGGGGAGGAAGATAGAGGAGCTGGAAGGCTCTGCAGCTAACTTCACCACCCACTCTAGTGAGTTGGCTTCAGTTGTAAAAGAGCAGCACCTTCAGCTAAATAAAATGCTCCTCTTACAGGAGGATATGGAAAATAGGAGCAGGCGGAATAATGTCCGGATAAAGGGCCTGCCAGAAACATGGGCGCAGGACACTTTAGAAAAAATCGTTATGGAATTTTTTTCTGATTTATTGGGGGCGGACAGAGCGACTTCTATCGTGATAGAAAGAGTCCACAGGGCACTAAGGCCACAACCCGCTCCTGAGAACCCCCCCAGAGACATTGTATGCAGGCTGCTGGCTTTTCCGGACGCGGCAGCCATTTTGAATGCCGCACGAAACTCCAGAAGCATAACATACGAGGGTGCAATGCTACAACTATTTCAGGACCTTTCACCCTCCACCCTGGCCAAGCGCAGACTGCTCAGACCGCTGCTAGAGGCCCTCAAGGCGAAAAATATCAGATACGCCTGGCTCTATCCGTTCGGTCTGGGGATCTCGCACAGAGGAAAAAGGCTTAATATCCGAACCCCAGAGGATCTTCAGGAGAGCTGGCAGCACTTAGGTCTGGAACCTATTGAGCTCCCCAATTGGCTCCCTCTGGCTGAGTTCCCGACCCTTCCAACCCTGCCGATCTCGGAGAGCTGGCGCATAACAAGCAGCACCAAATCCCCGAAGAACAAGCAAAAAAAGAAATCCAGAGATGACAACACCCTGGAAGAAACCTGACTTACAGATCCTACATCTGGGACTTATCCCAGGGAGTCTCAGCTCCCTGAGAGTCCAATTACTTAAAATGGGTAATCTTTTCCTTTTGGTTGCCCGTACAGGACTTTCTTAAGGACTGTCCACATACCCATTTTGTTCTCCTTTAAGGACTTCTCCGGTTAAGAGGTGTTTACGCCTCTAAGTTATCAAGATGCCCGCAATGTTGTTTACCCTTAAAAAAGTTGGAGCCTGGCGGTGCCCCTCCGATCAGGCAATTTACCGTTTGTATTATTGAAATTTTCTTAAGATACAATTTTACTGTATCCAATTTTTTCTTAGGTAACCGTCTCCCACATACAGTTGGTTTGCCTCCACCCCCCCCCGAGACAACCCATCTGTACCTCTGAAAAGAGGTTTACTAGCAAATTTAGTTATCTGTAACTATTTTGTGCATTACTTAAATTACTGTCTTACTTTTATTGTCATATTTTTGTTCCCCCACTGATCCCTTCCCCCCCCCTTTGCCTTCCCTGCCTTGCCTGCATACCTTTCCTGTCCTGACCCACTGGTCGATAATACTAGCCACAAACCCAACCAGCTCAGCTCATTCCATTGACGACTGAACCTCGTCGCCCTTAATTACAGACGACTAACAACCTTTCTATTTCCAGAGCCCTCTCTCCGCCTGCGGCACCTCTGCCCGGTCTGATCACCACCCGGACATAGATCTACGTGATTTGCCTGCAACAAGACTATGGAGAAGATAAGGTTCTCGTCCTTCAACGTCCGGGGCCTCAACACACCGCAAAAAAGGTATAGTGTATCTCAGCTAACTAAAAAATACAAAACCAAAGTACTACTACTACAAGAAACCCACTTTAAATTAGCTAACTGCCCGAGCCTACCGGGTAAATTATTTTCCCAGTGCTACCACAACCCTCATCCAACGTCCGCCTCCAAGGGAGTGTCCATACTTTTCCACAAATCCCTGCCCTTCATCCTAAAGGCTAAATACTCAGACGAGCTTGGAAGAGCTCTTTTTATAAAAGGGTCCATAAATAGAACCAAAATAACAATTGCTAACATTTACACACCCAACTCCAACCAAGTTAATTGGTTGATAGACAAATTGAAGGTCCTAAAAGAATTCGCGGAAGGTCCCATTATCTTAGGGGGAGACCTAAATACCACTTTAAACCCTGTACTAGATTCCTCCACAGGTAGATCCTGGATCCCGCAGAAACAGATAAAAAAATTAAACAAAACTCTGCAAGATTTGGGAGTCGTGGACGCGTGGCGATTTGAAAACCCCCTAACGAAAGATTACACATATTTCTCACAACTGCATTCCTCTTACCACAGACTGGACTATATACTGACGTCTCAGGAATTACTAACAAAGGTAGTAAAGACAAAAATTGAGGCGATCACAATATCTGACCATGCCCCTATCCATGCGGATATTAAACTGGGGGGAGATGGCCCGAGGGAGTGGAACTGGAGGCTAAACACCTCATTATTAGATTCGAAAGAAGAGAAAATTTATCTCTCTAAATATCTATCAGAATACTTTTCACTAAATAATTCCCCAGACCTGAAATTCCCGGTAATATGGGAGGCGCATAAAGCATATATGAGAGGCCTTTTTATTGCGCTGTGAACGAAAATCAAAAAGAAATCCCAGGCCGAAATAGATGACCTACTGATGAGGATAGCAAAACTAGAACAAGCCGAGAAATTATCACAAGCTATAAACAATCAAGCAGAACTAACAAAACTTAGGCATGCGCTCAAAAACCTCTTGGAAGCCAGACACAATAAAAGACATCTCTATATAAAACATATTGCGTACTCTCACGGCAACAAGGGAAGCAAACTACTCACGTCCCAAATCAAAAAAGCCAAAACTAGAAATAACATTGCAACAATCAGAGATCACACGGGGAAACCGGTTTCCTCGTCCCAGGAAATTGCTAGGAGTTTCCAATGCTTCTATGCCAACTTATACAACCTTAAAGAAAACGACCTACCCATAAATCAAGAAAGCAAAGAGAAGCTCATAGACGAATTCCTAAACACCACAAAATTACCAAAATTAGACGAGGAAGCGGCCAAATCCCTCTTAGACCCCATCTCTCTAAAAGAAATAGAAGATTTAGTGACACAGTCCCCCGCGGGAAAAAGCCCAGGACCGGATGGTCTCCCAAGTGCATACTACAAATCCTTTAAGGATATATTAGTACCTAAACTAAAAGACCTGTTCGAGGCACTTATGTCCGGAGAAGCACTAACAAAACAAGCGCAAGAAGCGCATATTACGCTTATCCATAAAGAGAAAAAAGACCCGGAACTATGCAGCAGTTACAGGCCGATTTCTCTGATTAATGTAGACGTCAAACTCTGGGCAAAACTGCTAGCGAAGAGGCTAGAAAATTTAATCCCCTCCATAATCAACAGCGAACAAATGGGATTTGTCAAGGGGAGAGAAGGCAAAAACAACTGCTACAGGTTATTACACGCCACCAAATATGCCCAATCCAAAAACATACCAATGGTTCTAGTAAGTACTGATGCCGAGAAGGCATTTGATAGGGTGGACTGGACCTATATCAAAAAAGTTCTACACTTCTTTAACTTCCCTCCAACATTTGTCACAGCAATATTTTCATTATACCAAGAACCCTACGCTAAGCTAAAAATAAACAATTTATTTTCCCAACCCTTCAATATTAGGAATGGAACCCGCCAGGGCTGCCCCTTATCCCCGACCCTTTTTATCTTATCCATGGAGCCACTCCTTCAGGGAGTAAGACTAAACCCCAACATAAAAGGATTAGTAATTGGAAACAATATCCTACATACCGCTGCTTTTGCAGATGACGTGATGTTCACCATTACAGACCCTGAAGCGAGCATCCCAAATCTAATTACTTTACTGAACACCTTTGGAGCTATCTCCAATTTTAAAATTAATTTTTCCAAGTCTATTATTCTGAACATCTCGCTCCCCCAAAACAAATATAAAATACTCAGCTCCAGTCCACCCTTCAAATGGTCCAACACATCAGTAGAATACTTAGGCGTCACAATTACCAAAGATGCTAGAGATCTATACAAACACAACTTTACACCCCTTCTAACACAAGTAAAACAGCTCCTTCATACATACGATATGCCGCTCATCTCATGGTTCGGCAGAAAGAACGTGCTGAAAACTTACATACTGCCCAAAATTACATATAAACTTAGAATGCTCCCGGTTGCACTCCCTCGGGCCTTCTTTAAACTACTACAATCAGCTTTCTCGGGCTACGTCTGGAGACAAAGACGGCCACGTTTGGCATACAGTCTGATGGTGAAGAGAAAAGAGGAGGGGGGGATCGGGTTGCCGTGCGTCCATGACTTCTACCGAGCGACACAAATAAATTATTGGAGGGATCTCACGTCTCCCTCGGGGGACACTACCTTACAAGCCTTAGCAGCAGAGGCTCATGAGAGGACCTTACTGGAAGATCTATGGTTCCCTGATAAGAGTACCTACAGGTCTAAAAAATTCAACCCACTGCTCAAAGGCCCATGTGAAGTCTGGGACAAATTAGGGACATCCCTGGCCCCCACACCATCCCCTCAGACCCCCTTAAATCTAATCATCAAGACTTTGGGAAAACCAGCTAATGACACCATCAGAAGCATGTGGAGAGGCACAACCTCACTAAAAATAAAAGACCTACAGACCCAGCTTCATAAGGAAGCTTCCGACATAGTCAAAACCCTATTACCTCAAGCCCAATTGTCATTCATACAAAGGGCCCACATAACGCAAACAATAGAGGAATTCAAGAGAAAATATAGATCCACACGCCCAGATACCCCATTTGAAAAACTCCTTAAGCAAGACTCCCCTATCAACAAAGCTATAGCCTTACTTCGCAAAAAAATTATTACACCCCCAGAAACATACAAACCAAATTTCTTAATTTCGTGGGAAAAAGAGCTGAACATTTCCCTCTCCTCGTCCGACACTAAAGTAATCTTACAAAATGCATTCGGCACCTCCCCATGTGTCTTACTACAAGAGAGCCATTATAAAATCCTGGTCCGCTGGTACAAGACGCCGCAATGGCTATGCGCGTATAAACTAGCTCAGCACGACAGGTGTTGGAGGTGTGGCACAGGAGTGGGTTCCTTCAGACACATTTGGTGGGAATGTCCGAAAATTACCACTTTCTGGGGAGAAATTCAGAAAACATTACAACAATTAAAACCAGGCCTTACACTAACTGCGGATCTAGTCCTCCTATGGAGGCCGAACTCATCTTTCCACCCTCTAAAGGACAAATTGTTGACATTTCTCCTAGATGCAGCTAAAGCCTTGATACCAACCCTATGGCTACAGAAAACCCCTCCTACATACACACAGTGGAAATTAAAAGTAGACTCCATATGCAACATGGAGGAATTAGCTAGTTGGAACAGAGGGTCTCATGACAACTTTGAGAAGGTGTGGGCACCCTGGAGAAGAATAAAACATTGAGGCACATATAGTAACATAAACTGGGTATCTAACCAAGAAATAGATGAAACTGTAGTAGCACCCCCCCCCCCCCCTTATTTGCCTTGAGATACACGCTCTGCTGGTAAGGGACCCCGGACGTTGAGGTTGACATACAAGAAACCAATCGTGAGGGGGAGCTGGACGAGAGTCACTGCCCCGGCTACCGAAAAAAGGACAGAGAAAGTACTGGTTCACAAGGGTCTTGTCGGTGCCCGGGGGCCGGTCGGGCTGTGCGGAGGTGTCGCGGTGGAGAGAGGTGAGAGAAGTAAGTGATAATTACCCCCAATCTATCCTCATACACTCACATTACCCTACCCCCTCCCCCCCCCATCCCTCCCCACTCCTGTAATTTCTAAGTTTGTCTTTTGTTAAGTATTTGCCTATTCTGAGGCTCCGCGGTGCCCCTCCCCAAGATGATATAATAGAACGTATCCGAACTGTGTAGGGGAAGGGGGCGGGCCGTGGGTTTTTCTCCCTGCGAGGAGACAAAACACTTAAAAATGTTTGACTTGTTTAAATTTTGAAAAACCAATAAAAATTTGATTTAAAAAAAAAAAAAAGAAATGGCTGCAGCCAGAGACATCCTCACCCGCACAGATGGTGGAAAAAGTCGAGATGGACCGGTTTGTGCAGTCCTTGCCTAGGCCCATGCAGAGTTTTTGGAGACATACCTCACAGCAAAGGAGGCATTCCTATGACAAGATCCATTAGTCACGGGACCAATCCTGAGGTGGATGCCCGGAGGAAGGAGTCCTCTGCCAACAGCGAAGAAAGGCCAAAGAACCCACAGGGAGCAGTACCTGCCCGGAGGAGCCAAGCCATCCCGATTGTATGCTGGGAGTGCAAGGCTCTGGGGCATATTGCAGCCTACTGCCCTACACGCACCGAGCCAATGGAGTGTACCTATGGCCAGCACTGCTCCTGCTTTGCACACCCTATTTGCAGTGCAGCTCCGTCCCCAGACCCGCAGCTACAACTATGTGAGGTAACGGTAAATGAGGCAAGGGTGGCGGCATTGTTGGACTCGGGGAGCCTGGTGACTTTAATCACTGACTCCCTTCCGCATGTGGTGGGTCATGGAGAAATGTTGGGGGTGATATGCATCCATGGGGACATTAAAGGCTATCCGGTTGCCAATGTGGCTATAAGTACTGAATGTGGCCTTTGTGTACATATGGTTGGGGTGGTGAGGAAATTACTCCACCCAGTGATACTTGGAAGAGATTTTCCTTAGTTCTGGAGCTTGTGGGCTAAGCTGTCGTACCCCGTTGTTCAGGACTGTGCACCAGGACACAACAAGGTTGCTTTTGACAATGGTCCCTGCGCTCAGCCAATCAGAGGCAGCTCTCAGCTGTCATTCAATAGCTGAGAGCTGCCTCTGATTGGTCCCTGCGCTCAGCCAATCAGAGGCAGCACTCACTCACCCATTCATGAATTCATGACCAATCAGAGGCAGCCCATTCAGCAGGCGGGGATTTTAAATCACAGCCTGCTAAATAATACAGAAAGCAGTTCAGGAGAACTGCCGGACGGATGCGGCTGAACTCCGGCTGCAGCAAAAGGTGAGTATACATTTTTTTTTTATTTTTACACATTTTCAGGATGCTTTTCTGGGAGGGGCTTATATTTTAAGCCCTTCCCCGAAAATTCATATAGCGCTTGCCGGCAGCCCATTGCTTTCAATGGAGCCGGCTGTATTGCCGGCTCCATTGAATTCAATGGGCGAACATCGTTCTTCTCTGCCACAGCTGTTAAAGCTGTGGCAGAGGAGAATGATCTTGTAGTATATGTTCTCAATGGGGTCGGCGCTGCTGCCGCCGGCCTCATTGAGCGCATGTATAGAACAGCCATTTGCGCAGAATGCAGATAGGCGCGTTATGCGAATCGTTGTGTCCTATAATTTATCGCACATCCACATAAAAAACGGACATGTGCTCCCATTGTGATGCATTAGGTCTATATATCTGCAGATCGCAAGCGCGTCTGCAAATCGGACCAAAAAAATGTCCGTGTGACCGTGGCCTTAGGAGGTTGATGTATTTGAAAATACCCGTTGGACCTTGGACTCATTTGTCTATGGACTCTATTTTGGATTTGCCAATTTCTGAAGTTAATACTGTCACCTGGGTTGTAGTTGATCGTTTTAGCAAGATGCGTCATTTTGTGGCTCTTCTTTGTCTTCCAAATTCTAAAACCTTGTCCAGATTGTTCATTCCTCATATTGTGAGATTATACAGATTACCAGCCAATATCTACTCCGATCGTGGGGTCCAATTTATTTCCAGGTTCTGGTGTTTTGTTTGCTCTCTGTTGGGAATTCAGCTCTTTTTTTCCTCAGCATATTGTTATAGATTGGTACTAAGTGTATCCAATGATGAATATCTGCCCTCTTCCTGATTAGTAGGTCTAAGGCCTGAGGCCTGTGCATGCATAGAAGAATCACACTGAAACCTGCTGTTCAGCTAAATGAAACTTCTAATCAAGCTGCATGAGGTTTTATAGAAAGTGTGCATAGTTAATACGTCATGAAGTACAAATCTGTAGCTGATTGGTGATTTTCTTGTATAAGTCTCTTCTTTCAAGTGCTGAGATCCTTATCTTGGAATTCCTGAATGAGGGAGTCGCCATTCTGATTAAACTGTTAGGAACACAGTGGGAGGGAGCGAATTAGACAGCACTTTCAGATACCTGTTTTAGCAATTGTAGAACAGAAACACATATTTGCAATAGGCATTTTACTTAGTATATTATAATCCATTGCAATGCCCCCTTAAAATTACTATTTTATCTATCCCCAATCCCAGGCCAATCTCATCTGTTTCAATGCGCCTCAGAACTCTTTTGTGCCGCACGTTAGACGAGTCATGGCTATCCCACAAGCTTTGCACATAGAGAAGTCATATGCTGTCCCTATGGGCTTAAAGGTATTGTAATTGCTTAGGGGAAAGAGTCTGCATGGGGTGGTCGATAGGGGGTGGTTTTCTGACTAATTTCTTCACATAGACTCAATTTCCGGGGAGCAGGTCATGGGTCCCCGTGTCAGTCTCTAGATCAGGAAGGGAAGTAAACACTCAAGAATATACATTAGTTAAGTGTTTTGTGAGAGCAATAACACAGTTTGTCAAGCTATCATGCTGCATCTGGAGTTATCGGCGTAAATACAATCCTAACCTTGGAGCCAACCCAAAAAGTACCTTATATGGGCTGAGGCCTATTCTGTCAGGTGTGTACCTTATGGAGAAGAGTACCATGGGGAGGCATTCGGTCCATGGTCTATTGAGCACTGCCATGGTCTTCTGTATCATGGTTTTGTAAGGTACCATTTAAACTTTCTGCTCTATCACTGCTTTGTGGATGGTACGGAGCATAAAAGGCCAGTTCTACCCCCAACACTTTCATTACTTTCTGCATCACTTCACCCATGGAGGGAGTACCTCGGTCACTCTCAGTTGTCTCTTGTACTCTGTAACTGTATACCACCTTAGAGATCATTTTTTGGTGGTGGCGTTTGTAAGCCGGTATGCCAGACTGGCTACCCTGAGAAAAGGTCTAGTCAGACCAGAATGAACTTGTACCTGCCCACCCTTGGCATTTGGAAGTAGTCTACTTGAAGACACTGGAATGGGTAGTCTGGACAAGGAGTGCACTGAATGGGAGCCTATACAGACTTACCCACATTGTTTCATTCACAAATCAGGCAGCCCCGTGTGTGTTTGGCTGCCGTGACGCTAAATCCTGGTGCAGACCAGTGACTAGCAACCACATCTGTCATAGCTGCTTTTGACAGGTGTGCATTTCCATGGGAGGCTGGAGCCATGACGGGATAGGGGCATGAGGGAGACAAGGTTTGTTGGATAAACCATCCGTTTATCTCTAGATGTCTCTCTGCCCCTCTTGAGGGTTCCTATTGTTTCTTTTTCCCCCCTTTGGTTGCCTGTTTTTGTAACTGCATCAACAGGTCACAATCCACCGGCGATGTCAACTGAGGAGGTACATGTACTGCCCCAAATTCTGATGGATCAAGTACGGGCTTCTGTGTGACTGCCTTCACAGCCTGATCAGCTGGGTGATTTACGGTTGCCTCTTTTGTTTCATCCTTGGAGTGGCCTTTTGTTGCATTTTCCATCCACTCTCTCGGGCAGGAAGATGACTTCCATTAGTGCTGGCACACCTTTTCTGTTTTTAATTGTTTTTTGCAAAGGCGACCTCGCTCTCCAGATGGGTCCGTAATGATAAGCAATGCTATAAGCATAGCTGGAGTCTATGTAGACATTAGCCACATTCTCGTGACCATGAGATTCGGCTTTGATTACATCATGTAAGGAGAGCACAACATAACTTGTATAGAACCTGCCTTCTTGACAATACCTTGATCCATCCACAAAGCATGTAAAATCAGGGTTATCTAATGACTGATCAACACGACTGAATCCCCTGTCCCCTGTCTCCTGCGTTATTCGCTAGTGCATAGGCATGTGTATCAAGCTGGAAGGAAAAAACTATCAGGTGATTATTCCCACTTCCCTCCTTTCTCCAGAGATAGCAAGGTAGCTGGACTGAGGGCATTGCAATGCTGACACGTTGAGTGGCATGAGCAGGATGCACTGTAGATAGTGACATTCTAAGAAGCAAAGTCTGAGCGAAAAACTTTGACAGTGTTCTAAATACTGTCATGTAAATTGATAGCTATCTCAGAGCCTTTTTTTTCCTCTTCAGCTGCAGTTAGCATTTCTACCACAAGCAATCGAGTGAAGCCTTGTTGCGTCATAGGCTGGGGGATAACATTGCCAGCCATCCAGTCAGTGGAATGTCAGGAACGGCACTGTTTATCACTGCTTATTCTGCATGAATAAAATTATAGTTTCAGTGAAGCCTGACAATAAAATATACAAATATACAAAGACCTAGAAAAAAAACAAAAATGCAACTGAAATTGACATCTTACTCTGAGGGGTTATTAAAGTCTTATGCATAGAGTGGCAGAAATGTATTTATTTACTTTTTTAAATCTCCAGTCAATATCTGCATCGCACATTATACATTCATCACAGCTTGAACACTGGTCATTAACTCTCATCCATCCTTGCGGTCAAATTTGTCTCTCTCATATAAAAATTAAGACCAATATAATCTTCCACACACAATGTTTACTGCTGTTACAGATTTCAGGAAATTCTGGATTCACTGGACTATCCAAACAAGCTGAGGACAGTTTCTGAGTGGTTAGTAGCCGACTCCTCAGATAGATGAACTGTAGACAGGGAAAAAAGAACTGGCCCTTGGCTGCAGGGAGAATGGCAGACCCCTACCTATAAGCAGAGTGACCATCCTCATAAGAGTAGCCCTGCACTGGAACTGCGGGTATGACTATCCCTAAAGGAGTGAAACTCAGGACCAGAAGGAGCTGGTAGCAAAAAGACTACTACATTTTTGTGCAATGTGTGTTCCATCACATTCCATTCATATCTCCCCCGGACAGTCATAGGAATATACCTCTTTTAATTACTAATGACTAACATTGTTCCAAGAAGCGTAAAGATTAGAGATGAGCGAACGCGTTCGTCCGAGCTTGATATTCGTGCGAATATTAGGGTGTTCGGGATGTTCGTTATTCGTGACGAACACCATGCGGTGTTCTGGTTACTTTCACTTCCTTCCCTGAGACGTTAGCGCGCTTTTCTGGCCAATTGAAAGACAGGGAAGGCATTACAACTTCCCCCTGCAACGTTTAAGCCCTATACCACCCCCCTGCTGTGAGTGGCTGGCGAGATCAGGTGTTCGCCTAATATAAAAGTCGGCCCCTCCCGCGGCTCGCCTCAGATGCGGTGTGAGTTAGATGAGGGACAGTGCTGTTTATACCGGAGCTGCTGTAGGGAAAGAATTGGTAGTTAGTGTAGGCTTCAAGACCCCCCAAAGGTCCTTATTAGGGCCACTGATAGCTGTGTGTTGGCTGCTGTTAGCAGTGGGATTTTTTTTTCTTTCTCAAAATCGCCTCTGCAGACCGTTGCACCTGGCATTAGGGACAGAAGTGCTGCATAGGCAGGGAGAGTGTTAGGAGTGAGTGTAGCCTTCAAGAACCTCAACGGTCCTTTCTAGGGCCATATTTATCCGTGTGCAGTACTGTCCAGGCTGCTGTTGGCTGTGCTGCATTTTTTTTGGGCTTCTCAAAATCGCCTCTGCAGAGCATTGCACCCTCCATTGATACTGCAGGGAAAGAATTGTATAGGCAGGGCCACAACACAGTTATTATTCATAGAATATACGCAGTGCTGCCTGTTGGTGGGAAAAAACTGAAAAGAAATCTATTTGTCCAGCCTGTGTCCGTCCTTACGCCTGTGTAGACGTGTGAGCTGCGTGAAAAACATTGCTAAATCATACGCAGCCAGCTACGCTTTACTGCTGGGTTCGCCATTTGCTTTCCTTAATTGGGGAAAAAAATACCTGCTCTCCAAGAGTTATAATAACTCTGCTACCCTCACGTTCTGTGACACATAAGCAGGGACACAGCGCAGTTATTAAACTTCGCAGGTTCATTGAATATACGCAGTGCTGCCTGTTGGTGGGAAAAAACTGAAAACAAATCTATTTGTCCAGCCTGTGTCCGTCCTTACGCCTGTGGAGACGTGTGAGCTGCGTGAAAAACATTGCTAAATCATACGCAGCCAGCTACGCTTTACTGCTGGGTTCGCCATTTGCTTTCCTTAATTGGGAAAAAAAATACCTGCTCTCCAAGAGTTATAATAACTCTGCTACCCTCACGTTCTGTGACACATAAGCAGGGACACAGCGCAGTTATTAAACTTCGCAGGTTCATTGAATATACGCAGTGCTGCCTGTTGGTGGGAAAAAACTGAAAAGAAATCTATTTGTCCAGCCTGTGTCCGTCCTTACGCCTGTGTAGACGTGTGAGCTGCGTGAAAAACATTGCTAAATCATACGCAGCCAGCTACGCTTTACTGCTGGGTTCGCCATTTGCTTTCCTTAATTGGGGAAAAAAATACCTGCTCTCCAAGAGTTATAATAACTCTGCTACCCTCACGTTCTGTGACACATAAGCAGGGACACAGCGCAGTTATTAAACTTCGCAGGTTCATTGAATATACGCAGTGCTGCCTGTTGGTGGGAAAAAACTGAAAACAAATCTATTTGTCCAGCCTGTGTCCGTCCTTACGCCTGTGTAGACGTGTGAGCTGCGTGAAAAACATTGCTAAATCATACGCAGCCAGCTACGCTTTACTGCTGGGTTCGCCATTTGCTTTCCTTAATTGGGAAAAAAAATACCTGCTCTCCAAGAGTTATAATAACTCTGCTACCCTCACGTTCTGTGACACATAAGCAGGGACACAGCGCAGTTATTAAACTTCGCAGGTTCATTGAATATACGCAGTGCTGCCTGTTGGTGGGAAAAAACTGAAAAGAAATCTATTTGTCCAGCCTGTGTCCGTCCTTACGCCTGTGTAGACGTGTGAGCTGCGTGAAAAACATTGCTAAATCATACGCAGCCAGCTACGCTTTACTGCTGGGTTCGCCATTTGCTTTCCTTAATTGGGGAAAAAAATACCTGCTCTCCAAGAGTTATAATAACTCTGCTACCCTCACGTTCTGTGACACATAAGCAGGGACACAGCGCAGTTATTAAACTTCGCAGGTTCATTGAATATACGCAGTGCTGCCTGTTGGTGGGAAAAAACTGAAAACAAATCTATTTGTCCAGCCTGTGTCCGTCCTTACGCCTGTGTAGACGTGTGAGCTGCGTGAAAAACATTGCTAAATCATACGCAGCCAGCTACGCTTTACTGCTGGGTTCGCCATTTGCTTTCCTTAATTGGGAAAAAAAATACCTGCTCTCCAAGAGTTATAATAACTCTGCTACCCTCACGTTCTGTGACACATAAGCAGGGACACAGCGCAGTTATTAAACTTCGCAGGTTCATTGAATATACGCAGTGCTGCCTGTTGGTGGGAAAAAACTGAAAAGAAATCTATTTGTCCAGCCTGTGTCCGTCCTTACGCCTGTGTAGACGTGTGAGCTGCGTGAAAAACATTGCTAAATCATACGCAGCCAGCTACGCTTTACTGCTGGGTTCGCCATTTGCTTTCCTTAATTGGGGAAAAAAATACCTGCTCTCCAAGAGTTATAATAACTCTGCTACCCTCACGTTCTGTGACACATAAGCAGGGACACAGCGCAGTTATTAAACTTCGCAGGTTCATTGAATATACGCAGTGCTGCCTGTTGGTGGGAAAAAACTGAAAACAAATCTATTTGTCCAGCCTGTGTCCGTCCTTACGCCTGTGTAGACGTGTGAGCTGCGTGAAAAACATTGCTAAATCATACGCAGCCAGCTACGCTTTACTGCTGGGTTCGCCATTTGCTTTCCTTAATTGGGAAAAAAAATACCTGCTCTCCAAGAGTTATAATAACTCTGCTACCCTCACGTTCTGTGACACATAAGCAGGGACACAGCGCAGTTATTAAACTTCGCAGGTTCATTGAATATACGCAGTGCTGCCTGTTGGTGGGAAAAAACTGAAAAGAAATCTATTTGTCCAGCCTGTGTCCGTCCTTACGCCTGTGTAGACGTGTGAGCTGCGTGAAAAACATTGCTAAATCATACGCAGCCAGCTACGCTTTACTGCTGGGTTCGCCATTTGCTTTCCTTAATTGGGGAAAAAAATACCTGCTCTCCAAGAGTTATAATAACTCTGCTACCCTCACGTTCTGTGACACATAAGCAGGGACACAGCGCAGTTATTAAACTTCGCAGGTTCATTGAATATACGCAGTGCTGCCTGTTGGTGGGAAAAAACTGAAAACAAATCTATTTGTCCAGCCTGTGTCCGTCCTTACGCCTGTGTAGACGTGTGAGCTGCGTGAAAAACATTGCTAAATCATACGCAGCCAGCTACGCTTTACTGCTGGGTTCGCCATTTGCTTTCCTTAATTGGGAAAAAAAATACCTGCTCTCCAAGAGTTATAATAACTCTGCTACCCTCACGTTCTGTGACACATAAGCAGGGACACAGCGCAGTTATTAAACTTCGCAGGTTCATTGAATATACGCAGTGCTGCCTGTTGGTGGGAAAAAACTGAAAAGAAATCTATTTGTCCAGCCTGTGTCCGTCCTTACGCCTGTGTAGACGTGTGAGCTGCGTGAAAAACATTGCTAAATCATACGCAGCCAGCTACGCTTTACTGCTGGGTTCGCCATTTGCTTTCCTTAATTGGGGGAAAAAATACCTGCTCTCCAAGAGTTATAATAACTCTGCTACCCTCACGTTCTGTGACACATAAGCAGGGACACAGCGCAGTTATTAAACTTCGCAGGTTCATTGAATATACGCAGTGCTGCCTGTTGGTGGGAAAAAACTGAAAACAAATCTATTTGTCCAGCCTGTGTCCGTCCTTACGCCTGTGTAGACGTGTGAGCTGCGTGAAAAACATTGCTAAATCATACGCAGCCAGCTACGCTTTACTGCTGGGTTCGCCATTTGCTTTCCTTAATTGGGGAAAAAAATACCTGCTCTCCAAGAGTTATAATAACTCTGCTACCCTCACGTTCTGTGACACATAAGCAGGGACACAGCGCAGTTATTAAACTTCGCAGGTTCATTGAATATACGCAGTGCTGCCTGTTGGTGGGAAAAAACTGAAAAGAAATCTATTTGTCCAGCCTGTGTCCGTCCTTACGCCTGTGTAGACGTGTGAGCTGCGTGAAAAACATTGCTAAATCATACGCAGCCAGCTACGCTTTACTGCTGGGTTCGCCATTTGCTTTCCTTAATTGGGGAAAAAAATACCTGCTCTCCAAGAGTTATAATAACTCTGCTACCCTCACGTTCTGTGACACATAAGCAGGGACACAGCGCAGTTATTAAACTTCGCAGGTTCATTGAATATACGCAGTGCTGCCTGTTGGTGGGAAAAAACTGAAAACAAATCTATTTGTCCAGCCTGTGTCCGTCCTTACGCCTGTGTAGACGTGTGAGCTGCGTGAAAAACATTGCTAAATCATACGCAGCCAGCTACGCTTTACTGCTGGGTTCGCCATTTGCTTTCCTTAATTGGGGAAAAAAATACCTGCTCTCCAAGAGTTATAATAACTCTGCTACCCTCACGTTCTGTGACACATAAGCAGGGACACAGCGCAGTTATTAAACTTCGCAGGTTCATTGAATATACGCAGTGCTGCCTGTTGGTGGGAAAAAACTGAAAAGAAATCTATTTGTCCAGCCTGTGTCCGTCCTTACGCCTGTGTAGACGTGTGAGCTGCGTGAAAAACATTGCTAAATCATACGCAGCCAGCTACGCTTTACTGCTGGGTTCGCCATTTGCTTTCCTTAATTGGGAAAAAAAAATACCTGCTCTCCAAGAGTTATAATAACTCTGCTACCCTCACGTTCTGTGACACATAAGCAGGGACACAGCACAGTTATTAAACTTAGATAATTCATTCACTAGAGGCAGTGGGGCCTTTCGTTTTCCAAAAAGGGCAAAAATTATATTTGGCCTGCAGTCTTGCGCCAATTTATTTCCTGCCTGGGAAATCTAATCACTGGTAATACAGCATGCTGAGGGGTAGGGGTAAGCCTAGAGGACGTGGACGTGGACGTGGCCGAGGACGCGGAGGGCCAAGTGAGGGTGTGGGCACAGGCCAAGCTCCTGATCCAGGTGTGTCGCAGCTGTCTGCTGCGCGATTAGGAGAGAGGCACGTTTCTGGCGTCCCCACATTCATCGCCCAATTAATGGGTCCACGCGGGAGACGGTTATTAGAAAATGAGCAGTGTGAGCAGGTCCTGTCCTGGATGGCAGAAAGTGCTTCGAGCAACCTATCGTCTACCCGCAGTTCTGCGCCGTCCACTGCTGCCAATCCGAATCCTCTGTCTGCTGCTCCTCCTTCCTCCCAGCCTCCTCAGTCCACTACAATGACACCTGCTCAGGAGCGGGAACACTCCCAGGAACTGTTCTCGGGCCCCTGCTTAGATTGGGCAGCAGCGGTTCCTCTCCCACCAGAGGAGTTTATCGTCACTGATGCCCAACCATTCGAAAGTTCCCGGGGTCCGGGGGAAGAGGCTGGGGACTTCCGCCAACTGTCTCAACAACTTTCTGTGGGTGAGGAGGACGATGACGATCAGACACAGTTGTCTTGCAGTGAGGTAGTAGTAAGGGCAGTAAGTCCCAGGGAGCAGCGCACAGAGGATTCGGAGGAAGAGCAGCAGGACGATGAGGTGACTGACCCCACCTGGTGTGCAACGCTTACTCAGGAGGACAGGTCTTCAGAGGGGGAGTCAAGGGCATCAGCAGGGCAGGTTGCAAGAGGCAGTGCGGTGGCCAGGGGTAGAGGCAGGGCCAGACCGAATAATCCACCAAGTGTTTCCCAAAGCGCCCCCTCGCGCCATGCCACCCTGCGTAGGCCGAGGTGCTCTAAGGTCTGGCAGTTTTTCACAGAGACGCCTGACGACCGACGAACAGTGGTGTGCAACCTTTGTCGCGCAAAGCTCAGCCGGGGAGCCAACACCAACAGCCTCACCACCACCACCATGCGCAGACATATGATGGCCAAGCACCCCGCAAGGTGGGACAAAGGCCGTTCACCGTCTCCGGTTTGCACCCCTGCCTCTCCCCCTGTGCCCCAACCTGCCACTGAGATGCAACCCCCCTCTCAGGACACAGGCACTACCGCCTCATGGCCTGCACCCACACCCTCATCTCCGCTGTCCTCGGCCCCATCCAGCAGTGTAGTTCAGCGCACCGTTCAGCCGTCGCTTGCGCAAGTGTTCGAGCGCAAGCGCAAGTACGCCGCCACGCACCCGCACGCTCAAACGTTAACCGTCCGCATCGCAAAATTCATCAGCCTTGAGATGCTGCCGTATAGGGTTGTGGAAACGGAGTCCTTCAAAAGTATCATGGAGGCGGCGGCCCCGCGCTACTCAGTTCCCAGTCGCCACTACTTTTCCCGATGTGCCGTCCCAGCCCTGCACGACCACGTCTCCCGCAACATTGTGCGCGCCCTCACCAACGCGGTTACTGCCACGGTCCACTTAACTACGGACACGTGGACAAGCACAGGCGGGCAGGGCCACTACATCTCCCTGACGGCACATTGGGTGAATTTAGTGGAGGCTGGGACAGAGTCAGAGCCTGGGACCGCTCACGTCCTACCCACCCCCAGAATTGCGGGCCCCAGCTCGGTGCTGGTATCTGCGGAGGTGTATGCTTCCTCCACTAAAGCACCCTCCTCCTCCTCCTCCTCCTCTGTCTCACAATCAAGATGTGTTAGCAGCAGCATGTCGCCAGCAGTCGGTGTCGCGCGGTGTGGCAGCACAGCGGTGGGCAAGCGTCAGCAGGCCGTGCTGAAACTACTCAGCTTAGGCGATAAGAGGCACACGGCCCACGAACTGCTGCAGGGTCTGACACAGCAGACCGACCGCTGGCTTGCGCCGCTGAGCCTCCAACCGGGCATGGTCGTGTGTGACAACGGCCGTAACCTGGTGGCGGCTCTGCAGCTTGGCAGCCTCACGCACGTGCCATGCCTGGCCCACGTCTTTAATTTGGTGGTTCAGCGGTTTCTGAAAAGCTACCCACGCTTGTCAGACCTGCTCGTAAAGGCGCGCCGGCTCTGCGCACATTTCCGCAAGTCCCACACGGACGCTGCCACCCTGCGCACCCTGCAACATCACTTTAAGCTGCCAGTGCACCGACTGCTGTGCGACGTGCCCACACGGTGGAACTCTACGCTCCACATGTTGGCCAGGCTCTATGAACAACGGAGAGCTATAGTCGAATACCAACTCCAACATGGGCGGCGCAGTGGGAGTCAGCCTCCTCAA
Source organism: Eleutherodactylus coqui (assembly GCF_035609145.1). Lineage (NCBI taxonomy): Eukaryota > Metazoa > Chordata > Amphibia > Anura > Eleutherodactylidae > Eleutherodactylus > Eleutherodactylus coqui. The sequence goes on from NC_089843.1 coordinate 30,918,559, forward strand.
TTCCTTTCAGAAGAGTGGGCCTGGTTGGCAGACATCTGCCATGTCCTTGGTAATTTTGAGGAGTCTACCCAGGTGGTGAGCGGCGATGCTACAATCATTAGCGTCACCATTCCTCTGCTATGCATCTTGAGAAATTCCCTGCAAACCATAAAGGCAGCTGCTTTGCGCTCGGAAACGGGGGCGGGGGAAGACAGTATGCCGCTGGATAGTCAGGGCACCCTCCTGTCTATTTCTCAGCGCGTACAGGAGGAGGAGGAGGAGCATGAGGAGGAGGGGGAAGAGACAGCTTGGCCCGCTGCTGACGGTACACCGGCTGATTGCCTGTCATCCTTTCAGCGTGTATGGCCTGAGGAGGAGGAGGAGGAGGAGGATCCTGAAAGTGATCTTCCTAGTGAAGACAGCCATGTGTTGCGTACAGGTACCCTGGCACACATGGCTGACTTCATGTTAGGATGCCTTTCTCGTGACCCTCGCGTTGCACGCATTCTGGCCACTACGGATTACTGGGTGTACACACTGCTCGATCCACGGTATAAGGAGAACCTGCCCACTCTCATTCCCGAAGAGGAAAGGGGTTCGAGAGTGTTGCTATACCACAGGACCCTTGCGGACAAGCTGATGGTAAAATTCCCAGCCGACAGCGCTAGTGGCAGAAGGCGCAGTTCCGAGGGCCATGTTGCAGGGGATGTGCGTAGATCGAGCAGCATGTACATCCCAGGCAGTGCAACAGTCTTTAAGGGCCTGGCCAGCTTTATGGCTCCCCACCAAGACTGTGTCACCGCTCCCCAGTCACGGCTGAGTCGGCGGGAGCACTGCAAAAGGATGGTGAGGGAGTACGTAGCGGATCGCACGACCATCCTTGGTGACGCCTCTGCCCCCTACAACTACTGGGTGTCGAAGCTGGACACGTGGCCTGAACTAGCCCTGTATGCCCTTGAGGTGCTTGCTTGTCCTGCGGCTAGCGTGTTGTCGGAGAGGGTGTTTAGTGCGGCTGGGGGAATCATCACAGATAAGCGTAGCCGCTTGTCAACCGACAGTGCCGACAGGCTAACACTCATCAAGATGAACAAAGGCTGGATTTCGCCAGACTTCTGTTCTCCACCAGCGGACAGCAGCGATACGTAAGCAATACGTAGGCTGCACCCGCGGATGGAAGCTACGTTCTCTCTCACCATCCAAAACGGGGACATTTCTGCTTCATCAATCTGTGTCTAATATTCCTCCTCCTCCTCCTCCTGCTCCTCCTCCTGAAACCTCACGTAATCACGCTGAACGGGCAATTTTTCTTAGGGCCACAAGGCTCACTCAAATAATTTTTCTGAACAATTTTTATAAGTTTCAATGCGCTTAAAAGCATTGGAACTTTAACTTGAACCAATTTTTCGTTACACTGGGCTGCCTCCAGGCCTAGTTACCACTTAAGCCACATTAACCAAAGCGATTAATGGGTTTCACCTGCCCTCTTGGCTGGCCATGGCCAATTTTTGGGATGTACATTAGTACTGTTGATACAGCAATTTTTGTGGGCCCTCGCCTACAGTGTAATCAAATTAATTTTTAGCCCACCTGCATTACAGCTGACGTTACCTCAGCTGTGTTGGGCAATGCAATGGGATATTTTTGTGTACCGCCGGTGGGTTCCAGGGAGCCACCCATGCTGTAGGTGCACACTGAGTTTTTAATACTTCTGTACACTTCTAAAGAACCCGTCTGACTGGGGCATGCAGTGTGGGCCGAAGCCCACCTGTATTACGCACGACATTACTACCTCAGCTGTGTTGGGCAATGCAATGGGATATTTCTATGTACCGCCGGTGGCTTCCTGGCACCCACCCAGGCAGTGGGTCCACAGGGAGTTAAACCTACATGTGTCCACTTGTAAAGAACCCCAGTCTGACTGGGGCATGCAGTGTGGGCCGAAGCCCACCTGCATTAACCCTTTCCAGTCCACTGTGTGACCTGTGAAGACATTAGGGTTTAAGGCTGTACAGCTCCGTTGTTGGTAGACGTCCGTCGGGGTTCTCTTACTGTATATTGCCAGCCTCTCTGCTGTCGGAGCCTATCCTACGTGTCAGCTCATGCAGTACTGGCTTTAGCCAGCATATAGCGCCGTTGTATAACAGCAGAAAAAGAGTAAGCCCCCTAGGAAAACCATATACAAATTGGATTGGAAAGGGTTAAGCACAACATTACTACCTCAGCTGTGTTGGGCAATGCAATGGGATATTTCTATGTACCGCCGGTGGCTTCCTGGCACCCACCCATGCTGTAGGTGCACACGGAGTTTTTACTACATCTGTACACTTATAAAGAACCCCAGTCAGACTGGGGCATGCAGTGTGGGCCGAAGCCCACCTGCATTAAGCACGACATTACTACCTCAGCTGTGTTGGGCAATGCAATGGGATATTTCTGTGTACCGCCAGTGGGTTCCAGGGAGCCACCCATGCTGTGGGTCGACAGGGACTTCACAATAGGGAGTTGTACCTGCCTGTGTCTATGAATTAAAAAGCCCGGTCTGACTGGGGCATGCAGACACCTTGACAGAATGAATAGTGTGTGGCACATAGGTTCCCCATTGCTATGCCCACGTGTGCAGCTCCTGATGGCGGTGGCACAGGATTCTATTTCTCATTGCTTCTGTACAGCATTGTGGGCTATCGCTCCGCCACTTTTAAAGAGGGTCGCTGCCTAGCCGTGCCAACCTCTGCAGTGTGTGCCTGCGGTCCCTCGTCATGGCAGACGCAATTCTAAATAGACATGAGCGTGGTGTGGCATGAGGGCAGCTGAAGGCTGCGCAGGGACACTTTGGTGTGCGCTGTGGGGGGGAGGGGGGGCGGTTGGGCAGCATGTAACCCAGGAGAAGTGTCAGTGGAGTGTCATGCAGGCAGTGATTGTGCTTTGTTGGAGGTAGTGTGGTGCTTAGCAAAGGTATGCCATGCTAATGAGGGCTTTTCAGAAGTAAAAGTTGTTGGGAGGGGGGGGGCCCACTCTTGCCGGTATTGTGGCTTAATAGTGGGACCTGGGAACTTGAGATGCAGCCCAACATGTAGCCCCTCGCCTGCCCTATCCGTCACTGTGTCATTCCCATCACTTTCCTGAATTGCCCAGATTTTCACACATGAAAACCTTAGCGAGCATCGGCGAAATACAAAAATGTTCTGGTCGCCCATTGACTTCAATGGGGTTCGTTGTTCGAAACGAACCCTCGAGCATCACGGGAAGTTCGTTACGAATAACGAACACCCGAACATTTTGGTGTTCGCTCATCTCTAGTAAAGATTGTGGCTGCTTTCTAATATCTTTTTGCCAAATTTGAAGTAAGTAGCAGTGCTGAAATAGCTATGTGAAAGAAAAAAACAATGTTAGAAAGAGTTAAGAGTCATGTTATGTGCCCAAGGTCTTACAGGGAATGGGTGAGTGTGTCTGTATGGAAACTAAAAAATTTGCTTGCAACAAATAAATGTGTTTGATCCATGCACAGAGCCTGGCAGATTGATATACCTTTGGGTAGAGTTAGGAATGTGAACTGCTTGAATGATGTCCGGACAATTGAGGTAAGTGTTATAATGCTATTAAAGTACATGATTTTATTGCCCTAAGATGAGACTGTGAATGAGCACTACCCCGGCAAATTGTTGGAAAAAGTTCGCTGAGTATTCCATCTTCGTTATTTACTGAAGCTGTTATACGCTATGTTAAATGCTGGTGTTTTTGGAATGCCTGGGTATTGGTGACGTTTCACCCCCCTCTCCTTCTTAAAACTCTGATTGACATTCCTGATAAGACAGGAAACTTCTAACGTCTAATGTATAGCTACTATGTTGTAAATTTACAGACAATTGTGACTAACACTGTAGATGATAGCAATTGAATTTGGCAAATATAGATGTATTTAAAATATTGGATCTGGGGGCGTGAACTGGAAGGAGAACTAGATGGACGTGCTGTAACACAGCTCTCCCTCTAACCTGTAAAGAGACTGCCTAAGCGACGAGGAAAAAAGCCAAAAATACCCCCACTCCTCTTTGGAATCCCCCCTCTCCACCTACAGCATGCCCAAAAGGGTGAAAAAGCTTCCCCTCAAGAAGTTCACCGATTTTTATGCCCCACGGAGCCGGGGTGAGGAGACAAAAGATGGCGGCCATGGATTCCGGCGCTCCACGAGAGAGGAGGAGCCGCTGAACAACACACTCAGCCCTGCCGAAAAGGACCCGAGCCGCCGTGGAGGAAGAAGCCTCCCCAAACTGCCACTAGGTAAGACAAATCGCTCCTCTGTTCCCCTGGGAGATCCACCGCTAACCACGGGGGCCGGAGATATGTCAGGCGGCTGCGAGTGCCAGACCTCGGGAGATCCCCCTGCAGCTGACACGGCCGGCTCCTCCGCGATCTCTCCCTCTGGATACTCGGCTACTAATAACGGAGCCCATTCAAATCGCGGCGGCGCGTCCTCCCCCGCTACATGCAACTCCCCCACAAGACTTTCAATGGGGACCTGTGCTGCAGCTGACGGCAGCAGCTCAGCCGCGGCGCACAAAGCTCCCTCTGCCCACTCTGACAGGGGGCTGGAATGCCCGACCCCCATCACTTGCTGTAGCCGCTGCTACTAACCTAGAACGAGGACACACTACCTCAAGTGACAAAGTGGACTGCTCTGAGGCTCTCTTTGGAACGGGGTCTCTGGCCATGTCTGCATATATAAACTCTAATAGGCACTCTTGCTCTGCCTTGGACTCCCCTATGGACGCGATAGAACCCCTTGAAGAGATAACCCACATCAATCCTCAGCTCACAAACTCAGAGGCGATTATTAAAAACCACTATAAGCAGACAACTAAAACCTCTATTACTCCAGGGTCTGCTTATGGGACCAATATATATGCTGAATCCCAAAAAGCATATGCCCCACCGGAAGGTCAAAAAAACACAATACGTGGTGACTATACCCTCTCGGACATGAGACCCTACTTCTGCAACATACTCTGAGAGGTCCTTGAGCGAATCGCCATCTATAACTAATAACAACCACTAAAGCCGACCATGCATAAACCTCACTGATATTTCACCTGCTATCCACACTGGAACAAACAGCAAGAGAGGACCACAGCATTCACCACCCAATACAGCAGCAACAAAGAACAGTAAATCAAACTCCTCCAGTCCACTAAAACAGCGAGCTCGCTACTCCTCTACCTCTGATCTCATGCTGGAAACAACTCTACAAGATATACCAGCTCTTAATCAAGCAGCCTCTGAATTGTTTATGAAAGAAGCTATGCTGGCTTTACATACTTCAATACAAAAATATATTGCCAACAGTCTGGCTGGCATAAGCGCGGCAGTGAAGGAGCTGGAGGCCGAGTAGACCATACAGAGCATAAAATGGGAGAATTTGCATCAGCTCAAAACTCGTTGGTGGACTCACATAACAACTTAGAAGACAAAGTTGAAATCTTGCGAAACAAACTGGCGGATATTGAAGATAGAAATCACCGACACAACATCAAATTTAGAGGTATCTCGAAATCGATCCCGCCTTCCAAGCTTGCTGAGTTTCTGCAGGACCTGATTCGAGCAGTCATCCCGCAATGTTCTCCTCTAGATCTCACCATTGACTGAGCTCATAGACTACCATTCATTCCTTGCTCAACAAGACCGGACTGGAGAGAGACCCGGGAGAACAAATCCTCACCCAAGATTCCACAGGAGTGGAGGGACACAAGCTAAAGCGATTACACCGTCGATTCCTGTTTGACAACTACAAGTTTGCCACATGTTTCTTGCAGACTTTCCCCCAAGTTTGCGCAGTATGACCCACTGCACGATTATATGTTTGTTCTTATTTACATTTCAAATGTTTTATGTTTTCTCAAAGGTATCCCACTGTTTACTTTTACACTATGCTAAACTGTATGCAGGGCGTTACTATTGTCGACTCCTAGCTCTCCTAACACACTACTATACTATCCCAACTGGCAGTGAGGGTTATCTCCCTTAACGTAAAGGGCCTGAACAGCCCATACAAAAGATCTCTTCTCTGGAGGGATATTAAAAGGTCCAAGGCTGATATAGCCTGTATACAGGAATCCCACTTTCAAAAATCTGACACCACTAGACTATCAAACAAGGATTTCCCCAAAATTTTTTACGCCAACGGCCCTAAGAAAAAAGCGGGAGTCTTTATTGCAATAAAAAAAACAATCGCCTTCCAGCTGCTTCGGGAGCTGTTAGATGATAGAGGGAGATTTGTTGCCTTGGTGTGTAAGATTAACAATGTTACATTTACCATAGTAAATGTTTATGCCCCCAAAACTGGACAGATTGCCTTTTTAAATGCTGTCCTCAAACAAATTACCCTCCTGGTTGAAGGGAAACTTATAGTGTGTGGGGATTTCAATATCATTCACAATCCGGGGTTGGATTCCACATCGAGAAGCGACAGACCTCCTCCCCACCTTTCCGACTGTCTTCAAAGGGAAGACCTTTATGACGTGTGGCGATGTAAACACGCCTCCGAGAGAGACTACACGTTTTACTCACATAGACACAACACTTACTCTCGCATCGACATGTTTCCAACAACTAAATGGCTCCTACCGATGGTGGTGAATTGTGAAATAGGAGACATTACCTGGTCAGACCACGCCCCGATCACTCTGTCCTTCCAGCTGGCCCATGCGCCCCTGAATAGCTTCATTTGGAGGAACAACATGTACATAATGTCCCTAAAAAACAACATTGCTAATATTGAAAAAATGCTTAGAGAATATTTCGCTTTTAACTGTCTCCAAGCCACTAATCCCCCCCTACTATGGAATGCACATAAAGCATTTGTGAGAGGCCTTCTTATCCAGTAAACAGCAAATTATAAAAAACAACGTAACACAACACTAACAGATCTCCTATCTAAAGTATCAACTTTGGCCGCAACCCACAAGGCAGATCCCTCCTTAATAAACTTATTACCCCTGAAAAAAGCAAGAACAGAATTACAAGCGCATCTCGCAATAGACCATGAGAACCACCTAAAAAGACTTAAAATGGTACACTACCATTCGCATAATAAGGCGAGCAAACTGATGGCCAACAGAGTTAAAGCAGCGAGAGCAAATGGCAAAATCCCTTACCCAATATCGCAGACCTCTAACGATAAAATCTGTACTCCACAGGGAATTGCCGACAAATTCAGTAAATACTATAATTCGCTCTTCAACCTAAAACACGACAAAAACACCTTTCAACCCAATGAAGAAACAATCAACACATTTCTCTCGACTTTATCTTTGCCACGTCTCTCACAGATACAAAATCAAGAACTGTGCCACCCTATCACAATGCAGGAGGTAGAACAGGCCATTTGATCACTTAAAATGCGCAAATACCCCGGCCCAGATGGTTTCGCGAACGAATACCTCAAAACATTTGCGCCAGTCTTGCTCCCTTACTTATGCAAATCCTTTAACCATACTATGTCAACAGGCAACACTCCTTCAGAGAATCTAAAAGCAATCATAGTCACTATACCCAAGGAAGGTAAGCCCCCTGAAACACCGGGCAACTTTCGACCTATATCTCTTCTTAACTCAGACATTAAACTATACGCAAAAATTATAGCCAACCGACTATTTCCTATCTTACCCCAACTAATTAAAAACGACCAAGCAGGCTTCACGAGGGTGCGTCAGGCTCCGGACGGAGCAAGACGACTGATAAATTTGATAGCTAAAGCGAGCACTGTGCGAATGCCTTCTCTGCTCTTCACCTTGGACGCGGAGAAGGTATTCGATAGGGTGCACTGGGGCTTCATGCGCCGGACACTAGATAAGTTTGGACTCTCAGGACCAATTCTCTCAGCCATATCCGCTCTCTACACAACTCCGTCTGCATCCGTCTTGTCAAATGGCATCCTATCTAAACCGTTCCAAATTACCAACGGTACACGTCAGGGGTGCCCACTATCCCCTCTAATATTCACAATGTTGATGGAAGCATTGGCAGAAGTAATAAGATCCAACCCAGTTATCCAAGGCATCCCTATTGGGACGAATGAGCATAAAATTAATTTATTTGCCGACGACGTAATTCTAACACTAACAAACCCAGGAACTTCTCTCCCACAAGTGATTGCTACCTTGCACCAATTTGGAGCTATCTCCTACTATAAGGTGAATCCCACCAAATCACAAATGATGGGGATCCACTTAGCAAAAAAAGACGAGAGGTCTCTGAGATCTGCATTCCCTTTTCAGTGGTGCCCGACATCTTTACCCTACCTGGGAATAGTGTTGACTCATTCAGTCGATGATCTTCCATCTGCAAACTTTCCCCGACTGGGGATCTCGATACAAAAAGAACTAGACCACTTGGCCAGGTTCGAACCTAGCTGGATGGGCAGAGTGATCTTATACAAAATGCTTATTCTCCCCCGCATATTGTACCTTTTCAGAACTCTCCCTATCCCTGTCCTGACTCCACCTTCTCGTCTTTCCACCAACAGATGAACAGATTTGTCTGGGGAGGAGCTAAGCCTAGAGTGGCATTCTCCATCCTAAACAGACCACTAAAATTTGGAGGTATGGGACTTCCCAGCCTCCGTAACTATCATAAAGCATTTTTGATTGACAGACACTGGTGCAGAACTGACAGACAAAACGTGGGTTCCTATGGAATCACTGTTAACAGGCATAACTGAGTGGAGAGCATATCTCCTAGCAAACATTATTCAGGCCCAGGAGAATGCCCATCACCCTCCAACAGTGAGGGCTACTATGCAGGGATGGAGGGCAATGGATGCCAGACCAAACTTGGAGCTAACTATATCAACAAAAATTCCTCTCCCACTTCTCAGCCTAAAATATCTAATCCCTGACATCTCTCAAGTGGCAACATAGAGCATCTATGAAAATCTCAGACCTGTATAATGAAGACTCCATGCTTTCTTTCCTCCAGATACAAGCAAAATATGCAGTTCCACACTCAGAATATTATACGTACCTGCAAATTCGCAATCTCTTAGGAGATTGTAAAACTCTCAATGCAACATTACCATGCCCATTAAACGACCTACTAAATGGAAATCTAGCGCCACAGAAAAAACTTTCAAAACCTATCTCCACTAGTTTATCTGGCATTCAAACTTAAAACAAAAGGTTAACTTTCTGAACTGGGAAAGATCTAAACATAAAATTCACCACGGGGACATGGTGTGAGGCCCTAAGGTGGGCCCACAAATCCACCTCCTGTGCCTCCCATTGGGAGCAGCACCAGAAACTCCTGACAAGGTGATATTGTTCTCCTCTAAGGCTGTCACAAATGAGGAAAGATTTGTCTCCCCTTTACTGGAGAGGATGTGGTGGAGTTGGATCCTTGCTACACATATTCTGGTCGTGCGCCAAGATGACTTGCTTTTGGAGAGGGATTTCGCAATTCATATCTAACCTCCTACCTTCTCAGAAGAAAATTGAGCCAGAACTAGCCCCCCTCCCTATAGATATAGGAAATATTCCTAGAAGTCATAGGGTAATTATATCTCAAATATTCCATTGTAATAGCGAGAAACTGAAAATCTAAAAATATTCCCTCTATGGAAGAAATACAAGATGCTGTTAACCTAAATTGCATCCATGAGAAATTAATAGCTCACCATAAAAACACTCTAGCCCAGTACAGAAAAGATTGGACAGCATGGATCCAAATAACAAAAATGCCGGCAGGCTTTGACTAATCCAATGCAAGCTTCCCACGCTCCACTTCTCCTCCCTTTTCCTCCACCCCACCCTCTCCATTGGGTAGATATCTCTGGCGTTGCTCTCGCTATACACGAGCTTGACTTATGTTGTAACAGGTCTCGACACTCAATGATATTGCTCTCTTTGAATGTTGCCTCTTATTCGCAATGAAGTCTAAAACAAAGAAAGAACCTTGACAACTGCCACTCAAAATGCAATTATAAATGTTTCTGGTACCTTTGAAATTTAAGGTTATGGACTTTCCTAATGCCCCTGTCACTTCCCCCTCCCCCTCCTCCTCTTTATTTTGCCTCCCCACATAAGACGTAATATGCAATGTTTTAAAATCAATAACAGAAATTACTGCATTTCAACCTCAAATGTTGTATATTTTGGAAATGCCAATAAAACTCATTGTTTAATAAATACTGGATCTGACCAAAGAAAAAGTTATAGAAGTTCTACAACTCTTCTCATCTTGCATTCAATCACTGCCACTAACATTCAACATTTAATTGTTTGTAATGCTTTTCCCATTCGCAACAGTAACACCATTCAGCAAGTATACACGTTTCCAACTAATCACAGAACTGACATTTACACAAATAACAGCAAGAATGTATATTAAAATTCCTATCTTTCCAGCCTTCTGATACAGTATAATTCACTGGATTCATTACAAGTTTCTATTCAATTGACATAAGGGAGTACAACTATAAGATTCTGCAAGGTCAGTCTCACATTCTTAAGAAGGGGGCTGCTGCTGCCCACAGCTCCTGGTAAACACAGTGTTTCTCTCACTAAAAGCAAGCTCTGGTGAGGGGTTTGCATTAACCATCAAGCATTTAACTTTTATCTATTCCTATATATCTATCTATAGGTGATTCACTCACACGATTTATTATCCTGTACAACAATCAAACGGTATATTGGTTAATTTTCACATAGTTGTCCACAGATTCTGCATGGACTTGCTTCATGTCAAAAGGGGACACAGACTATGAAAGGATTCCCTTTCTCCCCCAATTCCCCCTTGTAGAGTGGAAAAGATTTTTCTAGCAACAACTACATATGTGGGCAATTTGAGCACAACGCTAGACAAAACAACTGGAGGTAGGTGCTAAACACAGACTGCAAGTCAGGTAATCAGGGGAGAGGTGTTTGCAGCCGGGATGGTGGGGATTTGAATATACCTATGCAAAATTCAGAAAACGCACTCATTAAAAAAATTGGGATGCCAGGTAAAAAGGCTACATTAATGGGAGATGAGAATCCAGCGCATTTCTGCTGTGGAGCTAAGATGACGCCTGGGCAGCGGCTGAAGTTATTGTTACAGCAGATGCTAAAATGGCCGCTGGGCCATGGCTGGTACTGAAATGGCCACTGAAGGCGTGGCATGACTGGACGATAGTGATGGACGGGTCCAGAAATACTACATACTAAACATGTATCAAGGTACATCATGTGTGACATGGCCCGGGCGGTTCCCTCAGATGTTGAAGAAGGCTGGCCTTCCTTTGTCTTTAAGTCAAAGCACATGAAACAAATGCCATCTTGTAACTGCAACTATCTCACTTTAACTTCTGTCCTTTATGGATTTCTGCTATTCCACTGCCTATAATCTTTCCCCTTCACTAACACACCTTCATTAACTTATTCATTTTTTTGTTACATCCTCCTCCCTTGTCGTCACCAGATCACATGCTAAAATGCCTTACTGAGGCTTAAACTGCCTCAGGTCTATCTCTCTTTAGTGTTCATGTGGCCTCCCCAACTGGAACCATAACCACTTAACCCTTTCCTGCTCTGTTTTCTCTCACAGCCCACTGACTGATTCTGGTGGAGCGGACACTTCTTAATACTGTGTCCACTTTCTATCGCCTACTCCTCCTTTCTCAAAGATAATCCCACCCTCTCTTCAACTGGGTAATGGATGTTAAGGCGGAAAACCAGGACCTCAGGCGATCGTGGCGTAATGGGGTGGCAATCTGACCTTAAATCCTGGTTTCCTAGTCTTAACTAGACTCCAGCCAACCTTATTTATACCATAGAAAGCCCAGTAACACACTTAGAAGATAACATTAAACAATACCGGTCATAGGAGACTGTCGAGGATACTCGTTACTAAGGTCGTCCCACCGCTTAACTGCTATGTATCCACTTCCCTGCTTTAGTGACGAGCTGCACCACTATGTCAGTCCGAAGCAGTACATGCATTAATTTGTCTGCAGAGCTAACTGCCATTTCAATTAATCCTTCAAGTTTCTTTCAACCATCAACGCACACATAACATAAAACTGGGCAGCAGATATTCCGCATGACAGGTTTGGGTTATCAGACAGCGGGCAAGAATATTACCTGTCTTTAGTGGCCACCGATAGCCGTATAAGTCACACAAATAGACCAGAGGGGAGGTAGGTGTACTGGTAAGGTCACTTAAAATGTCCTATTGTACTTTGGAAGTTGATCAGTTTCCAGCCTGCTTCGGTCTCTCTGTTCCACCTCAGCGAATTTCTCATGGCTGCTCATGGTCCAAACCCGGTGTCCCATCTGGGGTGCCAAATGTTATAGAATGGTACTAAGTGTACCCAATGATGAATATCTGTCCCCTTCCTGCTTAGTGGGTCTAAAGCCTGAGGCCTGTGCATGCACAGAAGAATCACACGGAAACCTGCTGTTCAGCTAAATGAAACTAATTTATTATAATCCAGCTGCATGGGGTTTTATAAAAAGTTTGCATAGTTAATACATCATGAAGTAAAAATCTGTAGCTAATTGGTGATTTTCTTATATAATTCTCTTCCTCCAAGTGCTGACGTCCTTATCTTGGAATTCCTGAACGAGGGAGTCGCCATATTGAGTAAACTGTTAGGAACATTGTGTGGGGGGTGGGAGTCAGTCAGCACTTTCAGATAGCTGTGTTAGCAATTGTAGAACAGAAGCACATATTTGTAATGGGCATTTTACTTAGTTTATTACAATCCATTACAATATCACCTAGAGACTAATGGAAAAACTGAGAGATGTAGCCAGAGTCTGGAACAGTACTTGCGATGTTATGTCTCAGAAAATCAGGAGGGTTGCTCAGAGTTTTTTGCCTTTGGCAGAATTTGGACTTTACAATAGATTGTTTGACAGGGATGTTGCTTTTCCTAGAAGGTATTAGAGGTACCAGTGGAGTATTGCAGCCGTTCTGAAGTCTTCACCTTGCTTTCAGGATGGACCAGGGTTTAGCAGTGTATCTACCTTTCCTGGAGCTGAGAGGTGTGGTGGTTGGATAAGTGATGTCAGCCATCACCTGTTTTAGAGTAGCCTTGCTCCTATATAAGCTATGCTAGAATTCACCTCAGTGCTCGTCAATTTTTCAGTTGCTGTCTGGATTGCTGTTGAGGAGCACAGCCTGCCACTGGAGCTCCTCTACCTACCTGCTGTTGCTACTATAGATAAGTACCACTGCTGGTTACTCTTTTCTGTTCCCTCTTGTATCAGCGTTGTGAGTTGTGAGTCCACATATGTCGGAAGCGATCGGCCGTTCGAGTAGACAGGGCTCCCTCCCAGGGTAGGGGTTTTGCAACTAAAGGATTTCCCTTAGTTTTGTTTTTACGTTGCACCATCGTGCTCATTTGTTATTTTATGCACTGTAGTACCTATCCTTTTGTTTATGTAGGCCACATGTCCGGTAAGGACGCAACATGGAGAATGAGTTCTCCTCTAAAATTGAGGCAATGTGGGAAGTTATTCAGAATAATCTTCAGAGAATGGTTCAAAATTTCAGGTGGGTAGCAGATAATAGGTGTTCTAAGTGGACTAATTTGTTGGTGGAAGACTTGGTGTGGTTGTAAACTAAGAAAGTAAAACTCAAACAACAGTCCTTCACTTTAGGTCCACGATTTATAGGCCCCAAATTGTTGAAAAAGTTAATCCAGTATCATTTAATTTGGAGATTTCTAGTTCTTTGAGAATAACTAATATGTTTCACAAATCTTTTGTAAGAAGTTTGTTGATTCAGGATATGGTTAATCTCTGTCAGCCCCGGTTCTGGTGGATGGAGATATTCAATTTGAGATCAATCGCATAGTGGATTCTTGGCAAGTTAGGAGATTCCTACAGTATTTAGTGTATTGGTGTGGTTATGGTCCTGAGGAGAGGACATGGGTACAGTCTGCTGATGGCCACGTGTATCGGCTTGTAAAAAAAATTCATAGACTGAATCCGAATTGACCTGATGCTAAGGGTCCTAGGGCCCCTTCTAAAAGAAGAGGTACTGTTGTGGTGGTTCTGGGATTGCTGCCTTGCTGATAGTCTGGTGCTGGTTTTGCAGGTAGCTCTTCATCTTCTGGCTCCAGTGGGTGTGGTATTAGTTGAGACATGCTTAGCCCCACATGTGGGTAAGTGTCAGAGCTATTTAGCTTGGCCTGATGCTGAGCTAAATTGCTGTTGAATCTTCATTTTAGTGATTCACTGCTTTTGCTGTTTGTACTGACTGTCTAACATGTGCAATGTCTCATAGCGTGGGGTATTCAGGGAGATCAATCTGTCGCTGCAAGTCTAGGAGGACATGTTTAAATGCATCATAATGGCTAAAGTGAACGCAAACTCTCCTGGACATGGCCAGAACCTACTAAAAACACAGCATATCAGTTAAGAAAATGTGTTACACCAATATTGATCACATGTGCCATGTGACCTAGCCACAATGCAGTGATAGTGTTGTTCCTGTTATCAGTCACCATATTGCCCTGCGTGAGTTTGTGAAGAGGCAACCAACATGAGTTTTCCTCCGTAATGCACAACAGCAACTTGTGCCCTTTGTGGCTTTTCTTGCCCAGGCTCAACATGTGTAATTATACCTGGGGAAGAATGGGAACCCCTGAAAAATGTCTTCCCTATTGGATTTATTCCTACTCACAGAAATGACTTAAAATAAATTAATAAACTTTATTAGTAATCCTTAAACACACTTAGGGCACAACATAGAACAGAGCTGTTGGAGGTGTCTCATGTACTACTTTGGTGGTTAAACTACAGAGTGGTGGCCCAACCAACCCAGCTTAGGACAAACAAAGACACTCAACATGTAAAAATGGTCCTCACCAATCAAGATTGGGTCACTTAGTGTGAAAGCATTTGAGGTGCAGATATATCACATATCTAAGATTAGGATATATTTGAAGGAGAGAATATCACTTTCGTTCCTTCGCCGACAGCTACTTGCTTTCATATATGAACACTGTAATAGAATGTGATAGGGTAGATAGAATGCTAGTTGGGTCCAAATGATTCACTTAGACTGGCTGCATCCAGTTGTATGGATACCCTAGCATAATATGGGGACTAAATTGAGGGTACTAGAGTAGTAGACACTCGCTCATAGAAATTTTGTTATCATGTATTGACTCGGACTTGGGATATATCTATGCGACCACTCTTGTGGAGAGAAAGCTACCTGGTGGCCAATTTTTGTGGTCGTATAGTCCTTATGTACTTGGCTCAAATAGTGAGTTCATCCAGTGAGTCCGGTCAGCTATATGGTTCTTGGATGAGTCTAAGTGATAGTGACCCATTAGTAGTCGCCCCATAGGTCAGAATTCAAGTAGAGCGCTCATAGTGGAGTAGCTCTGGTGGTTCAGGTTCAAAGGTTAGTGCTTTCAGCAACCCACTAATTTTTTACAGTGATTCACTCGTTATACAGTACTTTTACTCAACACGTTTCACCACTACGTGTGAGTGGATCTTCAGAAGAATTAGTACTTTGCTATGTAGTGTAGATGTCACAATTACATACAGAATAAGTTTCACTGGGTTCAAATTATAGTCCAGATGAAGGACTCAAATGAGTGTTGGTCCTAGACAGGAGACATGCTCTTAGTATTAGCTCTAAGCTATTGAGGCAGGGCATCAGTTAGGACTCAAGTAGAGTAAATAGTCCTAGACCTGATCGCTGGTACCTAAATCACTGATTTTCTAGTACACATCAATTATGTGCATGTACTAGAAGAATCTGACTTGTAGGGCTAGCCTTGTGGAGAAGGAGCCTATCCTCCTATAACTCCTTTCAGATAATTTTAAATCTGAAAACCGGTCAGGGGAAGCCCAAAAATATCAGTCAGATATCCATAGGGTTGTGGTATAGTATAGGTGGTTTCCCTGTCTAAGAATAGATAGCTCAGAGTAAAAATAACAAATGAGAGGTAGATCCCATAGCCTTGATGGTAGGCTAGGGAGTGAAGGGCCGTCAGGATGAAAGCTGCTTATATAGTCTCCATTCACGCCTCTTAAGGGGTTGGCCTATCTGGCTTATCCAATCCTTATACTTCAAACTGTCAATACGGAAGTCGTGTGAGGCAAAAGATTTGTGATAGCTTAATATTCTAAGAAAGGAGTTGTCCGGATTGAAGCGCAACCCAGCACGCAGTATAGGTGTCTTGAACGCACCTCCCGATCCATGCACAGAGGTCCCCATCATGTGTATTCAGATGTAACTGGACAGAGGAAGCTTATCCCAGAGGCGGGGCAAGGAGATGTCGTCCCCGTTGTACTGACATCACGGCACCGCGCCTGTTCCGCTAGTGTCACGACGCCGTGCGTATCCAGGCCGTCCCACTATGCACATGACGCGGAGGTCGTACGTCTCAGGCACGCCTTAGTGCATCATGACGTAGGAGAGGGACACGCTACGGACCCAAAGGAATGCGACTGTGGGCTAATTGCCGGAGGTGACATGACATGTGAAGTGATCCCCATCAGACGGGGGCGGGGATTATGGTAATTCTACTATGGTAATGAGAGAAGCTAGTCGAATTCATAAGGCTGGACCTCCTCGCATAGTGCGGTGAATAGATTATGAGCTAAGAGACGCCATCTTGGTTGATGGCAGTTATTATTCTAGCGGTGTGCCTGATAAGTCAAGTGATCACATATTGCTAACCACTAGTAGACATAATAGTGGGAAGAGATACAAGTGAGTAAAGGGAGTTGATTTCTATCCGAAGTTGTCTATTTATTCTCATTTTGCTGGAATAAAATCAGATGCGGCCCGAGGTATTGCATTCTTTTGCTATTCTACATCTAATTATAAAATCTCAACCCACTATTGTTGGCAATAATTTCAGATATGATAATGTGGGTTCAAGGATTTACGTGAAAAGTGATAGAGTACTTTTAGAACTCTGATGATTTTTAATCTGGAAGCAAATACTGTAATTCATGTAAGTCTCTAGAGAAAGCAATTAAATGACAGTTGTTCATTTAAACCTGCTGGTTGGAGAGTTTCGCATCGGTAAATCCAACCAGCCTCTTTTTGGAGGAGCAGGAAATCCATATCGCCTCTTCTTCCATCAGATCTTATCATTTCCACTCCCTGGAATTTAAGACAGTCTGGGTCGCCACCGTGTTGCTCCCACACATGGGTGACTTCATTTCTCCCGATGTTACCAATATGTGCAAGGACTCTACGTCATAGTTGTTGACAAGTTTTGCCTATATACTGTTTCCGACAGACACCCGTGATAAGATAAATGACATTCATAGATAGGCAGTTTATAAAGTCTTGTACCTGATATTCCTTGCCTGTCGTCGTGGATTCGAAGGAGCTGCCTTTTTTTGATAAATTTGCCTGCCATACACTTGGAACACGCAAAAGTTCCTTTAGGAGTGGAGTGAGATAGCCAATCACCTTGTGACTTCATAGGTCTAAGATAACTTTTTACCAAGTGGTCCCTCATATTTCGGCCACGTCGGTAGGTAACTTTCGGGTACAATGGAATATAGGTCTGTATATCCTTGTCATTCTGAAGATTATCCCAATAAGATCTCAGTATTTCAAGAATCTCTTTTTGCCCTGTATCAAATGTTCCCACAATGCGCATTTCTGCTGTATTTTCCCGATTTTTCTGGATTAGCAATTTATTTCTCTTGCACGTGCGTGCATGCTGTTCGGCTTGGTCGAGGACTTGGACTGGATAGCCTCATTGTTGAAATCTTTCCCTTAGTTTCTGGCACTCAATTGTAAAGGATTTTTCTTCTGAGCAATTCCGTCTCACTCTCAGAAATTGCCCCTTTGGGATGCCTTTTCTGAGGGAGTATGGATGATAACTATTCCAAGATAACAAACTGTTTGTTCCTGTTTTTTTCTGGTATAGGTTTCTAGAAATTCTCCCATCCAGTTGGATCTCAATGGCTATGTCCAGAAAGGTCATAGACAGTTTATCGATTTCCGCTGTGAATCTAAGGTTCAGGTCATTGTTGTTTAACCATCTTACAAAACCTTCAAATTGTGGCTTTGTACCAGTCCAAAGGATCAAAATATCATCGATATAGCGAATCCAAATCAAGATGTATTTCGACCAGTCCGTATTTTCGGTGGAGAACACACATTTCTCTTCCCACCAGCCTAGGAGCAAATTTGCGTAAGTAGGGGCACATGATGTCCCCATCGTGGTGCCCCTGAGCTGGTGGAAAACTTTACTGTCAAAGAGGAAATAGTTGTGCGATAATATGAAATTCAGAAGTTGTAAGATGAATTCATTATGTGCCTGATGACAAATACCTCTTTGTGACAGGAAATGTGCAATGGCTTGTAACCCCACGTCATGGGGGATCGAGCTATAAAGAGCCTCGACGTCAAGGCTTGCCAACCAAGTATCAGGGCTTACCGAGATCCCCTCCAATTGACGAAGGACGTCCATTGTATCCTGTGCAAATGAGGGGAGTGCTGAGGCAAAGGGTCTCAGCACTTTGTCTAGATAAATGCTAGAACTTTGGGTCAAATTGCCAATACCGGATACAAAAGGACATCCTTTCAAGGGGCTGGTCCCCTTGTGTATTTTGGGTAAAGCGTAAAAAGTTGCTATTCTAGGGGTTATTGGAGCCATGAACTTGTATTCAGGCTCACTAATACATTTGGATTCTCTAGCAGCATAAAGAATATTATTTAGTGCTGTTTGGAAAGTTATTGTCGGGTCCTCTTTAAGTATAGCATATGTAGTCTTATCGTTTAGAAGGTCCATGCACATTTGGATATATTGATCTTTATCTAGTATGACTACATTTCCCCCCTTATCAGACGGTTTAATGACAAGGTTTTCATTGCTTTCGAGTGTTCTCAAGGCTGACATCTCTGATTGTGTCATATTAGGGGCTTTTGTGTGTTCTGGTTTAATTTTCTTTAAATCTCTTAGGACGAGTCTTTCAAAAATGTCCATTTCCGGACAGTTGATGGTCGGTGGGTTGGATTTATTGACTGGTTTGCAATCGGTACATACTACGGGCCCCATCATCTCATCTTCTAAGCTCTGAAGGTCTCTCATAGCCGGAATATCGGTGATAGCCAGACCTAAATCTCTGGCCAACTTACAGTCCTGGAGGGCAAAATATTTTTTCCAGCGTAGTTTTCTCACGAAGAGGGAGATGTCCTTTGACCAGACGAGCGGCTGATAGCGGGTCGTCGGGACAAAGGACAGCCCCCTCTCCAACACTTTAGCTTCATGACTGGTTAGTATATGTGTTGATAAATTGACGATTTTCATTTTGTCATCTGATGTCTCAGTACCACCATTCAGTTGGAATGGCTCGAGCATGGTAGGTGTTGTCAGTAATTCGTCAGTGGGTCTCTGCGTCCCCACAAAAAATATTGCGAGACAGGGAAATCTTGGGTATTATGTTGATTGGATTGTGTTCGTCCACGTCCCCGCGTTCTGCCGCGTCCTCGGCTGAATCGGGGGTGACTTTATGTGTGTGAGGTTTTTGGTCCCTCGTTATCAGACTGTTCAGTTTCTGATGAACTCTGTCCCGTTCCTGAATATCTGTTTGCACCGAAGTAAGCCCTGTTTTCCCGGAAATCAGTCAGATCTCTCATGAATAAGGAATGTTTCCTGTCTTTAATGTATTGGGCATATTTGGAGATGTTCTGCAGATTTTTCTCCAAGGGAAGGTATTCAGGGTCTGCTGAGAATGTTTTAGATTTTTCTATGAGTTCCTCTAACTGTTTTTGGTCCCTATAAAACAATATAAGTCAGAAGCGGCGCTCCAATGGTGTATAGAAATCTAGAGAGAGGTTTTTGGTCCCTCGTTATCAGACTGTTCAGTTTCTGATGAACTCTGTCCCGTTCCTGAATATCTGTTTGCAGCGAAGTAAGCCCTGTTTTCCCGGAAATCAGTCAGATCTCTCATGAATAAGGAATGTTTCCTGTCTTTAATGTATTGGGCATATTTGGAGATGTTCTCCTGCAGATTTTTCTCCAAGGGAAGGTATTCAGGGTCTGCTGAGAATGTTTTAGATTTTTCTATGAGTTCCTCTAACTGTTTTTGGTCCCTATAAAACAATATAAGTCAGAAGCGGCGCTCCAATGGTGTATAGAAATCTAGAGAGAGACGGAAATGGTACAGAAAGAGACTCACCGCAACTGAACCGGTCCTATGTGAAAGGAACCGGTCAGTTTGTAGTCCACGAGAGCCTCTTCAATAAATATAGGCGAGATGAAGGTTGACGGTCCTAGGACATCCCTGGAGGGAGAGCAGCAGCAAGCAACTCCAAACAAAAATGTTTAAAGAGGAAGAATATAATGAGGAATAAGGAAAAAACTCGCTTATGCGCTCCGTCAATTTTCATCAATGTATGTAAGATCTTACTTGATAAGGGGTGCCTGGACTATTTTATACTCTTCATACTTTGACAGCCCTTAAATCTCTCTCTAACATATTCCCTGTACACTCGTGTTAGTTCTTTGAAAACAGTCCGAATGGAGGTATTGCTAAGATTCGAGGTATATCCTTCCTCAGAAAAGACAGTATTTGCCTCTGATAACCCCTCAGTGGTGCTAATGTTTCGCGATAGAAAACCTGCCATTAGTGTCCAATAAACAAATTCACAGAGGGGGCAGCTACAGTCAAACCAAAAAGTATAAAGCCCTATTCACAGAAATGACTTAGAATAAAATAATGATTGTGTCATTGACAGTGTGAAGTATAAGGATTGGATAACCCAGATAGGCCAACTCCTTAATAGGCTGACTGGAGACTATATAAGCAGCTTTCATCCTGACGGCCCTTCACTCCCTAGCCTACCATCAAGGCTATGGGATCTACCTCTCATTTGTTATTTTTACTCTGAGCTATCTATCCTTAGACAGGGAAACCACCTATACTATACCACAACCCTGTGGATATCTGACTGGTATTTTTGGGCTTCCCCTGACCGGTTTTCAGATTTAAAATTATCTGAAAGGAGTTATAGGAGGATAGGCTCCTTCCCCACAAGGCTAGCTCTACAAGTCAGATTCTTCTAGTACATGCACATAATTGATGTGTACTAGAAAATCAGTGGTTTAGGTACCAGCGATCAGGTCTAGGACTATTTACTCTACTTGAGTCCTAACTGATGCCCTGCCTCAATAGCTTAGAGCTAATACTAAGAGCATGTATCCTGTCTAGGACCAACACTCTCATTTGAGTCCTTCATCTAGACTATAATTTGAACCCAGTGAAACTTAATCTGTATGTAATTGTGACATCTACACTAAATAGCAAAGTACTGATTCTCCTGAAGATCCACTCACACGTAGTGGTGAAACGCGTTGAGTAAAAGTACTGTATAACGAGTGAATCACTGTAAAAAACTAGTGGGTTGCTGAAAGCACTAACCTTTGAACCTGAACCACCAGAGCTACTCCACTATGAGCGCTCTACTTGAATTCTGACCCATGGGGCGACTACTAATGGGTCACTATCACTTAGACTCATCCAAGAACCATATAGCTGACCAGACTCACTGGATGAACTCACTATTTGAGCTAATGATTCTGGCACAAACCATCTGCCCTCTGGAACCCCTGGGGAAGCGTCCTGCTGGGCACTCTGAAGGCGGGGAATGAGCTCAGAGTCCACCGCTGCAACCACAACCCCAGGTTGAAGGATATTTTCGGGAGGCAGCAACTCACATTCTGGCAACCCAAAGCTCCGCGTGAGTGCATCAGCCTTGACATTCTTAGTCCCCGAGAGATACGTCACTATGAGGTTAAATCTAGAAAAAAACAATGCCCACCTGGCCTGACGTGCGGTGAGTTGCTTAGCGTTGGTGAAGTATACTAGGTTCTTATGATCGGTGTACACCGTGACGGGATGTCTAGCGCCCTCAAGATGGTGACGCCACTCTTCTAAGGACGACTTGATAGCCAATAACTCTCGATTGCCTACATCGTAGTTCCGCTCTGCCGAACTGCACTTCCGTGAGAAAAAGGCACATGGACTGTAGCCAGCCCTCCCGCTAACCACCTGGGACAAAACAGAGCCAGCCCCTACCTCAGATGCATCAAACTCCACGAAGAAGGAGCGTAGCGGGTCAGGTTGGACGAGCACCGTGGCGGCCGAGAACGCCCTCTTGGGACGATCGAACGCCCCCAGGGCTTCAGGTGA
Organism: Eleutherodactylus coqui; assembly: GCF_035609145.1. Classification (NCBI taxonomy): domain Eukaryota; kingdom Metazoa; phylum Chordata; class Amphibia; order Anura; family Eleutherodactylidae; genus Eleutherodactylus; species Eleutherodactylus coqui. The sequence continues at coordinate 30,940,698 of NC_089843.1, forward strand.
CTATCTTACCAAGTCAGCCCCCTTCCTGGTAAGGTCGGTCAACGGTTGACCGATGACCGAGTAGTTTCTAATGAACTTGCAATAGAAATTCACAAAACCTAAGAACCGTTGGAGTGCTTTCAGGTTACCTGGTCGGACCCACTGGGAGATAGCTGCCACCTTATCTGACTCCATTTGCACGGAAGTCGGAGAAATTACGTACCCTAGAAAGGACACTTGTTGAGTGCCAAACAGACATTTTTCCAATTTGACAAATAGCTGGTACTCACGTAACCGGGTTAGTACCAACCTAAGGTACTGCACATGAGAGTCCAAGTCAGGAGAATATACCAGGATGTCGTCAAGGTAGATGACTAAAAACACCCCCAGGACGTCGTGAAAGACCGCATTCATAAACCCCTGGAAGACCGCAGGGGCATTACAAAGGCCAAATGGCATCACAAGACATTCAAAGTGTCCCAACGGGGTATTGAATGCCGTCTTCCATTCATCCCCCTCGCGGATTCGGATCAAATTATAAGCCCCTCTTAAATCTAGTTTAGAAAACCAGTAGGCTCCCACCACCTGATTCAGGAGGTCAGGAATCAGAAGCAGAGAGCATTGGTTCTTGACTGTGATCTGATTCAAGGCCCGATAATCTACACAAGGCCTCAATGTCCCATCCTTCTTCTCGACAAAGAAGAGACCCGCCCCAGCAGGGGAACGGGATGGCCTAATATGTTTGGCCAGGGACTCCATAATATAGACCTTGAGAGCTTCGTGCTCCCGCCGGGATAAGTTAAAAATGGCTCCCTTTAGGGATGGGCTTATTTGGAATAAGGTCTATCCCACAATCCCACTCTCTGTGGGGAGGCAGGGTCTCTGACAGGCTTTTAGAAAACACATCCCGGAAGTCAGACAAGTATTCCGGGACGAGCGCGGCATCTACTGAGCAGAGAGGAAGTGGAGCAAGATGGCCATGGCAGGATGGTCCCCAATGAGTCAGTTCCCGGGTGGTCCAATTGAATTGGGGGTTGTGCAACGCCAACCACGGCATCCCTAGTACCATGTCTACCGACATTTTCTCCATCACCAGGAATGATAGTTTTTCCGAGTGGAGAATCCCCACCGTGAACTGTAACACTGGGGTCTTCCATCGTACCAGGCCCATAGCAAGAGGGGTAACATCAATGCTAGTAAAATGAATTGGCGTCTTCAGCGCCACCAATTCAGCCATCAGGCTTATCAGGTTAGCGGAATCAATAAACGCCTCCCCTGGTCGGGAAAAATTCCGGAAGCTAACCTGACAAGGTACCAGAAATTTAGGAAGTACCTGAAGTCCTAGACGATCCTCCCTACAATCGCCTAGGACTCAGAGTTTTCCGCCGGTTCCGCCTGCGAGCGCTGAAGCCTCAGGGGGCAGGTTATAACCCGATGTCCAGCTTTCCCGCAGTAGAGGCAGAGATGATGCAACAATCGAATCCGGCGTCGCTCTTTGGGGTCCAGCGGGTCCACCTCCATGGGCTCGGGAACCGAGACTGGTAAGGAAGAAGAGGGAACAGGACAACCGACCTCCCTGACTCTACGGGCCTGTCTATCTTGCTTCCTAGATCTGAGCCGCCTATCTGCCTTCACCGCTAGCTCCATAGCCTCCTTTAAGGACCAGGGAACGGGATGGGAAATCAACAGGTCTTTTACCGCGTCCGATAGGCCCTGCAGGAAAACATCTTTCAGAGCGCTATCGTCCCATGCCGTCTCACCCGCATAGCGTCTGAAGTTGGATGAATAATCCTCCACACAGAGTGACCCCTGATGTAACGCCAACAACCGAGAAACCGCCAACCCCGCTAGGTCCGGTTCATTGAAGATACCCCTGAGTTCCTGAAAAAAGGAGTCTACAGACTGCAGGCAGGGGGAGCCTTCTGGAATGTAAAAAGCCCAGGTCTGGGCAGAGCCCCGCAGCAGGGACATTATAAGCCCGACTCTCTGGGCCTCCGACCCGGAGGAACGGGGGCACATCCGAAAAAACAAGCGGCAAGCTTGTTGGAAAAGAGAAAATTTGTTCCTCTCCCCAGAAAACTCCTCGGGAAGAGGGCACTTGGGGTCTGGATTGGTCGAGGCGTCCGGGCCCTGTGACAACCCCGCTGCTCCTGGGCTGCCATCCGAGCGGATAAATCCTGGACCACCAGCACCAGGGCTTGCAGCTGGTTCGCGAGGGAGCTGATCGCCTCCATAGAAAACAGTTTAAGGGCCAGTTATTAGGTTACGGTACTTTGACCCCCCCCCCCCCGAGCGCCAGGTGGGGTGCCCTGAACTTACCGCACCTCACTGTCCCTGCCTACTTGCCTCGACCCTGGCTAACCCCAGGCGGACAACTGGACGGCGGTCCCTACCCTGGCTAGGGACCTGGCGACTGCACAAGATGGAACTAACTAACGGGGGACAGAGTACCGACACGGAAAGGCAGATGGAGTTACCAAACAGAAAATACTAGCTCCAGGCAAGCTGGAAAAGGAGGCTGACGAGCAACTAGGGTGCTGACAGAGGAAACTGCAGACAGGACTGACTAGTAGCTGACAGAACCAATAACTGGCAGTAAGCTCAGGTCACTGCCAGCCTTATGACTACAAAACTCCTCCCAGGGGTGGAGAGTGGGAGGAGCCAACTCCCCTACTCACGGTACAAGAGAGAGAGAGAAGTGCGGCTGGCACCCTACGGGCGGACACGCCCACGCCGCTGCACGCCGGCCGGCCCACGTCGCCGGGGAAGCCCTGACGTCACAGTTCCAGGACGCCAAAGCCGGGGCGGAGCACGCTGACCGCGGGACCCCGTGCCGCACTGCATGGTAACAGATCCAGGACGCCGGAGCCGAGGCTGGGACGGCGCGCGTTGACCGCGGGACCCCGTGCCGCACCGCACAGGAACAGTCTCATCATTATGTGGACCTCCATTACTATTGGAACGTACTTTCCCTATGTGGGAAGAGCCTGGAAACAGCATTCACTACCAAGGTCAGTCTCACTAGATTGTTGCCCTTACATGTGCTGCCTGCACTACCATCTCCATGCAGCCAGCCCTTCTCCCCCTTATATAATGCAGCATGCAAGCACGTCATCTTGCACCTATGAAAGAAGGGATGCGGTGTGCCCAAATATTGATGAAAGAGAACATGTAGTCTTTGTGTTCATTGTCAGTCAGCTACTAAAGCTAAGACTTTTTCCTCTTGCTCTGAAATGGGGTGCAAGGAAAGGAACAAACTCTAAAGCTGCATCTACAGCTCCTCTATCAGGCTCTGCTGGATCCATGGAAGCGTTCATCACCTGGGAATACCGAACATGCTCTGAGGCCTCTAAGATGGTGCTACTCTCCTCTTGCAGTACCCCATTGCCTAAACATGTGCACCCAGACAGTTCTCCTCCTCCATTCCTGGTTCAAGTGCCGGTGCCTGTGTCCTACTTGACAGTTCCAGAAAATAGCAAGCTACATTTCGGCCTAGATATGGCCTTTTTCAAGCTTTTTAAATCAAAGTGTAAAATAAAGATTTCTTTTATTGAAGCTACTTTACATGCTGCCACTGCTGTATACTATTTTCTTGGATTGTGCATAGAATCTTGAGGTACAGACTCCTACTGAGTGGCTTTGTTTTTTTCTCAACTCTCCTTGAGGTCTTATATTTGAGTGCTGCTCGACACTATTTCTTGGACTGCTTGACGGTGCCGACTTCTTCTGGTCTGTGGGCTCCTCAAGCTACAAGCTGCAGCCTCTGCACAGATGTGTGTGCTGTTATCACTGCAGCAGAAGTAGCGCTATGGAAAACAGCATCTAAGAAGGCGCTACCACCACAATGCCCTCTTGCTGCTTACCTCAGCTTTCCAACACAACTAGCAGCTCCTGTGATGTCCTTCAGCCTGCAGCAGTCATCTACTCTCTCAGCACATTCTACTCTAGAGAAGCCTCTAGAGGTATGTGCTCCCAGTCTGCATGCTCCCCACTGCCTCCATAAAAGACCAAGTGGCTCTCTACAACTATCCCAACACTGCACATTTCAGTAACTCTAGAGATCTAGCATTGCATCACCTCTTCAGGCTCTTTCTTTACAACCCATTCCTGGCACTTCTCAAAGAATTCCCCACAATTCACAGATATGTAGGTTGGCATTGCAGAAGGGGGTTCCCCTACCTGTCTCTATTCACAATAATGAAAGGTGCTATGTCTGCTGTTTATTTTTTTTAAAAGATTATGCTATCCCATACAGATGGATTTTCCTTTGCACCCTTACAACCTGACAAGATGGTCACTCTTAAACAATTAACAAACTTTCTGTGATACCTTAAGAATACCTCCAACAAGCCTCCTGCACTGGGGCCTTTCTTCCATGATGCTCCTCCTGGCACCTACTTGTCTACCCCCGTGCTCCACCACGATTAGTCCAAGTATAAGAAAATAGGCAGCATCCATGATATTTCTTTATAAAAATACAAATTCTTTATTCCTCATGCCCCCACAGTAGCCATATCAGCGACATTTTGACCCCCACTGGAATCTTTGTGAAGCTCAACACAACATATACAAGGCAAACATTTTATAAAAACAGCCTACCAATCACATACTACTAATTAACAAAATACCTCCCATCACCAGGTGTTTGCTTACCGACTGGATAGGGATAGGTTATCTAAGGGGCATCAGCTCGGCTCATGCTATCATTCCTACACTATATCTGATGTCAAAAGCGTCCCTCATACACTACTGCGCTGCGCTGAGTACCAGCAGTTGTCATGAGACCCTGACGTCAGGAGTGCATCACTACTATCACCTGCGTCCAATGCCTCATAGCGCATGCGTCCCAAACTTTTATATGCGCATGCGTGATATCTCAGCTATTCGAGATTTTCTTTATTGCCACTCTGCTGAAAGTAGGTTATTTTATCCCAAGTGAGATTACTTACCTCCCACATGCGAGTTCTTAAACTGCATTTTACCTGTGCTGTTGGTCTGTTTTTCCCCTATGTGCTGATTTATTGCTCAGTTCTTTGCAATGTATGGCATGTTCTACCAAGGGTCCATTTCTTGGCATTAATGCACAGTTGTGCAGTGGCTAAACTATCTCTTTTTTTTTGCGTGTTAGTTTTTTCAACTATCCAGCCTTTACAATAAGTTTTTAGTTATGGTATACTCACTGTTTTGATTTCAGCATTGTTGTAAATTGTTTTTGTTCTCACTGTTACTATTTTCTAATGCTTCCTTTCTTATCTCCTCCCGGGGTAGGGAGAAGCCTTTGTGACCCTGAACCACCCTGGAATCTTGAACGCATCTCCAGAAGCCCTTCTACAACCTGGCATGAGGTACCCTTTAACTTTCTCTACTTCCCTAAGCCTTCCTCATGACCTGTTTTCGAACTCAATGTAAAGGGTATAAACTCTAATGTCAAAAGACAGTTGAGCTGTCAAGAACTTTGTAGGTCAAAAGCTGATGTAGTCTTCCTACAGATGACCAACTTTGAGGGCTCAGACTTTTTTAGTTTTGCCAAACACTGGCACCCCACTGCCTTTATGGCTTCCACTGAAAAAAACTAAACAAAAAAAAACACAGCAGTCATAACTGTTTTAATAAGCAAATCTTCTCCCTCCCAGGTTGTGTCTACTGACTTGGACCCACAGTCCACTATATTACAGTCCATGACATTCTCTATGGCTTTTCTGTTACTTTATGCAACTTATGTGCCTTCAATACTGGCCAATTCTCTTTCCCAAGTTCTGTCTTAACTAAACTCTCCACTTATGATAAACTCTATCTACATTTTGGAGGAAACTTTAAAGCCCCATTTTCAAACACTAGAGATCAGTTCAACCCTAAGGTTACCCCTTGCCCCTCAGCTACAATACTTTACAATTCCCCTCAAATTAGCATCAAACTTCCAAAAGTAGTACTCCTTCCTTTTTTCCTTCATTAACACACTCGCCACAGACTTGTCAGCTAGAGAACGCCATTTACACTACAACTTGTTTTTCTCGTTACCTAAATTACAGTCAGAGGTTCTAGCCCACTTAAATCAAGATATCACTGTGGACAAGTTAGGGAAGTCATGAAAAACTTATCTGTGAGCAATTCCCAGACAGTCTTACATACCTCTAGAGTTTTTTTGCTTTCATCTGGATCAATTTTGCAGGACAGCAGGCTAAACTGGATGGATATATGTCCTTTTTCAGCCTTACGTACTATGTTACTACAAAATCTACCTTTATTTTATCACAGAAATACTTGCGTTCAATTCCTTTCTTCACAGACATTCGATATCTGCTAGCATGTTGCAATCCTATATAACAGTTGTGCCTCACATTGGGAAAGACCCTCTTGAATGCCCAAGCTATCGACCCATATCCTTATTAAAGGCAGACCAGTGTTGAAAGGACTGTAAAATTACTCCATGCCACATCTACTTCCTTCCCTATTTATAGTGGAACCTGTCAAGGTTGCTCATTATCTTCACTCTTATATGCCTTAAGTATATTTCCCCTTGCGATCAACAATAGGGTTTACTCGGACATCCATGGTAAGGAATCATTTAAACTTACACTCTGTGCTGATGGCGTCCTGCTCACTTGAACAAACCTCTTGATCTTCCTCACAAACCTCTATATTGCCCTAGCTGTATCCTGATATAAATTAAATCTCTCTAAATCTGAAGCACTCCCCATTAACATTCCACAGACCCTACTATACACTCTTCAGACCTTTGCCCCTTACTCCCTGAAATCTTTAGATAGTCATATCTCTCCAACCCATTCAGCTCTTTGCTCCTCTAACTTTCCTTCTTTCTTACGTGAGACAAACTGCCTGTTCTTCAAATAAAAAAAAAACATTCTCTCTCTTCTCCAGATCATATTGTGACAATCAAAATGTCAATATTGAATAAATATGTATTCCTTTCTTAAAACTTTACCAGTTAAGGTACCTAATTCAGTCCTGACATTCATCCAGTTGTCTTGAGTTTGTATGGATGTTTAAATGGCACTGTATACCTAAAATGCCTATGATGGCTGACCTCTCACAAGGCGGCTTAGCTCTCCCTGATATTGCTCTAGCCTCGATTACTTTTATTATCTTATAACAAATGGAAAGAAGTAAGTAGCATTGACTCTGGGAGACCACCCTCCAAGAAAATATTTTTCTTTTTCATACATTTGGTCAGGGCCTACTCTCAGACACTTTATGGATTAGCCCTCTCCATGCACTTCTGTTATATACTGCTTCTCTCAGTTCCATCATTTGCATGTTGTTGCAGCTGTAATAGTATCAAACCAACGCGATATTTGGTCGCCATGTCTTCTTTCACCACGGACTACTCCAGACATTATTGTTGTTTCTAATGAATTGACTTGCATTGTGTGGTTGAAGAATGAGAGTCTCTGTTTCATAATTTTGCCCTACAATGAAACCTTTGGTCTGATGTGGTCTAGACCAGTTTTGTTTGTGATCTGGGTGGTCGACTTAATTCATAGGAGTTTCCACCAGCACCAAAGTTCAAAGGCGTCTTAAGTGTCCAATTTTTGCAGCCATAAGTTGTGATTGGTAATATGTTTGTGCTGCTGTAAGATCACAGGTAGGGTGCGACAAGGGCTCAGATACAGCGCAGCAAATGGAGGCAAAGTAAACAGGTTGTAATAAATCTGAAATTTTTATAGACTGCAAGAAATTCAGTTTAGAAGAAGTTAATATAGGCAATGTAACTACAAATATAACACACAACCCATATGCAAATATAACACATAACTAGAGATGAGCGAACCTACTCGTTTTGAGTAATTACTCGATCGAGCACCGCGATTTTCGAGTACTTCCGTACTCGGGTAAAAAGATTCGGGGGGCGCCGGGGGGCGGGGGGAGGCGTGGCGGAGCGGAGGTAGCAGCGGGGAACAGGGGGAGCCCTCTCTCTCTCCCTCTCCCCCCACTCCCCGCTGCAACCCCCCACTCACCCACGGCTCCCCCCGAATCTTTTCGCCCGAGTACGGAAGTACTCGAAAATCGCGGTGCTCGGGCGAAAAAGGGGCGTGGCCGAGTAGGTTCGCTCATCTCTACACATAACCCATTCACAGTGCAAATAATCCCCCTACTGGCAAAGGTACTATTATGATATGGTAAGAGCACCCTCTCCCCTTACTGTTCAGATAGATGCAGCAGTCTTTTGGAGAAATTTGGAGAAGCGGTCCTTCATCACCAGACAATACTGGTGTCCGCTAGTTGATGGTCCGATCAGAATGTAATCTATCATTAAAACTTCGATAGGCTCACCTGTCTTAATGGTCTGAATGGGAGCGCGTTGTTTCGGGCCCTTGATCCTTTCGCGGATTTGACATTTTCTGCAGACCTCTTCAACTGCCTTTTCCAACTGAGGGCAATAAACATAGCGTTGCTACCATTGGTATGTCTTGGCCATTCCAAAATGGGCTCCATGTTCATGGGCTTCTCTTGCAACATCTTTCGCCATTGCCCCAGAGATTACCACCTGCCACCGTGCTTCTACAGTCTCGTACCAAATGGCCTCTTCTCCTACATCGCCAGCATTGCACAGCTTCCCGTTCTGCCCATCGGTCAGTATTATGGGGAGGTGGCAAATAAGAGTCTCTCCCTGCCGAAGATGGGACAAGAGCATAACGTGGCCTATCATAAGAGGGTCTTCTGGTACGATGTTGTCCCTCCATTGTTGCTCGGGCTTGTTTCATTTCCTCTGCCATAGCATCTATAGTGGTTTGCGATTCCTGGACCTTTCTTTCTAAGATCATTTCTTTCTCTGTAGTGTGAGGGGGTTCAAGGACTTGGGTCTGTATAGAATAGGGACCAAAACTATCATCTTTATTCCTGGCTACGGCTTCTGATAGCAGCTAATGAAACTTCAAGGAGGGATCAACTATGGTCCATTCTCGTAAGATCTGACTCAAAGGAATATTATGCAGTCCAATGATAAACTGATCCTGCAGTATCTGATCTACGGGCCCTATGACATCCAGGTCAGGGGTCTCCCTCTTCTGAATGCTAGTCAATATCTCCTGTAGAGCATTTGCATATTGAGGAATATTTTCACTCTCCAGCTGTACTCGTGTAAAGAATTTGGTTCGTAAGCTTCCAGAACTGGCAGTTTCTCCATAAACATCTTCTAATATCTGGACAATTTGATTAAGGGTTTTCCGGTCAGTTTCCGGATGCAGGATTACAGTCCTCCTAGCGTCCCCTTCCAGAGAAGTCAGGGCCAACTGTGTCTGCAAATCAGGGCCCACATCATACATCCGTATAGTACTTTGTAGTCTCTCTGGCCAATCTGCCAGCGTGATGTTTTGTCCATCAAATTTGACAAGATGGCTAAATAGGGTGTTCATTGGGAGAACCCTTGCAGGGGTTCCACCACTAACAGAGGGTGTGGGTGCTGCATCACTACCACTCGCCTCCATCACTGATGCTGTAGCCTGCCGACTACGCCAAATGTAAGATCACAGGTATGGTGCGACAAGGGCTCAGACACAACGCAGAAAATGGAGGAAAAGTACACAGGTTGTAATTAATCTGGGATTTTTATAGACTGCAAGAAATTCAATTTAGAAGAAGTTAGTAAAGGCAATGTAACTACAAATATAACACAACCCATATGCAGATATAACACATAACCCATACACAGTGCAAATAACCCCCCTCTTGACAAAGGCACTGTTGTGATCTGGTAAGAGCACTCTCTCCCCTAACTGTTCAGATAAATGTAGCAGTCTTGTACTGAATACTGCTAGTGGCGTGATGCTTGTATAGGAAGAAAGTTCTGGATAGCCACCACGTGTGTCCACCGATGATCAGAGTGCTAGCAGTTACAGTTGGGGGTACCCCTTTCTCATCTCACAAGTGTAATGTCCTTACCGGAAGTTCCCAGAACGATCAGGCAGTAAATTCTGAAGTCAGCACTTGCTCCAACACCTAGGTTAATGCAAATAGGTGCCTCTGTTGCTCCACAGTGAATGAAGGGTTAAGCTCTTTTTCCCTTGCAGATCTTAGCACAATCCAGCACTCTGTATCAGCAAACTCCAATTTTGATATCTCTTGTCAGGCTTGTCTAGCTTTCTGAGTGTGCTGAAGGTCTGGTCTCTTGTTCCTCATGGGAAGTTTCCAGCAGCCCGAGCTTGGCACCGCCCTGCAGAGAACCACTCCAAAACTTCTTAGAACAGCACAAAAACAAAATGTGCCCAGAGCATGCTCAGTTCACTCTCTCTAGGAATGCTGGGAATTGTAGTTTACAGTACATCAGGGAACTATGCATATAGTTCAGGTTTTCTTGTATCTGTAGCCACTACTAAGGTGAGCCCCTTACACTGCCTAGCCGGCTATTTGTTGAAATGCTTATGTCTTTATTTCTTCAGAACTTATCCATACTTACTTCACATTGTGCTTTAACCTAGAGCGATTTGTCACTTGACTTTGGATCCTGCTTCTACATTGTGGTTAATTTTCTATTCGAGGAAGATGAAATTTTCAACTGCTTTGATTTATTCATTGTTGATTTAGATTTTTCCTGTACTGTTACCAGCTGTTGTCATGAGCTCAGTTTTCTTTATATACAAGTATAGGCATGCTTTTTCACTTCCTTCTTTGACTTTTAGTATCAGTTGTTCCATCAAGGTTGTACCATCAGCATATCTGATATTGTTAATGATTCTTCAACCAATCTGGACTCAGGTGTTGGATTAGTATAAACTGCATCACCTCAAGATCATCTCTGCATACAGCTTGAACAATGTAGGATGTAGCAATTAGTCTTCATTAGAGATGAGCGAGCGCACTCTTCATGACACTCTTATAAAGGCTGTAGATAAAGCCTCATAATCATATATGTTTTTAGGACACATAGATAGATAACTTCATGTCACTCTTATAAAGGCTGTAGATAAAGCCACTAGAGATGAGCGAGCGCACTCATCCGAGCTTGATGCTCGTTCGAGCCTTAACGTGTTCGAGATGCTCGTTACTCGAGACGAGCACCACGCGGCACTCGACTCTATTACATTTCCTTCCCTGAGAAATTTGCGCCCTTTTCTGGCCAATAGAAACGCAGGGAAGGCATTACAACTTCCTCCTGTGATGTTCGAACCCTATCCCACCCCCCTGCAGTGAGTGGCTGGCGAGATCAAGTGACCCGAGTATTTAAATCTGCCCTGTCCGCGGCTCGCCACAGACACACGCTAAGAGAGATCAGGGAAAGTGCTGCTGATGCTGCTGCTATAGGGACAGTGTTAGCGTCTTCAAGAACCACAAAGGCCCTTCTTAGGGCCACAGCTCACCTAGTGCATTACTGTTGTGGCTGCTGTGAGCAGTTTTGCACTTTTTTTTTTTTATGTATATCGGGCGTGCAGGCTGTAGCGTTCTCAGGCTGCAGTCTGTACTTGAGTATAGGGGCAGTATTGGTCAGGCAGGGACAGTGGTAGTGTAGAATCCTGTCTACAAGAACCCCAACGGTTCTTCTTAGGGCAACCTGTGACCGTGTGCATTTAACTCCGTGGTTGCTTGGAGTTGTAGTACCTGTAGTGGCTGCTGTGAGCACTTTTGCACTATTTTTTTTATTTATATCGGGCGTGCAGGCTGTAGCGTTTTCAGGCTGCAGTCTGTACTTGAGTATAGGGGGAGTATTGGTCAGGCAGGGACAGTGGTAGTGTAGAATCCTGTCTACAAGAACCCCAACGATTCCTCTTAGGGCAACCTGTGACCGTGTGCATTTAACTCTGTGGTTGCTGGGAATTGTAGTACCTCTGTATTGCACAGCAGAGCCTGCGTGCAGCCTTCATTTAAACATTTTTCTGTCCGCACTTTGCGTCGCCTCAGTTCACTCTGCCTCTAAGTATACGCCAAGAAACCACATATTTTCTACAAAGCTCTGTGTTATACATGTGCTGTCTCACTAGTGCACGGTCTGACCGACGCCCATAGATTGAAAGTGTAATAGACACTGCATAGCCTCAGCCTGCATTGCATAGAAAAATACGGAGATTTAAAAAAAAACTTCATTTTTACGTCTACCGCTGACCCAGTGCATTTGCCTGCGTGGCCTGTGGGACTTCACGTCCATCCAAACTGCATAGTTCACAGCTAGGCCTAAGTGCAGCCTTCATTTAAACATTTTTCTATCCGCACTTTGCGTCACCTCAGTTCAGTCTGCCTCTAAGTGTACGCCAAGAAACCACACATTTTCTACAACGCTCTGTGTTATACGTGTGCTGTCTCACTAGTGCACGGTCTGCCCTATGCCCATAGATTGAAAGTGCAATACACACTGCGTAGCCTCAGCCTGCATTGCATAGAAAAATATGGAGATTTAAAAAAAAAAAAATCCTTTTTACGTCTACCGGTGACCAAGTGCATTTGCCTGCGTGGCCTGTGGGACTTCACGTCCATCCAAACTGCATAGTTCACAGCAAGGCCTAAGTGCAGCCTTCCTTATAATTTATCTCTGGCTTCATTTTGCGTTATATTACCACTGGCAGCCACCAACTGCGCGACAATAATTCACAAACATTTTTACGCCGCTCTGTCTCTGCTCGATTCTTAATCCACCATGCTGAGGGGTAGGGGTAGAGGACGTGGACGTGGACGCGGTCGCGGTCGAGGACGCGGAGGTCCACGTGAGGGTGTGGGCATAGGCCGAGTTCCTGGTCCAGGTGAATCGCAGCCGGCTGCTGCGGGATTAGGAGAGAGGACAGTTTCTGGGGTCCCCGGCTTCATATCACAATTTATGGGTCCACGTCTTAGACCTTTATTAAAAATCAAGCAGTGTGAGCAGGTCCTGTCGTGGATGGCAGAAAGTGCATCCAGCAATCTATCGACCGCCCAGTCTTCTACGCCGTCCACTGCTGCAACTGTTCTCGAGCCCCTGCCCAGATTGGGCAACAATGGTTCCTCTCCCACCGGAGGGGTTTGTCGTGACCGATACCCAACCTTTGGAAAGTTCCCGGGGTCCGGGGGATGAGGCTGGGTACTTCCGGCAACTGTCTCAAGAGCTTTCAGTGGGTGAGGAGGACGATGACGATGAGACACAGTTGTCTATCAGTGAGGTAGTAGTAAGGGCAGTAAGTCCGAGGGAGGAGCGCACAGAGGATTCGGAGGAAGAGCCGCTGGACGATGAGGTGACTGACCGCACCTGGTGTGATAAGCCAAATGAGGACCGGTCTTCAGAGGGGGAGGCAATTGCAGCCGCAGGACAGGTTGGAAGAGGCAGTGGGGTGGCCAGAGGTAGAGGCAGGGCAAGAGCGAATAATCCACTAGATGTTTCCCAAAGCACCCCCTCGCGCCAAGCCACCGTGCAGAGGCCGAGGTGCTCTAAGGTGTGGCAGTTTTTCACTGAGACGCCGGACGACCGACGAACAGTGGTGTGCAACCTTTGTCGCGCCAAGATCAGCCGGGGAGCCCCCACCACCAACCTCACCACAACCAGCATGCGCAGGCATATGATGGCCAAGCACCCCACAAGGTGGGACGAAGGCCGTTCACCGCCTCCAGCTTGCGTCACTGCCTCTCCCCTGGGCCCCAACCTGCCACTGAGCTCCAACCCCCCGCTCAGGACACAGGCACGACCGTCTCCTGGCCTGGACCCACACCCTCACCTCCGCTGTCCTCGGCCCCATCCTGCAATGTCTCTTAACGCAGCATCCAGCTGTCGCTAAGAGAATCGTTGGAGCGAAAGCGCAAATACGCCGCCACGCACCCGCACGCTCAAGCTTTAAATGTCCACATAGCCAAATTGATCAGGCTGGAGATGCTCCCCTACAGGCTGGTGGAAACTGAGGTGTTCAAAAACATGAAAAAGCAGCCTCGTGCTACTCTGTCCCAAGTCCCCACTATTTTTCACGGTGTGCTGTCCCAGCCCTGCACGACCACGTCATATGCAACATCGTACGCGCCCTCACCAACTCGGTTACTGCCAAGGTCACCTTAACAACGGACACGTGGACAAGCACAGGCGGGCAGGGCCACTATATCTCCCTGACGGCACATTGGGTGAATTTAGTGGAGGCTGGGACCGAGTCAGAGCCTGGGACCGCTCATGTACTACCCACCCCCAGAATTGCAGGCCCCAGATCAGTGCTGGTATCTGCGACGGTGTATGCCACCTCCACTAAACCTTCTTTCTCCTCCTCCTCCAACTCAACCTCTACCTCGCAATCAAGACTTGTCACCAGCAGCACGTCGCCAGCAGTCGGTGTCGCGCGTCGCGCCAGCACAGCGGTGGGCAAGCATCAGCAGGCCGTGCTGAAACTACTCAGCTTAGGAGAGAAGAGGCACACGGCCCACGAACTGTTGCACGGTCTGACAGAGCAGACCGACCGCTGGCTTTCGCCACTGAGCCTCCAACCGGGCATGGTCGTGTGTGACAGCGGCCGTAACCTGGTGGCGGCTCTGCAGCTCGGCAGCCTGACGCACGTGCCCTGCCTGGCCCACGTCTTTAATTTGGTGGTTCAGCGGTTTCTGAAAGGCTACCCACACTTGTCAGACCTCCTCAGCAAGGTGCGCCGGGTCAGCGCACATTTCCGCAAGTCCAACACGGACGCTGCCACCCTGCGCACCCTGCGACATCGGTTTAATCTGCCAGTGCACCAACTGCTTTGCGACGTGCCCACACGGTGGAACTCTACGCTCCACATGTTGTTCCGGCTGTATGAGCAGCATAGAGCTATAGTGGAATACCAACTCCAACATGGGCGGCGAAGTGGGAGTCAGCCTCCTCAATTCTTTACAGAGGAGTGGGCCTGGATGGCAGATATCTGCCAGGTCCTTGGAAACTTTGAGGAGTCCACCCTGATGGTGAGCGACGATGCTGCAATCATTAGCGTCACCATTCCTCTGCTATGCCTGTTGAGAAGTTCCCTGCAAAGCATAAAGGCTGATGCTTTGCGGGCGGAAACGTAGGCGGGGGAAGACAGTATGTCGCTGGATAGTCAGAGCACCCTCATGTCTATATCTCAGCGCGTAGAGGAGGAGGAGGAGGAGGAAGAGGGGGAGGAGCCTGAGGAGGAAAAGACAGCTGGGCCCACTGCTGAGGGTACCCATGCTGCTTGCCTCTCATCCATTTGGCGTGTATGGCCTGAGGAGGAGGAGGAGGAGGAGGAGGAGGATACTCAAAGTGATCTTCCTAGTGAGGACAGCCATATGTTGCGTACAGGTACCCTGGCACACATGGCTGACTTTACGTTAGCATGCCTTTCTCGTGACCCTCGTGTTAGACGCATTCTGGCCACTACGGATTACTGGGTGTACACACTACTTGACCCACGGTATAAGGAGAACCTTTCCACTCTCATTCCCGAAGAGGGAAGGGGTTTGAGAGTGATGCAATACTACAGGGCCCTGGTGGACAAACTGATGGTAAACTTCCCATCTGACAGCGCTAGTGGCAGAAGGAGCAGTTCCGAGGGCTACGTAGAAGGGAAGGCGCGGAGATCAGGCAGCATGTTCAGCGCAGGCAGGGGAACACTCTCCAAGGCCTTTGCCAGCTTTATGGCTCCCCAGCAAGACTGTCTCTCACCTACCCAGTTCAGGCTGAGTCGGAGGGAGCACTGTAAGAAGATGGTGAGGGAGTACGCAGCCGATCGTACCACCGTCCTCTGTGACGCCTCTGCTCCGTACAACTACTGGGTGTCAAAGCTGGACATGTGGCCCGAACTCGCGCTGTATGCCCTGGAGGTGTTGGCGTGCCCTGCGGCTAGCATCTTGTCAGAGAGGGTGTTTAGTGCAGCTGGGGGAATCATCACGGACAAGCGTACCCGCCTGTCAACTGACAGCGCCGACAGGCTTACACTCATAAGGATGAACAAAGCCTGAATTTCCCCAGACTTCTCTTCTCCACCAGCGGACAGCAGCGCTACCTAAACAATCTGTGTATGGTATTCGTCCTCCTCCTCCGGCTCCTCCTCCTGGAACCTCTCGTAATCACCGCGAATGGGCAATTTTTCTGTGGGCCAAAAGGCTCATATAACTTTTCTAAATAATATTTATCTGTTTCAATTCTCATTAAAGCATTGAAACTTCCACCTGAACCAATTGTTTTTTAGACTGGGCTGCCTCCAGGCCTAGTTAAAAATTAAGCCACAGTACGCTAAGCGATTAATGGGTTTCACCTGCCCTCTGGGTTCGGTATGGGCAATTTTTCTGGGGTACATTTGTACTGTCGGTACAACAATTTTTCGGACCCTCGCCTACAATGAAATCCAAGTAATTTTTATGGGCTTCGCCTGCACTCATGGTACACCACTGTGCTACAGAAATGTAACTCTGTTCTGCCTACCTATACTTCTGCCACAGTAATACTACAGGGGTCTGACTATACTTCAGCAACAGAAATGTTACTTCGGTCTGCCGATACTTCTGCTCCTGAAATTTTACCTTGGTTGGTGTATACTGTTACTACTGTAATTTTACTAATACTGGGCTCTACCCATAATGCTTCAACGGAAATGTTACTGGGGCAGGTCTATACTGCTATAACAGAAATGTAACTAATAGTGGGCTTTGCCCATACTGCTTCTACGTTAGTGTTACTGGGGCCTGTCTATACTCCTACTACTAAAATCTTACCAATACTACGCTCTCCCTACACTGCTGCCAGGGGAATGTGAATCTGCTGCTTTGTCCCTACTGCTTCTACATTACTGTTGCTGGGGCCTGACTATATTCCTACTACTGAAATCGTACCAATACTATGCTCTCCCTACACTGCTGCCAGGGAAATGTTTTTCTGCTGCTTTGCCCATACTGCTTCTACGTTACTGTTGCTGGGGCCTGACTATACTCCTACTACTGAAATCCTACCAATACTATGCTCTCCCTACACTGCTGCCAGGGAAATGTTTTTCTGCTGCTTTGCCCATACTGCTTCTACGTTACTGTTGCTGGGGCCTGACTAGACTCCTACTACTGAAATCGTACCAATACTATGCTCTCCCTACACTGCTGCCAGGGAAATGTGAATCTGCTGCTTTGCCCATACTGCTTCTACGTTACTGTTGCTGGGGTCTGACTATACTCCTACTACTGAAATGTTACAAGTGCTGTGCTCTCCCTACACTGCTGCCAGGGAAATGTGAATCTGCTGCTTTGTCCCTACTGCTTCTACGTTACTGTTGCTGGGGCCTGACTATACTCCTACTACTGAAATCGTACCAATACTACGCTCTCCCTACACTGCTGCCAGGGAAATGTGAATCTGCTGCTTTGTCCCTACTGCTTCTACGTTACTGTTGCTGGGGCCTGTCTATACTCCTACTACTGAAATCCTACCAATACTATGCCCTCCCTACACTGCTGCCAGGGAAATGTGAATCTGCTGCTTTGTCCCTATTGCTTCTGCGTTACTGTTGCTGGGGCCTGACTATACTCCTACTACTAAAATCATACCAATACGGGGGCGGAGCCTAGCTACCGAGAGTGATGGCTGCATAGAGAGTGTGCTCCCACACTACGGCACTGATTACAGGCACTTATCAGCAGCCAACATGTCCAAAATAGGAAGACACAGCAAGGAAAGAGGAGGGGAACATTCCCTGACACCGCGCCTGGCCCGGGGACAATCCGATCTCCAGAAATATTTGAAGGAAAAGACAACCAGGTCCCCCCATGCTACAAGTAAGATGGCACCGGCAGCTGCAGCCGCACTGTGCACAGCGCGGGAAGATGACTCTGACTCGGAGGGAGAAGAAGAGGGACCTCTATCCAGGAGCTTTATGAAGTCTCTACTTACCAAAACGATGAGCCCAGTCCTGGCAGAACTTGCTGAAATAAAAGAAGAGGTGAGGCATATGGGGAGGAGGGTAGAGGAGCTAGAGGGAGCATCAGCCATAGTCACATCACATGCTTTGAGTATGGCCGACATCTTAAAGGAGCAGCACCTGCAATTAAATAAAATGCTTCTTATGCAAGAGGACTTGGAAAACCGCAATCGGCGGAACAATTTGCGCATTAAGGGTTTACCAGAGTTGTGGGCACCTGATGTCCTCAAGAAAGTGCTGTTAGAAATATTTGCAGATCTGGTCGGATCTGAAAAAGCTGGTGCTATCAATATTGAAAGAGCACACAGGGCCCTGAGGCCACAACCAGCTGCTGCAGAACCTCCCAGAGACATAGTATGTAAACTGCTTGCATTCTCGGATACAGCGGCCATTTTAGAAGCTGCCCGCAATCGCAAAAATCTACAGTATGAGAGCTCGCCCATACAGATTTTTCAGGACCTTGCACCAGCAACTCTGGCCAAGCGCAGGCTTCTGAAACCGCTTCTGGATGAACTGAGAGCAAAAAACATCAAATACGCCTGGCTCTATCCTTTTGGTTTGGGCATTAATTATAAAGGCAAGAGAATTAATATACGATCACCAGAGGACTTAAGAGAATGCTGGCCCCACTTAGGTCTGGACCCTATCGAGTTACCTAATTGGCTCCCTCTGCCGGATCTCCCATCACTGCCTCATCTTCCGACACCAGAAAATTGGCGCACAGTGAGTCACGCCAAATCCCCGAAAAGCAAGCAAAAAAAGAAAAATAGAGAAGAGGAATCAACAAGAGACACCTGAACACTTAAGTATGGACTCTATAAAACCTCCACTCGGTATCGGAAGATACATTTGGCGTTGAGTGTCGCTGAAATATTGAGCCCCTAGGGTCGACACTACCCTAATGGACCCTCACACAGTTCCAGGACTTATTTCCTCAAATCTTGAATGTTTTTCATGTTTCTTTCTTCCTTAAGAAAGTGCCTGTATTGTGCCCCTCTAGTTAGGCGAAACTTCAATAATAACAGTTTTTTGGCACATACGCCGCCTCCATTATACGTCTGAGCTCCGACTGTTACGAGAGCCCAGTCGTATACACCTGTAGATAAGAGTGTATTGCTTGATTGAAGTTATCTTCTGGTAACCTACTCTGCACCTATCTACTTAACTGCATTTATTTCTATTTTGTTGTTACATCATTTACCTCTGTCTCTGTCCTTTTTCCTTCTGCTTTCCTCCCTAATTTACCCTTCCCCCACCCTATATCTCTAGATACTTTATCTGACGAGAACAAATAACAGCTCGCCTGCAAGCCAGCTCCCATTGTGTCCTTTTCCATATATTGAGATTAATTTATATATGTACCGTATCCTCTATACATCTAGGCACCTTAGCGGGTGAACGACCGGGGCGAGTGTCGACAATGGAGGCAATACGTGTCACCTCGTTCAATGTCCGGGGTCTCAACCTACCACAGAAGAGATCGTCTGTCCTACAACTCCTGAAAAGGTATAATTCCAAAATTGTTTTATTACAAGAAACACATTACAAAGGAGACAAGTGTTGGCCCCTCCCGGGGAAGCACTTTACATCAAATTTTCACAATTCACATCCCACCTCTGCTTCAAAAGGTGTGTCCACCTTCATACATAAATCCATCCAATTCTCACTCAAGGCCAAGTACTCAGACGAAATGGGGAGAGTCCTATTCTTAAAAGGCTCTATTAACAATTCCACCTTAACAATAGCAAATCTGTATGCCCCAAACACAAACCAAGTGAATTGGTTGATTACCCAATTAGAGATCTTGAGAGAGTTTGCGGAGGGCCGGGTTATTCTGGGAGGGGACTGGAACATTACATTGAATTCCAAATTAGATTCCTCCTCAAACAGATCCAGAATCCCACAGAAACAGATAAGGAGATTGAATAATGCCCTACATGAAATGGGAGTCGTGGACGCATGGCGCTCCCTGAACCCCTCAACAAGAGACTACTCACACTACTCCCAAGTGCATTCTTCATTTCAAAGAATTGATTTTATTTTTGTTTCTGGCGATTTACTAACTAAAGTTCTAAAAGCTAAGATAGACCCAATTACGGTGTCGGACCACGCCCCCATTCACATTAATATCCTAATTAGAGGAGACGGTCCCAGAGAATGGAGGTGGCGGCTCAATCCTTTCCTTTTAGACTCCGAAATTGAGAGGTCCAACCTCTCTGATATGATAGAAGAATATTTTCAGATTAATAACGACGGATCTACAAAGTTACCGGTGACATGGGAGGCACATAAGGCCTATGTACGGGAACTTCTGATTTCCCTGGGCTCGAGAAGTAAAAAAAAGCAACAAGCCGAGGTGGACAAGCTTCTGTCACAGATAGCTAGAATAGAACGAGAGACAAAGCTCTCTCATATAACAAACAAACTAGATGAACTGACAGAACTAAGACGCTCATTAAAAAATTTGCTGGAATTAAGATACAACAAAAAACTCCTCCACCTGAAACATATAGCCTATGCCCATGGCAACAAGGGCAGTAGGTTCATGTCGGCGATCCTCAAAAAATCATGCGCCAAAAACGCTATTGTAGCTATCAGAGACCAAGCCGGCAAAAAGCTTACATCGTCCCAGGGGATAGCGGAGGTCTTTCAACAATTTTACACGGACCTTTACAATTTGAAAGATCAACATTCCCAGTCACCACATAGTAACAAAGGAGAAAAAATAGACGCATTCTTAAATAATACCAAACTACCAAAATTGGATGAAGATGCGAGGCTCTTACTATTAGAACCAATAACTACACAGGAAGTGGAGGATATTATAGCAAACAGCCCCACGGGAAAAAGTCCAGGCCCGGATGGTCTATCGATCGACTATTACAAAATCTTTAAGTCAATTCTAGCCCCAAAATTAAAAGACCTATTCAATGATCTCCTTATGGGCGACACACTACCCAAACAGGCTCAAGAGGCCCACATTACTCTACTGCACAAAGAGGGAAAGGATCCGGAGATGTGTGGCAATTACAGACCCATATCTCTTATCAATGTGGATGTAAAGTTCTGGGCAAAACTCCTAGCCAACAGAATGGAAAGCCTAGTCCCCCTCTTAATAAACAGAGAACAAGCAGGCTTTATAAAAGGGAGAGAGGGGAGGGACAATTGCCTCAGAATATTACATGCAATCAGAGGCGCCCAAGCCCACGGCGTTCCTGTCACCCTGATTGGGACTGACGCCGAAAAGGCTTTTGACAGGGTGAGCTGGCTTTACATGGAGAGGGTCCTAGCCCAATTTAACTTCCCTCCCAAGTTTATCTCGGCAATCTTCTCACTGTATCAAGACCCCCATGCAAGACTAAAAATTAATAATATTCTATCCCCACCCTTCAATATTCGCAATGGAACACGCCAGGGATGCCCGTTATCACCCACCCTCTTTGTATTGGCCCTGGAACCACTTCTGCAGGAGGTAAGACTGAACCCAGATATAAACGGTCTCAAAGCTGGATCCGACACTCTAACAACTGCTGCATTCGCAGATGACATTATGTTCATCATCTCGGACCCAGAAAAAGGAATACCCAACCTGGTTTCAGTCTTGAATCTCTTTGGAGAACTATCTAATTTCAAAATTAATTTCTCTAAGTCAACTATGCTCAATATCTCAGTTCCCCCAACAAGTTGCGACTCCCTGAAAGCCAGCTCACCCTTCAAATGGTCAGATTCCTACATAGAATACCTTGGGGTTAAGGTTACAAGGAGAACAGAAGACTTATATAATGCTAATTTCCAACCGCTCCTGACGCATATAAGAAACCTGCTACAAAAGTACGATATACCATTTCTTTCATGGTTCGGAAGAAAAAATATTATAAAATCCTACATTTTGCCTATAATACTATATAAAATCCGAATGCTCCCAATTGCATTACCTCAAACCTTTTTCAAAGCATTAAGAGCGACTTTTTCCAACTTTGTTTGGAAGCAAAAAAGACCCCGCCTGGCATACAGCCTTATGATTAAAAGACGTGAAGAGGGGGGGATCGGGTTGCCGTGCGTCCACGACTTTTACCAGGCCACCCAAATTCAATACTGGATGGACCTGACTCATCCAACAAAAGACAAAATGTTATTCTCTTTAGCAACATTCTCACATGGTAGCTCTCTCCTAGAGGAATTATGGTTCCCCCGCAGACTCTCGTACATGTCCAAAAGCTTTAATCCACTTATTAGAGGGCCCTGCGAAACGTGGGATAAACTGAAAACATCTTTGGCCCCCGAACCCTCTCCCATTACTCCACTGAGATTGGCCCAAAAATTGCTTAACATACCCACAGATTCAGCAACTAGGAGCCTGTGGGCAAAATTCAGGGACCTGCGAATATCAGACCTACAAGCTTTAGCACACAAAAAAACGCCCGAAATTATATAGGAATTAATTCCACAAACATCCCTATCCTTCCTAAAAAGAATTCATATCGTCAAGGTTCTGGATGGTTTCAAGGAGAAATACAGATCTACTAGACCCGCTACTCCCTTCGAGAAATCAGTAACGGGGAACTCCCCGAGGAACAAGACAATCTCCTTCATAAGGAGAAACTTTATCTCGACACCAGTAGAATACAAACCAAACTTCCTAAATTCGTGGGAAAAAGAATTAAATATATCCCTATCCCCAACAGACATAAAAGTGATCCTACAAACATCACTCGGCCTATCTCAATGCATACTCTTACAGGAAAGCCATTACAAGCTCCTTGTACGTTGGTACAAGACCCCTCAATGGCTCTTCGCTTATAAGCTTGCTCCTCACAACAGGTGTTGGAGATGCAACACTGAGGAAGGCTCATTTAAGCACATATGGTGGGAATGCACCAGGATAGCCCCTTTTTGGAAAGACATTGAAAAAGTACTACGGTCCCTCAAAACAGATTTGACAATCTCAGCGGAAATGATTTTCCTCTGGAAGCCATCCCGGGATTTTCATCCCAGAAAAGATAAATTAATCGCTTTTCTACTTGACGCAGCAAAAGCATTAATACCCACTAAATGGCTCCAAAGAGAACCCCCTACACTAAAACAATGGCAAATGAAGGTGGACTCAATCTGCAACCTGGAGGAACTCTCTAGCTGGAATAGAGGCACACAAGAGGACTTTATTATCACATGGGACCCATGGAGGAAACTAAGACGGTAGACGCATCCCCCTCCCGCCCTATGGGGTGGAATGGGGACCAAGGCTGGTTGAGACCTCGGACATTGGGACTGGCTGGATCGCTCCTGGTAACGTCAACCCGACTCCGACGGGCCTTCTGTGGTGGACATCAGTGGGGTGAGCAGATGTCGTCGGCTTCTATATCCCCCTCCCCTCCCCCTCCTTTTCCTTCCCTTCCCCTCTTCCCCTCGGACATACCCCCCTCCCTCCCCCCCCCTTTTTTTTTTCTCTTTTTCAAAAGGTTTAATTCAACAGTTAATATATAAGGATTAGACATAAGGGAAGATCTCCTTGCTAAAACAGTCCATCTTTCCGACGATCGGAGATCCGCAAATATGTGCATTATATTATGTTTATTGTCTAATGAAAATCTACCCCCTGTCAGGGGACATAACCTTGTATTGTTAAAAAATCTTAATAAAATCTGATTTACAAAAAAAAAAAAAAATCATACCAATACTATGCTCTCCCTACACTGCTGCCAGGGAAATGTGAATCTGCTGCTTTGCCCCTACTGCTTCTATGTTACTGTTGCTGGGGCCTGACTATACTCCTACTACTGAAATCTTACCAATACTATGCTCTCCCTACACTGCTGCCAGGGAAATGTGAATCTGCTGCTTTGTCCCTACTGCTTCTACGTTACTGTTGCTGGGGCCTGACTATACTCCTACTACTGAAATCGTACCAATACTATGCTCTCCCTACACTGCTGCCAGGGAAATGTGAATCTGCTGCTTTGCCCATACTGCTTCTACGTTACTGTTGCTGGGGCCTGACTATACTCCTACTACTGAAATCGTACCAATACTATGCTCTCCCTACACTGCTGCCAGGGAAATGTGAATCTGCTGCTTTGCCCATACTGCTTCTACGTTACTGTTGCTGGGGTCTGACTATACTCCTACTACTGAAATGTTACAAGTGCTGTGCTCTCCCTACACTGCTGCCAGGGAAATGTGAATCTGCTGCTTTGTCCCTATTGCTTCTACGTTACTGTTGCTGGGGCCTGACTATACTCCTACTACTGAAATCGTACCAATGCTATGCTCTCCCTACACTGCTGCCAGGGAAATGTGAATCTGCTGCTTTGCCCATACTGCTTCTACGTTACTGTTGCTGGGGCCTGACTATACTGATACTACTAATGTTGATGAAGTAGTGGAAACAGCAGATCAAGGTGCAAAGCAATGAAGTTTCTTTATTTCTTTCCTCCCAGACAGAAAAACACGACGTTTCGACTACAAGAGTCTTTGTCAAGTATGACATACTTGACAAAGACTCTTGTAGTCGAAACGTCGTGTTTTTTCTGTCTGGGAGGAAAGAAATAAAGAAACTTCATTGCTTTGCACCTTGATCTGCTGTTTCCACTACTTCATCAACATTTGTACTAAAGAGCGGCTTGGCTTGGATGCCAAACCCAGTGGGCGTGCAGGATACCTGTTCAAACCATATGGTACTCATATTGTGCTGCTGACAACTTTTTTGCTTTTGGATATACTGATACTACTGAAATGTTACTGGGGTCTGTGTATACTGTTGCAAATTAAATGTTAGTGGGGTCTCTCCTCACTGCTGCCAATGAAATGTTACAGGGGTTTGTGCATACTCTTACCGCTGAAATGTTACTAATTGCCAGCTCTGCCTATACTGCTGCTACTGCAATGTTACAGGGTAGTAGAAACGGAGGCTTCCCAAAGACATGATGGTGGCGAGGCCACGCTACTAGGTTCCACAGGCGTGACAACTTTTCAGCGACGCCGTCACCGGGAAGGTGCATATAACCACGGACACGGGGGAGGACACGTACTGCCTTAAAAACTTTCCCGTCCCCCTCCTCCAACTATGAAAACATTCTTGGCTGAAGCCCACCTGTATTTAATCTGACGTTAGCTCTGCTGTCCAGGGCACTGCAATGGGATATATTTATGTACCGCCGGTGGCTTCCTGGGACCCACCCATGCTGTCAGTCCACACGGCGTTGTAACTGCATGTGTCTACTTATAAAGAACCCCAGTCTGACTGGGGCATGCAGTGTGGGCCGAAGCCAAACTGCATTAAATCTGACGTTACCTCAGCTGTGCTGGGCACTGCAATGGGATATATTTATGTACCGCCGGTGGGTTCCAGGGAGCCACCCATGCTGTCGGTCCACAGGGACTTCACATAGGGGATTTGTACCTGCCTGTATCTATGAATTAAAAACCCCGGTCAGGTTGGGGCATGCAGTGTGGGCCGAAGCCCACCTGCATTTAATCTGACGTTACCTCAGCTGTGCTGGGCAATGCAATGGGATTTATTTATGTACCGCCGGTGGCTTCCTGGGACCCACCCATGCTGTCGGTCCACACGGAGTTGTAACTGCATGTGTCTACTTATAAAGAGCCCCAGTCTGACTGGGGCATGCAGTGTAGGCCAAAGCCCACCTGCATTTAATCTGACGTTACCTCAGCTGTGCTGGGCAATGCAATGGAATTTATTTATGTACCGCCGGTGGCTTCCTGGGACCCTCCCATGCTGTCGGTCCACACAGACTTCACAATAGGGAGTTGTACCTGCCTGTGTCTACTTATAAAAAACCCCAGTCTGACTGGCGCATGCAGTGTGGGCTGAAGCCCACCTGCATTTAATCTGACGTTAGCTCTGCTGTCCAGGGCACTGCAATGGGATATATTTATGTGCCGCCGGTGGGTTCCAAGGAGCCACCCATGGTGTGGGTGCACACGGAATTCCCATTGTGGAGTTGTATCTGCCTGTGACTATTTATAAAAAAACCCAATCAGACTGGGGCATGCAGTGTGGGCCGAAGCCCACCTGTATTTAATCTGACGTTAGCTCTACTATCCGTGGCACTGCATTGGGAAAAACTACAGGAGCAACACAGCGCTAATGAGACGTGCACAGCTACGCTAGCATAGGAGTCTGTAGGCCCGCGATTGCTGAGGGTTTCTGCAGAGGCCTATATCCTGGGTGCAGTGAAAGTCCGCTTCCTGCCTAGGATTGCTGAAGCTGTGGGCCGAGGCCTATGTCGTGGGCGCGGTGCAAGTCTGCCATGTTTGGCCGCTCAGATCAATGTTTTGTTCATGTCTTGGGCTTCCTAGGACCCACCTATGCTGTTGGTGCAAACTTAGTTCCCATCGCGGTGTTTGACCTGTCTGGCACAAAGACACTGACTGATTTGGGTAGAGGGCAGAGCGCTGATGGCTTTCCCCTTGCAGTGTGGATTGAGCTATGCGACACCTTGACACAATGAATACTATGTGGCACATGGATTCCCCATTGCTATGCTCACGTTTGCAGCTCCTGACGGAGGTGGCACAGGATTGGATGTGTCATTGCTTCTGTACAGCATTGTGGGCTATCGCCCCGCCCCTTTTAAAGAGGGTCGCTGCCTGGCCCTGCCAACCCTCTGCAGTGTGTGCCTCCGGTTTCTCCTCATGGCTGACGCACTTATAAATAGACATGAGGGTGGTGTGGCTGTGAGGCCAGCGTGTGGCATGAGGGCAGTTGAAGGCTGCGCAGGGGCACTTTTGTGTGCGCTGTGGACACTGGGCCGTGCGGGGGGTTGGGCAGCATATAACCCAGGAGAAGAGGCAGCGGTGTGTCCCGCAGGCAGTGCTTGTGCTTAGTTGCAGGTAGTGTGGTGCTTAGCTAAGATGTGGCTTACTAATGAGGGTTTGTCCGAAGTAAAACATGTTAGGGGGGTGGCCCACTCTTGCTGCTATTGTGGCTGAATAGTGGGACCTGGGAACCTGAAATGCAGCCCAGCATGTTGCCCCTCGCCTGCCCTATCCGTTTCTGTGTCGTTTCCATCACTTTTTTGGGTTTTGCAGATTTTCACCAATGAAAACCTTAGCGGAGCATGGCTAATATACAAAAATGCTCGAGTCGCCCATTAACTTCAATGGGGTTCGTTACTCGACTTATTGTGATATCAGGATGATCTCCTTCATATAAGTGGTCCACCCTTATGTAGTCCACCCTCCTAGGTCACCTCTTTACTCATATCATACATTTGCACTTTGTCTTTGTCATTGTAGTAAAGGTTCTTGTCTGTTCCTTCAGATCCCAGTATCCCGCTGTTCGGACCAATGTTCACCTGGAAGCAGGAAAAAGGCAAAAGAAATAATCCATACCTGCTGCTACGAATGTGTCCTGTGTTCACAAGGAGAGATATCCAACGTTACTGGTATATGGTAGGATGAGTAGTTATGCACCTTACAAGTGAAGTCGAGGAGAATAACCTACTAAAGGTTGTACATATAGATGTGTATACAAAACATGATAACATAATAAAATCAAATTTCAATTACTTCAAAGAGAGGCTAGAAAATATAGATTCCCCCCTAAAATTCAGGTGTGCCTTGAGTCTAAAGCCATGGGTCTAGTATGAAGCCATTTGATTGTACATCAATGGCTAAGTAAGGTACATAAAATGGATATGCTATGCGTGTTAGAGATTCTACTTTCTTTATAAAGCATAAATGAGCAAGGAATAAAAGCCTTGTATATACAATATTCATAGGCTCCCTCTCATTTGCACATGTGGCAATGAAGGAGCAGTGGCTATATTTTTAATGACAATTGTTCAGGTTGGCACATATTTTCTTGTGGAACCAAACGTGTGCAGCTGATGAAAGTGTTAGTGTAGAATTCTGTCACTGGAGCGCTGCAGTGACTAGTAGTGTGGGTCCATACAATTCTGTTTGCTTGTGAATGAAAAAGTGTGCATTCCATCAACTGGAAATACTGTCACGCCCACAGTAATACCGTACACTTCAAGACAATATAATAGAAAATCATTAAAAATGAGTAGGTTTACTTTAAAATTAATAAAAAATATGTACGGATACATAGTAAAATCAATATATTAAAAATAAAATAGAATTTACAGGCAGTTGAGTAATTGACACATGATGTATTAAAATTATAAATTATAAGGTGTTTGCTGACAAGGGGAGGAGCCTAAATCAAAGCGTCTCCTAGAAGCATTTCAAAAAATATCCTAAAAGAGAACAAAACGTGCGCCAAACATGAGGGGAAAAAAAAAAAATAAAAAAATATATATATATATATATATATTTACACAATTAAAAATATATAAAAATATAATAAAATAATAAAACATTTAACAATAAATAATAGCATATTTGCTAAAAGGTAAAAATAGGTTATAACTAGAGATGAGCGAGCAACAAAATGCTCGAGTGCTCGTTACTCGAGTCGAACTTTCAGTGATGCTCGAGAGTTCGTTTCCAGTAACGAACCCCATTGAAGTCAATGGGCGACTCGAGCATTTTTGTATATGACTGGTGCTGCGCTAGGGTTTTCATTTGTGAAAATCTTAGCAAATCACCAAAGTCATGTAAAAAACACAGAAATGGATAGGGCAGGCAAGGAGCAACATGCAGGGCTGCATTTCGGGCTCCGAGGTCTCACTTTTAAGCCACAATAGTGGCAAGGGTAAGACCCCCCCCACCCCACCCCCCCCACACTGCTCTGTCAGCATAACGATCCTTCTCCTCTGCCACAGCTGTTACAGCAGAAGGATGTTAGCCCATTGAATTCAATGGAGCCGGCAATACAGCCGGCTCCATTGAAAGCAATGGGCTGCCGGCGAGCGCGGGATGAATTTTCGGGAAGGGCTTAAAAATATAAGCCCTTACCTGAAAATCATCCTAAAATGTGTAAAAAAAAAAAAAAAAAAAAAGGTATACTCCCCTTTCCGCTGCAGCCGGAGTTCAGCGCGTCTGGCCGGCAGTTCTCCTGAACTGCTTTCTGTAGTATTCAGCAGGTGGGGATTTAAAATCCCTGCCTGCTGAATGAGCTGCCTCTGATTGGTCACAGCCTCACCAATCAGAGGCAGCTCTCACTCACCCATTCATGAATTCATGAATGGGTGAGTGAGTGCTGCCTCTGATTGGCTCAGCAGGGACCAATCAGGGGCAGCTCTCAGCTGAATGACAGCTGAGAGCTGCCCCTGATTGGTCCCTGCGCTGAGCTAATCAGAGGCAGCACTCACTCACCCATTCATGAATTCATGAATGGGTGAGTGAGAGCTGCCTCTGATTGGTGAGGCTGTGACCAATCAGAGGCAGCTCATTCAGCAATCGTGGACCGGATGGACTAACGAGCAGTTGCTTAACTTTGAGATAACAACTTACAGCGGAGTGACACAGCTCATAACTAGAGATGAGCGAGCACCAAAATGCTCGGGTGCTCATTACTCGAGTCGAAATTTCCGCGATGCTCGAGGGTTCGTTTTGAGTAATGAACCCCATTGAAGTCAATGGGCGACTCGAGCATTTTTGTATATCGCCGATGCTCGCTAATGTTTTCATTTGTGAAAATCTGGGAAATTCAAGTAAGTGATGGGAACGACACAGAAACGGATAGGGCAGGCGAGGGGCTACATGTTGGGCTGCATCTCAAATTCCCAGGTCCCACTATTAAGCCACAATAGCGGCAAGAGTGCCCCACCCCCCAACAATTTTTACTTCTGAAAAATCCTCATTAGCAAGGCATACCTTAGCTAAGCACCACACTACCTCCAACAAAGCACAATCACTGCCTGCATGACACTCCGCTGCCCCTTCTCCTGGGTAACATGCTGCCCAACCCCCCCCGCACGACCCAGTGTCCACAGCGCACACCAAAGTGTCCCTGCGCAGACTTCAGCTGCCCTCATGCCACACGCTGGCCTCACAGCCACACCACCCTCATGGCTATTTATAAGTGCATCTGCCATGAGGAGAAACTGGAGGCACACACTGCAGAGGGTTGGCAGGGCCAAGCAGCGACCCTCTTGAAAAGGGGCGGGGCGATAGCCCACAATGCTGTACAGAAGCAATGACACATCCAATCCTGTGCCACCTCCGTCAGGAGCTGCACACGTGGGCATAGCAATGGGGAACCCATGTGCCACATACTATTCATTCTGTCAAGGTGTCGCATAGCTCAATCGACACTGCAAGGGGAAAGCCGTCTGTGCTCTGCTCCCTACCCAAGTCAGTCAGTGTCTTTGTGCCAGACAGGTCAAACACCGCGATGGGAGCTAAGTTTGCACCAACAGCATAGGTGGGTCCTGGGAAACCCAAGACATGAACCAAAAATTGATCTGACCGGCCAAACATGGCAGACTTGCACCGCGCCCACGACATAGGCCTCGGCCCACAGCTTCAGCAATCCTAGGCAGGAAGCGGACTTTCACTGCACCCAGAACATAGGCCTCTGCACAAACCCCCAGCAATCGCGGGCCTACAGCGGACTCCTATGCTAGCGTAGCTGTGCACGTCTCATTAGCGCTGTATTGCTCCTGTAGTTTGTCCTAATGCAGTGCCCCAGGTAGTAGAGCTAACGTCAGATTAAATACAGGTGGGCTTCGGCCCACACTGCATGCCCCAGTCTGACCGGGGTTTTTTATAAATAGTCACAGGCAGGTACAACTCCGCAATGTGAATTCCGTGTGTACCCACAGCATGGGTGGCTCCCTGGAACCCACTGGCGGTACATAAACAAATCCCATTGCAGTGCCCAGCACAGCTGAGGTAACGTCAGATTAAATGCAGGTGGGCTTCGGCCCACACTGCATGCCCCAGTCAGACTGGGGTTCTTTATAAGTAGACACATGCAGTTACAACTCCGTGTGGACCGACAGCATAGGTGGGTCCCAGGAAGCCACCGGCGGTACATAAATAAATCCCATTGCATTGCCCAGCACAGCTGAGGTAACATCAGAATAAATGCAGGTGGGCTTCGGCCCACACTGCATGCCCCACTCAGACCGGGGTTTTTTATAAATAGTCACAGGTACAACTCCGCAATGGGAATTCCGTGTGCACCCACAGCATGGGTGGCTCCCTGGAACCCACCGGCGGTACATAAACAAATCCCATTGCAGTGCCCTGGACAGCTGAGGTAGTAATGTCAGGTTTAATGCAGGTGGGCTTCGGCCCACACTGCATGCCCCAGTCAGACTGGGGTTCTTTATAAGTAGACACATGCAGTTACAACTCCGTGTAGACCGACAGCACAGGTGGGACCCAGGAAGCCACCGGCGGTACATAAATAAATCCCATTGCATTGCCCAGCACAGCTGAGGTAACGTCAGATTAAATGCAGGTGGGCTTCGGCCCACACTGCATGCCCCAGTCTGACCGGGGTTTTTTTTTTATAAATCAATATTTATTAGTTTTAGAATAAACACAGATATACATAACAAACATATATCAAAGAAGGGGTACAAATATAAACCATAAAGGCACAGGTGAGCCTCCCCCGTGAGTTCTGGAGCAAGATATAACGTAACTCTTAATACATCTACAGGCTGGGGGGGGGCACTTAATCGAGAAGAGAGGGGTATGTGGACCCCTTCTTGAGTGTGAGGCTGTAGCTGAGGTGAGATAGCTATAGGTTGCGCTCAGCCGCCTCTTAGATACAGACAGTACAAGACAAACAGTCGGGGGAGTAAATTACAGAGTAGTGGGGAAGGGAAGAGAGGGGAGGGGTGGGGAGAGATGTGGTAGGAAAGGGGAGGGGAGGGGTACTGCACTTCCAGAGTAGATCCGTGTCTCGTTGTGCCGTTTGATCGTATGCGCGATCAAAAGGTCGCCCGATATCTTCCCTCTTTAGAGCTAAGGGGAGCAAACGGCGTTTCGGGGATCAACCGCCACACAGGGGAACCAGGAGGAGGGTTCAACCGCAGAGGACTAGAGTGCCTGGGTCACGAGTCCACTTTCCTAATTTCCTGCCAGGGTTCCCAGATCTTCAAGAATCTATCATGTGTTCCGTTTGACCAGCTTGAGAGCTCCTCTAAATTCGCTAACCAATCAACTTTGGACCTCCACAGGGCCATCGTCGGAGGGTCCCTCTGCTTCCACAAAAGTGGAATAAGAGATTTGGCAGAGTCGATCAGCAGGGCAACAAGCTTGTGCTTGTACGGGTGGAAGGCAGGGGTAGGTCTCCACAGGAGGACCACATCTGGGGAGAGCACTAAGTCTGGTAGGAGTTTTTTTCACACGATTGCCAAATCCTTCCAGAAAGGAATGATATTCGGGCAATCCCACCAAATATGAAGGTAGGAGCCCGTGGAACTCCCACATCTCCAGCACATGTCCTCCGCCACCAAATTATGGTCATGCAGCCACTGCGGGGTCCTGTACCACCGCGCCAGGAGCTTGTAATGTGACTCCTGGGCGGTGACGCAGGGGGAGAGCCCGAAAGCTGTCTTCAAAATCGCTTTGGTCTCGCTTTCTGAGAGGGAAATGTGTAGCTCCTTCTCCCAGGAGAAGAGGAAGGCAGGTTTCCCAGATGAGGGGCGGGAAACGAACTTTTTGCGGATGAGAGAAATTTTCCTGAAAGAGGGGTTAGGGAAGATGCCAATTGCGGTTTCAAAAGGGGTAACTGGTCTAGAGGGACCGCGGGTTTTCCGAAATTCGCTCAGGACCTTCATCACATGGGCCGACACCAAGAAGGGGAGGGGGCGATTTGGTAGGAGATCGTCCGTAAGAGTGAGGTCGGCCCCCTGCTCAAGGGTAGGTACATCGTGGAAGTGTTTGCCAGAGAGCATCCTCCACGCCCGTGTCGAGCAAGAGTCTAGGGAAAGATTCATAAATTTATATAAGGCAGACAGGGGCGTGCGAGGGGAAGGGAGGGGGGGCAAGGTCCTCCCCAAGACAGCCCAGGATTCCATTGCTCCCTCCAGAAGAGGATTTTTCTTCCGATCTCTTCTGCTGGTCCCCTCAGGGAACCAGAGATCCTCTATCAGAGTAGGGCCGTAGGATCCTTTTGCCAGGCGTTGTAACAGCGGATCTCTACTAGGGTGTGTAAGCTCTATCCAGTGGTTCAAGAGAGTAGCAAGATAGAACTCCCGTGGACAGGGGAGGTCCACTCCTCCTTCCGTGCGCCTTTTAATCAATAGGCCATAAGCCAGTCTAGGCCTCCTTCCCATCCAGAGATATCTGGAAAAGATTGTGCGAAGTGCTTTGAAGAAGCTGGCTGGGAGGGAAATGGGGAGGAGCCTCATTTTATAAAGGATTATTGGGATAACATAGGATTTTAGGATGTTCTTACGACCTAGCCATGAGATAAAAGGGAGATCATATGATCTTAGCAGTTTTTTAACTTTGGCCAGGACGGGGAGGAAATTTGTCGCGAATAGGTCTTCCGCTTTCTTGGGTATCTTTATGCCTAGGAAATCGATTGTCATGTCGGACCACGCAAATGGGGATACTTTTTTGACAGCATTAATTTGGTTGGCGGGAATGGAAACATTTAGAGCAATTGACTTGGTGAAATTAATTTTAAAATTAGAGCGGTCACCAAAATTTTCTAGCATAGAAACCAGGCGAGGGAGCCCCTCCTCCGGGTTAGTAATAAGGAAAATAATATCGTCGGCGTAAGCCGCCGTCGAGAGAGTGTCGTTCCCAATTTTGAGACCTTTTATGGAAGGGTCCGATCTCACTTTTTGGAGAAGAGGCTCCAAGGCCAGGACAAAGAGCGTAGGGGAGAGGGGACACCCCTGCCTAGTGCCATTTCCTATTTCAAAGGAAGGGGAGAGAGAACCGTTAATCTTGAGTCTCGCATGGGGCATTGCGTCGAGAGAGAAGATCGCTGAGACGAATTGGGGTGGGAGATTAAAGTGTAGCAAGGCTTGCTCCATATATGTCCAATTCACGCGATCAAACGCCTTTTCGGCATCAGTACCTACTAAGGCGAGTGATATGTTTCGTTTTTGGGCAAATCTAGCAGCATGTAAGAGTCTGAGACAACTGTCTCTCCCCTCTCTTCCCCGCACAAAGCCCGCCTGTTCAGGGTTGATCAAGAAGGTAGTATGTTTTTCTAGGCGTTTTGTTAGGATTTTGGCCCACAATTTCATGTCGAAATTAATCAGGGAGATGGGGCGGTAGCTCCCGCAAGACTCAGGGTCTTTGTTCTCTTTGTGCACCAGAGTAATATGCGCTTCTTGCGCTTGTCTAGGCAGGGGGGTCCCGCTCAGGAGAGCATTGTACAAGTCTACTAATCTAGGAATGAGCGAAGTACTCAGGGCCTTATAGTATATAAGGGGGAGGCCGTCTGGGCCTGGGCTTTTACCCGGGGGAGATGAGTTTATAAGGTCTTGTATCTCTTGCGGGGTGATTGGGGACAGGAGGGATGTGGTCTCGTCATCTGGAATTTTGGGGAGGTTTAGGTCTTTGAGGAAGTGGTCGATTTGTTTTTTCAAGACAGCTCTTTTTTCAGGAGTGGGAGGATCTTTAAGGTTGTATAGACGGGAATAAAAGGATTGAAATTCTTTGGCAATATCAGGGGTAGATGTGACGCGATGGCCCGTGGGGGATTTAATGGTCTTAATAAGGTTCCTTGCTTGGGCTTTTTTGATAAGGGACGACGTGAATTTGCTACCCTTGTTACCTTGGGCGTAAGAGATATGTCTGAGGTATAGATGCTTTTTGTTAAACCTAGCTTCCAAAAGGAGTTTAAGTTCAGTTCGGAGGGAGGTGAGTTTCTCCATGGCCGCTACACTTTGTGAGAGCTTAGTCACACGCTCTAATTTGGCAATTTGACCAAGTTTATCATCAATGTCTTTCTGTTGTTTCTTCTTTGCTCTGGATCCAGCAGAGATCAGAAGGCCTCTCACATAGGCCTCATGAGCCTCCCATACCACCGGAACTGCCATATCCTCAGTGGTGTTGAGTTGGAAATATTCTTCCAACGCTTTGTTGAGCTGGGCTCTATCCTCAGCCGAATCCAGGAGAGAGGGGTTGAGTCTCCATCTCCACTCGCGGGGAGTGGAGCCTGGAAGGTAGATAGACAAGTGGACTGGGGCGTGGTCCGACAAGGCAATGGAGTCTATCTCAGCTTTTTTCGTGTATTGTAGGAAGGAGGAGGAAATAAAAACATAGTCTAACCGCTGGAAGGAGGAGTGGACCTGCGAGAAGAAGGTATAATCCCTGGAGGATGGGTTAGAGTACCTCCAGGCGTCCACGATATGGAGTTGCGCGAGGGATCTGCTGAGTTTACTTAATTTCCTCTGTGAAATCTGGGATTTTCCAGTCGATGAGTCTATGGAGGGGGAGATGGTGAGATTAAAATCTCCACCCAGGATGACCTGCCCAGTGGCGAAGATCCTGAGCGCTTCTAATTGTTTTGTGAGCCATTCTACTTGGTCCTTATTAGGGGCGTAGAGGTTGGCAAGGATAATTTTAGTTTCGTTTAGGTAGCCCCTCAGGAACAGAACTCTGCCCTCCTCATCTGCGAAGCGAGCCTCGCAACTAAACTTAAGGGACTTGTGTATTAGTGTGGACACACCCTTGGAGGCAGAGGAGGGGTGGGAGCTGTGGAAAGCTAGCGGGAACTGCCCCCCCAGGAAGAGATAGGCATCTGTCCCCTTTAAAATGGGTCTCCTGCAGAAACACTACCCCAGAGCCATACCTTTTCAGAAGAAGGGCCATGTGGTGTCTTTTGCTAGGAGAGTTGACTCCATTCACATTGAAGGTAGTAAATAGTAGAGGTTTTGCCATCACGGACACGCAGGAGTGGCCGGAAGTACCTTAGCAAGGGGGTAGAGAGAGGAAGCAAGATTATGTAAGTGAGCGCTTAGTGACTTAGAACTAATTCCTTGTCACTCGGTCGGACACGGAGGGAAGAGGAGATGGAGGGGAAGTGCAGAGAGTGAGAGGGGAAAACACTGGGTAGACACAAAAGGGAGAACAAGTGCTGGAAAAAAAAAAATGTGTCGCAAACTACGACACTAAAAACGTAAATTTAGGTCAGCAGGTCAGCAGACTTGAGCAGACCCTGCTGGGGGATGAGGGCGAGTTGTGTGTGCCTTACCGGGAAGGCCCACCAACTGCGTCAATAGTAGCCTGAACAGGTAGGCGCCCCCAGGAGCCTAGAGCTGAGGGGCAAATGCCTTAGGTAGTTGATCGCTATAAGGGAGAAGAAAAGGAACATTAATGCATTAACTTGTTTAACGCGGTAAATAACAAAGTCATCATATACGAACACGTTGCCGAGATCTTACGAAAACAATAAAAGGTCGCCAGATCAGGAAGCAGCGGAATAACAGGTACATCCAAAGGATGGTGATAGGAAAAAAGAAAACCTAAGAGTCTCCTCATCTTCACCCGTCAGGGCCAGCAGGAGGGTCCTTCGCTTTCTTTTTTTACCTCTGGGCGATTTGAGGCTACCCGCTGGCTGCCAGACCTCCGGGGGGGGGGGGGGGGGGGTGTCAGCTTAGGGAGCCTGGGGAGCTCCGGGAGAGGCAGCCAGTTCGGCAGCTCAATCGGGTCCATTTCAAGGTGTTCCCATGCATCGTTGAGGTCTTCTGGAGTACGGATGAGAAGTCTGCGTCCCTTGTAGGTGATGTTGATGCCAAAGGGAAAGAGCCATGCGTAACAAATGTCTTGTGCTCTTAGGGCCTCCAACAGAGGACGCATGATTCGTCTCTTTAATAGGGTGGCAGGGGAAAGATCCTGGAAGATCTGGACCGGGGAGTCCCCATATTTTAAGTCCTTGTGTTGTCTGGCAGCTTTAAGGACGGCAGACGTGCCCTGAAAGGTGAGGAGCCTGCAGATAACATCCCTGGGGGGCTCTGTAGGAGGAGGGGGGGTCTCAGAGCGCGGTGGATACGCTCCACAGAAATTGTCGCTGCTCTGTCTTGCCCAAGTAACTGACCAAATATTTCTGAGGCGATTTTAGGCAAGGCTTCCGTCGCCCAGGATTCAGGTAAGCCTTTAAGGCGGACATTACATCTCCGATTTCTGTTCTCCAGATCTTCTTGGAGAATGAGAGCTTTATTTAAATTAGCGTGCTGCTCCTTTAAGACTGCAGCCATAGCTAGAGCATGTGTTGTGACTGATGCAGAGGCAGATTCAAGCTCCTCCACTCTGCAGCCCATCTGCCTTATATCGTCTTTTATCTCTGTCAGCTCACTAATAAGAGGGCGCAGAGCGTTAGTCAGCAGCTCTTTCATAAACCCCCG
Organism: Eleutherodactylus coqui; assembly: GCF_035609145.1. Lineage (NCBI taxonomy): Eukaryota > Metazoa > Chordata > Amphibia > Anura > Eleutherodactylidae > Eleutherodactylus > Eleutherodactylus coqui. The sequence goes on from NC_089843.1 coordinate 30,977,662, forward strand.
GGAAACAGTTCCTGAGTCCTCTTCATCTGAGGATGTATCACCCTCCCCCTCCTTACTGTATGCAGAAGCAGCCTCCGAGGCCGCAGCCATCTTGCTGGACGGGTGAGGAGAGCGGGAGCCCCGTTCCTTTAGAAATCGCTGCATCCCCGTCTGGCTCTTAGATGTCTTCGGTGTGCTGGTATGTTCTCCTCCTTTTTCCTTTGCTTGTTTGGGCATTTTGCCGCTATTATCGCTGCTGGGAGCTCTCTGAGGGCACCGTTCTGTGGGAGCTCCGGTCCTAAGCTGCCATCACGCTCCGCAGTCAGGCTCCGCCCGCTGACCGGGTTTTTTAATACATAGACACAGGCAGGTACAAATCCCTAATGTGAAGTCCGTGTGGACCCAAAGCATGGGTGGCTCCCTGGAACCCACCGGCGGTACATAAACAAATCCCATTGCAGTGCCCTGGACAGCAGAGCTAAGGTCAGATACAATACAGGTGTGCTTCGGCCCACAGTGCATGCCCCAGTCAGACTGGTAACATGTACCTTAACAGTAACTACGTTAGTGGGAATGTGGTGGCGACTGCAGACCTAGTAGCGCGGTTTTATTTAGTTGGTTTTCGGAATGTGGCCAGGATTAAGTGGGCCGTGGCGGGGGGATGGTGGGGGGGCTCTCTTGTTGTGTCGTTAAAGGTAAAATTCTTGGACTGCCACCAGACGGAGCAATGCAAAGGTATTTGCCAAGAATGTTTTCTTTGTTGGAGGAGAAGGGGGATGTTTTTGAGGCACTACGTGTCCTCTCCACGTGTTCGTGGATATATGCACCTTACCAGTAGCCGCGTTGGTGGGAAGTGGCCTCGCCACCATCATGTCTTTGGGAAGCCTCCGTTTCCACACCCCAGTGACATAGCATTAGCAGCGCTATAGGCAGAGCCCATAATTAGTAACATTTCAGCGGTAGCATTAGGGACAGGCCCCAGTAACATATCACTAGCAGCATTATAGGGGGAGCACAGTATTAGTTCCATTTCAGTAGTAGTAGCAGTCCAGACAGGCCCCAGTAACAATTCCGAAGCAGCAGTATAGGGGGAGCACAGTATTAGTTCCATTTCAGTAATAGTAGCACTCAAGACAGGCCCCAGGTAGTAGAGCTAACGTCAGATTAAATACAGGTGGGCTTCGGCCCACACTGCATGCCCCAGTCTGACCGGGGTTTTTTATAAATAGTCACAGGCAGGTACAACTCCGCAATGTGAATTCCGTGTGTACCCACAGCATGGGTGGCTCCCTGGAACCCACTGGCGGTACATAAACAAATCCCATTGCAGTGCCCAGCACAGCTGAGGTAACGTCAGATTAAATGCAGGTGGGCTTCGGCCCACACTGCATGCCCCAGTCAGACTGGGGTTCTTTATAAGTAGACACATGCAGTTACAACTCCGTGTGGACCGACAGCATAGGTGGGTCCCAGGAAGCCACCGGCGGTACATAAATAAATCCCATTGCATTGCCCAGCACAGCTGAGGTAACATCAGAATAAATGCAGGTGGGCTTCGGCCCACACTGCATGCCCCACTCAGACCGGGGTTTTTTATAAATAGTCACAGGTACAACTCCGCAATGGGAATTCCGTGTGCACCCACAGCATGGGTGGCTCCCTGGAACCCACCGGCGGTACATAAACAAATCCCATTGCAGTGCCCTGGACAGCTGAGGTAGTAATGTCAGGTTTAATGCAGGTGGGCTTCGGCCCACACTGCATGCCCCAGTCAGACTGGGGTTCTTTATAAGTAGACACATGCAGTTACAACTCCGTGTAGACCGACAGCATAGGTGGGACCCAGGAAGCCACCGGCGGTACATAAATAAATCCCATTGCATTGCCCAGCACAGCTGAGGTAACGTCAGATTAAATGCAGGTGGGCTTCGGCCCACACTGCATGCCCCAGTCTGACCGGGGTTTTTTTTTTATAAATCAATATTTATTAGTTTTAGAATAAACACAGATATACATAACAAACATATATCAAAGAAGGGGTACAAATATAAACCATAAAGGCACAGGTGAGCCTCCCCCGTGAGTTCTGGAGCAAGATATAACGTAACTCTTAATACATCTACAGGCTGGGGGGGGGCACTTAATCGAGAAGAGAGGGGTATGTGGACCCCTTCTTGAGTGTGAGGCTGTAGCTGAGGTGAGATAGCTATAGGTTGCGCTCAGCCGCCTCTTAGATACAGACAGTACAAGACAAACAGTCGGGGGAGTAAATTACAGAGTAGTGGGGAAGGGAAGAGAGGGGAGGGGTGGGGAGAGATGTGGTAGGAAAGGGGAGGGGAGGGGTACTGCACTTCCAGAGTAGATCCGTGTCTCGTTGTGCCGTTTGATCGTATGCGCGATCAAAAAGGTCGCCCGATATCTTCCCTCTTTAGAGCTAAGGGGAGCAAACGGCGTTTCGGGGATCAACCGCCACACAGGGGAACCAGGAGGAGGGTTCAACCGCAGAGGACTAGAGTGCCTGGGTCACGAGTCCACTTTCCTAATTTCCTGCCAGGGTTCCCAGATCTTCAAGAATCTATCATGTGTTCCGTTTGACCAGCTTGAGAGCTCCTCTAAATTCGCTAACCAATCAACTTTGGACCTCCACAGGGCCATCGTCGGAGGGTCCCTCTGCTTCCACAAAAGTGGAATAAGAGATTTGGCAGAGTCGATCAGCAGGGCAACAAGCTTGTGCTTGTACGGGTGGAAGGCAGGGGTAGGTCTCCACAGGAGGACCACATCTGGGGAGAGCACTAAGTCTGGTAGGAGTTTTTTTCACACGATTGCCAAATCCTTCCAGAAAGGAATGATATTCGGGCAATCCCACCAAATATGAAGGTAGGAGCCCGTGGAACTCCCACATCTCCAGCACATGTCCTCCGCCACCAAATTATGGTCATGCAGCCACTGCGGGGTCCTGTACCACCGCGCCAGGAGCTTGTAATGTGACTCCTGGGCGGTGACGCAGGGGGAGAGCCCGAAAGCTGTCTTCAAAATCGCTTTGGTCTCGCTTTCTGAGAGGGAAATGTGTAGCTCCTTCTCCCAGGAGAAGAGGAAGGCAGGTTTCCCAGATGAGGGGCGGGAAACGAACTTTTTGCGGATGAGAGAAATTTTCCTGAAAGAGGGGTTAGGGAAGATGCCAATTGCGGTTTCAAAAGGGGTAACTGGTCTAGAGGGACCGCGGGTTTTCCGAAATTCGCTCAGGACCTTCATCACATGGGCCGACACCAAGAAGGGGAGGGGGCGATTTGGTAGGAGATCGTCCGTAAGAGTGAGGTCGGCCCCCTGCTCAAGGGTAGGTACATCGTGGAAGTGTTTGCCAGAGAGCATCCTCCACGCCCGTGTCGAGCAAGAGTCTAGGGAAAGATTCATAAATTTATATAAGGCAGACAGGGGCGTGCGAGGGGAAGGGAGGGGGGGCAAGGTCCTCCCCAAGACAGCCCAGGATTCCATTGCTCCCTCCAGAAGAGGATTTTTCTTCCGATCTCTTCTGCTGGTCCCCTCAGGGAACCAGAGATCCTCTATCAGAGTAGGGCCGTAGGATCCTTTTGCCAGGCGTTGTAACAGCGGATCTCTACTAGGGTGTGTAAGCTCTATCCAGTGGTTCAAGAGAGTAGCAAGATAGAACTCCCGTGGACAGGGGAGGTCCACTCCTCCTTCCGTGCGCCTTTTAATCAATAGGCCATAAGCCAGTCTAGGCCTCCTTCCCATCCAGAGATATCTGGAAAAGATTGTGCGAAGTGCTTTGAAGAAGCTGGCTGGGAGGGAAATGGGGAGGAGCCTCATTTTATAAAGGATTATTGGGATAACATAGGATTTTAGGATGTTCTTACGACCTAGCCATGAGATAAAAGGGAGATCATATGATCTTAGCAGTTTTTTAACTTTGGCCAGGACGGGGAGGAAATTTGTCGCGAATAGGTCTTCCGCTTTCTTGGGTATCTTTATGCCTAGGAAATCGATTGTCATGTCGGACCACGCAAATGGGGATACTTTTTTGACAGCATTAATTTGGTTGGCGGGAATGGAAACATTTAGAGCAATTGACTTGGTGAAATTAATTTTAAAATTAGAGCGGTCACCAAAATTTTCTAGCATAGAAACCAGGCGAGGGAGCCCCTCCTCCGGGTTAGTAATAAGGAAAATAATATCGTCGGCGTAAGCCGCCGTCGAGAGAGTGTCGTTCCCAATTTTGAGACCTTTTATGGAAGGGTCCGATCTCACTTTTTGGAGAAGAGGCTCCAAGGCCAGGACAAAGAGCGTAGGGGAGAGGGGACACCCCTGCCTAGTGCCATTTCCTATTTCAAAGGAAGGGGAGAGAGAACCGTTAATCTTGAGTCTCGCATGGGGCATTGCGTCGAGAGAGAAGATCGCTGAGACGAATTGGGGTGGGAGATTAAAGTGTAGCAAGGCTTGCTCCATATATGTCCAATTCACGCGATCAAACGCCTTTTCGGCATCAGTACCTACTAAGGCGAGTGATATGTTTCGTTTTTGGGCAAATCTAGCAGCATGTAAGAGTCTGAGACAACTGTCTCTCCCCTCTCTTCCCCGCACAAAGCCCGCCTGTTCAGGGTTGATCAAGAAGGTAGTATGTTTTTCTAGGCGTTTTGTTAGGATTTTGGCCCACAATTTCATGTCGAAATTAATCAGGGAGATGGGGCGGTAGCTCCCGCAAGACTCAGGGTCTTTGTTCTCTTTGTGCACCAGAGTAATATGCGCTTCTTGCGCTTGTCTAGGCAGGGGGGTCCCGCTCAGGAGAGCATTGTACAAGTCTACTAATCTAGGAATGAGCGAAGTACTCAGGGCCTTATAGTATATAAGGGGGAGGCCGTCTGGGCCTGGGCTTTTACCCGGGGGAGATGAGTTTATAAGGTCTTGTATCTCTTGCGGGGTGATTGGGGACAGGAGGGATGTGGTCTCGTCATCTGGAATTTTGGGGAGGTTTAGGTCTTTGAGGAAGTGGTCGATTTGTTTTTTCAAGACAGCTCTTTTTTCAGGAGTGGGAGGATCTTTAAGGTTGTATAGACGGGAATAAAAGGATTGAAATTCTTTGGCAATATCAGGGGTAGATGTGACGCGATGGCCCGTGGGGGATTTAATGGTCTTAATAAGGTTCCTTGCTTGGGCTTTTTTGATAAGGGACGACGTGAATTTGCTACCCTTGTTACCTTGGGCGTAAGAGATATGTCTGAGGTATAGATGCTTTTTGTTAAACCTAGCTTCCAAAAGGAGTTTAAGTTCAGTTCGGAGGGAGGTGAGTTTCTCCATGGCCGCTACACTTTGTGAGAGCTTAGTCACACGCTCTAATTTGGCAATTTGACCAAGTTTATCATCAATGTCTTTCTGTTGTTTCTTCTTTGCTCTGGATCCAGCAGAGATCAGAAGGCCTCTCACATAGGCCTCATGAGCCTCCCATACCACCGGAACTGCCATATCCTCAGTGGTGTTGAGTTGGAAATATTCTTCCAACGCTTTGTTGAGCTGGGCTCTATCCTCAGCCGAATCCAGGAGAGAGGGGTTGAGTCTCCATCTCCACTCGCGGGGAGTGGAGCCTGGAAGGTAGATAGACAAGTGGACTGGGGCGTGGTCCGACAAGGCAATGGAGTCTATCTCAGCTTTTTTCGTGTATTGTAGGAAGGAGGAGGAAATAAAAACATAGTCTAACCGCTGGAAGGAGGAGTGGACCTGCGAGAAGAAGGTATAATCCCTGGAGGATGGGTTAGAGTACCTCCAGGCGTCCACGATATGGAGTTGCGCGAGGGATCTGCTGAGTTTACTTAATTTCCTCTGTGAAATCTGGGATTTTCCAGTCGATGAGTCTATGGAGGGGGAGATGGTGAGATTAAAATCTCCACCCAGGATGACCTGCCCAGTGGCGAAGATCCTGAGCGCTTCTAATTGTTTTGTGAGCCATTCTACTTGGTCCTTATTAGGGGCGTAGAGGTTGGCAAGGGTAATTTTAGTTTCGTTTAGGTAGCCCCTCAGGAACAGAACTCTGCCCTCCTCATCTGCGAAGCGAGCCTCGCAACTAAACTTAAGGGACTTGTGTATTAGTGTGGACACACCCTTGGAGGCAGAGGAGGGGTGGGAGCTGTGGAAAGCTAGCGGGAACTGCCCCCCCAGGAAGAGATAGGCATCTGTCCCCTTTAAAATGGGTCTCCTGCAGAAACACTACCCCAGAGCCATACCTTTTCAGAAGAAGGGCCATGTGGTGTCTTTTGCTAGGAGAGTTGACTCCATTCACATTGAAGGTAGTAAATAGTAGAGGTTTTGCCATCACGGACACGCAGGAGTGGCCGGAAGTACCTTAGCAAGGGGGTAGAGAGAGGAAGCAAGATTATGTAAGTGAGCGCTTAGTGACTTAGAACTAATTCCTTGTCACTCGGTCGGACACGGAGGGAAGAGGAGATGGAGGGGAAGTGCAGAGAGTGAGAGGGGAAAACACTGGGTAGACACAAAAGGGAGAACAAGTGCTGGAAAAAAAAAAAATGTGTCGCAAACTACGACACTAAAAACGTAAATTTAGGTCAGCAGGTCAGCAGACTTGAGCAGACCCTGCTGGGGGATGAGGGCGAGTTGTGTGTGCCTTACCGGGAAGGCCCACCAACTGCGTCAATAGTAGCCTGAACAGGTAGGCGCCCCCAGGAGCCTAGAGCTGAGGGGCAAATGCCTTAGGTAGTTGATCGCTATAAGGGAGAAGAAAAGGAACATTAATGCATTAACTTGTTTAACGCGGTAAATAACAAAGTCATCATATACGAACACGTTGCCGAGATCTTACGAAAACAATAAAAGGTCGCCAGATCAGGAAGCAGCGGAATAACAGGTACATCCAAAGGATGGTGATAGGAAAAAAGAAAACCTAAGAGTCTCCTCATCTTCACCCGTCAGGGCCAGCAGGAGGGTCCTTCGCTTTCTTTTTTTACCTCTGGGCGATTTGAGGCTACCCGCTGGCTGCCAGACCTCCGGGGGGGGGGGGGTGTCAGCTTAGGGAGCCTGGGGAGCTCCGGGAGAGGCAGCCAGTTCGGCAGCTCAATCGGGTCCATTTCAAGGTGTTCCCATGCATCGTTGAGGTCTTCTGGAGTACGGATGAGAAGTCTGCGTCCCTTGTAGGTGATGTTGATGCCAAAGGGAAAGAGCCATGCGTAACAAATGTCTTGTGCTCTTAGGGCCTCCAACAGAGGACGCATGATTCGTCTCTTTAATAGGGTGGCAGGGGAAAGATCCTGGAAGATCTGGACCGGGGAGTCCCCATATTTTAAGTCCTTGTGTTGTCTGGCAGCTTTAAGGACGGCAGACGTGCCCTGAAAGGTGAGGAGCCTGCAGATAACATCCCTGGGGGGCTCTGTAGGAGGAGGGGGGGTCTCAGAGCGCGGTGGATACGCTCCACAGAAATTGTCGCTGCTCTGTCTTGCCCAAGTAACTGACCAAATATTTCTGAGGCGATTTTAGGCAAGGCTTCCGTCGCCCAGGATTCAGGTAAGCCTTTAAGGCGGACATTACATCTCCGATTTCTGTTCTCCAGATCTTCTTGGAGAATGAGAGCTTTATTTAAATTAGCGTGCTGCTCCTTTAAGACTGCAGCCATAGCTAGAGCATGTGTTGTGACTGATGCAGAGGCAGATTCAAGCTCCTCCACTCTGCAGCCCATCTGCCTTATATCGTCTTTTATCTCTGTCAGCTCACTAATAAGAGGGCGCAGAGCGTTAGTCAGCAGCTCTTTCATAAACCCCCGGGAAACAGTTCCTGAGTCCTCTTCATCTGAGGATGTATCACCCTCCCCCTCCTTACTGTATGCAGAAGCAGCCTCCGAGGCCGCAGCCATCTTGCTGGACGGGTGAGGAGAGCGGGAGCCCCGTTCCTTTAGAAATCGCTGCATCCCCGTCTGGCTCTTAGATGTCTTCGGTGTGCTGGTATGTTCTCCTCCTTTTTCCTTTGCTTGTTTGGGCATTTTGCCGCTATTATCGCTGCTGGGAGCTCTCTGAGGGCACCGTTCTGTGGGAGCTCCGGTCCTAAGCTGCCATCACGCTCCGCAGTCAGGCTCCGCCCGCTGACCGGGTTTTTTAATACATAGACACAGGCAGGTACAAATCCCTAATGTGAAGTCCGTGTGGACCCAAAGCATGGGTGGCTCCCTGGAACCCACCGGCGGTACATAAACAAATCCCATTGCAGTGCCCTGGACAGCAGAGCTAAGGTCAGATACAATACAGGTGTGCTTCGGCCCACAGTGCATGCCCCAGTCAGACTGGTAACATGTACCTTAACAGTAACTACGTTAGTGGGAATGTGGTGGCGACTGCAGACCTAGTAGCGCGGTTTTATTTAGTTGGTTTTCGGAATGTGGCCAGGATTAGGTGGGCCGTGGCGGGGGGATGGTGGGGGGGCTCTCTTGTTGTGTCGTTAAAGGTAAAATTCTTGGACTGCCACCAGACGGAGCAATGCAAAGGTATTTGCCAAGAATGTTTTCTTTGTTGGAGGAGAAGGGGGATGTTTTTGAGGCACTACGTGTCCTCTCCACGTGTTCGTGGATATATGCACCTTACCAGTAGCCGCGTTGGTGGGAAGTGGCCTCGCCACCATCATGTCTTTGGGAAGCCTCCGTTTCCACACCCCAGTGACATAGCATTAGCAGCGCTATAGGCAGAGCCCATAATTAGTAACATTTCAGCGGTAGCATTAGGGACAGGCCCCAGTAACATATCACTAGCAGCATTATAGGGGGAGCACAGTATTAGTTCCATTTCAGTAGTAGTAGCAGTCCAGACAGGCCCCAGTAACAATTCCGAAGCAGCAGTATAGGGGGAGCACAGTATTAGTTCCATTTCAGTAATAGTAGCACTCAAGACAGGCCCCAGTAACAATTCAGAAGCAGCAGTATAGGGGGAGCACAGTCTTAGTTCCATTTCAGTAATAGTAGCACTCAAGAAAGGCCACAGTAACATTCCCGTTGCAGCAGTTTAGGGGGAGCGCAGTCTCTTTCACATTTCAGTAGTTGCAGTATAGACAAGGCCCCAGTTTATGTAGCAAAAGTGTAGGCCAACCCCACACACCTAGCTGTAGCATGAGTGCAGGTGAAGCGCATAAAAATGACTAGGATTACACTGTAGGCGAGGGCCCAAAAAAATTGGTGTACCAACAGTACTAATGTACCTCAGAAAAATTGCCCATGCCCAACCAAGAGGGCAGGTGAAACCTATTAATCGCTTTGGTTACTGTGGCTTAATTTGTAACTAGGCCTGGAGGCAGCCCAGTAAAAATAAAAATTGGTTCAGGTGCAAGTCTCAACGCTTTAATGAGAATTGAAACGTATTAACATTGTTTACAAAAGTAATATGACTGAGCCTTGTGGGCCTAAGAAAAATTGCCCGTTCGGCGTGATTACGTGAGGTTTCAGGAGGAGGAGCAGGAGGAGGAGGATGAATATAATACACAGATTGATGAAGCTAAAAGGTCCCTGTTTTTTATGGTGAGAGAGAACGATGCTTCCATCCACGGGTGCAGCCTACGTATTGTTTAGGTACCGCTGCTGTCCGCTGGTGGAGAAGAGAAGTCTGGGGAAATCCAGGCTTTGTTCATCTTTATGAGTGTAAGCCTGTCGGCACTGTCAGTTGACAGGTGGGTACGCTTATCCGTGATGATTCCCCCAGCACTAAACACCCTCTCTGAAAAGACGCTAGCCACAGGACAAGTAAGCACCTCCAGGGCATACAGCGCGAGTTCAGGCCACGTGTCCAGCTTTGACACCCAGTAGTTGTAGGGAGCAGAGGCGTCACGGAGAACGGTCGTGCGATCGGCTAGTATTCCCTCACCATCCTTTTACAGTGCTCCTGCCGACTCAGTGGTGACACAGTCTTGCTGGGGAGCCATAAAGCTGGCAAAGGCCTTGGAGAGTGTTCCCCTGCCTGCACTGTACATGCTGCCTGATCTCCGTGCCTCCCCTGCTAGCTGGCCCTCGGAACTGCGCCTTCTGCCACTAGCGCTGTCGTATGGGAATTTTACCATCAGTTTGTCCGCCAGGGTCCTGTGGTATAGCATCACTCTCGAACCCCTTTCCTCTTCGGGTATGAGAGTGGAAAGGTTCTCCTTATACCGTGGGTCGAGCAGTTTGTACACCCAGTAATCCGTAGTGGCCAGAATGCGTGTAACGCGAGGGTCACGAGAAAGGCATCCTAACATGAAGTCAGCCATGTGTGCCAGGGTACCTGTACGCAACACATGGCTGTCCTCACTAGGATGATCACTTTCAGGATCCTCCTCCTCCTCAGGCCATACACGCTGAAAGGATGACAGGCAAGCAGCATGTGTACCCTCAGCAATGGGCCAAGCTGTCTTTCCCCCCCCCCCCCCTCCTCCTCATGCTCCTCCCCCTCCTCCTCCTCAACGCGCTGAGATATAGACATGAGGGTGCTCTGACTATCTAGCAACATACTGTCTTCCCCGCCTCCGTTTCAGAGCGCAAAGCGTCTGCCTTTATGCTTTGCAGGGAACTTCTCAAGAGGCATAGCAAAGGAATGGTGATGCTAATGATTGCAGCTTCCCCGCTCACCATCTGGGTAGACTCCTCAAAGTTTCCAAGGACCTGGCAGATATCTGCCAACCAGGCCCACTCTTCTGTAAAGAATTGAGGAGGCTGACTCCCACTACGCCGCCCATCTTGGAGTTGGTATTCCACTATAGCTCTACGCTGCTCATAGAGCCTGGCCAACATGTGGAGCGTAGAGTTCCACCGTGTGGGCACGTTGCACAGCAGTAGGTGCACTGTCAGATTAAACCGATGTTGCAGGGTCCGCAGGGTGGTAGCGTCCGTCTTGGACTTGCGGAAATGTGCGCTGAGCCGGCGCACCTTTCCGAGCAGGTCTGACAAGTGTGGGTAGCTTTTCAGAAAGCGCTGAACCACCAAATTAAAGATGTGGGCCAGGCATGGCACGTGCGTGAGGCTGCCGAGCTGCAGAGCCGCCACCAGGTTACGGCCGTTGTCACACACGACCATGCCCGGTTGGAGGCTCAGCGGCGAAAGCTAGTGGTCGGTCTACTCTGTCAGTCCCTGCAGCAGTTCGTGGGCCGTGTGCCTCTTCTCTCCTAAGCTGATTAGTTTCAGCACGGCCTGCTGACGCTTGCCCACCGCTGTGCTGCCACGCAGCGCAACACCGACTGCTGGTGACATGCTGCTGCTGACACATCTTGATTGCGAGACAGAGGTTGCGTAGGAGGAGGAGGAGGAGGGTGGTTTAGTGGAGGAAGCATACACCGCCGCAGATACCAGCACCGAGCTGGGGCCCGCAATTCTGGGGGTGGGTAGGACGTGAGCGGTCCCAGGCTCTTACTCGGTCCCAGCCTCCACTAAATTCACCCAATGTGCCGTCAGGGAGATATAGTGGCCCTGCTTGCCTGTGCTTGTCCACGTGTCCGTTGTTAAGTGGACCTTGCCAGTAACCGTGTTGGTGAGGGCACGTACAATGTTGCAGGAGATGTGGTCGTGCAGGGCTGGGACGGCACATCGGAAAAAGTAGTGGCGACTGGGAACAGAGTAGCGCGGGGCCGCCGCCGCCATCATGTTTTTGAAAGCCTCCGTTTCCACAAGCCTATACGGCAGCATTTCCAGGCTGATCAATTTGGCTATGTGCACGTTTAAGGCTTGAGCATGTGGGTTCGTGGCGGCGTACTTGCGCTTGCGCTCAAACAGTTGCGCTAGCAACGGCTGGACGCTGCGCTGAGAGACATTGCTGGATGGGGCCGGGGACAGCGGAGGCGTGGGTGTGGGTGCAGGCCGGGAGACGGTCGTGCCTGTGTCCTGAGAGGGGGGTTGGATCTCAGTGGCAGGTTGGAGCCCAGGGGGAGAGGCAGTGGTGCAAACCGGAGGCGGTGAATGGCCTTCGTCCCACCTTGTGCGGTGCTTGGCCATCATATGCCTGCGCATGCTGATGGTGGTGGCTCCTCGGCTGATCTTGGCGCGACAAACCTTGCACGCCACAGTTCGTCGGTCGTCTGCACTCTCAGTGAAAAACTGCCAGACCTTTGAGCACCTCGGCCTCTGCAGGGTGGCATGGCGCGAGGGGGCGCTTTGGGAAACAGTTGGTGGATTATTCGGTCTGGCCCTGCCTCTACCCCTGGCCACCGCACTGCCTCTTCCAACCTGCCCTGCTGCTGCACTTGCCTCCCCCTCTGAAGAGCTGTCCTCAGTAGGCTTAGCAAACCAGGTGGGGTCAGTCACCTCATCGTCCAGCTGCTCTTCCTCCGAATCCTCTGTGCGCTCCTCCCTCGGACTTACTGCCCTTACTACTACCTCACTGATAGACAACTGTGTCTCATCGTCATCGTCCTCCTCACCCACTGAAAGCTCTTGAGACAGTTGCCGAAAGTCCCCAGCCTCATCCCCCGGACCCCGGGAAAGGTTGGGCATCGGTCACGACAAACTCCTCCGGTGGGAGAGGAACCATTGCTGCCCAATCTGGGCAGGGGCCCGAGAACAGTTCCTGGGCGTCTGCCTGCTCCTCAGAATGTGTCATTTTCATGGAGTGAGGAGGCTGGGAGGAAGGAGGAGCAGCAGTCAGAGGATTCAGAGTTGCAGCAGTGGACGGCGTAGAAGACTGGGTGGCCGATAGATTGCTGGATGCACTTTCTGCCATCCACGACAGGACCTGCCTGCACTGCTCAGTTTCTAATAAAGGTCCACCGCGTGGACCCATTAATTGTGAGATGAATCTGGGGATCCCAGAAACTTGCCTCTCTCCTAATACCGCAGCAGTCGGCTGCGATACACCTGGACCAGGAGCTCGGCCGCTGCCCACACCCTGACTTGGGCCTTCGCGCCCACGCCCGCGTCCACGTCCTCTAGGCCTACCCCTACCCCTCAGCATGGTGTATTACGAGTAGAGCAGAAACAGAATGCTGTAATTAAATGTGCCGCTTATTGGCCTGTGGTTGGAGGCTGACTTCGCTTACGGAACGCACAGCAGAGCCAGGAAACAATTATGCGCAAGCCTGCTGTAACGCTTAGCTGGGTAATAATGAACGACTACTACCCCAGCACATACACAGTAAACTGAAGACGGTCACAGGTAGCCCAAATATAGTGGTTTTTTTTACCAATTTTTGTGAAAAAGCCCACTGCCTGTGATATACCCTGTATATGGATTTCCCTGTTGGAGGATGACAGTGGTTATTGAAGGCGCAGTGCAGCCAGAAAAAATTATGCGCAAGGCTGGGTATTAATCAGCGACTACTACCCCCAGCAGACAAGCCGTAAACTGAAGACGGTCACAGGCAGCTCAAATATAGTATTTTTTTTACCAATTTTTGGGAAAAAGCCCACTGCCTATATAGCCTGTATAAGGATTTCCCTGTTGGAGGATGACTGTGGTTATTGAAACCACAGTGCAGCCAGAAAAAATTATGCGCAAGGCTGGGTATTAATCAGCGACTACTACCCCCAGCACACACGCCATAAACTGAAGACGGTCACAGGCAGCCCAAATATAGTATTTTTTTACCAATTTTTGGGAAAAAGCCCACTGTCTGTGATATAGCCTGTATATGGATTTCCCTGTTGGAGGATGACAGTGGTTATTGAAATCACAGTGCAGCCAGAAAAAATTATGCGCAAGGCTGGGTATTAATCAGCGACTACTACCCCCAGCACACACGCCATAAACTGAAGACGGTCACAGGCAGCCCAAATATAGTATTTTTTTACCAATTTTTTTGAAAAAGCCCACTGCCTATATAGCCTGTGTAAGGCTTTCCCTGTTGGAGGATGACAGTGGTTATTAAAAGCACAGTGCAGCCAGAAAAAATTATGCGCAAAGCTGGGTATTAATCAGCGACTACTACCCCCAGCAGACACACCGTAAACTGAAGACGGTCACAGGCAGCCCAAATATAGTATTTTTTTACCAATTTTGGGGAAAAAGCCCACTGCCTGTGATATAGCCTGTATATGGATTTCCCTGTTGGAGGATGACTGTGGTTATTGAAAGCACTGTGCAGCCAGAAAAAATTATGCGCAAGGCTGCAGTAACACCTAGCTGGGTAATAGCTAGCCACTCCTACCCCCAGCAGATACTTAGTAAACTGAACACGGTCACAGGTAGCCCAAAGATTTTTTTTTTTTGGATAAAGCCCACTGCCTATATAGCCAGTATATCTCTTTCACCTTTCCCACTGTCCCTGCCTCAGCAGTACTGGCCCTATACTCTGTAAAATGACTGCAGACTGAGGACGCTATGGTCTGCACGCCCGATATACAAAAAAAAATAAATTGTGCAACACTGCTCCCAGCAGCCTCAACAGTACTGCACACGGTCAGATGTGGCCCTAAGAAGGACCGTTGGGGTTCTTGAAGACGAATATAACACCTAACACTCTCCCTATAGCAGCTACAGCAAGACAGCACTTTCCCTGATCTCTGTTAGCATACATCTGTGGCGAGCCGCGGGCGGGGCAGATTTTAATACTTCGGTGTCACCTGATCTCCCCAGCCACTCACTGCAGGGGGGTGGTATAGGGCTGGAACGTCACAGGAGGAAGTTGTAATGCCTTCCTTGTTGGCCAGAAAAGCGTGCACATTTCTCAGGGAAGGAAATGAAAGTGACTCGAACATCGCGTGGTGCTCGTCTCGAGTAACGAACATCTCGAGTACCCTAATACTCGAACGAGTATCAAGCTCGGACGAGTACGCTCGCTCATCTCTACAAAGCAACCAAAATGGTCAATCGTGATGGCGCACTGATCAGCAAGACAATCTTTGTTGTCTGCCTGCTGGAACAGATGATACAGGGCTTCAAAAACAATAACATGCTTTCACAGGAGAAGGAAGGGATAACAATTTCTCAACTGTCCGGCCTGTCTGCCATTAAACAACACAGCAGGTAGGTTGATGTGGGCAGGAAAGGTGGCCACCTTCTCCAACACTTTTCTCCACCCACGGGAGAAGTATAGAGGAAGAAGAGGAGGAAGAGAAGGGCAGGAATATAGGACCAGAGGCAGGGTAGGGAGCCACTTAATGTTTCATCCATCCCTGACTAACCCCAGCTATTCCAAGTGCATTGCGGGACCAGCCAAAAGTCACTCTTAGGCTTAAGTCCAAGGAATGTGGGCAATGATCCTTAGACATTTTGAGGCATATAAGTGCTTTTATGCTGCAGCACTTGCAGTACAACCATCACATAACCCACATAAAGACATCAGATCATTACTGGGTAGCCAACCTCTTTGATCCTCACTGCAAGGCCAAAATCATGAATCTCTTTCTTGTAGTGGAGAGGGAAAAAATGTGGCAATTAGGACAGATTGGTAAGCAGCTTCAGCACAGCATTTCAACATTGCTGTGGGGATGCATCTGCAATGGATCACAGGTCTGTGACTCATGGCAGATGAACAGGAAACCACTGCAGCAGCACCACCACCATGAGTGTCAGGGGAAATATAACGGAGCTGTAGCATAGTTTTTTCAACCCTTCGCAGCCTGCAGCTAAAACGTAGGGTATGACTAACAGTCACGAGCAACACTTATCCATGATGGTCCAAAAGTATGTCAGCTTCTGCGTGGATGTACTCAGACATGGCATTGGCCCATTTGACTTCTAGGTATCTAAGCTTGATGAGTGTCCAGAACTTGCATAACATGGGTGCTTGCCTACCTACTGCCAGGACATCACGATTCACATTGATTTTGGTGAAATGAACCCAATTTTAACATTAACTGATTATTCTACTAATCCCTCATCAGCACTGCTAACAACTCTGCAACCAATAATCTTTGGTCTAATTGAGAGGAGGGGAAGAATAACAAGAGTAAACACAAAGAGAACATAAAAACTACATCTATATGTTGCCCTAGGTCAGATTTGAATCTACAACTCCAACACTGCAAAGCAGCGGTGTTAGTAACTAAGCCACCATACCAGTCTTTTCTGCTTCAGAAGAGAAGAACAGTAAACATAAAGGCAAAGATAACACAAAAATAGTATCCAGTTGTTGCCCTTGGACATATTTGAATCTATAACTCCAGCACTGCAAGGCAGCAGTGCTAACAAATGAGCCACCACACTTCCTTTTTCTTCTATCTACTCTAAAATAGGAGAAGACAGAGAAGAACTAGAAGTAAAAAACAAAGAGAACCTACAAAGTCTATGCAGGTGTTGAAAATCAATTGTAAACATAGAGCATCAGTGCTACAAGGCATAGCACTAGCTGCTGGGGCATCAAGCGGTTTTCTTTCAAGCATTTTTGTACATATCCATTTTCCCTTTCTCTTTCTCCTTCTCCTATGCCTCTTTCTCCTCCATCTTCTGCTTAATATACGTTTTGTTCTCCTTCTCCTCAACCCCCTTCTTCTCTGGAGGAAGAACAAGAAGAAAAAAGGAGCAAGTAGGACAGAAGGAAAAATGAAAAAAAGAACAACCACAGTGGCTCAGTCATTAGCACTATTTCCTGGCAATGCTGGAGTCATCCTATGTTCAGATCTGACCAAGGGCTACATCTGCATGAACTTTCCATGTTCTCTTTGCTTTTTTACATCTCTCTGTTGCCTTATATGCTTAGCCCTCAGCAGATCATGTCACAGCATTAGAAGAGGGTTAAGATCAGGTCTCTGACTTGGCATTTCCAAAGCATAAATCCTCTCTTTTTCATAATTCTTTACCTGCTGTACTTTTGTGCTTTAGTCCATTGCCTTGTTGCATTACCAAACATCTCTTTAGCATAAGGTCATTCTCCTGTAAAATGTTTTATTACACTTTAGAATGTATTGTTCTTTCAAATATTGCAAGGTTTACAGGTCCTGAGCCAGCAAAGCCGCCCCAACCCATGATGCTCCACTATGTTTCACAGACTTTTTTCCCCATCCGACCATAGAATTATGTATTTGTGCTAAAAGGTCCCACTTTTGTCCAAAGGATATTTTACCAAAACAATTGTAGAATATCCAGGTAGTCTTGGGCAGACTTGATACATGCACAATGTTCTTTTAAACAGCAGTGGCATCCTTCATGTTGTTCTTCCATGAACACCATTGTATTTCAGAGTGTTTCTATTAGTCCACAAATGAACAAAGGTTTTTTACAGTTTGTGGAGTCTTCCTCAAGTCATTTGCTGTTACTATTGCTGACTTTTCCACCTCTTTCAGCATTGCCTGTTGTGATCTAAACAGAATGCCGCCCATGTAGGGAGAGTATCAAGAGTTCTGACTCTTCTTCATTTGTAAACATTTTAGCTATGATGTACACCAAGGTTGTTAGCAATGCTTTTGTTGTCTATTTTAGCTTCATAGGTCTGTAAAGCACATGCTCTGAAAATGGTATGCATTGAAGCATGGTTCACACTAACCAATTTTTCTTGCGAAGAACAGATTTGTCAGTAGCCAGGCTTTATTTGACTTTTTAAAATGAGCAAATCACATGTGAAGCCCTCAATTCTGATGCTAATCCCGTAATTGAAAAGGAGTTCTTAGAAAATTAATTCATGCCAAGTTTCACTTACATTTTCTTTGAACATGATGGATGTTTGCTTAATAAAAAAAGAAGGGTATAACTCTTTGTTATTACTTTACTTAGACCAGTTTTGTCCTAAAGTGTAACTTAGATTACAATGAAATCACATTTTGGTAGTAATTAGTGCAGTCAGTAAATACAAAAGTTTCACTTATTTTTTATTTAACTATACCATAGATACAACCCATCAAACTTTAATTTAATGGGTTATTTAGACCACAGAAACTAAAAATCAAATCCATAATACGAGCACTTTATAAATGGAGGAATATAGTTCTATAATAGAAAAGTCACTGATCTGGAGATAAAGTTCATGATTAGGAAACTCATTCTCCACAAGTATATAGAAATAATCAACCAAAAATACACCTGTATAGCTAAGAAGCAGGAGAGTGTGATATAGAGACTGGTGGGCCATCAGCCATTTTGTTGTGTGAGTCATGCCTTAGACCTATCTCAGCTTCCATTTGTTATCTGGTGTATAATTCCATTCAGGCCTTGAGTAGTTAGAATGCAGTTATAAGTTTCTCAAGTCCCCCATGCCTTTTGGATATTTGCATTTAGAAAGGCAATTGTCTGATATTCCACGGGACAAGAGTGAATAAGCCGCTACCATTCTCCTGGCTCCTTGTCTGTTTAGTTTAGAATTAGCATGAGGATACCAAATTGTGTAATCATTTACTTATTAATGAAGTCTAAGGAAATCATTCAACTAGGAGCTGCCTTCTCGCAGATGCTCCAAAATTCAAATGAGGGAAAAATCTTTTAATAAGGATTATTGGTCATGTGAAGGTTCTAGACTGATATGAATTATATTTTTGGAATTGGGTGGGCCAGCTGAATAAAATGCATCTCGCATATCTGGTAATGCTTTACATCTCATGTTTGATATCGCTGAGTAGATAAAATCATGAGCGGAAATATGCCAGGCATATATTCCCGAACAGAGGAAATGGGGAATTAGGATGGGTTCACACATGGCATAAATCCCGCGGAATTACCACACGGAAATACCGCAAGATTTCCGTGGCAGATATGCAGCTTTAAAGCTCGTGCCATTCGGCGTGGGTTTTGAAGCAGCTTTGCCGCCTGCATTCCATGGCAGCCATCTCTCCACAAAGAGGCCACAGCGGAGACGGCAATAAAATTGACATGCCACAGCTTTCAATCTCATGCGGCATGTCTGTTTCAGCACAGCTTGGCCACAACAGCTTCTCCTCAGCGTGTGGACTAGATTTTTGCAAATCATGTCCACTTTGCTGCTTTATCCCAAGATAAAAATTGCCAGCAAGATTTCCATGCAGAAAGTTTGCACTGAAATTCTGTGCCAATTCCGCCTCATGTAAAGCCAGCCTTATGGTTTTCAGAGATACATATGCAATTATCCCACCCTTCTCTAAATTACCTCAGAGGGGGTTGTGGGAAGTATGTTCTGAGGATGCTTTAAAAAGTAGAGCCAGTTGTCAGACCTTTGAAGATACACCACAGTGTAAGGACTTTCCTGTTTGCTTCCCGTGACTTTACACAATGGGCCTTAACACCTTGCACCGAACATTCCAAATCCGGTAGCTTTATTTTATTTTCTCTTTGTTTTATTTTAAATAATGCCTGTTGTGTATACCTCTAAACCTTATCTCTACTGTAACATCTTTTTCTGTAAATTGGTAGTCTTTTTTTTAGAATCTTTTTTTATTTACCCCTTGTCCGTTTTAACACAAACCATAAGTCTTAAGATTGTGTTAATAATTTGTAAGTGTGGATTCTAGCTTACCGGTGATACAAAATCTGATGGAGGCAGGAAGTGTATGTGTGAGTATTATAGAATGTTGCAGCTGTTGGATCAGATCAGGTGATGATTTTAGCTTTTTTTTCTCATGTGTGCAGAAGCTTGAGAAAGCTGTGTACAAATCCGCCTGTATTCTAATAACTCCATGCTTGCATTTACACTAGAGTGATTGTTCGAGGTTCTGCTGTGACAGGTGTTCACAGTGGTGAGAGTGCTCAGAATAGTCAATCCGTCACAAATTGGTTATAGAAGTGGGATTGATCGGGGTATATCCACCTCTCCCATCTGTGACAGAGAGCACCCATTCTTTTGAAAATGGCGAAATGTTAAAAATAGCAATACACTGCCTGCTTACATTGAACGATGGTCAGCTGAAAAGCAGAGACAAGTCCCAGAAGCATTGAATCAGCCCCCAACTTGAGAGTTTGCATTAACTTCCCAGTGTCCCAATAGATGGATAGATATCAGATATGTAAATGGAGAGATGTTTTTAATGTGTAATATTTTATTAAATATTCCTGCAGATGCTGAGATCTGTATTAAATGCCAAAATGATGAATGGTCAAATGAGAAGAAAGATCGATGCCTGCCCAAAGTCATAGAATTTATCTCTTACCAGAATGACACAATGGCTTCTGTATTTTCTGGTGTCTCTGTCTTCGGATGTCTTGTAACAGGCTTCATATTTAAGATATTTATTTCCTACCAGGACACACCCATGGTTAAAGCTAATAATAGGAACCTGAGTTATCTTCTCCTGGTCTCCATCATCCTCAGCTTCCTCTCTGTCTTCTTGTTTCTTGGTCGTCCCAGTGATGAGACTTGTAGATTACGAGAAACCAGTTTGGGAATTTTCTTCTCAGTAGCCATCTCTTCACTTCTTGCCAAGACTGTTATGGTTTGTGTTGCTTTCAAATCTATCAAGCCTGGAAGCCCTTGGACGAAATGGCTGAGTGTGAAGCTGCCCTATACCATAGTGCTGTTGTGTTCATCTATACAAGTTGTCATCTGTATTATCTGGTTGTCTTTTTTCCCCCCATTCCAGGACCTGGACATTCAGTCTTATCCCGGGATAATTATCATTCAGTGCAATGCAGGATCAGATATCTGCTTCTATGCTGTGTTGGGGTATTTAGGTTTCCTGGCAGCAGTGAATTTTGTTCTGGCTTTTATGGTGAGGACATTACCGTACAGTTTTAATGAGGCCAAGTACATCACCTTCAGCATGTTGCTGTTCTGCAGTGTCTGGATCTCCATGATCCCAGCTTATCTGAGCACGAGAGGGAAATACATGGTAGTGGTGGAGATATTTGCAGTAATGGCGTCCAGCGCTGGACTTTTAGGTTGTGTGTTTTTCCCAAAATGTTTTATCATTTTGTTTAAATCTGAAATGAATAGAAGAGCTAATCTGCTAGGGAAAAGGAAGGAATGAGGGCAAAATATTACATCCTTTTTGTAGTGACACATATAGAGACCAGATTAAACGCAAAGCTTCTCTATTAAACTGTGTATGAATGAGGGAGATGTAACTATTATTCTATTATCTCCAGTAATTTATACATTTATTAAAATATTCAATAATTGCATAATAAAAATATAGACACAAATGATCTCTTACTATGTTTTTGATAACATGTAGGATATCTGTCGTCATTTATCCTTGTTATAGTTCATGTGTTTCACATGGAGCCATATTTCACATTCCATAAAAGTCAATGAAACATAACTAAAGTACGTCATGAATGCATTTGATATCAGCTGTCCATTTGGGCCTCGTGGACCTTGTTTTTAGACTATATATGTGTAAGACATTTTAAGCAAATCTGTCACATTGTACATAAATCCTATCTGATTGACCAGTGTTTTGCTCAAGTGTATTGCCTTGTATCTTCCCTATTTTAATTAAATAAAGGTAAACTTCATTGTTGTGCATATGCATTTACTTCCTTCATATATATTAATTTCCTTTGCTATGAAATCACTGTACAGTCCCTAATTTAAAAGCTCATCCATCTGTCCCGCACAGCTGTTCCCTCTCCTTTTCAATGCAGCCTGTCCCTACTACAGATATTATGAAAAAAGGTTTAGTACCGTGTTAGCCAGCAGAGCATACTGTAATTGTTCTCAGCAAAAAAAGAAACCAGGTAATCTTGTAGATATGATACCTTTTAATAGCTAACAAAAATACATGATGTTACAGCAAGCTTTTGGGTTCTTCTTAACCGTTCATCAGGCTGATTAAAATGGTTTGGATAGGACACAAATATTACATACCAATGCAGAGGGGAGTGGGGACAGCCCTCTTGATCTAAATAAATGTTCACACTCAAAAATTTTAGACTTAAAATAACACCAGATAATCTGAGCAAAGAGATAAACATTTAATCAGTCCACTGAGCTGAGGAATGTGACAGTTTTATGATGTCTGTTATCTCTCCTTTACAAAATGCACATAGAAGGAGATGGAAGCAGTACCTCTGCAGCGCAACCTATTGGATGGCTACATTTTTACAATCAATTTCAGAATTTTTATA
The DNA here is from genome assembly GCF_035609145.1 of Eleutherodactylus coqui. Taxonomy (NCBI): domain Eukaryota; kingdom Metazoa; phylum Chordata; class Amphibia; order Anura; family Eleutherodactylidae; genus Eleutherodactylus; species Eleutherodactylus coqui. The sequence goes on from NC_089843.1 coordinate 30,999,495, forward strand.
AAAAAAAATAATAATAATAATTGGGAAGAGTACACCTGACTTGACCACCATCACACCTTTCATATTTTTCACTTATGCAAGAATCCCAGGCTAAAGTTCGTTCCATTCTTGAGGGTATCAAACATGGCTGTTAACTTTTACTCCCAAATTCTTCTGTGATGCTGAGATTTGAAGTTGCCCTTCAGTATGATAACTCTCATCTGTTCTATGTTATGACCGTGAAAACAAAAATGTTTGCCACAGGTAATGAAGAGCAGGTAGCACACTATAATATGCTGGACAACAGCCAGGGGCTGAAGGCTTGGAGAACACCCAGTGTTAGTAAAATCTGTGGTCACTCAGCAGGATACAGGAGTGATTATGGGAAAAACTGCATTTGCTGTGTTTCCTTTCAGCATCAGTGTGTGTCATGTTGGTGTCAGGACCACTGGGTAGCATTAGAGGTCACAGACACATTCAGCCAATCAGCAGCTGTACCTGGGACCTCTAATGCTACCCAATGGTCCCGGCGCTGACTTAACTTGTAATGAGGCTGAAGGGAAACTTACAAATGCAAATCTTTGTTTTTCTAAAAATCTGTCAGTTCTGGAGTTAGCCCTGCCCTGCTTCTCCCTCCTTTTAGGCTGCTGGACTTACAGGTAAGGAGCCATTAATTCTGCGGTCAGGGGCGAACAGGCTATAATAATATATTTTGCCCATTTGGAAGTCATATAAGTCATCATGAAAACACAGGTCAGGCTCATCATTTCATTATAGATCTAAACTTTAAGGACAGAAAGTGTTGACCCCACATGCAGACTTTATAGAGGCCACAGCCAGACACTGGGGGCTATGAGGATTGTAAGTAATGGTGGGAGGTTGCAGGATTCCTCTCCTCTGTATTTCCCATACTCCCCCCCCCCTCCGCTCCTCACACGCTCACCTGTAACATGGGATTTTATGTACTTTGTTTTGATCTAGTCATCACCCAATTATCATCTACATAGTAGTGCCTGCAGGAGCAGCAGTGTCAGAGACAGGCAGAAGGAGGGTTAAAACATTAGGGGTAATTATATATTTTTATCTATCAATCTAATTTGTGAGAATGGGGGTCAATTTCGTGCTCACTGCATTATCCATACATATACCTAAAGGGGTTGTCTGACATATTTTTTTTTGGTAAGCAAAGGGTTGCCCATGATGTAAAGTAATAAACAGCCATATACTCACTTTTCCTGGCTCTCTGCATGTCACATGCTGCAGCTCTGGGTCTCAGCTATGCTATATTGTTTACAGGCTGCAGCAGCGCAAAGCTATGTGATTGGCTCCAGAAGCATGTATACAGAACATCAGAGGTTCCTGCATTTAATCATAAACCTCAATACTTGAAGGGCTATGTAATTGATTGCAGTCATTCCTTGACATCCCGTGTAGAAATGAGCGAGCATCAAAATACTCAGGTGCTCATTGCTCGAGTCGAACTTTTCGCGATGCTCGAGAGCTCATTTCGAGTAACGAACCCCATTGAAGTCAATGGGTGACTCGAGCAGTTTTGTATATGACCGATGCTCCGGATAGGTCTTCACTTGTGAAAAACCAGAAAACATCTGAAACCTATGGAAACACCACAAAAACGGATAGGGCAGGGGCAACATGCAGGGTTGCATCTCAGGCTCCCAGGTCCCACTATTAAGCCACAATAGCGGCAAGAGTCTGCCCCCCCCCAACAATTTTTACTTTGAACAAACCCTCATTAGCAAGGCACACCTTAGCAAAGTACCACACTACCTGCAACCAAGCACAATCACTGCCTGCGGGTCACACCACTGCCTCTTCTCCTTGGTTACATGCTGCCCAACCCCCTGCACGACCCTGCGTCCACAGCGCACACAAAAGTTTGCCTGCCCAGCCTTCAGCTGCCCTCATGCCACATGCTCGCTTCATAGCTACACCACCCTCATGTCTATCTCCAAGTGCGTCTGCGATGAGGAGGAACCGGAGGCACACACTGCAGAGGGTTGGCAGGGCCAGGCAGCGACCCTCTTCGAAAGGGGTGGGCGATAGCCCACAATGCTGTTGAGAATTGATGAGAAATTGACGTTCAGTAACATTTCTGTAGCAGCAGTATAGGCAGACCCCTGTAACATTTTTGTAGCAGCAGTATATGCAGACCCCTGTAACATTTCTGTAGCAGCAGTATCAGCAGACCTCTGTAACATTTATGTAGCAGAAGCATATGTAGACCCCAGTACCATTTTTGTAGCAGTAGTATAGGCTGTGAGGAAGGAGAAGCAGCAGCCAGAGGATTCAAAGTTTCAGCAGTGGACTGCGTAGAGGACTGGGTGCTCAATACATTGCTGGATGCATTTTCTGCCATCCACGACAGGATCTGCTCACACTGCTGTGTTTGCAATAAAGGTCTACCACGTGGACCCATAAATTGTAATATGAAGCTGGGGACCCCAGAAACTTGCCTCTCTCCTAATCCCGCAGCAGCTGGCTGGGATACACCTGGACCAGGAACTCGGCCTGTGCCCACACCCTCACCTGGAACTCTGCATCCTCGCCCGCATCCACATCTTCGCCCCCTACCCCTCAGCATGGTGGATTACGATTAGAGCAGACACAGACCGCTGTAAATAATTATGCAATTATATGTGTACACTTTCACGCAGAGAGCGGAATCGTAACGCTAACTCCAGGCAGAAAAAAATGGAAGGAAGGCCGCAAACAGGCCTAGCAATGCAATAGTAATGCACCAAAACTCCCACCAGGCACCCTGTAAAATGCAGACGGTCAGAGGTAGCCCAATGAATAAGCTTTTGGATTTTTTTTTTTAAAGAAGAAAGGCTATATACTGTGTATATCACTTTTCCTCTATAAGTACCTGTGTTAGCGTACGCTGAGCGTCAAATTCACTGCAGACACAGCCCGGTATAAATAATCTTGGAATTATGTGCGTACACTTTGTCACTGAGAGCGTCATAGTAAGGCAAACTCAAGGCAGAAAAAATTGTCAGGAAGGGCAAAAACAGGCCTAACTGTGCAATAGTAATGGACTTCAACTCCCACCAGACACCCAATAAAATTTAAATGGTCAAAGGTAGCCCAACCAAGGAGCTTTTTGGTTTTTTTAAAAAAAGAATACAGGATGTATAGTGTGTATATGACATTCCCTCTATAAGTGGCTGTGTTGGCCATTCACTGTGCGTCTCTAATTCACTGCAGACACAGCCCGGTGTAAATAATCTTGGAATTATGTGCGTAGACCTTGTCGCTGAGAGCGTTATAGTAAGGCAAACTCCAGGCAGATAAAAATAGTCAGGAAGGCTGCAAACAGGCCTAAGTGCAATAGTGATGGACTAAAACTCCCACCAGACACCCAGTAAAATTTAAACGGTCAGCGGTAGCCCTAAGAAGGAGCTTTTTGCTTTTTTTGGTCAAAGAATACAGGCTATATAGTGTGTATATTACTTTCCCTCTATCAGTCACTGTGGCCGTATGCTGTGCGTCTCTAATTCACTGCAGACACAGCCTGATGTAAATAATCTTGGAATTATGTGCGTAGACTTTGTCGCTGAGAGCAGTATAGTAAGGCAAACTCCAGGCAGAAAAAAATAGTTAGGAAGGCCGCAAACAGGCCTAAGTGCAATAGTGATGGACTACAACTCCCATCAGACAACCTGTAAAATGCACACGGTCACAGGTAGCCGTAAGAAGGAGCTTTTATTTAATTTAAAAAAAAAAAAAAGAATACCGGCTATATAGCGTGTATATGACTTTCCCTCTATCAGGGGCTGTCGCCGTACGCTGTGCGTGAAGTTGACGGCAGACACAGAGCAGGTTAAAAATTTTTGGAATTATTGCGTACAGTTGGAGGCTGACAGCGGTTATGTAACGCTGATTGCAGCCAGAAAAAAATTATACGGAAGGCTGCAAAGAGGCCTAGCTGTGCAATAGTGATGGACTAAAACTCCCATCAGACAACCTGTAAAATGCAAACGGTCACAGGTAGCCCTAAGAAGGACCGTTGGAGTTCTTGTACACAGGATCCTACACTACCACTCTCCCTATCTCAGCAACGCTGTCCCTATTCTATGTAGTACAGACTGCAGCCTGAGAAAGCTATAGCCCGATATACAAAAAAATGAATAAATTGCAAAACTGCTACCAGCAGCCACAACAGTAATGCACATGGTCAGATGTGGCCCTAAGAAGGACCGTTGGGGTTCTTGTACACAGGATCCTACACTAACACTTTACCTATAGGAGCACCAGCACTGTCCATGATCTCTCCCAGTGTGTGACTGTGGCGAGCCGCAGCGGCCATACTTTAAATACTCGGGGGTCACTTGATCTCACCAGCCACTCACTGCACGGGGGTGGGATAGATTTGGAACGCTACAGGATGAAGTTGTAATGCCTTCCCTGCGTTTCTATTGGCCAGAAAATAGCGCAAAACTTTCAGGAAAGGAAATGGAATGGACTCGAACATCGTGTGGTGCTCGCCTCGAGTAACGAACATCTCGAGTACCCTAATACTCGAACGAGCATCAAGCTTGGACGAGTATGCTCGCTCATCTCTGGAGAAGGGTGATTGAATTGTGGAGATGTGTAAAAGTACTGGCATCTGAGCCCCCTTTATGCCCACGCTTGTGGCTCATGAAATTTTGTGACATATGTAGCATGGGATTGGAATAATTGGAACCCAGCACTCCTTTTTTAGGACTACAACTTTACTTTTGTGCATTATCAGTTTGGCTGCCTGGGATCTGTAATGCGCACAAAGCTTTCACAAGCATCTTGACTGTATGCTGCATACTGTTACCGGTTCTATACAGTATACTGCTACTGGTGTACACAGACTATAGGGGAACTAACAAAATGCCTCTCGTTTTTCTTTTTTTTGTTGTTTTTGGCTGAAAGCATTTGCATAATAGGCCCAAGTGTTATATAGTGCAGATCGAGAGGACACACATGACTGTACACATTTTACACTGTCTATTTTTGGTTGAAAGCATACGCAAAATACCTCGCAGTTTGCGTAGCATTTTGATGCAGTGCATTATTCAACATGATGAAGACTAGGGGTAAGGGATGTGGACGTGTGCGGCCGTATGAGGGTGTGGGCAGAGGCTGAGGTCCTGGGTGGGGTGAAACAGTGCCTCGTTTGGCCACCTAATTTCTTCAAAGTACATGCTGTCCTTTGCTGGGGCACTGGTTAAAAAGCCCCTCGGGGAGAGGCAGGGGCAGGGACAAGCGGTAGCTTGCCTGTCGGTGGACCGCCACCTGGATCCCATTAGGCAAGTACAAGCTCTACGTTAAAAAAAGGATTTCAGGGGTTCACCTGCACTCTGTGTAAGCAAATCTTTCTGGGGTACACCAATACTCTTGGTCAACACATTTTTCAGGGGTTCTCCTATACTCTTGAAACACAAACTTTTCATGGGCTTTGCCTAAACTCTAGGAACACAAATTCTTCAGGGGCTCGCCTATACTCTTGGTGAACAAATATTACAGGGGTTCACCTATACTCTTGGAACATAAATGTTTCAGTATGAGCTCTTTGTAAAAAAACATTTTCAGGGGTTCACCTGCACTCTGGGTAAACAAATTTTTCAAGGGTACACTTTTACTCTTGGTACACAAATTTTTCCGGGGTTCGCCTATACTTGTGTGTAAACAAATTTTTCAGGGGTTTGCCCTTCACAGTGACAGACAGACTAAAATATAACTTTTATTCAAGACTAACATAAAATAATGACTTGGGCTAAGAACAAGACAAACATAAAGACAGAGAATATTACAGATAGGTGGGTAATTGGAGTTATTAGAATCACCCCACCTAGGCTATGATAAAGACGAGACTGAAGAGTCGCTAGTGATGCATCAGATAGTCCGTAATTTAATGAGTAGAACCACGGGTATCAGATATAAGTCTAAGAACACTTTGGTACTGGAGCAAAATTGCTCAAAAAACCTATGGAGATCGCACTGGTTTAGTCGTCACTTGCGGTTAATCAATCCAATGGTCACTAAAGTGGGGCCCCAGTACCTATAAACTATAAGAAAAGTGTCACGCATCAGTATAGCGACCGTCTGTAACAAAGTGGTCACATTCGGATAGGTTGATGATCACAGGATTTGATAGTTACTTAGCCAATAATATGATTTGAGGAAACCATAAAAGTACCTCAAGTATTTGGCTCAGAGTAGTATCAGTCCATATCATTTGGAAAGAACGGTAAGCTCTCTTTAGTATAAGTATAGCTCAATATACAACTCATATAACTCAAGAGAGAAGAATGGATGACCTCTCTTTATGTGAAAGGGTGATTACTGCTCAGGAATAATTACTGCTCGTAGAAATATGATTACTTGCTCAGGAATAATTACTGCTCAACGCGTTTCCCTACTAGGATTGTTGGTAGTTCATCAGGAGCAATTGTATGAGTTATGCCATACGATATGACAGGTTCATTGAGTTGAAAACTCAAGAGAAAGAGAGAGAAAGTACCACAATCGTGTTTTGAGACACGAAGGGTTAAATACTTTCTGTCAAATTTTGAGAAAGTGCCACAATCTTGTTTTGTGAGTAAAAGAAATGAAAAAGGAGGGTGGAGCAAGACCCAGTGAGGGTAGTGGAATATTTATGGAGTACAAAGAGTTTTCAATGATTGAGTATTTTGAATGGTGGAGGTGCTGCCAACCAGATGACGCTCCACCAGTGTGGGCGTAAGTGTAGCGAAAAGGAAGTGAAAAGAACTGGTATGGAGGCGCAACACTCTAAGCTACTGGAAGATGTAGATCAAAGTCCAATGTGTGATGGTGAAAGCACTTCTTTTTTATTATTTTTTCAGAAATTTTTCCATTGCTGGTTTTTAATTTCTGAAAAAATAATAAAAAAGAAGTGCTTTCACCATCACACATTGGACTTTGCACAATCTTGTTTTGGGACACAAAGAGTTAAGAGAAAGTGCCACAATCGTGTTTTGGGACACGAAGGGTTAAATACTTTGTCAGATTTTGAGAAAGTACCACAATCGTGTTTTGGGACACGAAGGGTTAATTACTTTCTGCCAGATTTTGAGAAAGTACCACAATCGTGTATTGGGACATAGAGGGTTATATAATCTGTCAGATTTTTGTTGGTGTGGTCATGCAGGCTAGTTAGGAGATGTGCAGGAGATATACTGATTTATAGAGAAATACTGCATATCAACTAACCTCAAAGAATTGAAATGGGATCAGAACTAGAAAGTAGGGGCTTATTCAAGACCCATACTTAGTTCATCATCCAATAATCTTTGAACAAGGTCGCTAAATAGCGAAATAATAGCGGTCTGCAACTTGTTCATATAATAAGCTCTATAGATATATAGTAGCCTGGGACTAGTCTATCAAAAAAGAGATAGAGTTCTAGGCTACATAGAGCTTTTTTCAGATCCCTTTCATTCTATCAAGGTCTCTAGGCAGCGCATAGTAGCATAAGCAGAGCGGTGTCTTTGCTGCCTAGATATGAGACCTGCATCCAACACACACACATTCAGATAAAATAACAAAAGTGGTAGAGCCTGGAGCTCTGATGGTGAGCTCAGGCATTATGTCTGTGAGCCCAGAGTGCTGCTACTGATATACCAAGAAGCCCTCCCCTAAAGGGGGTTGGTGTGGAAAATCAGCCAATCAGATGTTATAGTGGGAGGGGTTAGGACGACTCCACTGATCTAAGGGAAAACAGGGAAAAGAAGTCCGTTTATAATCTGCTGTTTGGCTCAAACTGGGTGTATTAGTGAGGACAAATGTTGCAGCAGTCTCCCTCATAGTCTGATCGCCCGTATGTACACATGGATCTTTAAATTTTACTTTAGAAAGATCGCTACCGGTGATCCGCTATTGCGCACGCGCGCGCAGCGCTGTGACGTCATCACGTCAGTCATCTGATATGGTACGTCCTGACGTTCTGTTGTGTCACATGAACGGCTTCATTCAAAGGAATAGCTTATTAGAAGCAATGTAGATTGCCATGGCAATAGCGGTCATGTGATCTGCACTGCCCAGAAGACACATGAGTGAGACTGGGATGTATATAGTGCAGATTAATTAGATGCTACAGCATAGAATATACAGAATGCGTTTAGTGAGGATTTATTGGTTGTTAGTTATAAGACACAGAAAGAAGTTTATTTAAATATATATATATATATATATATATATATATATATATATATACATATACACATACATATATATATACACACACATATATATATATATACATACACATACACATACACAAGTACTGTGTGTCGGTAATGGTTATTTTAAGGCTACGTAATGTAGAAAGAGTCATGCATATACTGCATAAATCTAATAATTAGATGGTTTGAAGAACAACCTATGAACGTAGCATCTTAGATATTGCTCACTTAGCGCTATGACAAGGAAGAATCACATAACGTAACAATGGGCTGATTTTTGAATTCCTTTGTAAAACAGCACTCTAAATGCGTGATAAATTCAAAATATTGGTATTCTCATAATAGAGCCAATGACTGATAGATGCCGGCTGTATAATCAAGGAGAAGAAAGATTGGCTATAGAGGGATTACAAAAAGCAGTTGAAACACAAATTCTCATTTAAGCCACTAGGATTAACTGTATTCAGTCGAAAAATCCATGCTGCCTCTTTGCATAGGAGTTTTTTGTCCGTATCACCGCGACGCCCATGAGTCCTGATAATTTCAATCCCTTGAAATTTCAGTTGTTTTGTATCACCATTGTGGAATTTCCACATATGGTCTGCTAGGGGGGTCGACTCATGGCGTCTGATGTTCCCTAGGTGATCAAGAATTCTGCGACGAAACTGTCGAATTGTCTTGCCCACATAGTTCATGGGGCAAGAACATGTGGCAAGATAGACTATGTTTTGTGTTCGACAGTTAATGAAGTCTCTGCATGAGTAAACTGTATTAGTGGATGATGACTTAAAAGTATTACCGCGCAGAATAAAAGGGCAAGCGAGGCAGCCCTGGCATGGAAAGCTACCTTGGGGCTTGCTGGAACCAAGCCAAGTAATTTGCCTTTCATCGGGAGGGAGGTGACTTTTCACTAGATGGTCTTTTAAATTATGGCCACGGCGGAATGTTAAAGATGGTCTTTCGGGAAGAAAATCATTAAGGTCTTTGTCGCGTTTCAGGATATCCCAATAGTAGTTGAGGATATTCCTTATTTGTATCGAGCAAGTGTCGTAAGTGCCAATAATTCTGGCTTTATTGTCCAAGGAACGGATCTTAGGTTGAAGGAGAGTAGTCCTTTCTTGAGATGATGCAAAGATAAATGCTTGGTCGATGACCTTTTTGGGATAATTGCGATTTTTAAAGCGATCATACAATTTTTTACTTTCCATTTCAAAACTCGAATTATCCGAACAATTGCGTCGGAGTCGCAGAAACTGACCTTTTGGTATGCCACGTTTTAATGGTGCAGGATGGAAGCTGTCCCAGGTAAGTAGGCTGTTTGTCGCCGTGGACTTACGGAAAAGAGAGGATGTTATCTGTCCCGATGGATCTTTTTTAATTTGAAGATCCAGAAAGGACAGCGTAGTGGTATTAATTTCCGAAGTAATCCGAAGATTCAGATCATTATGGTTTAGATGATCAATGAATACCTCAAGGGACGACCGATCGCCATTCCAGAACAGGAGCACATCGTCAATATAACGTATCCACAATGAGATGTTATCTGACCCCATGATGTTATCACTGTTGAAGATCCGTTCCTCCCACCAGCCCAGGTACAGGTTAGCATACGATGGGGCACAAGGAGTCCCCATCGCGGTGCCCCTGAGCAGGTGGAAGTACTTGGCTTCGAACAGGAAAAAATTGTGGTTTAGGATAAATTCAAGGAATTCCAGGACACATTTGTTATGCATATTGTATAAAGGTCCTCTTTGATTCAGAAAGAACTCCGTCGCCTTAAGACCACCTTGGTGGGGGATGGAGCTATACAACGATTCAATGTCCAATGAGGCCATAATTGTGTCTGGATTAACAGTAAGGCCATCTAGGGTGCGTAGGACGTCCATAGTGTCCTGGACAAATGATCGTAAAGATGATACAAAGGGTCTAAGTATCCTGTCAACGTATGTGCTCAGGTTCTGGGGTCTATCTGATGCATCACTAGCGACTCTTCAGTCTCGTCTTTAACATAGCCTAGGTGGGGTGATTCTAATAACTCCATATACCCACCTAACTGTAATATTCTCTGTCTGTATGTTTGTCTTGTTCTTAGCCCAAGTCATTATTTTATGTTAGTCTTGAATAAAAGTTATATTTTAGTCTGTCTGTCACTGTGAAGGGCTCCAATTTGATTTAGTCAGACAAAGTTCTGCCCCTGTGATTCTCTTTTCAGGGGTTTGCCTATACTCTTGGTAAGAAAAATAAAAAAATTTCATGTGTTCGCCTATACTCCAGGTCAACAAATTTGTCAGGGGTTGCCTATACTCTTGGTAAAGCAATTGTTTCTCGGGTCCGCCTATTTTCTTAGTAAATAAATTTTTCTGGGGTTCGCCTATACTCTTGGAACACAAACTTTTCAGGGGTTCGCCTCTACTCTTGGTCAACAAATTTTTTAGGGGTTCGTCCATACTCTTGGAAAACAAATGTTTCAGGGGTTTGCCTATGAGAGGGAAATATATGTGTATGTAGGTAGAAAATACAGATATGTGTATATATTGCTATATGTCTTTCTTTTTTATACGTATGCTAATTCTATGCAATGCTATAATGCAAAAACTTAATATGAACCTTAATGAGGCTTGACTAGATTTTATGCCAAAGCTTTGCAAGGCAGAGCAAATGTATCCTGAGACTAAGAAAATATAAAGAAGAACTGGATACGCAGACCGCATGCTTTGCTGCTTTCCCAGAATTGATTACATGATTCTTTGCACAGAGACTAGAAACCAGAAGCACCTTATCTAGATAATGACTGTTTAACTAACTCTGCCTCAGGCGGAACTGTGGACATCACACATTTTGGTTATGCGGTGGATTTGAGCCAATAGGACAGATACACACTTCTAATGACGTGATAAGTGGTATAACACATCATGTAACCTGCAATAAAGCGTGCAGTTACTCCCGTGTGAGGAACTATACCAGACGTGTGGTGTTTTTTCTTTACCGCCGGCTACGGGGCAATAGGGTGGGCCTGATTGGTGGTGTACATAGGATTGCCCTGACACCTGTACTCTTGGTCAACAAATTTTTCAGGGGTTCGCCTATACTCTTGGAACACAAACTTTTCATGGGGTCCGCCTATACTCTTGGAACACAAATGTTTTGGGGGTTCACCTATACTCTTGGTAAAGCAATTTTTCTGGGGCTCGCCTATACTCTTAGAACACAAATTTTTCAGGGGTTCGCCTATACTCTTGGAATACAAATGTTCCAGGGGTTCGCCTAAACTCTTGGTAGAGCAATTTTTCTGGGGTTCACCTATACTCTTGGTAAACAAATTTTTCTGGGGTTCACCTATACTCTTGGAGTGCAAACTTTTCATGGGGTTCGCCTATACTCTTGGTAAACACATTTTTAGGGGTTCACCTGCACTCTGGGTAAAAAAATCTTTTGTTGTAGAGAGGGGTGGTCTTCTTTATGCCCACGTTTGTGGCTCATGAAATTTTGTGACGTAGATGGCATGGGATTGGAATAATTGAAACCCAACACTCTTTTTAGGACTACAACTCCACTCTGTGTTCCAAGAGTATAGGGTTCACCTATACTCTTGGAACACAAATGTTTTAGGGGTTCGCCTATACTCTTGGTCAACAAATGTTTCAGGGGTTTGCCTATATAGTCTTGGTACACAAATGTTTCAGGGTTCGTCTATACTGTTAATAAACAAATCTTTTAAGGGTTCGCCTATACTCTTGGTAAACAAATCTTTCAGGGGTTCTCCTGCACTCTGCGTAAAAAAATATTTTGTTGTAGAATGGATTGTTGAATTGTGGAGATGTGTAGAAGTCCCCTTTATGCCCACGTTTGTGGCTCATGAAATTTTGTGACGGAGGTGGCATGGGATTGGAATAATTGAAACCCAACACTCCTTTGTAGGACTACAACTTCACTTTTGTGCATCATCAGTTTGGCTGCCTAGGACCACTAGTGCGCACAAAGCATTCACAAGCATCCCAGCTGTATACTGCATACTGTTACCGGTTCTATACAGTGTACTGCTACTGGTGTACAGAGAGTAGATAGGAACTAACACAAATCCTGTCATATTGCATTTTTATTTTGGCTGAAAGCATTTGCATAATAGGTCCAAGTGTTATATAATGCAGATCCAGAGGAAACACAAGACTACACATTTTACACTGTCTATTTTTGGCTGAAAGCATTTGCATAATAGGCCCAAGTGTTATATAGTGCAGATCAAGAGGACACACAGGACTGTACACATTTTACACTGACTATATTTGGCTTAATGCTGAATATATTTACGGGAATGTGGACACATACAGAGTGCATTCTTTGCTTTATTCAAAATAGTGCTTCACATAATCAGATAAGCGGAAGAACGTGTTTCAGCTTCACAGAGCCTTTTTCACCTTAATCTAAACGTCACTACCTGCTTATTTAAATACTAAAATTCATTAAAAACAGCTGATTCACTAACCCCTTGTATATGTGTGGTTTCATTGCTGCCTTATTCCCTTAAGACTGCTTTTTAACCACCTTTGCTGATAAACCCTTCAAATATTGATTGGACAGATATAGATGTTACATATTGCTTAAAATATTCGCATTATATATTGTATGTATTCCGCAAAATATACTTTGTTTGCATTTGTATCACAATGTGAATACAATTCACAGTTTTATTGGCTTTTTCAAATAACATACTATTATATATATATATATATATATATATATATATATATATATATATATATATATATATATACATTCTGTATTAGATATTGCAATAAATTAAATATAATAAAGCCTATGTTAAAAGTATTAAACATTCAATGATGCATATTAAATAACACCACCAATATAATTTTGGTTTTCGGAAAAGAATAGCATATGTCAAAGTGCGGTGTTCAGCACATTGGACAGCACAGAGGTAGAATGTCCGTGTGCTGTCCAATTCAAGTTGCACCTGAGAATTTTGAGCATAACTTTTTTTAACGCATGTACCTTTACTGAATGGATTGTGTGGATTATTTCTACAGCATCTAGAACAGGTCTGTTAAAATATCATCCACTATGCTACTACTATAAATGCTACATATTTTCTATGCAATGTGTTGCCCACTTCCTCCTGCTTCATGATGTTAATTTCTGTGCCTGCCTAATCATCTTCGCTTAGGGCTTCTTCAGATGGCCGTGATTTTGCAGATTTTCACGACTATGAAAAATGATGAAACAAAATCATTGATTCTTGCACAATATCACTAAACGCAGCAAGAAAAATAGGACTTGCCCTAACTTCCTTGCATGTAGTTTTTCTACATGCAAGAAAAGAGAGAGATAGAGAAAACTAAACAGATAAGCTTAGCAAGCATCAACCTCATGTGATTACATATGTCTACCGGTCGTGCCGTACACCCAATTCATTACCCACTTTTCCACTTGTTGTCTAAAATTCTACCCAGGACGGTATGATGGTAATCGGGGTTGGCTGCATCTACTCTTTATAGAGATTATTCCTTTATTCAAAAAAACATTTCATTACCCATTATTCTTTAAAAAGTGGAGATAGTCCTCCATTTCTTCTTGTATTTATTACTGGGGTCGTCCACCATCCTTTTACTATCTTGCTCACCTATTAGAAGTCAATGTGTGACCATTTATCAGGCCTTGTCACATGACTGGAAATGTAAGAGTTTTGTCAAGATAAGGTAGCCATTAGAGATGAGCAAGCATGCTCGGCAAGGTCAGTCTGAGCGTGTTTGGGGGGGCAGCGGGGGCGGGGGGGAGAGCAAAGGGGAGTGGGGGGGAGAGAGAGATCTCTCTCTCCCCCCGCTCACCACCGATGCCCCCCCCTCCCTACCATGCTCAGATGAGAAGGCAGTTACTCGAGAAGAGCGTTGCTCGCTTGAGTAACTGAGCTTACCGAGCGTGCTCGCTCATCTCTAGTAGCCATGTACAGGCAGACTATTTTAGGAGTTTTTCCTCTTGCTGCTGGGTTATTGTAGCATCTCTCATTTGCATTCCATATCTCGGCATCACGCATGGCCTTGTATGTTTCCTCACACCTATTAGTCAATCTCTACAGGGAGAAACTGTACCACTCCCAGCTCACATCATAGGCCGATCACCAAACCAGCCAGAAACCTACTGCACACTGACAAGGGGAAAAAAAACTAAAACCATCAGTCTGTACAAGGTTATATTTTCCTTTTCTGGTTTTAGCTCATATTCCCAGTCATGTCAGAAGGCTTGTTAAAAGGTTAGACACTTAATTGTAGGAATGCTACCTGGGTTTTAAGTCTTACATGCTGTAATTATACAATATTAAACACTTTTATATACAGAAAAAAATAAGTATTATACTGCAGAGGTGATTGTTTTATTGAGAAACTAGAAAAAATATATTTGTAGGCTTTTGCAGCACAGAGACCCTTCATTAGGAAGATAATATATGAATTATTAAAGAAAAGCATAATATTTAAATGTGGCATCAATATACATGTACACGGCATGATACAGCATTAAGGTTAGATCAACTAAACTGAGGTATTTTTCTTACAGAGTTAGGCCTTAGTCACACGGGTGTTTTTTCTCGCGATTTGCGGATCGCATGACGGATGCGCATCCGCAAATCACGTGACCGGGCCGAAAAATCGCCCAAAAAAACTGCTCCTAGCCGCGTTTCAATAGAAACGGGCCGGAGCTGTCCAGCGCATTGAATTCAATGGAGCCGGCAATACAGCCAGCTCCATTGAAAGCAATGGGCTGCCGGCGATCTCACGATGAATTGTCGGAAAGGGCTTAAATATATAAGCCATTCCCTGCAATTCATCCAGAAATGTGTAAAAATAAAAAAAAATATATATACTCACCTTGTCCCGGCAGACGGAGTTCAGCCGCGGCCTGCGGCAGTTCTCCTGAACTGCTCTCTGTAGTATTTAGCAGCCGGGGATTTAAAATCCCCGTCTGCTGAATGAACTGCCTCTGATTGGTCACAGCCTGACCAATCAGAAGCAGCTTTCACTCACACCCATTCATGAATTCATGAATGGGTGTGAGTGAGAGCTGCCCCTGATTGGTCCCTGCGCTGAGCCAATCAGAGGCAGCACTCACTCACCCATTCATGAATCGGTGTGAGTGAGAGCTGCCTCTGATTGAACAGGCTGTGACCAATCAGAGGCAGCTCATTTAGCAGGCGGGGGTTTTAAATCCCCGGCTGCTAAATACTACAGAGAGCAGTTCAGGAGAACTGCCGCCGGCCGCGGCTGAACTCCGTCTGCCGGGACAAGGTGAGTATATATATATTTTTTATTTTTACACATTTCTGGATGAATTGCAGGGAAGGGCTTATATATTTAAGCCCTTCCTGACAATTCATCCTGCGCTCACCCGCAGCCCATTGCTTTCAATGGAGCCGGCCGTATTGCCGGCTCCATTGAATTCGATGGGCAAACATCATTCTTCTCTGCCACAGCTGCTACAGCTGTGGCAGAGAAGAATGATTTGTCTACTATATGTTCTCAATGGGGTCGGCGCTGCTGCCGCCGGCCCCATTGAGCGCATATAGAGAAGAGAACAGGAATCGCAGATCGCAGATAGGTGCGATCTGCGATTTCTGTTCTATAATTTATCGGACGAGCGCATAAAAAGCGCTCATGTGTCCGATACCATTGCAAAGCAATGGTTTTATAAAATCGCCGGACGCATGCGCATGCGCAAATCGCGGCAAAAAACGCCCGTCTGACTAAGCCCTTAGTGCAATTTCCCATGAGCGTATCAACAAAAATGAATGCAGTGGAGCAACGTTTTTGTGACATGAAGAGGTTTTTTGTGTGTGTGTTTTAGAGCATTTTACTGAACTTTTGTGCACTGATGGGGACCTTTTATTTGGGCACGAAACGCACCCGTGCCGTGATTAAAAAGGCTGTGCAGCCTAAATAGTTGAAGGTGTGTTAGTTTTCTGTGAAATTGCGCAGAATAATGTGCAATTACGTAGGTATAGGGTGTACATTTTTGCCCCCCATAGACTCCTACGTGGCCTTAGTGCACAAATGCACACTAAAATAGAGCATGCTGTGTTTTCATTTTGCATGTGCAAAAACGAGAGTGAGGATAAACCCATTAAACAAAGAGTTCTATTCTCCTCGTATTGTGAATGCAAATTTTGAGCGGACAAATACACAAGTGGGAATAGATGAGATGAATCGGAAGAGGTTTGGGGCAATCTGAAGATGGCGTGAAGTGTAGATGTAGTGGGTCAATCATGCAGTGTGCAGAAGCACTGAACGGGGAGCTGTCACACAGGAGGAGAAGCAAGTGAGCCAGCGACATCTAATGAGGTTTTTTAAAAGACTGAAAAATCAGCTTAAACAACCGCAAACGATAAGTGATTGATATTTTCGCTTCACACTAAGCAAATATTGTTCACTTTTGGTTGTTTGAATACATTTTGAGCTATAATCGTTGTGTGGTATCATATCTACAACATTACTTTGTTTAACTTTTTCTCTACATGGCACCAAGCTATTTATTTCAAGGAAATGCGGGACTCCCTTTCTGGTAATCCGTGGGGGTCCCAGCAGTCAGATCCTCGCTGATCCATCAGTTTAAGCATATCTAGTGGACGGATAAAATTTTGAAAAGATCACCAAATAACTGGAATATCTGCTTAATGTTCAGAATCAATCCCTGATAGGGGGTAGTATTTTGCAGTCATTCCTTCCTTTTCTCCAGTAGGTTAGCTTTTATATTCTTTTGTGATTTAAATAAGATGATAAAACATTTTGGGAAAAACACACAACCTAAAAGTCCAGCACTGGACGCCATCACTGCAAATATCTCTACTGCCACCATATATTTCCCTTTGGTGCTCAGGTAAGCTGGGATCATGGAGATCCAGACACTACAGAACAGCAGTATGCTGAAGGTGATATACTTGGCCTCATTAAAACTGTCCGGTAATGTCCTCACCATGAAAGCCAGAACAAAGCTCACAGCTGCCAGGAGCCCCATATAACCCAACATAGAGTAGAAGCAGATATCTGAGCCTTCATTACACTGAATAATGATCTTCCCAGGATTAGACTCAGTGTCCAGGTCCTGGAATGGGGGAGAAACAGACAACCAGATAACACAAATGACAACTTGTATAGATGAACACAACAGCACTATGCTATAGGGCAGCTTCATGGTCAGCCATTTTCTCCAGGGGCTTCCAGGCTTGGTGGACTTAAAAGCTGCACAAACCATAATAGTCTTGGCAAGAAGTGAAGAAATTGCTACTGAGAAGAAAATCCCAAAACTGGTTTCCCGTAATCTACAAGTTACATCACTGGGTTGACCAAGAAACAAGAAGACGGAGAGGAAGCTGAGGATTATAGAGACCAGGAGGATGTAACTCAGGTTCCGATTATTAGCTTTAACAATAGGAGTGTCCCGATAGGAAATAAATATTGAAAATATGATGCCAGTCACAAGACATCCGAAGACCGAGAAACTAGAAAATACATAAGCCATTGTGTCATTTTGGTAAGAAATGCATTCCAGGACTTTGGGCAGGCATCGGTCTCTCTTCTCATTTGGCCATTCATCACTTTGGCATTTAATACAGTTATCAACATCTGTAGGAATATTTAATAAAATATTACACATTAAATCTATCTGGCTGATATGTATATCCATCTAAGAGAAACATCTCTACCACCATGTGGAAGCAAAATCACCTGATATGTTGGCTGTTTTAGTGAGGGTGAGGGCCAAAAAATGTTTCCAGAACTTGTTTCACCTTTTTAACTACCCCTCCTTTTGGGAAAGCGGGTACTGTGACTGCACAGCAATAACAGTTGAGTGACCCTCCTGACTCTTCTTCATCTCCAAGTGCTACTGCACTGGGTTCTGATGTTGTGCAACATCAATACCCAGTGTGCACATAATGTCCTGATGTTGGATAGCATCAGGTACCAAGTACAGTGGTGCACCTGGCTGAAAAGTAGGCAGTAGGGTAAACATATGCAGGGGTCTGATTCAAGTGGTTTGGTCTAGAGTCTGACTTATTCAGGGCGTCTAATCTGGGCTCTTATTAATTTTAGAATCTATGGGTGTGAATATATTTATGATTCTGGTCTGCAATCTGATTAACTAAGGAAGCTAAATATCTGATGAACAATGTGTTCCAACCAAAAATAGTGGTCAAAATAGTGTAAAGTGGTGTAGGGATCAATTGTAACGCTGGGATATCACTGAAAATAAAACAGTGCCCACGTATTGTCTCCTAGATCAAAAATTGTGTCAAGGAAGAAAACAGATGTGCTTCTTATTTTAAAAGTAATGTCATAAAATTTACAAGGAGAAATTTTGCCAGGCAAAACAACTCTCAAGCATGGACCTTCTACAAGGAACAGCTGTAGAGCTACAAAAAATGTGTTACACAAGGCAGCAGGTGTGCTGCTTCTCTTTACCCCCTAAAGACATGACCTATTTTGAGCTTAAGGACGCAATAATTTTTGGCGGATTTTCATCTTCATTTTTCAAGAGCCATAACTTTTTTATTTTTCCGTTGATGCGGCCGTATAAGGGCTTGTTTTTTGCTTAGCGAACTGTAGTTTTTATTATTTGCAATTTTGGGTACATAGACTATATTGTGAAACTTTTATTAACTTTTTTATGAAAGGCAGTGGCAATACAGGATGCCTGTAGGTGGAGTCCTGTTACCATGGCAACCGGCCGGGCTCTCTGTGATTATATCATTAAAGAGAATGTGTAAAAAAATCAGGATAGCGCTTCACGAGTAGGCGGGTCTCTAATAATGCAAAAACGGGCTAATAAAATCTTATGTAACTCACCTGGTGTTTAGTGAAGATCCTGTCTGTGGGATCTCCACTCACACCCCTTATCCAGATAAACCTTCAATACATGGTGCCTTTAGTTTCCTGGTGTCCTGTCGGGCCAGTCAGCTGGGGAGCCGCGTGCATCCTCCGTCTCTCAGCCAGAGAGCCGCTCAGAAAAAAGTGTCCTAATATAATAAACAATGGATCCGCGCTCCGAGAACTAAAGCTTCTTTTTTCCTTTAAAATGGTTTATTTCTACACACAACGCGTTTCGTCCTTCTGTGAGGACTTTAAAATGTTTTTCACATTTTTTGTTATGTGAAGATGGATCTGTTTGGTTTTATTAAGGATCAATTTGATACATGATCCAAAGTAAGTGCAGCATGCTTTTGCTGTGAGCACAAAAACATTTGTGGAGACCGTCAGTCTGTTCATCAAACTGGGTCTTAATAGAGTTGTTTGAAATACATGGAACACATCGTGCGCTCCATGTAAACGTTATGTGAGGGAGGATTTGCCAGCCCCCTCTCCTCAGTACGAGGTCCGCTCTCCGGTTTATCCCGACCGGCTGAAATTTGTAAGTAATTACAACGTGTTCCTATATATGTATGAGATTTTTGTATTATATGTATAAGCTTGAGAAAGGTGTATGTGTTTCACCGTAACGCGTAGCTGTATGGATTAAAAGTGATTTATCTTCACCGATGAGCGCAAAGTATACTTTTTTAAATCGCATATGAAAATCCTGGTACCAGTCTATTTTAGGATATAGGGATAAGTCTAAAAATAAAAGTATTCTACAACATAAACCAAAATTGAGGAGCTTATTTCCCTTTATACCCTGTACACTATAAGTGTTTACAATCTGCACTCCATCTGGTTAACCTCTCAGTGTCAGCCCTAAACTAACTTAGGCCTTCTGTGTACCCCTGGTGGGGCATATAAATCATAATTGGAAAGTAAGAGTAGTTCTCGTTGGGATTAACACTATTGGTTATTTAAACCCATGTACATCTTTATGTTTGTATGTGCATATTTGTATTGTGGTCTCCACTAGCGCTAAATTTTAAAATCTTTATTATTAAAGGTTATATTTTAGTCTGAGTTGATATACCTAGTCAGGTTCTCTACAGTGAGTTGTATTCCAAACGTATATTATCCCAGCAAGTTACCATGATGCCTATAACATCACATTTCTCTTCCTGCTTCAGGAGACCAAATTCTCCTTGACTGTTTGCCATGCTCTTTACCTCTGTGTAGAAACATTTTAGTTTGTGATCGGTATCTCTTGCTCCTCTACTTTCCTTCTGAATTTGTTGTCTTTGTTCTTTATTTCCACTTCTAATAGCGAGGTTCTCAAATGTATTCCTTAGCTGTATATTTTTGCCAGGCCTTTCACTTCCCTTTGCATATTGTTCTAGTTTACTACCCTGTGCCTTTACTGAAGGCTGTGATGGGCTGAAAAAAAGTATTCCAGACCTCTTCTAGACTTCCTCTGCCACTGGTGGTGGTGCTGCTTTGTTGAATTCCTCCTCCACCACCATCACCGACACGTCCCCTGCCCCTTACTGTCTTCATTTTTCCTGTTTATTTATTTATTTTTGTTGGTTTTATAGTTTGCTCTTTAGTGCAGTTTTTTTTGCTACTTATTAGCTAACTTTTTAGTTTGCAGAAAACCACTGTTAGCTGCATATGGCCTGCAATTAATTGATTGACATTCAAGGCTGCTGGCATGCACTGTGTGTATTTGTTGTTTCCCTTTCTGTTTTTTTTTTCTTTAATATTAATGAAAAAACACCACCAACTAAATAAGCTGCAATGCCTTGGAGGCACAATATGTGAGAATGGAAAGGCACAGACTATAGCTTGTATCATTGTGAGCTGTCTCTGTTTTTCATAGCATAATTGAACTCATCAAACCCCACTGCTAGTTGTAAGGTCTGCAAAACATTTATAGTGGCTGGACTAGCAATTTTGATTGACATCTGAGGTCACAAACAGGGAACTGCAATATTCTCTGCAAAAAAAAGCGTATTTTGCTGCTATATATATTGACAGCAGCAGAAATATACTTTCTCGCTAAGTACAGGCCACATTTTGTACAGCCATATAAACGTGATGCAGTAATTTTCTCTGCTCCCTGCAACAGAACACCATTTAAGATCTCTGTTGGTATACAAGCTTTCACAACCAGTAGCAATATATCCACTGTAGAATATATATCCCTATTAACAACAGACCATGTGTTATATAGGCACATAAATATGATCTAGCTTCTCTTTTCTGTCCTTAAAAATAAAATGGCCATTGGTTACACTATACCTATGGAATATATGGCTAGGCTATGTGGTACAGGAATCCAATGAAATTGCTGCTCACATGCAAGATGGAGAACACATTTTGTAACATCAGCAATGCAGCCTGGCTGCTGATTGGCTACATGTAGATCGCAAACAGCAGACATTATGGGTTATTTAATTTCCCCTGCAATTTGAACCAAGAATCCGTTCGGAATAAGCACATTCAATTTTGTGGAAATTGGGATGAGCAACATTAATCATTATCACTGATTACACAGTCCTACGGCTCATACTACCATGTACCAGTAATATTGGATATCTCTCCTTCTGAACATGGCACGCAGTCGTAGCAGCAGGTATGGATTGTTTCTCTTGCCTTTTTCCTGCTTCCAGGTAAACATTGGTCTGAGCAGCGGGATACTGGGATCTGTAGGAAAAGATATGAAAGATAAGAATCTACAGTGAGAGTTTTGACAAACGAGCATGTAACGTAATACGCTCACTCTTGCACAATTTTTTTTGCGCTGTTAAGGAGTGTATTTAGTGCTCATGTCTGAGCAGATATGGAGCGTGTCTACACAGGCACCACTCATTCACGTGGGGGAATTATCCGCCCTGATTTGAAAGGCTAATTTGCCTAAAGAGGTACCAGTTATCCTGGGTATGCACTGTGTTTAGTGCATACCCGCATGAGTAGGTGTGTGTGCTTGCGCACCTCCCAAGGACTTCTGTAAAACTCTTTGGTGCACAAATATGCATAAGGTAGGGCAGGTCCTATTTTTTGCGTCCGCAAAAAGAACGGGTGTATCATGCTCATCTGGTTAAGCCATCAGAAATACAAAATGCAGATGTATGATAAAGGTTTAAAGTTCAGGACAAGTTGAGAGATGGCGCAAAATGATTGCAGGTGAAGACAGATTTCACATGAATTCTCTGCATCACAACTTTACTGTTATTAATACGGTAATCTTTAGATATTATCACTCCATGGGAGGGCACTACAATTTTTATGATCATAGACCTAACTTTGCATAACTGTCAAATTCTAGAACATTCTTAGGGCTTATTCAGACGACCATATATCGGCCTGCGTAAATACCCAGCCGATATACGGTCGTCTGAATAAGCCCTAAGAGAGCATATGCTTCCTCCATGGTGTAAAACTAATCTACAATTGTTTTTTTATATTCTTCTTTATACTAACAGGGGCATTTACCTAGAGCTTTATTCCAGAATTCTGATTTATGTAATTTTTTGTTTATTGACACATTCAAAGCCCCTAAAAAATTATTTTTTTTTGTCAATGGAGCTGTGAAAGGCCTCATGTCCACGGGGAAAATTTGGCCCGCTACAGATCTCCATAGAGAATCCGTAGCGGGTCCCTCCAGCCCCGCGGACATGAGGCATTAAAATAAGAATTTAAAAGAATTAACTCATCCGCAGCGGGCCGGGCACCACTTCTCTTCCTCACAGCCGGATCTTCTTTCTTCGGCCGGCGGATGAACTTGGCACGCCGGCGACATGTCAGCAGCGTGCCGCGCGCATGCACTGGGCACATTCGCCGTACTGAAGCAAGAAAGATCCGGCCGTGAGGAAGAGAAGACGTGCCTGGCCCGCTGCGGGTCAGTTATTCTTATTTTAGGTCTCCCGCGGATCCGGACGGCTTCCTTAGGCTTCAATAGACCGGCACGAAAATGGAGCATGTTGCGTTTTTTTACATGCTCCATTTTTTTAAAATTCACTTTTATTGACCATCCGCGGGTATTTATCTACCCGCGGGTGGTCAATGCATCCCTATGGGGTGCGGATCCGCGGGCGGGAGAAGAGTTAAAATCCGCTGCGGATTTTAATTCTTCTTTTGCCCGTTGACATGAGGCCTAAGAGTTTTTTTCTCTTCTGTGAGTTGAGTTGTAGTTTATAATGGTGTCCTTTGTTGATCTCTGTGATGTTTTAATTTATTTTTTCATGGTGTGCACTTTGTTAGTTAAATAATGTACAAATATTTTTTTATGGGTCATTATGAATGCAGTGATGCCACTAGGATTTTTGTTTATTTTATGTTCTTTCTTTTACATAGAAAGGGCAGGCTCATACAAGCGTGTGCTAAAACGATCAGTATATAACACAGAATTTAGCCGCAGTGTAGACCCACATATTGCCATGTATGGCAGTAATTTTTGGCTACGCATGACATCGTATCTCAGCTATGCTGCCATGCTCAGGCTTCCTGGTTTCATTTTTTTTTTCCCACTCTGTCGCTTAGCGACTTTGCATGCAAACACCACACATATGCAATATGTACAGCATTTTGTAAGCATCCATAGAAAACACAAGGGCTCTATTGCATGTTGTACATGGTAAGATAGAACATGCTGTATTCTTGTTTACTTGCGTATTATATGCAATGAAAAATGCTAGTGTGAGTGTAACAGTGAAAATCAATGTATTTAAATTGATGCAATGTACCATGTATTATACGTGCATTATAATATGCAATTTAAATACCCTCATGTGAGCCTGCACTAAAGGTGGAAAAGTGAGGTTTGACGTTTTTCTTTTTACAATTTTTTAATACTCTAAACTTTTAAGTTTTGTTCTACTAGACAGCCTATAATCCTCATAGGCCAGTGATGGCAAACCTTTTAGAGACCGAGTATTGCATCTTACCGTTGCTGGATTGGAGCCACATGTGCAGTAGCCAAGCCAGTCACAGGCGAGTAGTCAGAATAGCCGAGAGTTGTTATTGGGAAGTCATGGTATGCAGTACAAATGGATGAGACAGAAGCGTAGTCAATAGAAGCCAAAGGTCAGCAGCAGAAGGCATTGGTATGCTTATAGAGCAGCCAGACGAGGAGGAGCTTGATCAAGGTGGTGAAACACAAAACTCACACATTGAAGGAATGGCAGGGCTGGGATTATATAGGAAGTGCAATTAGGAACAGGGGAGCGGTCAGGACCAGGAGGCAGGAACTAAGTAACTGAGAAATACAGAACAAGGCTAGGTTTCAGCAAGGGAACTGTCCAAATTCTGGATAGCCTAGCGGAGAGAGCTGCTAATTGGAACACAAGAGGTTGTGGGTTTGGGCCCTGACACTGAATGCCCAAACTGCACCCAAAACCCACTTATTTATCACAAAGTGCCAACACGTCAGGGGTGGGGCTTATCACAACGTATGATTTCACCTTTGTCATTATAAAAAGGAAAGGGATGTTTCAAAACAGACAGGGTGCAGATTTTGACTGCTTTTTGGATGCAGAAATGCTATGCAATTTGCCCTGGAAATTTCCGCTGATGACATTTTGCAGCATTTCAGCCACATGTAAACATACCCTAGTAGTAATAGTGACCCCCACAGTGCCCTCAGCAATAATATTGACCTACACAGTGGCCTTAGTAGTAATAGTGTCCACCAAAGTTGCCTCAGTAGTAATTGTGACCCCCAAGTGGCCTCACAGTAATAGTGGCATTCACAGTGGCCCCAGTAGTAATAGTGACCCCCAAAGTGGTTTCAGTAGTAATAGTGACATCCTACAGTGGTCTCAGCAGTAATAGTGACCACCCCACAGCAGCCCCAGTAGTTATAGTGACCACCATAACAGCCTTAGCAGTAGAAGAGACCCCCTACAGTAGCCTAAGCAGTTATAGTGACCCCCGCAGTGGCCCCAGCAGTAAGTGTGACCCCCAGAGTGACCTCAGTAGTAATAGTGACCCCCACAGCGGAAAAGTGGTTATGCTAATAGCATCACCTATATCAGCCCCAGCAGTAATAGTGGCCCCTAAATATGGAGGGCTCTGTGTGCCATAGGTTCGCCATCACTGTCATAGGCCATCATAGCAGGTAAATCCAGAGGCCATATTCAAGCCTCTGGGTACCGTAGCAACCCATCTGAACCCCATGATCACATTATGGGAACTCAATGGGTTAGAGAGGGAGCAGCCTCCCTCTGATAGCCTTTTGCATACTGCGGTCACACTGACCACAGCATGTAAAGGGTTAAACAGTGGAGATCAGAGGCTTATCTCGTCCCCGTTGTTTGAGCAGGTTCCAGACCCTCATCCAGCAATCGAGCAACCACTCTCCCTGCATGGAAAACCCATGCCAGACTTGTGATGCAGCTGCCAACAAAAGTGGATGCATCAGAATAAAACTCCTCAGGGGCCATCGCCAAAAGACGTATGGGTGGTTATTAAGGGGTTAAATATGCACACACACGCACACACACACATACACACTTATTGGAGGAAAAAATATAATGCACCTAGAAGGGGTAGGCAGAGTCGAATAAAACATATGTGTAAATGTAAGAGCTGTTTCACACTGGCATAGCATTTTTTGGTCAGCTGTGTCATGGCCACAGCGTGACCAAAAAACGAGTGAACTGACATACAAATCTGCTGTTTGTGCGCCCGTTCAGAAGGCCCGGGTTTGGCGCATATACGCTGAGCGCGCGATGCTGTCTGGCAGGGCGTGACAATTTAGCTCTGCTAAACTGCTTCCACCTTTCCAACCCCTCTCAGCAAGGAAGGGGGGGGGGTGCGGGGAGGGGGCTAGTGTGCTAAGCTCCCACCTACTCTCTGCTCCTTGTTGGCTGCCAACAATAGGAGGGGGTGGGATGAGGCAGAAGCTTAGCAACTAGCTCCCACCCCATCCCACCGCCTTCCTCCCACCTCCCTTCTCCAGCAACTACCATATGCTCCCATAGAAGTCTATGGGAGCCGCCGCGGTATTCTGGCTGGGAAGATAGTTTCTGAACTATCTTTTCTGGCTGATTTAAAAGTGCCCGGCCAAAATGCGCTCCGTATGCGCTATCTTGGCCGGCTGGGTGCTTTTACGCCATGGTAATACGCCCATTTGAACTGATGCATTGTAAACCAATGCATCAGATGGGCAGCGTATATCGGCCAAGTGTGAAAGCGCAGCAGAATATGCTTATGTGAATGAAGCCTAATAGTGAAATATGTAAGTGATTACAATAATAGAGTTAAAGGATACATTTATTGGGGAAAATTGTATATTGCTTGGAGTCATACCGGTTCCATATTTTATCCGGAAAACATTTGCCTATAGAAATTGCATTTGGGCCTCTAGACACATTCATAGGCTGCTAAAGCTGGTATTCCATCTGTTACCATTAATGCTCAATTGGCAATAAATCTAGGGAGAGCAAGGATGTGGCAACCTGGATGACACATTCCTGAATCACCCTACTAAAAAATGCCTGTTGGAAGCCCTGCCATGAGTGTTAACATATGTGGATGCAGGATTTCCGACACACATCACGGAGTTATTAATATCTCTCATATCACTACTAGGGGAACCCGATCGTGATATGCAATGGCTCCCTCGATCATGACAACTGATGTTTAGCGGAGTCATACAGATAACGTGAACTGTAGGCGCAGTTTCATCCTGTGTTTTCCTTCCTGACCTCCAGAATTTGTCTTTCCTGCACTGGTGTGAGAATTTGCCTACTCTTCAAGTAAAGTTCCAGTTACTGATCTTCCCAATGACTGAGGTTGTCAAGTACTTATGTGTGAACTCTATTCTTCTTCCCGTCAAACATCCTGCGGAGCAAGGAACGGTGGCATCACGCATGACATAATTCTTCAGGTCAACCACACTGTTTATTCAGGTAACTGTTGCCCAAGCATTGCCTGGAAGAGGCTTGGCAGCACCTTGGCCAAGGTCGCACATGTCTTTGCAGGGAGCAGTTAGTAGAGCACCGTGGCAAGTGCTATACCAACCCCCACCACCTACTCAGCATTGGGTCTTGAATCTTGGTCGTTGCACTAGTACTACACATGTCACTTGTACTACACTTCACTTTTTCTAGGCATATCACCTGCAATACAGATGTTACTAGCACTGCACATGTCACTTGTATGAGGCAAATCACCTGTACTGCACATGTTACTAGTACTACACATGTCACTTTTACTAGGCACATCACCTGTACTAAACATGTTAGTAGTACTACACATATCACTAGTACTACACGTCAATTGTAGTAGGCATATCACCTGTGCTACACATGTTACTAGTACTACACATGTCACTTGTACTAGGCATATTACCTGTACCGCATGTTACAAGTACTACACATGTCACTTGTACTACCATTTCACTTGTACTACACACATCCTTGCACTATGCATGTCACTTGTTTTAGGCATATCACCTGTACTAAACATGTCCCTTGTACTATGCATGTACCTTGTACTAGGCATATCACTTGTACTAGGCATATCACTTGTACTAGGCATCTTACTAATAAGGGAGATGGAAGAATGCCTCCACAGTGCCACCTATTGGAAGGCATTCCTTCAAGCCAAAGTCAGACTCTTTATACAACGCAGAGATTTTTACTTGTGCATGTTACTTGTACTAGATATGTTACTTGTACTATGTATTTTACTTGTACTAGGCATGTTGAGAAGGATACATATATATCCTTGTAGGTAGAAAAGAAAACACTGGAATATATACATTTATATAGATATAGTTATGTGCCTTTCTTTTTATATGTATACTAACTTTATTCTCATATGTACTAACTCTATGAAAAACGTAATACTTCGCCTTATACCAGATATTCCAAAGGCCTTGCCAGGCGAAGACAAAATGTACAGCAAAGAAGAACCAGACACAAGGCCGTGTACTTGGCCGTTTTCCCAGAAGCGCCATAGCAAGATAACGACTGTTCAACTACGTACATAACTTTCACTGTCTCAGGCCGGAAATCCGGACTTCCCATATATGGTTATGCTGTGAATTTTAGCCAATGAGCCCATCACCCATTGCTAGTGATGAGACCAAAGGGTATAAGATCTCATGTAATCTGTAATAAAGGGGCAGCGCAGTCATGTCCCCGTGTGAGGAACTATACCAGACCTCCGTGTGGTGTTTTCTTCTTTACCGCCGGCAGCGGGGCAAGTGGGGTGTGCCTGATTGGTGCTGTACGTAAGAAATTTTACCCCGACAATTTGGCGCCCAACGTGGGGCGGTAAAACCGGAGCTGTACAACGCAGTCCACCCGGATCCACGCCACAGGGAAGCCGTCCTGCTGCAAACCGAGCCTGATCTACTCACAGAACTCCAGGTAACACCAGCATATATTTATGTTGTGTTTTACACTGCGAGTCTTGCAGCAGGAGGGACTATCTGTGTTTTGTGACCGGACGGGTTGGGTTAAGAGTTCTACACGGTAACTCGTGTGGGCTTCGGGTTTGCCATCACGGACCACTGACCGTGATATGCGCACCAATCGCTCACCCAGGAACTAGTCTGTAGTCTATTTGTTGTTGAAGTCCGTAGTGTTTTAACGATACTGAAGGTTGTTTGTTGTATCTGCAGAATTTTTTTTCCTCTTACTTTTCATTTTGTCTCATAGAAGAAGGGACCCTCGATTTTAGTTTAGTTAGTTAATGGTTTAGCTGAGGAGGAGATGCACTCTATGAGATAGGTCTCATAGAAAAAGGGACTCTCGGTTGTTTTGCCTTAGATATGGGGCTAATGATTTGATTTCAGAGAGATGCATTCTGTGAGGCTGGTTCCATAGGAGAAGGGACCCTCGGTTGTTTTGCCGGTATATAAGGGGCTGACAATTTGGAATTAAGAGGGATGCATTCTACGGAGCGTGTTATTATTATCATTGTTGTTCTAATATGCGTAAGACCTTATTAAAGAAGACAGAGCCCCTCAAGGGCTGCCGCCGTGCGGATGAATTTGTAAACTGTAAGAAAACTCTAATGAAAATGTGTGACATCGACCCGCACGGTAGATTGCAAAAATGGTGTCTGGGAGGAGGTCTTTAGGACCAAGAAGCGTGCCTTGAAAGACCAAGGTTTGCTAGAAAGTGCTGGAGTGAGAAGCAGAGAGACAGTCAGAGAAAGTTAAGTATGTACACGTATTAAGAAAGTATCCGTAAGTGAAAGGTTGAAAAGTACAGTAAGTGATCAAGAGGGTGTCGGGAGAGTGTCTATTAAAGGTTACATTGGCAGTTAGGTAGGGAGAAAGTGCTGAAGGAACAAGCAAAGTCGAGAAGAAAGTTACAATGCATGTGATTTGTTGGCAGAGAGAAAGAAGAAAAGGTGTATAATACAAGATAGATAATAGATATAGATATATATGTGTGTATATATGTATATACTGTATGTGCAAATAGTTAACTGAGCTTGCTTTTAGAAGAGAAGGGTTTGTTTATGTGAAGCTGCAGCTTGTGTTTAGTTTTCAAGGTCAAGCGATAAAGCAGAGAGAATGAAATAATGACCCTGGAAAAAATATCTGCTTGCTTAAATGGAATGGAGGCTTGAAATGAATTTAATTAATTATACTGTCTTACAAGGCAGGAAATATAGCAATTTCTAAGGTATATTCTTACTTATACAGGGGTTGAAAATGAACATGTTGCAAGGTCCCAGCATATGTGTTAATTATGAGTTCAAATGCAGGGAATAGTTAAACTAAAACAACTCAGTCAGTGAATGCATATTCGGAGAGATAACAGTTGGTTTTACAAAGGTGGGGGCTTTCAGATTTCACTCCAAACTCAGGGTCACAGAAACTAAAATACTTTAGCATATAATAGCTTTAGTAAATAAGAAAGATAGAATGTCTCAGTCACTCAGCAAATTTTTTTTCACATAATTTGTCAAAGATAGCGCTCATTCACAATCTCATCTCAATAGAATCATGTACTTTATAACATTATAGCACTCACCTCAATGTTTTTCAACTGATGTATGTTTGTTTGTCAAACTTTTTTTGTCTGTGCATCTGTATGTACTGGTACACCTTCAATGGGGGGTGACGGGGCAGACTTGAGAGCATGGATGGATGAGAGTTAGTGACCAGTGTTCAAATGTGTGATGCAGATATTGACTAGGGATGGAGGTCCCCCCCATGCATGGGACTTTGCTTGGTTGTGGTGTGGATGCTTAGACTGTTAAGCTGAAATGAAGGTTTGAAAAAAGACGCACGCAGCCAGTATCGAAGGGGTGGAGCTAGATGATGTAAAGGACGTAATGTTTCATCCCTCTTGTCCACAAGGGAGGGGGTGAGGATCTTGAGCAGCTAGTAAAAGTTTTTTTTTCTCTCTCAAATTTGATAAGACATTGCAGGCAGGAACAGATTAATAATGAATTTGCTTAAAGGAATATCACATTTCAAATATTAACAGGTGTTTGTAGATTATTCTGCCCTGATGTAACTCATGTCTCTGCTATTGGTGCTAACATCTTACAGGCCTTATCTGCATCCATCAAATCTTTTTACAATGCTGTACTAACTTGAACCCGGCTACTATTCTTCCAATTGAGTACCCTGGTTCCAAGGTAGGGGGAGGAGAAGGCATAGGTTATCTAGGTATTGCAAATCAGCCATTTTTAAATTTTTTGCAAGCCATTTTTAAATTTTTAAATTTTGTGCAACAAGATTCTGATCTTTTTGAAATAGAATATCAGTTTGATTGTCTAGCAGTGATGCAACAAGAAAATTTAAGTTTTAAAAAAGCCCTTGTTAACAATGCATATTTTGAGTTGTTTTTTATAGATGGTACCCAAGGTGATTGACAACTCCACTCCGGTTATGCAGTGGTAACACAACATGACACGGTAAAAGCAGAACCTCTGCCTCCGCATGTCTCAGCACAAGAAGCGGAATTAAAAGCACTCACGGAGGCGTGTAGAGTGGCCACAGGTAAGATGGCAACCATTTACACTGACTCCCGGTATGCATTTGGCATAGCTCATGATTACGACCCAACATGGAAGGCCAGACAGTTTTTTACCTCAGCAGGACAGCCAATTAAGAATGATGCAGCGGTGCAGAGCCTCACGGAGGCTCTACTTCTACCTGACAAGGTGGAAAGCTCACACCAATTCCTACACCGGAGAAACGAGAGGCAACACCATCACAGATCACACAGCAAAGGCAGCGGCCCTCAAGCCGTGGAAGAACAGAAGAAAAGAAGAATTTAACAATAACTTTGGACTTTGACAAAACTTTGGACTTTGACAAAAACTTTGGACTTTGATAAAAACTTTGGACTTTGATAAAAACTTTGGACTTTGATATGCTAAAGACTTTACAGTTACAAGCCAGCAAGGAAGAAAAGGAAAAATGGACTAAAAAGGGACGGCATATGGTGAACAGTCAACAGCACTTGCCTACCACAGTCCCTGTGCCCCATGATGGCCCAGCTAATGCACGGAAAGACGCACCTCTCAAAGCAGCAATGGTGTCGACGCTTGAACGAGGACGGGTTGCTCCTGGGTTTTCTGTAGCTGCTGCATCATTTGTCCAATTTTGCATGATCTTTGCCATAAGCAACAGGGCAGAAGTAAATTTGCCACATCACACTTGCCTAGGCCACTCTACCCATTTCAGGGATTGCAAATTGGCTACACTCAGCTCCCACTTGTTGGGAAGTATGAATATGTGCTTGTTGTTGTTGATGTTTTTCAGGTTGGAGACCTACCCTGTTACCAAAGTAAATAAGCAGGTAACCGCACAGAAGCTCATGAATGAGGTAATCTGCAGATATGGGGCACCGGAAGTGATTGAGTCAAACAAAGGTACACACTTCACAGGTGAAATAATGCAACACATCATGTCTGATTTGGGTATATTCCAGGCTTTTCACACACCCTACCATCCGCAGAGTAGGGGGAAAGTAGATACAAAAGACAATAGAGGAAATGGGCAAATCTTGAATTGAGTGTCTTCCATTAGTTTTTCTTTTTCGTAGGAGGATACATGCCACAGTATCAGAGTTTGGGGAATGATTCTCTTGTTAATTTTGTCCTAGGCCTCTCCAAGGAATTGTCAATAATGCATTCTGCAGTCTCTGCTTTTCTCCCAGGTCCTACAGATGAGTGTCACAATCTAAAACCAGGTGACAGGGTCTATGTGAAAAAAGTTTGAGAGAGAAACCCTGTTTGAATGTCCCTACCAGATGCTGCTTACCACCCCAACTGCAGTCAAGCTCGAAGGAAAGCCCACTTGGATCCACACTTCGCACTGAAAAAAAAAACTCATGATCCTACATATCCTTTACATGCTATAATGTGTTACAATTCCTCTAACACACACCTTTGACTACTGTACACTAGCCCCCTGTTTCAGAACAAATTAATACGAGCAAATGTGCAATATGAAGACTACACTGAGGGTAAGAATCCAACACCGCATCGTGCTAAGAGAGATGTTGACACTCAAGGTGGTAACTTTGATCCACATGTATACATAGATGTTATAGGAGTGCCAAGGGGGGTGCCAGATGAATTTAATTCTAGAGATCAGGTTAAAGCAGGTTTTGAGTCCTTATTTGCTATTGTCACTGTTAATAATAATGTAGATTGGATGAATTATATCTATTACAATCAGCAGAGGTTTGTAAACTACACCAAGGATGCTTTTGCAAGGGTTAGCTGACCAGTTAGGGCCCACTGCATCCATGGCCCTAGAGTGGCCCTGGATATGATTTTAGCAGAAAGAGTTGGGGTATGTAACTTCCTGTATGTGTATTATCCCTTTGATCAAAAAGAGTATGAGTAAGGGACTGGACAATGTGACACCAACATTTCCCTTGTTTGAAAAAGATGAAGAGCCAGTTCCGATAATGACAACCAGATACGTTACCAGAAGAATGGAGAAATGTACTAGTACTGCGCCTGCCCCGATCTCATAAGATGGACTGTCAGTGGAATTCCCATTTGCCTAGGGATAGTGCAGAAGACCTTAGGTTCCGGCGAGGGCACACCCTGTGGGGTGTTAACTTGTACAGATAGAGGGTATGGATGCCCGGAAATAAGCCCAGGGAATCCATGGCCTCCTTCTGAGGTGAGGTAGGGATCCCCCCCCTCCTAGGAGTAGGGCCTTACGGGCAGTGGAGAAACCCTGACGCAAGGGAGAGGCGACCGAGGGAGAGTGCGAGGCCTGGTGCTTGATCTCAGTCTTAAGTTTTTAGGGGGGTTTGAGAAGAATACATATATATCCTTGTAGGTAGAAAAGAAAACACTGGAATATATACATTTATATAGATATAGTTATGTGCCTTTCTTTTTATATGTATACTAACTTTATTCTCATATGTACTAACTCTATGAAAAACGTAATACTTCGCCTTATACCAGATATTCCAAAGGCCTTGCCAGGCGAAGACAAAATGTACAGCAAAGAAGAACCAGACACAAGGCCGTGTACTTGGCCGTTTTCCCAGAAGCGCCATAGCAAGATAACGACTGTTCAACTACGTACATAACTTTCACTGTCTCAGGCCGGAAATCCGGACTTCCCATATATGGTTATGCTGTGAATTTTAGCCAATGAGCCCATCACCCATTGCTAGTGATGAGACCAAAGGGTATAAGATCTCATGTAATCTGTAATAAAGGCGCAGCGCAGTCATGTCCCCGTGTGAGGAACTATACCAGACCTCCGTGTGGTGTTTTCTTCTTTACCGCCGGCAGCGGGGCAAGTGGGGTGTGCCTGATTGGTGCTGTACGTAAGAAATTTTACCCTGACAATGTTATTTGTACTAGACATGTTACTTGTACTAGATATGTTACTTGTACTAGACATGCCACTTGTACTATGTATTTTACTTGTACTAGGCATGTCACTTGAACTATGCATGTCACTTTTACTAGGCATGCCACTTGTACTAGACATGCCACTTGTACTAAGCATGTCTCTTGTACTAGGCATGTTACTTGTACTAGACATGCCACTTGTACTAAGCATGTCTCTTGTACTAGGCATGTCACTTGTACTAGGAATGTCACTTGTACTAGGAATGTCACTTGTACATGTCAGTCGTACATGTCACTTGTACTATGCCTTTCACTGGTACTAGGCATATGATTTGTAGTATGCATGTCACTTGTACAAGGCATATCATTTGTACTAGGCATGTCACTTGTATTAGGCACGTCACTTGTATTAGGCATGTCACCTAGAGGTTCCATTCAGATTTTTGCTACTTCAACCTATAAATTCTGGCAAACTGTTGGACTGCAGTCTGGAAATCAAATGGTCCCCATTATAGTGACAATTTGACAATGTCCAGTTCCATGATAGGACGGATCCATTCAGCAAGTGAGTGCTGTTTTTCTGTTCCCAAATGAAGCAGGGAAATGGTACCGCATGTTGATGTGAATGAGCTCTTCTTTCTTTTTCTCTGCACTAAAACAAATGGAGAGATGGAAATGTAAAACAGAGATGAAAGCCTCTTCATATATTTGTCACGTTGGGAGTCTGTGGAAATTATATTTCAATCACAGTTTGAAATGTCAATCTCAGTAAATTTTCCCCTCAGTAAAATTGGAATGCTGCTGGCATATGACATACAGTATTTCTCTGGTACAAAAGGATATCTTTAAAGCAAAGTATAGGCCACATGAGCGATTGAGAGGGGACATGAGTAAAGATGAGTTTCTTGCACTGAAGAATTTGTCAAGTGATAAGTAACCAACTATAAAGCCAGCTGACAAGGGAGAGGGTATAGTGGTGATGGAGTCTTCACAATACTATAATGCGATTCTGGGCCAACTGAACAACGAGGATGTACATGAGAAACTCAGATTTGATCCTACATCCAAGTTGTTGGTGCAATTGAGAATTATGGTTAACGATGCCCTCCTTCAGGGAGTTATTGACGTAGATCTGGCTACGTTTTTGGATGTGTTGTATCCCAGGGTACCAACCCTGTACACCCTAGCCAAAATCCATAAGGATTTAAATAACCCACCAGGAAGACCAATTGTCTGGGGTGCAACTTGTTGTTCAGTAACCCAGATAAATTCCTTGATAGAATACTACTACCATTTACAGACGAGGCTGCATCGCATATACCTGACACCAGTGATTTTTTGACAAAGATTAAGGATTGTGAAGTAGGTGACACAACAATATTGGCCTCATTTGAAATGGTATCTTTGTACACTTCGATAGAACACCAGAGGGGCTTGGACACAGTCAAGTTCTATATCACTCAGTTAGGCTTGTCAGTTGGGTGCATTGGCTTTGCCCTGTTGCTGCTCAAGATCATACTCACCAAGTACTATTTTGTTTTTGGTGATGTGTGTTACGGGCAGCGGCAGGGCACTGCCATTGGCTCAAATGTCACCTTGACGTACGCAAAAGTGTAACTACGTAGATTTGAGGAGCAACATGTATATCCCTCCAGGCATTGGTCAATGGTCCGCCTATGGTTACACTATATAGACAATATTTTCCTGATTTGGGATGGCATGACGACTAAATTGCTGGATTTTCAGAGAGAGCTTAATTCCATTCACTCTAAACTCCAATTTACCTTGACTTCCTCAAATGTACAATTACAATTCCTTGACACATTGGTATATAAAAAATCTTGAAGATTGGCTACTCACTTGTACACAAAGATTACAGACAGGAATAGTATTCTGCAATACAATAGTAATCACCCAAGAAAAATGATTCAGTCCCTACCATGGAGCCAGTTGTTGCAGGTGAGAAGAATCACTGATGATGTGCATATCAATGAGAGATTGCAAATGAGCTTGAAGTTTATTACCCGAGGGTACCCTAAGGCGTTGGTCGACAAGACGGTAGAGAAGGTACGCGTGACTAATCATGACTGCTGCGTTCAAAGATCCCTAACATTTTTGTTCTCTTGTCACTAATGCTGTATAAGGATTTTTATTTGTGGGATGATTTGTTCTTTACAAGGGTACCAATTTTTGCTCCCTGCGACATTCCAATCACTTTATATTCCAGTTTTGTAAGTCATGATTGGCAAAATTATCTATTTTTGCAATTTTTTTTTTCTTCCCATGATGTGCATTCTGTGGGTTTAATAATGTATGTTTTTTTTCTCTGGGTCATTATGAGCGTAGTGAAGCCATATGTGTGATTTTAAAAAATGTATTATTATTTTTTGTATAGTAAGAGCAGGCTCACACAGGCGGGTGGTACAATGCTGCGTATATAACACAGCATTTTACAGCGTATGGACCCACATATCACAGCATATGGCAGCGACTTTTCCCTGTGTATGAGAGTGTATCTCATGCACGCTGCCATGCACAGACTTCCTGGTTTAATTTTTCTTTTTATTTTGCAGCTCTGCCGCTTAAAATAGAACGTGTTTTATTATTTTTTTACTCGCGTATTATGTGCAACGATAAAACACTAGTGTTTGTGTAAGAGTGAAAATCAATGTATTTAAATTGACGCAATGTACATTGTTTTATATGTGTGTACATCACCCACAAAATACTGTACATCTTTTTAGCAAACTTTCTAGATTAATAATAATTTTAGTCAAAACTGAATTATCAGTAAAAGACACATTTTGTATTATCGCACTATTTCAATTTAATTACTGCTATAAAAATCTTGGTGAAGTATATGTCCAGGGTTGTGATAATGTAAGAGGATCAGAAAGGTTTAGAACGTTGTTTTTCATTTTGTAAGCAACTCTGGATAATATAGGCAATAGGGCTTTTTTGTCCCTTGGTGCATCTTGGACCTTTGACTATGTTGAGTGTTTTTTCTTGATATGAGTCTTGAAGAATTTTGCATTTGGGGAGAATTTAATTAATTAAATCTCTATTTGTTCAATGACTTGATTTCTGATGTATTCCCTTGTCAGTGAGCCTTAAAGGGAAATGTTCTGCTGGGATAATGAAATTAGATATTTTTGCTGTGGCAATCGTTGGGAGAAATATTGATGTATGCTGATGATGATTGTTTGGAAAATCCATTTAGTAAACAACTAAACAAACTTTTGGGATATATAGGATGCAGAGATGAGCGAATGTGCTCGTTTAGAGCAATTATTCAAATGAGCATTGCTCGGGTGAAAAGATTCGGGGGTGCCGAGGGTGAGTGTAGGGTTGCGGGGGGTGGGGGTGGGGGGTAGAGAACAAGGGTTCAGTTGAGGTGAGTATGGCTTCTTCTCTGCTGTTCAACAACAGTGTGCAGCTTTACAATCTTTTTCCCCCTGGGTAACTTCTTTAATTCTCGTATCAAGTATCAATACGTTCATGATCAGTGTCAAACACTATTGCAAAGTCCACTATAATTACATGTATAGCCACCCCTCCGTCCAGGCTTCTACTAATCTTTTCATTAATAAAAGCTCATTTTATAGTTCTTTTTATAAAACTGGGAACAGTGGAACCAAGCAAAGAAAAAAAGGCTCAGCGCTCCAGTAAGAAAAGACCTCGTGTAATATTAGGGATCTGCAACAATGGTCTTTAATTCCATAAAAAACTGGTACAACGCGTTTCGTCGCAACCGCCGCGACTTTCTCAATTACAATAAACAAACATTTCATTTGGCCTTTTTTATATAAAAAATCAGGGACTTACATGTCTGCACACCAATTGCTGGCAATTGTTAGCGGATCTTACTGGGAGGAGGTACGACTGGCCAGGCAGCTCTCCCACCAGGATATAAGGAAAAGACCCGTGGATCTACATGTCTGTGGATTTGTTGAACGCCAACCAGAACGTGAAGGGGTCAATGGGGGACCTATTATCAAGGTCATCCCACTGACGCCGGGTAAGTCCTGTTTTTCCCTATTTTATGCATCTGTGTTGCAAGAGCTGGAGTGCTGTTCCTTACATATGATTTATTTTATAAAACTATGCTGCCAATCACTTATAGTATAATCAGATACTCCTCTTATGAATTTTAAAGGGATTATTCGATATTTAAAAAGTTTTTTTTTAAAAGGGGTGACCCAGTGTAGAGACCTAATATAGAGCTAATAGCGCTTATACTCACCTCTCCCTGATCATCCTCGAGCAGCAGCTCTGGGTCTTCATTGATTTGCTCGTGTAACCCTGTTCAGGGGGGTATATAAACTGACCCCTCTCAACAGACCCTTGCACTAACCCCTATGGCACACAGAGACCTTGTACCATTGCTAATTGGAAGAACGGCCGTAATAGTGAGCTTTCTCTAGTCATTGCCTTCACCCAAGATAGAGCCTTCGACTAACAAGGGTCTCTTGCTGAGAATTACCTATGCATTCATAGAAACAGGCATATATTTGTGAATCCAACTTATTCAATATCAATGATTATACAAGGATAACCGTAATGGATATCATACTTTATAAAACAGTAGGTAAAGATACAATTGATGCATACATATGTTACAATGAATGATATAGTACTTAGTAAGTATTTCCAAATAGTTTTGGTTGAATGCAGACTATATTTCTGGGCATATTCATATACAGGTGTGCATGGTGTCCCTCATACATCAGAAGGGTGAATAATAATGATGCAGGGGTCCCTCTAGCTCGTAGCAGATGCAGGATTCCACAGTAGGAGGAACCACACTCCAGTGCAGGTTAGGAGATAGGAGAGGGTGAGAAGGATAAGAAGCTTCTGTATCTGACAATCGCCACACAGGAAGCCGGATGCTGAAGACAAACCTAACTACACTGTACTATTCTCTCTTCTCTATCTATTCTATCAGTGTGACCGGACTTCTTCTCTCCATATGGGCCATCGGTCACCTAGGCTGACACTGTTCCTAAACTGAACACTAGTCACTACAAACAACAACACAGCAAGCCTAGAGTAGTCAAGCAGTAACAGGGATGCAGCAGAACTGATAGCACCAGATCTGCACAGGAAGACTGAAAATAGTTAAACAGTACAGTAGCTGTTTCTTAATATAGTTTAGATTCAGCCCAACTATTAACATAGTGTGTGGCTGCTGTTACCTACTTGACCCCCCACCACCACCACCACCATATTTTATAACAACTTTCATTTACATATAAGGGGTTTCCTCATCACTTTAAAGGAACTCAGGACAGAACCAACTTACACAGACACAAGGGGATGTTGGGCAAATTCACTTAACATACTTGCAAACCAATATAATAGCAATTTCCTACATTTTCCTCCTTTTGATGTGTACAGGACATATCAATAGGAGTACATACCCACTGGGGCAAAAACAGGCAACATGTTTACCAAATTAGATGCAGCCCACACCCAGACATGGTACAGGTGAGAATGAGAACTGAGTCTGGGGTCCCCCAAAGGACCAAAGGAATTAGCAATCACCAAACAACAACTCATAAAGCCTAGAAGAATCAAGCAG
Organism: Eleutherodactylus coqui; assembly: GCF_035609145.1. NCBI lineage: Eukaryota > Metazoa > Chordata > Amphibia > Anura > Eleutherodactylidae > Eleutherodactylus > Eleutherodactylus coqui. Next base: position 31,038,920 of record NC_089843.1, read on the forward strand.
TAACAGGGATGCAGCAGAACTGATATCACCAGCACTGGACAGGAAAACTGAAAATAGTTAAACAGTACAGTAGCTGTTTCTTACTATAGTTTATATTCTGCACAACTATATAGATAGTGTGTTGATGCTGTTACCTACTTGATCCCTGCTAAGGTGAAGCAGCTCTGGTATGCAGAGGGAATATCTGACTCGATGCCCGCAGCAGCTCCACTCTAGCTTCCCATGTGCTGCGGAACTTAAAGGGGTTGTCCCGCGGCAGCAAGTGGGTCTATACACTTCTGTATGGCCATATTAATGCACTTTGTAATGTACATTGTGCATTAATTATGAGCCATACAGAAGTTATAAAAAGTTTTTTACTTACCTGCTCCGTTGCTGGCGTCCTCGTCTCCATGGTGCCGACTAATTTTCGGCCTCCGATGGCCAAATTAGCCGCGCTTGCGCAGTCTGGGTCTTCTGCTGTCTTCAATGGGGCCGCTCGTGCAGAATGCCGGCTCCGTGTAGCTCCGCCCCGTCACGTGCCGATTCCAGCCAATCAGGAGGCTGGAATCGGCAATGGACCGCACAGAAGAGCTGCGGTCCACGGAGGGAGCAGACCCCGGCGGCCATCTTCAGCAGGTGAGTATGAAGACGCCGGACCGCCGGGATTCAGGTAAGCACTCTCCGGTTTGTTTTTTTAACCCCTGCATCGGGGTTGTCTCGTGCCGAACGGGGGGGGGGGGGGGGGGGGTTAAAAAAAAAACCGTTTCGGCGCGGGACAACCCCTTTAATATCTCAACAAAATCACCCCCTTTTATAACAACCGCCATCTACATACAAGGGGTTTCCTCATCACTTTTCAGGGACTTAGAACAGAACCAACATATCCAGACCTGAGAGGGTGTTGGGCAAATCTACTACATATACTTTCAAACCGATATAACAGTGATTTCCGACATTTGTTTACAGATTGCAGTAAACCTGTGACATTCTGTAAATCTGTTACTGTTGCCAATGATAGTGGTGGGTGACGATCGCTGGGCACTGTCATTGGCCACAGCAGCTTGTTCAGAGAAGGATCAGGCTGACTGCTGCCTGTAAAGATAACATGAGCAGCAAAAAACAGAACCGCTGGTGGTGGACGAATGGGGAGAGGTGAACATGAGCTCTTTATTATGTTTCCAAACTGAGGGACTCCTTTTCAAAATATATATATTTTGGACAACCCTTTTAAGCTTACAAGCTATAATTACTCAGGGATGATGTAGAGTTTGTTTGAAATAAAAAATGGACACAGCATTTGCAGTCCATTGGCACTATGTCAATCTCGAGAGTATCTCTAAATATTATGAGGGTGGCTTCACACACAACATTTTTTAGAAGCCGCACTTGAAGTTTTTGATGCAGTTTTTTGAGCCAAAGTCAAAATTGGATCAAGCAGGAAGGAAAAGTCCTTACTTGATAATTTTCATTCTTTTTTAAGTCACTTTGGGCTTTGGATCTAAAAAAGTGCATAGCAAAAATGCTATGTGTGAAGCCACTGGAACAGGGTTGCAAAAAAAGTTGAGCTGATTCGTGAAGAACTCGTGGCTGTAATCCATTTGGTTCTCTACTGACTCCCCATCATTCATTGTCTACCAAATTAAAAAGTGTGTACATTTCATAAACTTACTTTTTATTGGATGGCACTAGATTGTATAAATTTTGTATTCTGACAAATCTGAGTCCATAACAAATTCAATAAGAGTTGAGTGGACACATCTGAAGGCTATAATTCATTTAATGGATATCTCACACAAATGGATGAAAATCCACTCCATGGACTTCCTGTGTGACCTGTTCCTCTTCCAGGACTCTGTTCCTGATCTCACATAATTGCTTAAAACAGAGTAAATCTTGTTGGTGCTGCTCTCTCATAACTTGCTCTGTTTATTGTGTAGTAATCCAATAAATACATCACATACAATAATCCAGCTTTGTGAACTAATGGATGAACAAACAGCCCTGGCATACATTATCTCTAGAGATGAGCGAGCATACACGCTAAGGCAAACTACTCGAGCGAGTAGTGCCTTATGCGAGTACCTGCCCGCTCGTCTCTAAAGATTCGGGTGCCGGCAGGGGGCGGGGAGTGATGGGGGAGAGCGAGGAGGAACAGGGGAGGAGATCTCTCTCTCACTCTCTTCCCCCCCCCCTCACCCCTGCTCACTCTTGCAACTCACCGCTCTCCCCCGCCGGCACCCGAACCTTTAGAGACGAGCGGGCAGGTACTCGCATAAGGCACTACTCACTCGAGTAGTTTGCCTTAGTGAGTACGCTCGCTCATCTCTAATTATCTCCTTAGTTCTATTTCTGTCTACAACGGCTGCTCATTTCTGGTACCTCTTACAACAGCTCCTCCATACACACATCTTCAACATCAGCTCCTCATCACTGGCACCACCTATATCAGCTCCTCAACATTGGCACTACCTACTTAAGCTCCTCAGTATTGACACCTGCTGCATCATCTCCTTAGTACTATTGCTGTCTATAAACAGCTGCTCATTTCTGGCACCGCTTACAGCAGCTCCCCATCCCTAGCACCACCTACATCAACTCCTCAGCATTGGCACCACCTACATCAGCTCCCCATTACTGGTACCACTTACATAAGTCCCTCAGCATTGGCACCATCTACATCAGCTCCCCAGCATTGGCACTACCTATAACTCATTCTTCCTTATTTAGCATACAGAGAACTAAAACACAGAAGTAAATAACCCATGTAGTACAGTTGTTCTGACCTACTGCTCCTCAGTAAAAGTGTAAGTGAATCTAATACTTGGGCACTAAACACAGAGGGGATTATGGACTATGAATACAATGTTTGCGAATTTGCCAGCTTGTGATGCGTTTCAGGATGAAATGCTTATTTTTCAAACAGCTGGAATTGAACGCTGAGAATTGTATAATGTGATCATTCAGAATATTTTCCATCCATAGCCATTGCACTAGTGGTGACTGGAGAAAGGTCCAATCCGTACCTTTAGAGTACCCAATAGTAATAGTGCCCCCAGTAGTGGAGCCAATAATAATAGTGCTCCTACTAGTAATAGTTCACCCAGTAGTAACAGTGCTCCCAGTATCTTCCCCAGTAGTGTCCCTCCCCATCCTGAACCTCTGGTATGCAGCAACTCCACATTATCAAGTCACTCATTCATTGTGCCTAACTCCCGTTTGCCCACCATTACAGGAAAAAGAGGCCATGACCCCTGACATCCCCTCCCAGCATCTGAGTTCTGTAGGTCTGAATGGTTCACTACATGTGTCTGTATGACTAGGACATTATACAAAACGTATCTGTGTGCAAGTATAATACTAAGCAGCCACCCCTATAATGTATAGTAGGTGTGCAAGTGGTTGTTCATTTGTACTTTGCACCTGTCTTATCTCCCCCATATAGCATTTTGCCCTTCTACATACTGCAGGGAGCTGGTGTTTGTACTTACCCATATATCTTTGTATCAGTGATTATGGTCATTTTTAGTGATTTTTTTCAGTTGCTTATGTAGATTAATTCTATTAGTAAACTAAACAATGATGTTTCATGTCAGACAATAGCCTTACAAAATCACCTGCATGATGTAAAGCTTCTTACCTCGTTTGTGTATTTCCATGTTATAGACTGCGGATTTATGTGAAGATTTTCACCACTGAAAGCACACGGTGAAAAATTCCCTATTTCGACCGCATGTGTAGCGTCATCTAAATACAACCAGTTTATGATCTTATATGGATGTACGGCTTCTCCCTGCTCATTAAAGTAATATGAAGGCCTCATTGGATCCGGTGAGGACTTCATCATTTGTATGTAGCGCTGTAACTTCTGTCTGTGATGTAAAAAACCAGTTATTGCGTTATCTTCATATTCATCTTTTATAAATAAGAACATTTCATGTAGAGCTTTTCCCAGAACTTCTACTGCAGAATACACTCTTGGGGAGACCCCTGAAGAGAGGAAATTCCTGAGACTGGGCACGGTATACTGACAAGTGTCATTATACCTTTCATCGGTGAAATTGACTAAAATAAATGAATCTTTGTCATCATTTCCTGCCATTAAATTTAATAGTGTCCAGAAAGACTGATAATGGAATAGATTGGGGAATTTCTTGTATTTTTCAAAAAAAACTTCCATTCCTGAAAAAGGTTGTGATGAAAGGTCCACTGCTAGACTTCCATTCAGTATTGAGTACTGACGCTGTGTGAGCATGGAACTGTACGCCCACGATGGCGGAAGGATGAAGGTTTTGTCAAACAATACAGAAAAAAAAAAATGTAGAAAATGAGTTCCATAATTAGAGTAGGTCCCGCACATTATAATGATATTGACTCCTTCTGGAATATCTAAAACATGTAAATCCGACTCTTTATAATAAACATTCTGTTCTGTAAGTTTTATGGTGAAGGCTGCACAGATCCCGCGCTCTCTCATGTACTTTGTTAGTATTTGCAGCTCATTCTCTCCGCTGTCATCCTCTGATACTAAAATCCCAACCCAGGTCCAGCCAAAGTACTTCAAGAGGTCGGTGATCACCATATTGTGGGTGTGGCTATTTTGGACCATTCGGAAGACATGTGGATAGAGGATTCTATCAGATAATGAGGGGTCGGAGGCTCCATAGCTGATCTGAAAAACACAGAAAAAAAGGAAAACACATTTAGTACAGACTGTTTAAAGTCAATAATTTATTAGGGATGTGCTTGATAATCGATAACTCCACATACATAATACTTTCTGTCACACAGGAAATCCCAGAATCTGTAGGCTGTTATGCAATGCATTAGCGCAAAGACCATTATTTACAGTTGTTCAAAATCATGTGAGCATTAAACAATTAGGATACAATTAATAATATAATATATAAATAAAAAAATACAGTGATCATGTGATTTACAAATACAAAAAAATAAAAACACATTGATCTTTATCTATGTTAGCGATGTTCACCTTTCTTTCCCTATTCCGTTTATTCTCTGATTTGGTTACAAGTGATTCAGTGATTCAGAGCATATCTAATAATATCCAATTGTGTTTTTATGTCTATTTATAATTATAATAATGTACGATTGTATATTTTATATCTTTTTGCTCTTTTTCAGATTTGACATTAACTGTGGGATGACAATTGGGTTTTTATCAAATGTGGAGCCCTCTGAGTACGGCGAGAAAATAAGCAAAAAGCTGAGCTTTGCGGCACTGACCTGAATCAACAACATCAGCTACCGGCACAGAGGGTCCTGACTATCACACACAGGAGGAGAAGAAGCTCTAGATCAGGATATAGTGTCATGAAGAAGAGGAAGGCAGTGCACTCCACTCCTAAGCACCTGATAGAATTATTCACAGCACTGCCGTTGGCAGAGGAGATGGGGTTACAGGAGGCAGCACTATCAGAAGAGGAGGTGGTGGCTGGAGGAGAATCCAAGACCCAGGGTGTTACCATGCAGGGCGGCGCTGGGTCCCACGGCCGGCGCGCGGCGCTCCGATGTCTGCTCCGGCGTCCCGGAGCTCTGCTGTCGGTGCTCTCCCGGCGGCGTGGAGCAGCCAGCGTGCAGCGGCGTGGGCGTGTCCGCCCGTAGGGTGCCGCCCGCTCTCCTCCACCTTCCATATGCAACAGTGGGAGAGTCGGCTCCTCCCACTCTCCACCCCTGGGCGGAGGCTTTAAGTTAAAAGGCTGGCAGTGACCGGAGCTCCCTGCCAGTTATTGGTTCTGCTAGCCTCTAGTCAGGTCTGTCTCAGTCTGCTCTAGTTGATTGTCAGTATCCTGTCAGTTTGCCTGTGAGCTTCATCTCCAGCCTTACTCTGCTTAGTAAGTTTTGTTGGTCTGTTCCACCTGCCTCTTCTGTCGGCACTCTGTCCCCTGTTAGTAGTTCCATCTAGGTAGTCGCCAGGTCCCTAGCCAGTGCAGGGACCGCCGCCCAGTTGTCCACCTGGGGTTAGCCAGGGCCGAGGCAAGTAGGCAGGGACAGTGGGGTGCGGGAAGATCAGGGCACCCCACCTGGCGCTTGGGGGGCAGAGTGCCGTAACATAATAACTGGCCCTTTAAAACTGTTTGTCATGGAGGCGATCAGTTCCCTCACGAACCAGCTGCAGACCCTGGTGCCTGTGATCCAGGATTTATCCGCCCGCATGGTGGCCCAGGAGCAGCGGGGGGTGTCGCAGGGGTCGGACGCCTCAACCAGCCCTGAACCCAAGTGCCCTCTTCCGGAGGTGTTTTCTGCGGAGAGGAACAAGTTTTTTGTTTTCCGACAGGCGTGTCGCCTGTTTTTTCGGATGCGTCCCCGTTCTTCCGGGTCGGAGGCTCAGAGGGTCGGGCTGATAATGTCCCTGCTGCGGGGCTCTGCCCAGACATGGGCCTTTTCTATCCCCGAGGGTTCCTCCTGCCTGCAGTCTGTGGACTCATTTTTTCAGGAACTCGGGGGTATCTTCGACGAATCGGACCGAGCTGGGTTGGCGGTTTCGCGTTTGTTGGCGCTGCGGCAGGGGTCGTCTTGTGTGGAGGATTATTGCTCCAACTTCAGACGCTATGCGGGGGAAACGACATGGAACGATAGCGCGCTGAAAGACGTTTTTCTGCAGGGCCTCTCGGACGCAGTTAAAGACCTGTTAATTTCCCATCCCATTCCCGGGTCCTTAAGGGAGGCTATGGAGCTAGCGGTGAAGGCAGATAGGAGGCTCAGGTCTAGGAAGCAGGACAGGCAGACCCGTAGAGTCAGGGAGGTCGGTTGCCCTGGTCCCTCTTCCTCCTTACCAGTTCCTGTGCCCGAGCCGATGGAGGTGGATCCGCTGGACCCCAAAGAGCGACGCCGGATCCGTTTGTTGCATCGTCTCTGCCTCTACTGCGGGAAAGCTGGACATCGGGTGATAACCTGCCCACTGAGGTCTCAACACTCGCAGCCGGAACCGGCGGAAAACTCCGAGTCCTAGGCGATTGCAGGGAGGATCGCCTAGGACTTCAGGTACTGTGTCATGTTAGATTCCAGGATTTTTCCCGATCAGGGCGGGCGTTTATTGATTCCGGAGCAGCCGCCAACTTGATAAGTCTGTGTTTTGTCCGTTCTCTGATGGTGGAATTTGTGGCGCTGAAGACGCCAATTCATTTTACCAGTATTGATGCTACCCCCCTCACTACAGGCCTGGTACGATGGAGGACCCCAAGATTACAGTTCACGGTGGGGATCCTCCACTCGGAAGAACTGTCTTTCCTGGTTATGGAAAAAATGTCGGTTGATGTGGTGCTTGGTATGCCCTGGTTGGCACTGCACAATCCCCAATTTGATTGGTCCACCCGGGAATTGACTCATTGGGGATCATCCTGTCATAATCACCTGTCTGCCATAGCTGTGTGCTCCACAGATACAGTGCTCATTCCGGAGTATTTGTCAGACTTTCAGGATGTATTCTCCAAAGACTGTCTAAGGCTCTGCCTCCTCATAGGGAGTGGGACTGTGGTATTGATCTAATTCCCGACAGTCCCATCCCTAAGGGAGCCATTTTCAATTTGTCAGGCCGTGAGCATGAAGCCCTCAAGTCCTATGTCTCGGAGGCTCTGGCCAACCGACATATCCGGCCGTCCAAGTCCCCTGCCGGGGCGGGTCTCTTCTTTGTAGAGAAGAAGGACGGGACACTAAGGCCTTGTGTGGATTATCGGGCCTTGAATAAAATCACTGTGAAGAACCAGTGCTCCTTGCCCCTAATTCCTGACTTGTTGAATCAGGTGGAAGGGGCCCACTGGTTCTCCAAACTGGACTTGCGGGGGGCTTACAATTTAATTCGCATTAGAGAGGGAGATGAATGGAAGGCGGCGTTCAACACCCCGTTAGGACATTTTGAATGTCTGGTCATGCCTTTTGGACTTTGTAATGCCCCCGCTGTGTTTCAGGGTTTTATGAACGCGGTCTTCCACGACTTCCTGGGGGTATTTCTGGTCATCTATCTTGACGACATTCTGGTGTACTCGCCTGACTGGGACTCACATGTGCAGCACCTGAGGTTGGTCCTGACCCGTTTGCGCGAGTATCAACTTTTTGTCAAGTTAGAGAAATGTACATTTGGTTCTAAACAAGTATCCTTCCTTGGTTATGTAATCTCACCCACGGAGATTCAGATGGAGTCTGATAAAGTAGCAGCAATCTCCCAATGGGTCAGACCAGACAACCTCAAGGCTCTCCAGCGGTTCTTAGGTTTTGCAAATTTTTACCGCAAATTCATTAGGAATTACTCAGTTATTGCTCAACCTCTGACCGACCTGACTAAGAAGGGGGCCGACTTGGGTAAGTAGTCGCCTGCAGCCCTTGAGGCCTTTAGCCATCAAAAAAAGGCATTCACGACTGCCCCGGTGCTAATACAGCCGGACGCACAACTACCCTTTTTTATTGAGGTAGACGCGTCTGAGGTGGGGACAGGAGCAGTATTGTCGCAGGAAGTCAGTGGGAGGTCTGGGTATAGCCCATGTGCGTTCTTTTCGCGGAAGTTCAATTCAGCAGAGCGCAACTACGACGTGGGTAACCGCGAATTATTGGCTATTAAATGGGCTCTGGAAGAGTGGCGACACCATCTTGAGGGTGCTAGACACCCAATTACCGTATATACTGATCACAAGAATCTGGTATATCTCGCCAATGCGAAAAGACTCACAGCTCGTCAAGCCAGGTGGGCGTTGTTCTTCGCCAGGTTTAATTTCGTCATGACATATATCCCAGGAGAGAAGAACGTGAAGGCGGACGCCCTGTCACGGAGTTTCGGGGTACCGGATAGTGAGACCCTGACTCCCGAGAATATCTTAGCCCCCGGCGTGGTGGTGGCAGCTGTGGAGTCTAACTTCGTCCCTCAACTACAGGATGCTCAGCAGGACGCTCCTTTGGGGGTGCCGGAGGGCAGATGGTTTGTGCCAGACACCCTACGCCCTAGAGTCATGGATGAGTCTCACTCGTCGGTTCTCGCCGGGCATCCAGGGTTCCAGGGGACCCTCGAGCTTTGTTCCAGACACTTCTGGTGGCCAGGCATGTCTCAGGAGATCCGCAACTTTGTGAGGGGTTGCTCGGTCTGTGCTCGCAATAAGAGTCGGTGGCGTCCTCTGGAGGGTCCTCTGAGACCGCTACCGGTTCCTTCCAGTCCATGGTCGCACCTATCAGTAGATTTCATCACTGACCTACCAGAATCTCAGAAGTGCACCACTATCTTAGTGGTGGTCGACCGGTTCTCAAAGATGGCACATTTTGTGGCGTTAAAAAAGCTACCCTCGGCCAAAGAATTCGCCACGATTTTTGTAAAGGAAATAATTCGCCTACATGGGGTTCCCCAAAATATTGTATCTGATCGCGGGGTTCAGTTTGTGTCGCAGTTTTGGCGTGCCTTCTGCAGAAACCTGGGAACGTCGCTCTCCTTCTCTTCAGCGTTCCACCCGCAGACTAATGGTCAGACTGAGCGGAAGAACCAAGATTTAGTGCAATATTTACGGTTGTTTGCTAGCGAAAAGGCTCATCAGTGGGCAGAGTTCCTGCCATTGGCAGAATTTGCACTAAACAACCGCCTTTGTTCTTCCACTGGGGTGTCTCCATTTTTTTGTGTATACGGTCAGCATCCTCGCTTCCTTACAGCAGTCCCTACTCCGTCGGTCTGTCCTGCAGCTGATGTCGCCACAGATACGCTTCGGGGGGTATGGAAAGAGGTACAGAGAAACTTGGAGGCAGCGGGGGCCCGTATGTAGTTGCGTAGAGGGAAGAGTCTGTCTGTGTCTGAACCTTACAGGGTGGGACAGAAGGTATACCTGTCTTCTAAAAATCTCAAATTGCGGGTCCCGTCCCTGAAGCTGGCGCCACGTTACGTGGGGCCGTTTGCCATCACACGTGTGGTGAACCCACTCGCCTACGAGCTGGGGTTGCCAGCCACATGGAGGGTTCACAGGGTATTCCATAAGTCGCTATTGAAACCTTTTGTCCCTTCGGTGATGCCCACCTCCGGTCCCCCTCCGCCCACCCTGGTCCGGGATGAAGTTGAATACGAGGTCCAGGAGATACTGGATTCTCGTCGGTGTTGAGGAACCCTACAATATTTGGTGGCCCAGAAGATCACTCCTGGGTGGCCGCACGTGATGTTCACGCTCCCGTGTTGGTACGGCGGTTCCACCGTCGTTTTCCGGATAAGCCTGGTCGAGTTTCCGGGGGCCCGGAGGTCCCCCGTCAGAGGGGGGGTAATGTTACCATGCAGGGCAGCGCTGGGTCCCGCGGCCGGCGCGCGGCGCTCGGATGTCGGCTCCGGCGTCCCGGACCTCTGCTGTCGGGGCTCTCCTGGTGGCATGGAGCAGCCAGCGTGCAGCGGCGTGGGTGTGTCCGCCCGTAGGGTGCCGCCCGCTCTCCTCCACCTTCCATATGCAACAGTGGGAGAGTCGGCTCCTCCCACTCTCCGCCCCTGGGCGGAGGCTTTAAGTTAAAAGGCTGGCAGTGACCTGAGCTCCCTGCCAGTTATTGGTTCTGCTAGCCTCTAGTCAGGTCTGTCTCAGTCTGCTCTAGTTGCTCGTCAGTATCCTGTCAGTTTGCCTGTGAGCTCCATCTCCAGCCTTACTCTGCTTAGTAAGTTTTGTTGGTCTGTTCCACCTGCCTCTTCTGTCGGCACTCTGTCCCCTGTTAGTAGTTCCATCTAGGTAGTCGCCAGGTCCCTAGCCAGCGCAGGGACCGCCGCCCAGTTGTCCGCCTGGAGTTAGCCAGGGCCGAGGCAAGTAGGCAGGGACAGTGGGGTGCGGGAAGATCAGGGCACCCCACCTGGCGCTTGGGGGGCAGAGTGCCGTAACACTGGGAGCAGGAAAGAGGACACTTGGGCGGTGTGCCTCTTGTCACCCGAGTTTAGGCGTTTCAGCGCGGCCTGCTGACGCTTCACCACCGCAGTGCTGCAGCGCCTCGAGCTACCGACTGAAGGCAACGTCCTCACATGTGGTAATTGAGAGGTGGATGAGAAGGTGGCATAATAAGCCGGAGAAACTGTGACCGAGGTAGGACCCGCAATCCTCGGTGTGGGTAGCACATGAGCGGACCCAGGGTCAGACTCACTCCAGCCTCCACCAGGTTAATCCAATGTGTCATCAGGGAGATGTAGTGTCCCTGCCCGCCAGCACTTGTCCACATGTCGGTGGTTAAGTGGACCTTCCCAGTAACCGCGTTGGTGAAGGTACGGTTGATATTCCTATACACATGCTGGTGTAGGGCGGGGAAGGCACAGTGGCACAGACTGGGGACCGAGTAGCATGGGGTTGCCGCCGCCATGAGGTTGCTGAAAGCCTCACTTTTAATGAGCCTATATGGCAGCATCTCCGGGCTTGCGCACCACTGTTTGCGCTATGGACAGCTTAACAATGCTCTGGGACACATTGGTGGAGACAGTGGAGGACCGCACGGGTGAGGGTGTGGGTGCAGGGTGGGAGATGCTCGTGTCTGCAGCCTGGGAGGGGGATTGCATCTCAGTGCCAGCATGTGACACAGTGGAAGAGGCAGTGGTGTGACCCGCAGGGGGTTAATGGCCATCGTACCACGTTGTTGAGTGCTTAGCTATCATATGCCTGCACATGGTGGTGGTGGTCAGGCTGGTAGTGGTGGCTCTCCTGCTGATCTTGGTGCAGCACAGGGTGCACACCACTGTTTGTCGGTCGTCCACACTCTCCTTAAAATACCTCCAGACCTTCAAACATCTAGCCCTCTGAATGGGAGCTTGCCGTGACGAGGTGCTGTGTGGAACATTTGCAGGGTAAGTTGCTCTGGACCAGCCTCTCCCTCTGCCCACCCCATTGCCACTCCCAAGCTGTTGTGGTGCTGCACTTGCCTACCCCTCTGATGCGGTGTCTACAATAGGCGTATCAACCCAGGTCGGGTCAGTCACCTCATCATCCACCAGCTCTTCCTCAGAATCTTCAGTCTGCTCCTCTCTCAGACTTACTGCCATCACAACAACCTCACTAACAGACAACTGTGTCTCATTATCATTATTATCATGCACAAATACCTCTTGAGACACTACTTTAAAGTCCCCATCCTCATCACTCTGAGACAGATAAATGTCCAAATTTAGGGCATCGCTCACGACTAACTCCTCAGGTGCCTCTGAAACTGTTGTTTGCGAATCAGGGGGGCCACCTGAAAACAGTTTCTGTGAGTGTGTGTGTTCATAATCTCTCCTTTTCCTGGAGTGACCAGGCTTGGAGGAAAAAGGAGCAGACCGAGGATTCAGAGGTCCAGTCTCTTGGCTAGCGTGAGTGGACTGCGTGGAAGACTGGGTGGTGGATAAACTACTGGACACGTTATCCGCTATCCACGTCATTAACTAAACGCACTGTTGTGCATTTAATAATGATCTGCCACGCGGACCTGCAAAATGTGAGATGAAGCTGGGGAGCGTAGATACACGGCATTCTACTACTCCCTCAACAGTAGGCTACGCAAACAGCAAGGAATTTTGCGTACGCTTTAAACCAAAAATTAACAGTGTAAAATGTGTACAGTCTTCTTATATGGTGTGGATCAACAGGACACACACTTGGGCCTAGTATGCAAATCATTTCAGCCAAACACAGCGAAAAACATGAAAAATGAGGAGTTTTGTTAGTTCCTATATAGTCTGTGTACACCAGTAGCAGTATACTGTATAGAATCGGTAAGAGTATGCAATATACAGCCAGGATGCTTGCGAATGCTTTGTGTGCACTATTGGTCCCACGCAGTCAAACTGATGATGCACACAATGAGAGGAGTTGTAGTCCTAGAAAGGACTGTTGGTTTCAATATATTCCAAACCTGTGCCACCTCCGTCATAAAATTCTCAGGAGCCACAAATGTGGTCATAAAGCAGACTCAGATGCAAGTACTTCAAACCATCAGCACAATTCAACAACCCATTCTAAAACCAAAGATTGGTTTGAAGCAGGAGGTTTTGCAAAACTAGCCACCACAGGTCTACAGTGAAACTTTCAATGTCTCATGAAATCAGTTACGCTTCCTTTGATCGCTACGAGGACCTGGTGATCCATGCATTAATTTGAGCGGCCAAAGCAGGACCCCACTCTGGGCAGCAGATCTGGAGCAGATTCTACATAACGACCAGAGCTGACCCCCAGGGATAGGTGCGTTTATCAGGCCTAAACCAGGAGCTAGTGACGGAGCCGGAAGTGACGTCAGACGCCAGGAGCAGCGTGCCGAGACAGAGGCACGAGCGGGGGTCTGAAGGGGACAGCGGAGCAGCTCAGCAGACGATACCGGCTCCGAAGCAGGTGCGGGGGCAGTAAGGAGAGACCGGAGCGCAGTAGCCAGCGCCAAGAGGCCACCAGGTGTCCAGTGCCAGCAGTGGGTGAGCGGGTGAGCGGTAGCAGCAGCGAGTGAGCACTAGCAGCAGCGGGTGAGCGGTTGCAGCAGCGGGTGAGCGGTTGCAGCAGCGGGAGAGCGGTTGCAGCAGCGGGTGAGCGGTTGAGCGGTTGCAGCAGCGGGTGAGCGGGTGAGTGGGTGAGCGGGTGAGCGGTAGCAGCAGCGAGTGAGCACTAGCAGCAGCGGGTGAGCGGTTGCAGCAGCGGGTGAGCGGTTGCAGCAGCAGGTGAGCGGTAGCAGCAGCGGGTGAGCGGTAGCAGCAGCGGGTGAGCGGTAGCAGCAGCGGGTGAGCGGTAGCAGCAGCGGGTGAGCGGTAGCAGCAGCGGGTGAGCGGTTGCAGCCGCGGGTGAGCGGTTGCAGCAGCGGGTCAGCGGTTGCAGCAGCGGGTCAGCGGTTGCAGCAGCGGGTCAGCGGTTGAGTGGTTGCAGCAGCGTGTGAGCGGAGTGTGAACAAGTCTATCTTCACTACTTCCACAAGTAAATTCTAGATCCCCATTAGGATGAGCTCCATATCTGGCAATGTCATCCAGTGTGCTACTTGTGCAATGTATGCGGTCCTTGATCAGCCGATCGAGGGTGCATACTGTTGCGCAAGATGCGTGCACGTCGCATATTTAGAAGCCCAATTTCTGGATCTAAATGAGCAACTGGCAACACTGAGAGCCATTGACAACATGGAAAGGAGTTTGCTGCTCACTGAGCAGACACTCGCTGGGGTAGAGGCGGGGGCGGATGGTAGTACAGAAGTGCAGGGGGAGCAGTCAGTCAGCTGGGTGTCAGATAGAAGGAGGCGTAGAGGGAATAGATCCAGGGAGGCTGGTCCTGAACTGGCACAACCCAACATGTCTGCAACGTTGGCAGATGAGGGCGATGCCATTACAGAGCCAGCACCGCTGCAGCACGACATGCCCTCTGAACGCCAGGGGGATGACTGCTCCGGTGAGACGGGGACAGGGAGTGCAGGGCAGGCTAGACAGGTTCTAGTGATGGGGGACTCAATTATTAGGGGGACAGAGAGGGCAATCTGCCATAAAGACCGGGATCGTCGAACGGTGTGTTGTCTTCCTGGCGCTCGAGTTCGACACATCGCGGATCGGATTGACAGATTACTGGGAGGGGCTGATGAGCATCCAGCGGTCAAGGTGCATGTTGGCACCAACGAACAAATTAGAGGTCAATGGAGGGCCCTCAAAAATGATTTCAGGGACTTAGGGTCTAAGCTCAGGGCGAGGACCTCCAGGGTAGTTTTCTCGGAAATACTACCTGTACCTAAAGCCACACTAGAAAGGCAGCAGGACCTTAGGGAGGTAAACAAGTGGCTCCGGAGTTGGTGTAAGAAGGAGGGATTTGGGTTCCTGGAGAACTGGGCTGACTTTGCTGTCGGCTACAGGCTCTACCGTAGGGACGGGTTGCATCTTAATGGGGAGGGTGCAGCTGTGCTGGGGGATAAGATGGCTAGAAGGCTGGAGGAGTGTTTAAACTAGGGACTGGGGGGGGAGGGTAAAATGAGAAACAGTGGGGTAGCCAGTGTAACTAGCGATCCGGGTCCAAGCAAAGGGAATGGGGGTCGAGCAGGGGGTGGGGTTAGTACAGTTAGAACTGAAAAATCAGCCATAAGTACGAATAGCAACAAAACAAATTTAAAAAACAAAAAAAATGATATAAATTGTATGACCACGAATGCAAGAAGTCTGATTGGTAAAGTGGGTGAGCTTGAAGCCAGAATGACTGATGAAAATTATGATATAGTCGGAATTACGGAAACATGGCTTGATGATAAGTGCGATTGGGCGGTGAATTTGCAGGGGTACAATCTCTTCAGAAGGGACCGAAGGAACCAGAAAGGGGGAGGGGTATGTCTGTAGGTCAAATCGAACTTGAAGCCGAGGCTACGGGAGGATATAGGGGTAGGAGACGAACAGGTGGAATCTCTGTGGGTAGAAATACAGGGAGGAAAAAATAACAAAATCCTGATAGGGGTCTTCTATAGAACACCAAAAGCAACAGAAGAAACTGAAAACTTACTACTAAGGCAGATAGAAGAGGTGTCAAAGCGCAACAAAGTAATTATCATGGGGGACTTTATTTATCCAGATATAACATGGGAGAAGGAAACCTGCAAATCTCACAGGGGTGATAAGTTCTTGAGAGTAATTAAAGACAATTACCTGAACCAACTTGTGCAGGAACCAACAAGAGGGAGGGCCACTCTGGACCTAGTACTAACCAACAAACCGGAACGTATAAAGGGGGTGCAGGTTGAGGGGCACTTGGGGAACAGTGACCACAATATAATCAACTTCCAGCTGTCAATCAATAGGAAGCCTTATCAAGGAGCGACAAAGAAACTGAACTTTAGTAAAGCAAAATTTGATCAGCTTAGAACTACTATCGGTAACATTAATTGGGACAACATCCTCAAAAATAACGGTACAGAGGAGAAATGGGAAAAGTTCAAAAGGATCCTAATCACCTCATGTGAGCAGTTCATTCCCTTTAAAAATAAAAGAAACCCAATGTAGCTCAACAAGACGGTAAGAGAGGCAATAAACGAAAAAAAGAAAGCGTTCAAACTACTAAAGCAAGAAAGCAGAGAAGAAGCGCTAAAATCATACAGGGAAAAAAACAAAATATGCAAAGATAAGATCAAAACTGCCAAGGAGGAAGCAAAAAGACGGATCGCCAAAGAGAGCCAAAACAACCCGAAGCTATTTTTCAACTATAGTAACAGCAAAAGGATTTGCAGGGAGAGCGCTGGCCCTTTAAAAAACAATGCAGGAGAAATCATTGATGATGACGAAGGGAAAGCAAATCTACTAAACAGTTTCTTCTCAAGTGAATTTACAAACGAAAAGGAAATGCCACACGAGATGCAGGGGAATAAAACGAACCCCTCACAAAATATCTCATACCCAACGCAGGAGGAGGTGCGGAAGCGTCTAAGGAAAACTAAAATTGATAAATCGCCGGGCCCAGATGGATTACACCCAAGGATACTAAGGGAACTAAGTGACGAGATAGCTAGGCCGCTATACCTAATATTTCTAGACACTATCAAGACCGGTGTAGTACCATTGGATTGGCGCATTGCCAACGTGGTTCCAATTTACAAAAAAGGGAGCAGAAGTGAGCCTGGTAACTACAGGCCAGTAAGTCTCACTTCAGTAATGGGAAAAATTTTCGAGGGGATTCTGAGAGACGCCATTGATGAGTACCTCAAGGAGAATAAGGGAATAACTCCTCACCAGCATGGATTCATGAAGGGTCGCTCATGTCAGACAAATCTGATCAGTTTCTACGATGAAGTAAGCTCTAAGCTGGACCAGGGAGAATCTATTGATCTCGTATATCTGGACTTCTCTAAAGCCTTTGACACCGTGCCACATAATAGGCTAATATACAAAATGAGGCAGCTCGGACTGGGCGAAAACGTGTGTAAGTGGGTAAAAAATTGGCTCAATGATAGAAAGCAGAGGGTGGTAATAAATGGTTCGTATTCTGATTGGACCACAGTCGCTAGCGGGGTGCCACAGGGTTCAGTATTAGGCCCCACTCTGTTCAACATATTTATCAATGACCTTATAGAGGGGCTGCACAGCAAAATATCAATATTTGCAGATGACACAAAATTATACAATATAATTAATGCAACGGAGGACAATGTGCGGCTACAAACGGACCTGGATAAGCTGGGGGCTTGGGCAGGAAAATGGCAAATGAAGTTCAATGTTGAAAAATGTAAGACTATGCACATGGGCAGGAGAAACGGATGTCACCAATATTCACTTAATGGGGTATCACTAGGGAAAAGTGATATGGAAAAGGATCTGGGGGTATTAGTGGATAATAGACTAAACTGGAGTAACTAATGCCAGTCAGCTACTGCAAAGGCAAATAAAGTCTTGGGGTGCATTAAAAGAGGTATAGGGGCAAGGGACGAGAACATTATCCTTTCATTATATAAGGCACTTGTCAGGCCTCACATGGAATACTGCGTACAATTCTGGTCACCGGTGCTCAGGAAAGATGTCACAGTGCTTGAGGGGATTCAAAGAGGGGGAACTAAACTAACACATGGAATGACGGGACTGGAATACCCAGAGAGGCTATCCAAATTGGGACTATTTACTCTAGAAAAAAGAAGGTTAAGAGGCGATCAAATAACCATGTATAAGTACATGAGGGGACAATACAAGGATCTCTCCCGTGATCTGTTTACACCCAGGACCACGACGGTAACAAGAGGACATCCGCTACGATTAGAGGAAAGTAGGTTTCATCACCAACATAGAAGGGGATTCTTTACTGTAAGAGCAGTTAGACTGTGGAACTCTCTGCCTGAGGAAGTGGTGATGGCAAAATCCATAGAGGAGTTTAAAAGGGGACTTGATGTCTTTCTGGAGAAGAAGGACATTACAGGATATAAATCTTAGGTTAATTGTCAATCCGGGTATACAGGCAGGTAGGAACTATTAGGGGTTGATCCAGGGAACAGTCTGATTGCCATTAGGCAGTCGGGAAGGAATTTTTTCCCCAAAAAGGGCTAATTGGCTTCTGGCCTTGGGGTTTTTTGCCTTCCTCTGGATCAACACAGGAGGATAGACAGGCTGGACTAGATGGACATTGTCTTCATTCAGCCTTACATACTATGTTACTATGTAAACCAATCCGGCTTACCACTCAGGGTATTATACGTCCGCGGACATCCAAAAACAGACAGTGTGCAATAAGTTGTCTTGTTATACAGTGCTGATCAGAATTGCGATCCCGTGCCACCTCCGTCACTAAATTGTCAGGCCATAAAGCAGACTCGGATGCTAGTACTTCAAACCATCACCACAATTCAACAACCCATTATAAAACCAAAGATTGGTTTGAAGCAGGAGGTCTCACAAAACTAGCCACCACAGGTATACAGTGAAGCTATGAAAGTCTCATTAAATCAGTTACGCTTCCTTTGATCGCTACAAGCACAGCATAAACCAAAAAGAAATTTGAGTGGCCAAAGCAGGACAAATCATTCTGTGTATGTGTCAGATAGCTGAACACGGCACTGGGAAACCTTTGTGTACCAAAAGTATAAGTAGACCTCGGATAGATTTGTTGACCAAGAGTATAGGCGGACCCCTGATAGATTTGTTGATCAGGAGTATAGGCGAACCCCTGAAACATTTGTGTACCAAGAGTATAGGCGAACTCCTGAAACATTTGTGTACCAAGATTATAGGCGAACCCCTGAAACATTTGTGTACCAAGAGTATAGGCAAACCCCTGAAACATTGGTGTACCAAGAGTATAGGCGAACATCTGAAAAATTTGTTTACCAAGAGTATAAGCGAAGCCCGGAAAAATTAGTTTGCTAAGAGTACAGGCGAAGGCCTGAAAAATTTGTGTACCAAGAGTGCAAGTTTACCCCTGAAAAATGTGTTTACCCAGATTGCAGGTGAAACCCAGAAAAAGTTTTTAAACATAGAGCTCGTAGTTGCTTAATTTGCTAACAGAGCCTGGAGGCAGCTCTCCGAAAAAAAATTTTTTACAGAGCCTTTTGGCCCTCTTAAGCATTGGCTGTTCCGCGTGCTGACATGCTGGTTTAGGAGGAGGAAAATCAGAGAAGGATAGACCAAGCCACTTCTCCCCTTTTTTGGGGTGATAGAGGGTGCATGGTTATCCTGTTCTAGCTTAAAGAATCTTTATGTTCCGCTGCTTTCCACCGGTGGAGAAGAGACGTCAGGGGAAATCCAGGCTTTGTTCATCTTAAGAAGTGTAAGCCTGTCGGCGCTGTCAGTTGACAGGCAGGTACGCTTATCCGTGATAATCCCCCCAGCAGCACTAAACACCCTCTCTGATAACACGCTAGCGGCTGGGCAGGCCAGCACCTCCAAAACGTACAGCGCAAGTTCGGGCCACGTGTTCAGCTTTGACACCCAATAGTTGTATGGAGCAGAGGGATTACAGAAGACGTTGGTACGGTCGGCTATGTACTCCCTCATCATCTTTTTACACTGCTCCCTCCTAGTTAGCCTAGACTGGGGAGTGGTGACACAGTCTAGCTGGGGATCCATAAAACTGGCAAAGACCTTGTAGAGTGTTCCCCTGCCTGCGCTGTACATGCTGCCTGTTCCCCATGTCTCCCCTGCTAGTTGGCCCACTGAAGTACATTCTCTACCGCTAGCGTAGTCAGATGGAAACTTTAGCATCAGCTTTTTCACCAGGGCCTTGCATCACTCTCGTACTCCTTTCCTCTTTGGGAATGAGAGTGGAAAGGTTCTCCTTATACTGTGGGTCGAGAATCCTGATCGGCCAGAATGCGTCTAATGCGAGGGTCGCAGGAAAGGCAGCTTAACATGAGGTCAGCCATATGTGCCAGAGTCCCAGTACGCAACACATCGCTGTCCTCACTAAGAGGATGACTCTCACTGTCCTCCTCCTCTTCAGCCCATACACGCTGAACAGATGTGAAGGAAGTAGCATGGGTACCCTCTGCAGTGTGGGCAGCAGTCTCTTCCCCCTCCTCCTCCTCCTCCAATACGCGCTGAGAAACAGATGTGAGGGTGGTCTGGCTATCAAGCGACGTATTGTTATCACCATCTCCTGTTCTATCCGCAAAGTGTCGGGATAGTAATGCTGATAATGGCTGCATCGCCGCTCACCATTTGTGTAGACTCCTTAAAGTTTCCTAAGACCTGACAGATGTCAGACATCCATGCCCACTCCTCTGTGAAGAACTGCGGAGGCTGACTGCCACTCCACCGGCCATGTTGCAGCTGGTATTTAACAATGGCTCGACGCTGCTCGTTAAGGCCTGGCCAACATGTGCAACGTTAAATTCCAGCACGTGGGCACGTCGCACAACAGTCGCTACACTGGCAGCTGGAAGCAATGTTGCAGTGTCCTGAGGGTGGCAGCGTCTGTGGTGGACTCTCTGAAATGTGCGCACACGCGACGCACCTTACTGAGCAGCTCAGACAAATGGGGGTAGTTTTTAAGAAAGCACTGAACCACCAGATCAAAAACGTGGGCCAGGCATGGCATGTGTGTTAGTCTGGCAAGCTGCAGAGCCGCCACCAGGTTACGCCCATTGTCCCAAACGACCATGCCTAGTTGGAGGTTCAGCTGCAAAAGCCACAGATCGGTCTGCTCTGTCAAACCCTAAAACAGCTCTTGGGTGGTGTGCCTCTTGTCTCCCAAGCTGAGGAGTTTCAGCACGGCCTGCTGACGCTTCCCCACCGCCGTGCTGCAGCGCCTCGAGCTACCGACTGCAGGCGACATATTCACATGTTGCAATTGAGAGGTGGAGAGGGTGGAGAAGGAGGGGGGTGTTTGGAAGAGGTGGCATAATAAGCCGGAGAAACTGTGACCGAGGTAGGACCCGCAATCCTTGCTAATCTTGGTGCGGTATAGGTTACACACCACTGTCCGTTGGTCGTTGGCGCTCTCATTGAAAAACCTCCTTACCTTCGAACACCTATCCTTCTGCACGGGAGTTTGCCACGAGGAGGTGCTGTGGGGAACAGTCTGCTCCTCCCTCAGATTTAATGGCCTAACAACAACCTCACTGACAGACAACTGTGTCTCATCATCATCCACAAATAGCTCTTGAGACACTACTTGGAAGTCCCCACCCTCATCACCCCAAGTCTATTAAACATCCCAAATTTGGGCATCGGTCATGACTAACTCCTCACGTGGCTGTTTTTTCCGACTCAGGGCAGGGACCCGAGAATAATTCTTGGGAGTAGGCCTGTTCTGAATTTCTCCTTATCCTGGAGTGACCAGTCTGGGAGGAAAGAGGAGCAGCCTGAGGATTCAGAGGTGCAGTCACTTGGCTGGCGTGAGTGGACTGCGTGGAAGACTGGGTGTTGGATAAAGTACTGGACACGTTATCCGCTATCCACGTCATCAACTGATCACACTGTTGTGCATTTAATAATGGTCTACCGCGCGGACATGCAAATGTGAGATGAAGCTGGGGAGCGTAGATACGCGGCACTCTACTAATCCCTTAGCGGCAGGCAATGTTTCCCCCCAGGACCTCGGCCTCTGCACACACCCTCATTCGGCCGCCCACGCCCACATCCTCGTCCTCGACCCTTACCCCTAGTCTTCATCATGTTGGATAAAGCACTTGGACTAAATGCTACGCAAAATGCAAGTACTTTGCGTACGCTTATAGGCCACTTTAGACACAATAAGCAGTGTATACTGTTAGATTTCAGAGATTCCCACCACTCAGACCGGTGTACATTTCAATTTTTGGCTTTCAGCAGGCACAAAAAAAATATGTATACTGTTGTGAAATAGTGCAAATTCCCAGTCCCAAGACACTGAAATAAAGAGTAAGCTCTCAGCACGGCCAGAAAAATTTAGAACAGTGTATACGGTTGTGAAATTGTGCAGATTCACAAGCCCCAGACACCGGTATATAGAGTACGCTGTCAGCAGGGACAAAAAAATGTCTACTGTGTACACTGTTGTTACTTAGCGGAGAATCACAGCCCCCAAACACTGGTGTATAGCATACGCTTGAAGCCCCTAAAAAACTAAAAAAAAGAGAAATGATACTAGTTTTGTTACTTCCTATGTACACCACTGGCAGTATACTGCTTAAGACCGGTAACAGTGGGCAGAATACAGCCGGGATGCTGGAGAACAAATTTGTGCGCACTACAGGTCCCACCCAGCCAAAATGCTGATGCACACAATGAGAGGAGTAGTAGTCCTAGAAAGGACTGTTGGGTTCTTTGAGCAAGGATCTCTGCCTAACCGCAACCTAATCCCTACACTATCAATTTCCCTATATCAGCAGCTCCATCCCCCAGCTCATGCAGCATGCGTCTGAGGTGAACCACGGATGACCATAGTTTTAATACTCCGCGGTCACTTGATCAGCCCAGCCAGTTACTGCTAAGGATGTGCACAGGGTTGGCACGTCACAGCAGGAAGTGGTAAAGCCTTCCCTGCATGTTTATTGGATAAAAAATGGTGCTAAACATGCAGGGAAGGGGAATTAAATTTTCTCGAGCACTGCGTGGTGCTTGACTCGAGTAACAAGCATACGAGTAGTCTAATACTCGATCGAGCATCAAGCTTGGATGAGTGTGCTCACCCATCTCTATTCTTAACTAATCTAACCAATAAGTTCTAGTATCCTAGTCTTTATCCCTTTTATTTTTGTAACAGTTTTTATGAAATGTATGTTCCTTTTTTATATTCTCTTCTTTTGCCTTTAGAAACATTGCAACTTTGCATAATAAAGTCTTAAACTTTATTAAGATCTTTGCCACTAGGCAGAAAGGAAAAAAATGGCAATGTTTTGTGCAAAAACATCTTTTGTGCAACAATTTGTGACTTTTTAATGCCAGAAACTGGTATAAACCCTTTCATAAATGTGCCCCGTTAATTCTGATAATAATGTAACTTGACTGCTGGAGTGCAGTGAGCACCTGTACCAAGAAATGTTGTCAAAGTTTAGGCTATTGACCTACCTTATAATTAAATAGTCAGTGATTGGTAGAATACATTTTTGGGAGGGGCACATAGGACTTGATTGAGTTGTGATCTATGCAATGAGTTCAGAATCGATTGCTTGGAATTAAGTCAACCCTGTGCAGTCATGACCACATCTTATTTTTTCACATGATTACATAGAAAGACAACATGTAGGACACATCCAATGTCCATGCAACTTACACATTGGAGACATCCCTCATATATATTAGATTACACCGGTCAACATTGATTTTGCATCAGCTTTAATTTTAGGTGTACTAGATGTAGTTTTTCTCGCTGATTCCAAATCTGTCTTCAGATTTTTCCCCGCACGTCTGAATCTTGAGATACACATGTCGTTTTTGTGCTAAGATATGGTTTTAACGCAAAAATTAATCCAGTTTTCTCTTTTTCAGACTCATTGAATTTACTCAAATTGCCTTATAATGGCTAGAAATTGCAAAAATTCACCAGACGCCTTTTGTTACATTTGTGGGCAATTTACGCTATTGTCACAGCAAAGAAAAATTACACCCGAAATTTCAAAAATTTATAAATTGTATTTTGGTCGTCCATTGGGAGATCAGGACAAAAAGTGGGCGCCACATGTGGTTTGTACCGGTTGTTCCAGCCTATTACGAGATTGGTTAAACAAACGGAAGCCTTCTTTTCGATTTGCTGTACCTATGATTTGGAGAGAACCGAAAGACCATCTTACTGACTGTTACTTTTGTGCTGTTAATACCACCGGATTTTCGTCGAAAAATAAGCACCTAATTGTGTACCCGAATTTGGATTCAGCCATTAGACCGGTTCCTCACGACAGCTCCCTGCCTGTTCCAGTAACACCGACCGATGGTTTGGACGATTGATGATGCGTCTAGAGACGCGACTGATGTCAAATTTACACCTGACGACGATGGAAAGCCGAAGGTTTTTACGCAAGGTGAACTGAATGATTTGATTAGAGATTTGTCTCTCTCTAAACAAAAAGCTGAACTTTTGGCGTCAAGACTGAAAGAAAAACATTTGCTTGCAGCTGGTGCTAAAATCTGCCACTATCGAAAGCGCAACAGTGATTTATCTAGATTTTTCACCGTTGATGGACCATTGTGTTACTGCAATGATATTAATAGCCTTTTTGAAAATTTATCCCAGGTACATTTCCCTGGTGATTGGCGTCTTTTTATTGATTCGTCGAAGACAAGTTTGAACGCCGTATTGCTGCACAATGGCAATGAGAAGCCTTGCATTCCAATAGCTCATTCGGTACACTTGAATGAAACTCACGAAAATATGAAAATACTACTTGAAGCTATTGATTACAAAACTCATCAATGGAACATTTGCGTCGATTTGAAAGTAATTGGCATGTTGATGGGTATGCAAACAGGATTCACCAAGTTTTGCTGTTTTCTTTGTTTGTGGGATAGCCGTGCTGTAAACGACCACTATACAAAACGCGATTGGCATTTGAGAACTGAATACGAGCCCGGTGTCAGCAGCGTCCATCATACTCCGTTGGTTGATCCACGTAAAATTTTTTTGCCGCCACTGCACATCAAGCTTGGTTTGATGAAAAATTTTGTGAAAGCGATGGGTAAACCTGAATCGGCGGGTTTTCAATTTTTGGTTGAAAAATTTCCCAAGATTAGTGCGGCTAAATTAAAAGAAGGCATCTGCATCGGTCCTCAGATTCGAGAGGTTATGAAAGACGATCGATTTGAACAGTCACTAAACCCAGACGAAAAAAAAACATGGAAAGCGTTCGTGTGGGTGTGTGAGAACTTTCTCGGAAATCATAAATCGCCTGAATACGAAACTAGAGTTCAGCGGCTTCTGGAATCATTTCAAAAGATGGGCTGTCGCATGTCAATAAAAATGCATTTTTTACATTCGCATCTGACATTTTTTCCAGAAAACTTGGGCGCTGTGAGCGATGAACAAGGTGAACGATTCCACCAAGATATACAGGTGATGGAAACACATTATCAAGGGTTTTGGAATGAAAGCATGATGGCTGACTACTGTTGGATGCTTTATCGTGATGAACCAGAAAAAGTCTACAAAAGAAAGTCATATTCACAGAGATTTTGATAGATAGGTGTGATGAGAATGTTGCTTTTAATTTTATATTCGTTAATAAAGTTTGAATGGATGAAAAATGTTTTAATTAACTATTCAGTTCTAAATAAATATTAGATAATGAATTATATTTATATGCTTAACGATATACAGTATGCCAAAAACGGAATTTAGAATATCTCAATAACTAGACGTGCTGGAAAAAAACTAAGAACAGATTAGAAATAAGCGCAAAAAATTGATTAAGAAAATCGTGATTTTAAGCCTGATGCTTCCAAAAAGTTTTTTTTTGTTGACCTGTGGATTATAGGAATAATATAGTACACTTATCATTAATACTACAACAATCACTCAAATATCCCACTTCTATCATTTTACAGCACTTGTAGTTTAGGACAGCACTTAGAGTATCCAATACCTGAGGATATCCATATAGTCCAAGGATTTGTGCAGCTAAAATAGTGGTAGATGAGTGGTGATCTCCAATGATACCGGCCAGCTGGCCACAGCCTGTACATGAGTAATTAGGTATCACCTTATCCGGACCAGAAAGAAGATGTAAAACACGTCTTATCGCCAATCGTCTATCTAAGCATGTGTCATAAAAATGGTATCCCAGAGATATGTTGGGTAAGATGTCAGGATTCTGGTTAATATTATCAATGGCAAAGTGGAAAATCAGAGGGAGTATAAATGTCTCAATCTGTGGCCTGTAAATAGATAAATATTCATATAGATGAGTATCAGCTTGTAAGTAACATAGTAAAATAATATGTAAGGCTAAAAAGACACATATCTATCCAGTTCAGGAATGTTTATCCAGAATAAGATAACATTTTAGCTGAAAAAAATTCCTTCCAGCCCCCAAATCTGGCAATCAGAATAATCCCACGATTACCGATCCTTCTGACATAATCAATGATAACACATGTAATATTGTTGTTCTCAAAAAGGCATCCAGACTCATACTCTTTTAGTGAGTTTGTCATCACCACATCCTGAGACAAAGAGTTCCCTAGTTTCACTGCTCTTAAAAAAAGAACCTCCCTTCTATGTTGGTGTAGAAACCTTTCCTCTAGACGTAGAGGGCGCCCCCTTGGTACACTCCTTAGTGTAAATAGATGATGGAAGAGATCTCTGTACTGACCCCTAATATACGTATACTGTACATAGTTATTAAGTCTTCCCTCAGTTATTTCTTCTAAGCTAGATAACGCCAATTTTGATAACATTTTAGTAATTTAGTTGGCACCTTTGTAATCGCTGAAGCTCTGATATGACCTTCTTGAGTACCGATGCCCAAAACTGTACATAATATTCCATGTGTGAGCTGACCAGGGACTTGTAAAGAGGAAGAACAATGTGCTCATCATGCACCCCTAGATCTCTTTTGATGCAACCCATGATCCTGTTTGCCTTGGCAGCAGCTGCCAGAACCTGGTTGATCCAGTTAAGTTTACAGTTAAGGCTGGGCTCACACAGCCATAAATGTAAAATCCTAGGTTCAGCTGTGACCCTGTGTACTGCCGCGTATGGCGGTGAAATTCTACTGCACATGACTGCATACTCACACTTGCTGTCATTCTCAGTACACCTGTTTTTTTTTTAATTTTGTTTACATTTCCTGTGCCATCGCTTGGTGTACGAAATTGTGTATGAGCGTGTGTATAAAGGTGCCAATGGAGAACAAAAGGCTCTATCTTGTGTAAATAGAACATGCCGCAATTTTGTTGTGCAATTCCGACGCTCTGATGTGATCGGAACTGCGTAAGGCAATGTAATTGATTGCCTGTGAGTTACCGTGTATTACACGAGCCTACAAACCCCGTGAAATACGCAGTAAACATACGACCATTTGAGCCCGACCTAACTAAAAACCCAAAGTCCTTTTCCATGTCAGTTTTGCCCAGTGGTTTCCCATTTAGTGTGTAATGGGGACATGCATTTCCCCGACCATGTGAACACTCATATTTATCACTGTTAAAACCATATTTGCAACTTTTTTGCCCCTCCAGGCTATCCAGATCCATTTGCAGCCGTATTCTGTTTACTCTTTTGTTAATTACTTTACATATTTTTGTATCATCTGCACATACTAATATCTTACTGGTTGAAGAAAAGAAATAAAGTCTCAGCGCCTCAAAAAACATAAAACATGTAATAAATGTAAAAAACGGTGAGTGACAACTCACCTGGTGCACAGTGCGCTCCTACTTGAAGGAGCCACCGGCACCCGATATCCACGTTTGCCTTAAGATAGATCCTGGTCTTCAATCCTGTATTAGCAGGAGAGACGTCCCGGGGTGTAAAGCCTTCAGGCTTCCGATATCCAAAGCAGTATATAGAAAAAAGACCCCCGCGCTCCGAGACCAGGAGCTCCGTCCTTTTATTGCGACGCGTTTCAACGGTACACAGCCGTCTTTTTCAAGCATTACAAACATAATAAAATACACACCTTTATATATATAAATGAATCAATCCTTACTCATTACACCCGGCTTGAATAGACGCCGCGTCCCGGCGCCATCTTGAAACCACGTGGAGTAATCCAACAAACATTCCACGTGATGATACACACGTCATCTATTATATTCATAAAACAAATCTTTGCATCACTATTATATTCACTATTAAAACCAAATCCCGTGGTCAAAAAATAAACTTGCTCCATAAAATTACATGTCAAATAGCATATCGTAATTATCAATAGACTATTGTTCCTATTATATTAAAAAAAACAAAAAAAACACATTTTTTTCCTTTTTTCATTGTATACTAACAAAATATGGTTGTAAATATTTGTAAACTCCAACCATAAATATTCATATATAATAAATATATGTAAAACAATCATAAATAATGCATTTTCAAAATAGGCTATCTATATGAGTGCATAAGAACAAATAAATAATCAAATCCAATTTTATAAATATAGGTAACATTGTATTTAAATAATCATATTCTAATTATACCCTATAAAATTAATAAAGATATTTCCATATAAATATTCATATATTATTTCTCTATAAAAATTGTTCCCCTATATATACACAAAATTCATAATTTATTCCCCAATGAATCTAAATTTTCTCCAATATTTCATTTAAACCCCCAGGTACCAGGGTCTTCAATTTATAAATCCAGTACATCTCCTTGCGTCGGAGATGACTGGTTGATTTGTTCTGAATTTGTTCCAGAGGGGTAACTCTCATATCTTTTGGTTCACAATTGTGCTTCTCCAAAAAATGACGTGACAAACTGTGTTTCAAATATCCCCTCTTGATATTGAATCTATGATTATTAATGCGCATCCTCTGGGAATTTTTGGTTCTCCCTATGTATCTCATGTTACAACTGCATTCTATCAAATAAATAATACGTTTGCTACCACAATCCAGTCTATTTTTACTACCACATTTCACCATTTGATCATCAAGTTCAATGGATATTCTCCCTTGTTGTATGTGTGAACAGCATCCACATTTCGTTCTACCACATTTAAAAATACCTGTTTTTTTTAGGAAATTCCCATCTTTATCTCTCCCAATTTTTTTAAATTCTGCTCTTGAGGGGGCAATATTATCTTTAATAGTTTTATTTTTCCTGAAAATTAGTTTTGGATATTCATCTATATTTCTCCCAAGTACTGGATCACTCTTCAGGATAGACCCTTTTTCTTTGCAAAATCCTACGAATTTCCCGATTTTGGTTGTTATATTTTGTTATAAAAGCTGTTTTATATATATTTTTTTCCTCATTAATTTTTTTAGAAATATTTTCATTTATATTCTCATGCACAAATTCATTTCCTGAACCATTATTACCACCCAAATCACCAGTGTGTTTACGTGACCTATTCTCAGCATTAATTCTTTCTTTCCATATTTTATTATATGCTGTATTAAAAATACCTATAGGATAATTTTTATCTAAAAATCGTTTTTTTTAAATAAGGGACTATTTTTTAAAATCATCATTTCTACTGCAATTCCGGCTAATTCTTTTGAGTTGCCCATATGGAATATTGACTTTCCATGGGCGTGCATGACAGCTATAAAAATCCACATAACTGTTACTATCCACCTTCTTAAAATGGGTACTGGTAATAATTTTGTTATTAAGGTGAGTCAATTCCAAATCTAAAAATACCAAATTATTATAATCTATATTAGATGTAAAACGTAAATTATAATCATTATTGTTTAATGTCGCTATAAAATTTAATAATTCACTTATTCCCCCATCCCAAATCAAAATAATGTCATCTATGAACCTTTTAAAAAAGACTATATGTGTATCTAAAAATCGATGTCTCTCAAAGTCCCCCACATATAAATTTGCATATGTCGGGGCGAATTTGCTCCCCATCGCCGTGCCCCTCTTCTGTTTGTAAAATTTATTATCAAAAGTGAAATAATTATTCTCTAAAATAAATAAGATGGAATCTAAAATGAATTCTATTTGTTGGTGGGGCATTAAAGGGTCTTGTATAAGATGATCATGAATCACTGCCAAACCTTTTTCATGAGGGATGCTAGAATACAGTGCCTCTACATCGAGAGAACACCAAATAAAAGATTCTTTCCATTCTATGTGTTGAATTAGTTGTAGCAAGTGGCCAGTGTCTTTTAAAAAGGACGGGAGACTGCGCATATACTTCTGTAACTGTTTGTCTAAATATTCAGCTAACCTGGATGTAACTGAATCAATCCCCGCAATGATAGGTCTCCCTGGTGGGTCCTGGATGTCCTTATGGATCTTGGGGAGATGGTGAAAATATGGAATTTCGGGTTCTACTTGTAAAATGTATTTACCTTCCATTTTTGTCAAACTATTATTAGATAAACCATTTTCTATATGCATTATTAAAGCTTTATGAATATCACTGGTAGGATCCCCCTTTAATTTAATATACTGTTCCTCATCTTCTAATATTTTCAAACTAACATTATGATATCTACTTCTATCCATAAGAATGATCCCCCCCCCCCTTTGTCAGCCTGTTTAATAACTAACTCTTCATTATTTTTAAAAGAATTTAAAGTGTTCCATTCGGATGTTGTGAGATTAGATTTATATATACCCTTCTTGCTAATATTTATAGATCTCTCTAGTTCCGTTAATTCTTTTAATACTGCATCATAAAAATATTCGATGTGCATACCTTTATTTTCAACGGGATAAAATTTATTATGCGGTTTCAAATCTGTGGGGATGGGATCTTCTAAATTAAATGTAATATTAAATTCCTCAATTTTTTTATCCTTATTCATTAAAAAATACCGGTTGAGTGTCATTTTACGGATGAATTGGTTTAAGTCTACAAATATCTCAAATAAATTAATGTCTCTCGAGGGACAAAACGAAAGACCTTTAGATAAAAGATTTAAATCCTTCTGAAATAATTTAAAGTTCGATAGGTTGTAAACGCCTAATTTTTGGGCTTCTAAGTTAGTTACTTCCTTATTTTCATCGTCGTGATTCTTCTTTCTCGTTGGATTCTTCTTCCTACCCCCTCTTTTTCCCCTTCTACGCTGAGTCTTTCTTTTGAGATCGGTGTTTTGGGAGTTGTAGTGTTTCGTTTTGAAAAATACTGGTTTATCTTGGACCTGGTGATGGGGGGTGTGTTCATTGTTATAGTTCTTTTCTTTTTTACTGTTGACTGTTCTACATCTATTCTGTCTCTTTCTATCGATTGCGGTCCTATCTCTAAAAAATGTTTAGGACTAAAATTTCCATTGCATGTATTGGTTATATTATCCCCATTGAATTCCGGAGGGGAATCACAAGGAGAAACATTTAATAAAACCTGTTCTATATCAATAACTGAAATGGGTGTATTGACAATGTCAACGTCCTTTCTAATCTCATTCAAAATTAACCGTTCTGTTGTAGCAACATTATTCATTCGATTTTTAACAAAAGAACCCGAACTTGATGATCAAATGGTGAAATGTGGTAGTAAAAATAGACTGGATTGTGGTAGCAAACGTATTATTTATTTGATAGAATGCAGTTGTAACATGAGATACATAGGGAGAACCAAAAATTCCCTGAGGATGCGCATTAATAATCATAGATTCAATATCAAGAGGGGATATTTGAAAAACAGTTTGTCACGTCATTTTTTGGAGAAGCACAATTGTGAACCAAAAGATATGAGAGTTACCCCTCTGGAACAAATTCAGAACAAATCAACCAGTCATCTCCGACGTAAGGAGATGTACTGGATTTATAAATTGAAGACCCTGGTACCTGGGGGTTTAAATGAGATATTGGAGAAAATTTAGATTCATTGGGGAATAAATTATGAATTTTGTGTATATATAGGGGAACAATTTTTATAGAGAAATAATATATGAATATTTATATGGAAATATCTTTATTAATTTTATAGGGTATAATTAGAATATGATTATTTAAATACAATGTTACCTATATTTATAAAATTGGATTTGATTATTTATTTGTTCTTATGCACTCATATAGATAGCCTATTTTGAAAATGCATTATTTATGATTGTTTTACATATATTTATTATATATGAATATTTATGGTTGGAGTTTACAAATATTTACAACCATATTTTGTTAGTATACAATGAAAAAAGGAAAAAAATGTTTTTTTGTTTTTTTTTAAATATAATAGGAACAATAGTCTATTGATAATTACGATATGCTATTTGACATGTAATTTTATGGAGCAAGTTTATTTTTTGACCACGGGATTTGGTTTTAATAGTGAATATAATAGTGATGCAAAGATTTGTTTTATGAATATAATAGATGACGTGTATCATCACGTGGAATGTTTGTTGGATTACTCCACGTGGTTTCAAGATGGCGCCGGGACGCGGCGTCTATTCGAGCCGGGTGTAATGAGTAAGGATTGATTCATTTATATATATAAAGGTGTGTATTTTATTATGTTTGTAATGCTTGAAAAAGACGGCTGTGTACCGTTGAAACGCGTCGCAATAAAAGGTATTTAATTTATGTACGGAGCTCCTGGTCTCGGAGCGCGGGGGTCTTTTTTCTATATACTGCTTTTAATATCTTACTGGTACAATACCTCAACAACATTAATAAATGCATTAAAAAAAAGTGTTGATTACTGACCCCTGTGGTACGCTGCTATTATAGGTGACTCGATCAAAGTATGTACCATTAATAACCAGCCTCTGCTTTCTATCACTTACACATATTCTCACCCAGACCAAACATTCTCAATTTATATTCCAACCTTTTATACAACACAGTATCAAATGCTTTGGAGAAATCAATATATACAAGATGTAATGACTTTCCCTGGTATATGTTAAGCATTTGTTTTTATGCTTCACAATAATTTATCACTAGAGATGAGCGAGCACCAAAATGCTCGGGTGCTCGTTGCTCGAGTCAAACAATTCGTAATGCTTGAGAGCTCGTTTCAAGTAACGAACCCCATTGAAGTCAATGGGGGACTCGAGCATTTTTGTATGGGACCGATGCTCAGCATAGGTGACGAATTGTGAAGCACCTGAAAACATCAGAAAGTCATGGAAACACCACAGAAACGGATAGAGAAGGGCAGGGGCAACATGCATGGCTGCATCTGAGGCTCCCAGGTCCCACTATTAAGCCAAAATGGGGGCAAGAGCCTGGCGGTCACCCCCCTAACAATTTATTTGGGACAAACCCTCATTAGCAAGGCACATGCGCTGGCACATCTTAGCTAAGCACCACACTACCTGCAACCAAGGATAATCACTGCCTGCGGGTCACATTGCTGCCTCTTCTCCTGGGTTATATGCTAGCATTGCTGTCCAACTCCCCGCACAACCCCGCATCCACAATGCACACTAAAGTTTCCCTGCGCAGCGTTCAGCTGCCTCATGCCACACGCTCGCTTAATAGCCACACCACCCTCACATCGCTTTATAAGTGCATCTACGATGAGGAGGAACCAGAGACACACACTGCAGAGGGTTGACAAGGCCAGGCAGCGACCCTCTTTGAAAGTGTGGGTGAAAGCCCACAATGCTGTTGAGAATTGATGATGAATTGACATACGATCATCATTCCAATCCTGTGCCTCCTCCGTCACAAAATTGTCAGGAGCTGCAAACGTGGGCATAAAGGGGACTCAGGTGCCAGCACTTCTACACATCTCCACAATGCAGCAATACTCTGTGTGGGAAGCACGTAAACAGGCCCAGGGTCAGGCTTGGTCCCAGCCTCCACCTTGTGTAACCCAAGGTGCCATGAGTCACATAGCAAAGGGAAATCCATATGTCCCCACATAATTCATTCTGTGTGAATGTCAGATAGCTGAACACCACAATGGGAAGTCTTTGTGCACCTACAGCATAGGCGAGCCCAAAGAACTCAAAGATGGTATTACACAGGAAGAAATCAGAGTGTCCAAACATGGCATAGTTTCACCCCGCCAAGAACCTCGGCCTCGGCCCACATAACTGCCCTAGTCAGTCAGTGTATTTGTGCCAGATAGGTAAAACACAGCAATGGGGAAACCGTTTGCACCCTACCCAAGTCAGTCAGTGTATTTGTGCCAGACAGGTAAAACACCCCAATGTTATGTCTTTGAGTTCCTTGGGCTCGCCTATGCTGTGGGTGCACAAAGGTAGAATTACACAGAAAGAATTCAGAGTGCTCAAACATAGGAGAGTTTCACCCCACCAGGGACTTTGGCCTCGGCCCACATTTCTGCCCTGGTCAGTCAGTGTATTTGGGCCAGACAGGTAAAACACCGCAATGGGAAGTCTTTGTGCACCCACAGCATAGGCGAGCCCAAGGATCTCAAAGATGGTATTTCACAGGAAGAAATCAGAGTGCCCAAACATGGCAGAATTTCACCCCGCCAAGGACCTCGGCCTCGGCCCACCTTTCTGCCCTAGTTAGTCAGTGTATTTGGGCCAGACAGGTAAAACACTGCAATGGGAAGTCTTTGTGCACCCACAGCATAGGTGGACCCCAGAAACATTTCTGTAGCAAGAGTATAAGTGGACCCCAGAAATCTTTTAGTAGCAAGTGTATAGGCAGACCCCAGTAACATTTCTGTAGCAAGTGAATAGGCAGACCCCAGTAACATTTCTGTAGCAAGAGTATAGGCGGACCCCTGTAACATTTCTGTAGCAAGAGTATAGGCGAACGACTCAAACCTTTCAGTAGCAAGTGTATAGGCGGACCCCAGTAACATTTCTGTAGTAAGAATATAGGCGGACCCCAGTAACATTTCTGTAGCAAGTGTATAGGCGGACCCCGGTAACATTTCTGTAGCAAGAGTATAGGCGGACCCCTGTAACATTTCTGTAGCAAGAGTATAGGCGGACCCCTGTAATATTTTTGTAGCAAGAGTACAGGTGAACCCCTGTAACATTTCTGTAGCAAGAGTATAGTTGAACCCCTCAAACCTTTCAGTAGCAAATGTATAGGCGGACCCCAGTAACATTTCTGTAGCAAGAGTATAGGCGGACCCTAGTAACATTTCTGTAGCAGTATAGGCAGACCCCTGTAACATTCCTGCAGCAAAAGTATAGGCGAACCCCGGAAACATTGGTGTACCAAGAGTGTAGGCGAACACCTGTAAAAATTTGTTTACCATAGTATAGGTGAAGCCCAGAAAAATTAGTTTGCTAACAGTATTAGCAATGGCCTGAAAAATTGATGTACCAAGAGTACAAGTGTACCCGTGAAAAATTGCTGAACGCTGAGGGCAGGTGAAACCCATAAACATTTTTTAGAGATACAGCTCGTTATTGGTTAATTTGTAACAGAGCCTGGAGGCAGCCCTCCACAAAAATTCGTTTATGTTTAACTTTTAAAACTTTTAAACATAGCCTTTTGGGCCACATAGAAATTGGCAATTCAGCGTGATGACATGCTGTTTTAGGAGGAGGAGGAGGAGGAGGAGGAGTAATAATATCCGAGAGGTTTACACAAAGCTAATTACCCTCCTTTTTTGGGGTAATAGAGGATGCATTTTTTTCCTGTTGCAGCGAAAAGATTTTTTAGGATCCGCTGCTTTCCACCGACGGAGAAGAGAAGTCTGGGGAAATCCAGCCTTTGTTCATCTTTAGGAGCGTAAGCATGTCAGCGCTGTCAGTTGACAGGTGGGTACGCTTATCCGTGATGATCCCCCAAGCAGCAATAAACACCATCTCTGACAAGACGCTAGCGGCAGGGCAGGCCAGCACATCCAGGGTGTACAGCGCAAGTTCATGTCAAGTGTCCATCTTTGACACTCAATAGTTGTATGGAGCAGAGTCATCACGGAGGACGGTGGTATGGTCGGCTATGTACCCCCTCACCATTTTTGTTACAGTGCTCCCTCTGACTCAGTCTTGACTGGGCAGTGGTGACATATTCTTGCTGGGGAGCCATAAAGCTAGCAAAGGCCTTGGAGAGTGTTCCTTTGCCTGCGCTAGACATGCTGCCTGATCCCCGCACCTCCCCTGCTACATGGCCCTCAGAACTGCGTCTTCTACTGCTAGCGCTGTCAGATGGGAACTTTAGCATCACTTTTTCCACCAGGGCCCTGTGGTATTGCATCACTCTCATACCCCTTTCCTCTTCGGGAATGAGAGTGGAAAGTTTTTCCTTATACCGTGGGTCAAGAAAGGTGTACACCCAGAAATCTGTGTTTGCAAAAATGAGTCTAAGGCATGGGTCATGGGAAAGGCATGCTAACATAAAGTCAGCCATGTGTGCCAGAGTCCCAGTACGCAACACATCACTGTCCTCACTAGGAAGATGCTCCTACACCTCTTCAGCCCATACATGCTGAACAGATGAGAGACAAGCAGCATGGGTACCCTCTGCAGTGTGCCCAGCTGTCTCTTCCCCCTCCTCCTTCTCCTCCTGCTCCTCCTCCAAAACCTGCTGAGATATAGACGAGAGGGTGGTCTGGCTATCAAGCGACATACTGTCATCCCCCATCTCCTCTTCTAACCGCAAGGCATCGGTCTTTATGCTTAGCAGCGAACTTCTCAGCAGGCAAAGCAGCGGGATGGTAACGCTAATGATGGCTGCTTCACCGGTCACCATTTGGGTAGACTCCGCAAAGTTTCTGAGGACCTAGCTGCCATCCATGCCCACTCCTCGGTAAAGAACTGCGGAGGCTGACTACCACTCTGCCGCCCATGTTGCAGCTGGTATTCCACAATTGCTCTACGCTGCTCGTATAGTCTGGCCAACATGTGCAGCGTAGAATTCCAGCGTGCCAGCACGTCGCACAGCAGTCGGTGCTCTGGCAGCTGAAATCGATGTTGCAGTGTCCTGAGGGTGGCAGCATCTGTGGTGGACTTGCGGCGCACCTTGACGTGCAGGTCAGACAAGTAGGGGTAGTTTTTCAGAAACCACTGAACCACCAGATTGAAGACGTGTTCCAGCCATGGCACGTGTGTAAGGCTGCTACGATGCAGGGCTGCCACCAGGTTACGGCCATTCTCATACAGGACCATGCCCGGTTGGAGGCTCAGCGGCGAACGTCAGAGGTTGGTCTGCTCTGTCATACCCTGCAACAGTTCAGGGCCGTGTGCCTCTTGTCACCTAGGCTTAGTAGTTTTAGCACGGCTTGCTGACGCTTGCCCACCCCTGTGCTGCCGTGCCACATGCTACCGACTGCTGGCGACGTGCTAACACTTCGTAATTGAGAGGTGGAGGTGGCGGAGGAGGAGGAGAGGGGGTTGGGGGAAGTGGCAAATTATGCTGCAGATACCAGCACCGAGGTAGGACCCGCTATTCTTGGTGTGGGTAGCACATGAGCGGTCCCAGGCTCTGACTCAGTCCGAGCCTCCACCAAGTTCACCCAATGTGCCATCAGGGAGATATAGTGGCCCTGCCCACCAGTACTTGTCCACGTGCGTTGTTGAGGGCGCAGTTAATGTTGCGGGAGACATGCTGGTGTAGGGTGGGAACAGCACACCAGGAAAAATAGTGGCAGCTGGGGACCGAGTAGCGTGGGACCGGCGCCGCCATCATGTTTTTGAAAGCCTCCGTTTCCACAAACCTGTACAGCAGCATCTATAGGCTGATTCATTTGGCAACGTGCATGTTTAAAGCTTGTGCATGCGGGTGGGTGGTGGCGTATTTGCGCGTTCGCTCCAACGCTTGTGTTAGCGACAGCTAATTGCTGTGCTGGGAGACATTGCTAGAGTCCATGGAGGACTGTGGAGGTGAGGGTGTGGGTGCAGGCTGGGAGACGCTCGTGCCTGCATCATGGGAGGGGGATTGGATTTGTGTGGCAGGTTGTGGCACAGGGGAAGAGGCAGTGGTGTGACCCGGTGGGGGTGAATGGCCTTCATATCACCTTTTGGGGTGCTTGGGCATCATTTACCTGTGCATGCTGGTGGTGGTGAGGCTGGTAGTGGTGGCTCCCCAGCTGATCTTGCTGCGGCACAGGTTGCACACCACTGTTCGTCGGTCATCTGCGCTCTCACTGAAAAACATCCACACCTTTGAACATCTAGCCCTATGCACGGAGGATTGCCGCGAGGGGCTGCTGTGTGAAACAGTTGGGGGATTCTTTGCTCTGGCCCTACCTCTCCCCCTGGCCACCCCACTGCTTCTATCAACCTGTCCTGCTGCTGCACTTGTCTCCCCCTCTGAAGCCCTGTCTTCAGTAGGCTTAGCAAGCCAGGTGGAGTCAGTCACCTCATCGACCAGCAACTCTTCGTCTGAATCCTCTGTGCGCTCCTTCCTCAGACTTACTGCCCTTACTACTACCTTACTGACAGACAACTGTGTCTCATCATCCTCATCCACAAAAAGCTCTTGAGACAGTTGCTGGAGGTCCCCAGCCTCATCACCCGGACTCCCGGAACTTGGGCAAAGGTTGGGCATCTGTCAGGACAAATTCCTCAGGTGAGAGAGGAACAGTTTTTTCCCACTCTGGGCAGGGACCTCAGAACCGTTCCTGGGAGTCTGCCTGCTCATAATCTGTCATTTTCCTGGAGTGATGAGGCTGGGAGGAAGGAGGAGCAGTCAGAGGATTCACATCTGCAGTCCCTAGGCCGGGAGTAGTGGACTGCGTAGAAGACTGGGGGTTTGATAGATTGCTGGCCGCGTTATCTGCCATCCACGACAGGACCTGCTTGCACTGCTCTTCTTGTAATAAATGTCTACCACGGGACTCCGCAAATTGTGATAGGAAGCTGGGGAGAGTAGGGACTTTGCGCTCTCCTAATCCCTCAGCAGGCGGCTGTGATATACCCTGCCCAGGACCTCGGCCTGCACCCATGCCCTCACTTGGACGCCCGCGGCCGCGTTCACATCCACATCCTCGACCCTTACACCTACTCCTCATCATGTCTGATTAAGGATAGAGCAGGGCCAAAATAAATTAGTCCACCGTATAGCACTGAGAACTGTGGCTAATTTACCGCACACAGAGACTTGTAGATACTGAAGGGTCTATGCTGTGACCGGAAAAAATTAAAAACGCTGTCTTGCACTGATACCGAGGGGTTATTTACAGCTCACAGAGACTTGTATATAATAGAGAGAGTATGGAGTGGGAGAAAACTAGAAATCCAGTGGATAGTGCTGGTAACTGCGGCAACTTCATCACACCCAAGGAAAGGGTATTGTGCAACGCTCTGCCAAGGGGCAGAAAGCTATACAGCCAGTGGATAGTGCTAATAACTATGGCAACTTTACCGCACCCAAGGAAAGGGTATTGTGCGATGCTCTGCCCAGGGGCAGAAAGCTTTACAGTCAGTGGATAGTGCTGATAACTGCAGCTACTTGACCCAATACATAGAATGGTATCTATGAAATGCTGCTTTGCAGTGGCCCAGGAATTTTTTCGTACTATTTAGTGATGAGAGTGAGCCCTCTGCCTAAGGCACTGCACACATAGGACAGTATAGCTGCAATGATCTGCAGTGTCCCAGAAATATTAGGGTTCTGATTAGAGATGACAGTCAGCCCTCTGCCTAAAGCACTGCACACACAGAACTGTATAGCTGCAATGATCAAGAGTGGTGAGACCTCTGTTTAATGCACTGCAGACTGAGAACCGCATAACTGCAATGGTTTGCAGTGTCCCAGGAAATATTAGAGTACTGTTTCGCGGTGAGACCTCAGCCTAATGCACTGCAGACTGAGAATGCTATAACTGTAATGCTTTGCAGAGGGATAGATGTTTAAAAAAAACAAAATTGGTGCACTACTGCTCCTAGCCAGCCACAACTGTAATGCACACGATGATGAGTAGCCCTAGGAAGGACCGTTGGGGTTCTTGAAGACAGGATCCTACTCAAACACTTTCCCTATATAAGCAGCTCTTTCCCTCAACTCTGCCAGCATACGTCTGAGGAGAGCCGTGGGCGGGACCGGTTTAAGTACTCGGCGGTCACCTGATCGGCCCAGCCCCTCACTACTGTGGGGGTAGGAGGGGCAGAGGGCTGGCATGTCACAGCAGGAAGTGGTAATGCCTTCCCTGCATGTTTATTGGCTGGAAAATGGAGCTAAACATGCGGGAAAGGGAAATGCAATTGACTCGAGTACCGCGAGGTGTTTGTCTCGAGTAACGAGCATCTCGAGCACCCTAATACTCAAACGAGAATCAAGCTTTGACAAGTGTGCTCGCTCATCTCTATTTATCACAATAAAATTACACAAAATGGTCATTTTATTAGAGACACTGGCTCTTTTCTAATTGGAGCTTCCCTGTATGAAAATAATACCCTTGATCCTTGAATAAAGCATACAAGCAAGTGACAGGTTTTCCGTGGATCAGTTTCAGTGTGAGCCCACATTAGATGTGAAAATCCAATGATTTGAGTGACTTCCAATGGGGTCTGGTCATCGGTACTAGACCACCCGTGGCCAGGATTTCTCTGCTAACCTTGTGGGGTTTTCTTATGTAATTGTGTGGTGAGTATTCAGAAAATCATGTGATTGAGGAAAAATCTCCAGAAAATGTAGGGCCTGTGGACAGAAACAACTCATCACTGAATGAGGAATTGTTCTGATGGACAGGTGGTGCAAAGTGAAGAAAACTGCAGTCAAGCACAACTGCTGCTCCAACTAGTGTGTCAGAGGGCAAAATTCATCATTCCTTAGCAAGGATGGGCTATAACACAAGACAAACAGTTTTACTGCTATTGCTAAGAAAAAAAGATTGGTGAGACTATTGGGCAAACAAGTGCAGTAATTGTAACATGCTGATGGGAAAATTTGGCACATTCTTTATGAATCAATGAACCATTTCTGTCAGCTATCAACAGATAAGGCCAGTAAAGGTAGAAAAAAGTGTTGGGAATGTTTACTTGGCAAACACTCACTCCTCTGATATCTGTGGTTGGACATTTAGCATTAGGGCTTACCTAAACATAGTGGTCAACCAAATTCATTCATTCATAACAGACGTTTACCCTACACCAGAAAGTCACTATCATCAGGGCAATGCACTGTGCCACAAGGAATATAGTCATGGGTTCTAGAAACATGGCAGTGAGTTTTTCTTGCTTCCTAACTATCGCACTGCCCAGATCTCACACGAGTAGAAACAGATCCACCACCAGCAGCACAATCCAGAGCACTTTAGTAGTGAGAAATAAGAGCCAACATCCAATACAACGCCCCTGCATATAGGAAGTGAACAGAGATTTATTCAGTGTCGACACAACTGGGTTTAAGAGACATAAAGGTTCTCAAATCCAGACTGCATTGTGACATCACAACAGAATCTTAAATACTAGGTAAGCAGTCTTATTAGAAGCTAATACTTATTAGTTCATCTTATCTCTTATACTAGTTACATGTACAGAAAGTAGTGGTAGGCAGAGCTAGGGGGCAGCATTGCTGCAACCCTATTGCAAATAGGGCCTGGAGATAAGGGGCATCCCTGGCTTGTTCCTCGTGACAATGGGAATTCCATTGATGGTATATCATTGACTATCACATTAGCCATGAGTGACCTATATAACAACCTGATCCATCTCAAAAACTGTGGTCCAAAACCAAAACGGATCAGGCAGGCCTCTAGAAAATTCTATTCCAAAGAGTTAAATGCTTTTTTAGTATCTAACGACGCTACTGTCCAGGGTTTATTATGCATTCTGCCCAGTTGTACTATTCTTTGGGTTCTACGTATATTAATTGTGGTTGATTTTCCGTGCATAAAACCTGTCTAGTCTTCATGAATTATAGAAAGGATTACTTTATTCTGTCTAGTGGCCAATATTTTAGTCAGTATTTTATAGTCGACATTAAGCAGTGATATTGGCCTATATGAGTCGCATTCAGTTGGGTCTTTCCCCGGCTTTGGTAAT
The DNA here is from genome assembly GCF_035609145.1 of Eleutherodactylus coqui. Classification (NCBI taxonomy): domain Eukaryota; kingdom Metazoa; phylum Chordata; class Amphibia; order Anura; family Eleutherodactylidae; genus Eleutherodactylus; species Eleutherodactylus coqui. The sequence goes on from NC_089843.1 coordinate 31,080,144, forward strand.
ACTATTATTGATGCTTCGTAAAAAGAACCTGGGAGAGTATCTTCCCGACATCGCCATTGTTAAGCGTCGCATAATATTGGAGTGAGTTGATCTATATATTTTCGATACACTTCCAAAGGAAGGCCATCCGGTCCAGGGGATTTATTGAGTGCCATTTATTCAATTGCTAGTTCAATGTCTTCCATTTCAATTGGGGCTTCTAATAAATCTACCTGTTCTGGTGAGAGAGACGGGAAAACTAAATCTTTGAGGTAGCCCAAGTTATCTGTCACTGATTTATTATTTGAGGAGGTATATAGGTTAGCATAGTATTCTTTGAATCTGGTCACAATAGATTGTGCCTCTGTCAGTAACTGTCCGTCATCCGCTTTTATTTTAAGCACGGAATTAGATTATCCATTTTGTTTAATTAAATTGGCCAGGAGATGACTGGATTGATTGCCCATCTCGAAAGAATATTGTTTTGTAAAAAAGAGTTTTCTTTTGGTTTTAACATGTAATTGGTGCTTGTACAGACGAGTCAGCCCTAGCCATTGTATTTTATCAGTTTATGTAGGGTTTGTGATATATTGCTTTTCCGCAGCGGTCATCTGTTGTTCCAACTGAAGATCAGCCTAGGAGGTGGCTCTTTTAATATACGATATAGTTGACCTAAAACAGCCTCTAAGGTAGGCTTTCATGGTATCCCATTTTAATGTTTCCTGCGCTTCTTGCTCAGGTATTTGAAGGAACATATCTATTTGGTCTGGTATACCGTCTTGTGCTCCTATCAGCTTTAAACAAAAGGGGTTAAGTTTCCAGGTATGAGTAAAATATTGTCCTGGGAATTGTAGCGTGAGTAGAATCGGACTATGATCCGGTATCCCTCTGGTACCGCGTGCTATTGAAGTTAGATATAGAGTGAGTGTCAGGGATCCAAATATGTAGTCTATACGGGAAAGAGATCCTCTACCAGGGGAATGGCACGTATTCGCAGGTATCTGGGTTTTTAAAACGCCATAGGTCAACCCATCCCACCCCATCAAACATTTGGCTCATCGGAGAGTCACGAGTGGTCGCAGGTATTTGCTGTGTATTAAACCTATCCTTTATAGGATCCATGATCTGATTGAAGTCTCCCATACATATGATTTCTGCTAATGGATACTGGTGTGCAAACATAACTGCTGCTTGTAGTACAAATACTTTATCATTCGGGGGTGATAAATGCATAGAATAACATACTGTTTGGCGTTAATTTCAGCGTAGACAAAAACAAATCGACCCTCCGGGTCCCTATGGGTGTTTGTCGGGTTCCATCGTAAAGTACGAAGGACCAAAAGAGAAACACCCCTAGAATATGAGGTGTGTAGGGACTGACAAACCCATTGAATCCAGGGTTTTTTAAGGCAGTCTATCTTATGTAGAATTAAATGCATCTCCTGTAAACCAATGATATGGGGAGCAAATTGTCTAATATAGAACACTGCTGTTTTTTTAGTTGGGGTGCCCAATTCTCGCACATTCCATGTCATGCATTTTAATGACATCTGTATCTATCGATTTGTGTAGTAGGATAGTACATACCTATACTTTTGTCTTTCAGTAGGTATGGTAGTATACGTCTAATATCAGTTGAGGAATACACAAACCAAAATATAATACGGTAGTTATCATAACTTAGATCAACATAACAGTTTATACAGCTAATAATGGATTTTCTAAAAAAATCCACAGATTATAGAATCAAATATTCTATTCCACTTTCCTTCTCTTACTCCTTCTCTTTAATGTTAGAATATTCTTATAGACACCCTAGTGTTCAGCGGACAGAAAGAGGCTTCCAGCCAATGTGCCCTTAACTGTCAGGGCATTTGTATAGTATTGATTTATATAACCTATTTGGAATTGACTATTTGCCCCCCCCCCCCAACCTCCAAACAGCATAAATTCCAAAATAACAACCTCCTTCTTAATCTCTTCCACTATAGTTCCTTATCTGACATATATTTTTTTTTCTTTGCCGGACAAGAAAATATTATCTGCAATTTAAACTTTCCTTGCTCTCTCTTTCGCCCTTAAATGGATATTATATTGAATATCTTGTTTTGTTAGTCTCTAGAGATGAGCGTACCTACTCGACCACGCCCCTTTTTCGCCCGAGCGCCGCGATTTTCGAGTACTTCCGTACCCGGGCGAAAAGATTCGGGGGGCGCCGTGGGTGAGTGGGGGGTTGCAGCGGGGAGTGGGGGGGAGAGGGAGAGAGAGAGGGATCCCCCCTGTTCCCCGCTGCTACCCCCGCTCCGTCACGCCTCCCCCCGCCCCCCGGCACCCCCCGAATCATTTCACCCGAGTACTGAAGTACTCGAAAATCGCGGTGCTCGATCGAGTAATTACTCGAAACGATTAGGTTCGCTCATCTCTATTAGTCTCTCATCTGTTATTTTTCCAGGATGCATACGTAACCAGTTCTCAGCTTCCTCTGGCGAGTGCAGGAACACCGCCTTTCCTTACGAGACTATTCACAGTCTTGCCGGGTACGCTATAGAATATGGAATTCCTCTTTACTTAAATTTCTTTTTAGTGTCGATGAATGTGGCCCTTTATTTCTGTAGCTCTGCTAAGAAGTCGGGGAATATTGATACCACTGCATTGTTGTATGTAATTGGACTTTTCAGTCTTGCCTGTTGCAATGTAATATCTCTGTCGCCACAGTTAAGGAGTCGGGCCAATAATGGTCTTGGGGGCGCATAGGGCACAGGCGGCTTCATTGGCACTCTGTGCGCTCTTTCCACTGCGAACATAGGTGTGAACACATCTTCCCCCAGTGTTGATTTCAGCCATTGTTGTAAGAAATTTTCTGGGGATGAGCCCTCCGCTTTTTCTGGCAGGCCAATAATGCGGATATTATTTTGTCGTAGACGGTTTTTCATATCATCTGTTTTGGAGTGACATAGATCTGCCTTTTTAGTTGCCATTTGTATTTAAGCTGGAATGGGCTGTATTTTATCCTCCACTGCAGAAACTCTCTCCTCCATTTCATGTAGATGTCCTCTGACATTTTGTAAATCTTGGCGGAGTAAATTAACGTCTATTTTAATTTCCTCGATTTTCCCCGTCAGAGATGTTTTGCAGGTATTAAAGGGGTTGTCCCGCGGCAGCAAGTGGGTCTATACACTTCTGTATGGCCATATTAATGCACTTTGTAATGTACATTGTGCATTAATTATGAGCCATACAGAAGTTATAAGAAGTTTTTCACTTACCTGCTCTGTTGCTAGCGTCCTCGTTTCCATGGATCCCGCCTAATTTTCGGCGTCTAATGGCCAAATTAGACGCACTTGCGCAATGCGGGTCTTCTTCTTTTCTCAATGGGGCCACTCGTGCAGGATGCCGGCTCCGTGTAGCTCCGCCCCGTCACGTGCCGATTCCAGCCAATCAGGAGGCTGGAATCGGCAATGGACCGCACAGAAGCCCTGCGGTCCACCGAGGGAGAAGATCCCGGCGGCCATCTTCAGCAGGTAAGTAAGAAGTCACCGGAGCGCGGGGATTCAGGTAAGCGCTGTTCTTTTTTAACCCCTGCATCGGGGTTGTCTCGCGCCGAACGGGGGGGGGGGGGGGTGTTGAAAAAAAAAAAACCTGTTTCGGCGCGGGACAACCCCTTTAATAGCCTCTAGCACCTGATGTAATGTGGGTTCAGATTCTTGTTCTGGTTCTGCACCAGCATTTTTAGCTTTAACAGGTATAAATTTAGCCATTTTAGGTGGTATTTCAGAGCTGTCAGCTCATGCAAAGTCCTTTAATTTGTCAATCGCTGGAGTATTTTTTGCGTGTGCTCATATTTGCAGATATTTACTGTCCTGTATCTGTGTGTATGAGGATATGTCCTCTGTGCTTAGTATTAGAGATATATTTGGGCAGAAGCAGCAGATCGAGGAAGCTTTTTGCATACAGGGGAACCCACAGAGTCCAGCAAGGTATTATAGTATATGCAAAGAGACCCGCAGTCACTATAAAGTTCTTTGCTCGATATATCTTTAGAAATCCAATTTTTATAGAGCTAGTGCTCTCTGTGGGCTTTCAGCTACTGCAATGGTTACGCTGCACTGCTCCTTGTCGGCTGTTACTTTTGGCAATGCTTTGGGCGCAACGACAGCTCCTTTGGTCTTACTTCATCAATAGCAGCTATCTCTAGTTGCACTGTATTAATTATGCATGTGTAGTGCATGAATGATTTGGTTTTACACGTAGCCCGGCACTAGCTTCCTTGTATCTTTAAACAGGTGTTAATATGTGAATGCAGTGACTTTTAGTCTCTGTGAGTGTTTATTCCCCTGCAGCTCTACCCCTGCGCTCTGTGTAATGGCGGTGCCACGTATTATGAGTCCACACCTGTTAATGGCGGCTGCCCCCGGACACACTGTGCTAGTTGTTCATGCACTTGTTGGGGAAAAATCTTACTCTTATTTTAGCCAAATGTCAGTCTGCCTCTGTCCTCAGGTGTATATCAGTGCAAGGATCTGCCGGCAGGTACCTCTTCCCTGTGTACTTTGCCTATTAACCGCCATCCATGCGCGGGTTCTCGGGCCCCGACATCTCCCACATCCTGCCCGTTCCGCTGCTGCAGCTGAAAGAAGCACAGTGCTGTCGGGTACCTCTTCCCTCTGTACCCTGCCTCTTCATTGCCATCCGTGCGCGGGTTCTTGGGCTCCCGATGTCTCCTTGATCCTGCCCGCTCCGCTGCCGCAGCTGAGAGGGTCACAGCGCCGGCGGGTACCTCCTCCCTCTGTTTCTTGCCTGTTCACCGCCATCAGCGCGCGGGTTCCCGGGCCCCCGATGCCCCCTGCATCTCCTCCGCCTCGTTACTGCCACTGCACCATGTCTCCCGCTCACTTCACCCACCTTCCTGCGAGCGAGCACCAGGGGGATAGTTCGTACAGGTTCACCTCTCCTCAGCCAGGTCTGTACCGCTGTGCCGCTCAGCCCAGGCCTCACTAGGCTCCAGATCAGGGCGCCTCTCGGAGCTTAACTTTAAGCCTCTCGTCGTGACTGGTCACCGAAGTCAACAGGGAGCTCCTCGGCAGTTCAGTGCAGTGTTTCAGCTGTTTGATAAGTCTTCCTTTCAGGATTTAGCATAGTTTTAAGGGTGTCTTAGGCGGGAGCTCAGCTCACATGTGACCGTCCATTTTGCCTGCCAGCTACGCCCCTGTGCTGTGAACTTTATGTGCAAAGTTTGCGACCCTGTGAATTTTACAATGTGATGCTGGCTTCGGTCATGCAAATTTTTGATGCATGAGATTTGCGTTTGTTTCACGCAACTAAATGCACAACAAAAAACACATGTCTGACTGAGCCCTGAGTCAGGCTGAAACATACATGCCGACCTCTCCGATTTTCTTGGAAAAGCTGACCTATGTTTTAAACAGTTATCCATTACATAAAAGTCCAGGGCCAGACGGTCTTCCCTTAGTATATTATAAAAAATTACAAGATATAAATTTATCACATCTAGCTCTGTCATCTAAAGCCTTACTGAAGGGGGCACAGTTGCACAAACAGAGACATGAAGCCTTTATCGCAATTATCTATAAAGAAGGGAAAGATTCCCTTCTCTGTGGTAGTTACTGATCCATTTCCATTTTTGAATTTGGACATAAAAATGTTATGTTACCTGAAATGACAAAGCCATGCATCGCTGCCATCTGAATGAATGCTTGTCTGTTAATTGCTAAGCCCTATAATCTGGCTTGTCTGAATGAATGTCCATCCTGAATATATCACCCTGATGAATCAGTTAGCAAACAATTACTGAGGAAATACGTAGATGCATTTAAACGATGGGGACAGGAAGATTTAAGCCTTTTTAAGGATGGAAAGATAAAAAGGTGAAGGAAAAGACAAGAAGAAATAGAAACAACAGAATATTCATTTGGCTAATAGTATTTGAGAACAGAACTAAAGGCCTATTTAGACACAACGATTATAACTCAAAATTCGCTCAGAAGCTGTCGTTTCTCTCTGCAGGGGGGGAGCCTGGAAGAGCCAGGAGCAGTGCTCTGAGCTCCTGCGCCCTCACTGCCTCCTCTCTGCTGCTCTGCACTATTTGCAATGGGGAGAGGCGGGATGGGGCGGGGCTAATTCTCAACACTTAGCCCTGCCCTCGTCCTGCCTCTTTCATTGCAAATAGTTCAGAGGGGCGGAGAGGAGGCAGAGAGGGAACGGGAGCTCAGTTCCTGCTCCTGGCTCTTCCATCCTCCCCCCCTGCAGATGAGGACACCGTATATCGGCTAGGCGTGAAAACCAAGCCCATATACGATCGTCTGACTCCCCCCTAAAAAAAAAAAAAGTAATAAAAGTTTCACCTTCCTTTTGCCATATCTATAATAAAAAATCTAAATCATAAAAGAAAAATACATATTTCGTATCGCTGCATCCGTAAAAGTCCAATATATCTAAGAAGTGCATTATTTACCACATATGGTGAACGTAGTCCAAAAAAAAAATTAAGAACGCAAGAAATGCACTTTTTTAGTCAGCCTATCTCCCAGAAAAAATGCAATACAAAGTGACCAAAAAGTCGTATGTATTCCAAATTGGAACTAGCGTAAACTACAGGACATCCCACAAAAAATGAGCCCATGCACAACTACGTTGACAGGAAAATAAAAAAGTTATTGTGCGCAGAAGATGCAGGAGACAATTATTTTAAAAATTAAATGTCTACAAGTACTACAGCAAAAAAAAAAAAAACTATACAAGTTTGGTATCGCAGTAATCTTATTGACCCATAGAATAAAGTTATCATGTCATTTTTGTTGTAGTTTGTGTGCAGTAGAAACAAAACCTACTGAAAGATGGTGGAATGTCATTTTTTTTTTCATTTTACTCCACTTAGAATTTTGTAAAAGTTTTTCAGTACATTATATGGTACTTTAAATAGCGCCATTGAAAAATACAGCTCATTCCACAAAAAACAAGCCCTCATACAGCGATGTCGATGGATAAATAAAAGAGTTATGATTTTTTAAAATGGGGAGGGAAAAACAAAAGGGGGGGGGGGAGCCTCGTCATTAAGGCATTAAATAATGTACTATCTTCCTTCTCTGGGTCATTACGAACACAGGGATACCACATATGTAATTTAGTTTTTCATTTTTTACAAAATAAAGCGAGAAAGGTGTTTTTATTTTTATTTGTTTAATATTTTTTTTTACTTTTTTTAAATTAGCTTTTTAAACATTTTTGTCTCTCTAGGGGACTTCAACAGAGACCCATCAGGACCCCCTGATCACATTGTGGGGTCCGATGGTGTCAGCTAGAGATGAGCGAGTATACTCGCTAAAGGCAATTGCTCGAGCAAGCATTGCCTTAAGCGAGTACCTGCCCGCTTGAGACGAAAGGTTCGGGTGCCGGCGCGGGGGAGCAGTGAGTAGCGGCAGTCAGCAGGAGGGAGCGGGGGGAGAGAGAGAGATCTCCCCTCCATTCTGCCCGGCTCTCCCCCGCAGCTCCCTGCCAGCCGCCGACACCCAAACCTTTTGCCTCGAGTGGGCAGGTACTCGCTAAGGGCAATGCTCTCTCGAGCTGTCTCATAGACCGTGGCATGTAAAGGGTTAACACAGCACAGATCTGAGGCTTTCTCTGATCTCTCCTGTAAGAGCTGGTGCCTGGCTATCCGCTGACAGCCAAGTACCAGCTCTCCCTGCCATAGAGACCATCAGCTGACTTCTGACAAGCCAATGGTCTTCATGGCAACCAGTAAACAAAGCAGTGCAGGAGTTTAAAAATAGAATCGGGAAGTTGCTGGCAAATCGGTAATATCTTCCTGCTTCTTTGTTTAAAATCCTGCACTGTTCTCTGTGGGACTGTGCAGGCTGACCACAATGCCACAGCTTATGGCATTGTGCTCTGCAGGTCCCATAGTGAAACATAGCCTGGAAATCGTCCGGGCTGTATCACTATGGGCAGTGGAGCTTGTCCCATAAAATTTCTGTCCGTGCCACTCAAGGGGTTAAACCTGTGACCTAGTACTCAGAAATATCTAGTAGGGAATTTGGTTGGGCAACACCCAATACTAACCACTAGACTAGTGACTTTGTACATATGGTTAACTGTGTGTTTGTGCAATAGTGTTTGTATGTGATCTGCCTAAATACACTATAAACCATCAATTGGGTACATTCCATTTCGTTGGCTCAATATATAGAGGATGTAGCCCTGTATTATAGTTTCTACAAAAGTTTGTTCCTATAAAAACAAAGGAAAGCATATGTGGACTTATCTATACTTTATCTATATGGAACTCTGGAAGTACAGGGCTGTAGGTTCAGGTCCAGTAATAAGTAAAAATTAAGAATCAATAACAAGACTACAGTATATATTATACTCATTTTTGCGATGCTCGAGGGTTCGTTTCGAGTAACGAACCCCATTGAAGTCAATGGGCGACTCGAGCATTTTTGTATATCGCCGATGCTCGCTAAGGTTTTCATTTGTAAAAATCGGGCAATTCAAGAAAGTGATGGGAACGACACAGAAACGGATAGGGCAGACGAGGGGCTACATGTTGGGCTGCATCTCAAGTTCCCAGGTCCCACTATTAAGCCACAATAGCGGCAAGAGTGGACCCCCCCCTCCCAACAATTTTTACTTCTGAAAAGCCCTCATTAGCAAAGCATACCTTAGCTAAGCACCACACTACCTCCAACAAAGCACAATCACTGCCTGCATGACACTCCGCTGCCACTTCTCCTGGGTTACATGCTGCCAATTCCCCCCCCCCCACGACCCAGTATCCACAGCGCACACCAAACTGTCCCTGCCCAGCCTTCAGCTGCCCTCATGCCACGCCACCCTCATGTCTATTTATAAGTGCGTCTGCCACAGGAAAAGCAGGCACACACTGCAGAGGGTTGGCACGGCTAGGCAGCGACCCTCTTTAAAAGGGGCGGGGCGATAGCCCACAATGCTGTACAGAAGCAATGGGAAATCCAATCCTGTGCCACCTCCATCTGGAGCTGCACACGTGGGCATAGCAATGGGGAACCTATGTGTAACACACTATTCATTCTGTCAAGGTGTCTGCACGCCCCAGTCAGACCGCGGTTTTTTATAAATAGTCACAGGCAGGTACAACTCCGCAATGGGAATTCCGTGTACACCCACAGCATGGGTGGCTCCATGGAACCCACCCGCTGTACATAAATGTATCCCATTGCAGTGCCCATCACAGCTGAGGTAGTAATTAGAGATGAGCGAACGTGCTCGGCCCCGCCCCTTTTTCGTCCGAATACCGTGATTTTCGAGTACTTCCGTACTCGGGCGAAAAAATTCGGGGGGCGCCGTGGCGGCGCGGGGGGTTGCGGCGGGGAGTGGGGGGGAGAGAGAGAGAGGGCTCCCCCCTGTTCCCCGCTGCTACCCCCCGCACTGCCGCGCCTCTCCCCGCCCCCCGGCGCCCCCCGAATCTTTACGTTCGAGTACTGAAGTACTGGAAAATGGCGGTACTCGGGTGCGTAAGTACTCATTACGAGTACGTTCGCTCATCTCTAGTAGTAATGTCATGTTTAATGCAGGTGGGCTTCGGCCCACACTGCATGCCCCAGTCAGACTGGGGTTCTTTAGAAGTGGAAACAGATGCATTTACAACTCCCTGTGGACCGACAGCATGGGTGGGTGCCAGAAAGCCACCGGCGGTACATAAAAATATCCCATTGCAGTGCCCATCACAGCTGAGGTAGTAATGTCATGTTTAATGCAGGTGGGCTTCGGCCCACACTGCATGCCCCAGTCAGACTGGGGTTCTTTAGAAGTGGAAACAGATGCATTTACAACTCCCTGTGGACCCACAGCATGGGTGGCTCCCTGGAACCCACCGGCGGTACATAAAAATATCCCATTGCATTGCCCAACACAGCTGAGGTAGTAATGTCGTGCTTAATGCAGGTGGGCTTCGGCCCACACTGCATGCCCCAGTCAGACTGGGGTTCTTTAGAAGTGGACACAGATGCATTTACAACTCCCTGTGGACCGACAGCATGGGTGGGTGCCAGGAAGCCACCGGCGGTACATAAAAATATCCCATTGCATTGCCCAACACAGCTGAGGTAGTAATGTCGTGCTTAATGCAGGTGGGCTTCGGCCCACACTGCATGCCCCAGTCAGACTGGGGTTCTTTAGAAGTGGAAACAGATGCATTTACAACTCCGTGTGGACCGACAGCATGGGTGGGTGCCAGGAAGCCACCGGCGGTACATAAAAATATCCCATTGCAGTGCCCATCACAGCTGAGGTAGTAATGTCATGTTTAATGCATGTGGGCTTAGGCCCACACTGCATGCCCCAGTCAGACTGGGGTTCTTTAGAAGTGGAAACAGATGCATTTACAACTCCCTGTGGACCCACAGCATGGGTGGCTCCCTGGAACCCACCGGCGGTACATAAAAATATCCCATTGCATTGCCCAACACAGTTGAGGTAGTAATGTCGTGCTTAATGCAGGTGGGCTTCGGCCCACACTGCATGCCCCAGTCAGACTGGGGTTCTTTAGAAGTGGAAACAGATGCATTTACAACTCCGTGTGGACCGACAGCATGGGTGGGTGCCAGGAAGCCACCGGCGGTACATAAAAATATCCCATTGCATTGCCCAACACAGCTGAGGTAGTAATGTCGTGCTTAATGCAGGTGGGCTTCGGCCCACACTGCATGCCCCAGTCAGACTGGGGTTCTTTAGAAGTGGAAACAGATGCATTTACAACTCCCTGTGGACCCACAGCATGGGTGGCTCCCTGGAACCCACCGGCGGTACATAAAAATATCCCATTGCATTGCCCAACACAGCGGATGTAACGTCAGCTGTAATGCAGGTGGGCTAAAAATTCATTTGATTACACTGTAGGCGAGGGCCCACAAAAATTGCTGTATCAACAGTACTAATGTACATCAGAAAACTTGGCCATGGCCAACCAAGAGGGCAGGTGAAACCCATTAATCGCTTTGGTTAATGTGGCTTAATTGGTAACTAGGCCAGGAGGCAGCCCAGTTAAACTAAAAATTGTTGGAGGTGAAAGTTTCAACGCTTTAATGAGCATTGAAACGTATAAAAATTGTTTAGAAAAATTATATGACTGAGCCTTGTGGGCCTAAGAAAAATTGCCCGTTCAGCGTGATTATGTGAGGTTTCAGGAGGAGGAGCAGGAGGAGGAGGAGGAATATTATACACAGATTGATGAAGCGAAAAGGTCCCCATTTTTGATGGGGATAGAGAACGTAGCTTCCATCCGCGGGTGCAGCCTACGTATTGCTTAGGTATCGCTGCTGTCCGCTGGTGGAGAAGAGAAGTCTGGGGAAATCCAGGCTTTGTTCATTTTGATGAGTTTTAGCCTGTCGGCACACAGGCGGGTACGCTTATCTGTGATGATTCCCCCAGCCGCACTAAACACCCTTTCTGACAAGACGCTAGCCGCAGGACAAGCAAGCACCTCCAGGGCATACAGCGCGAGTTCAGGCCACGTGTCCAGCTTCGACACCCAGTAGTTGTAGGGGGCAGAGGCGTCACGGAGGACGGTCGTGCGATCGGCTACGTACTCCCTCACCATCCTTTTACAGTGCTCCCACCGACTCAGCCGTGACTGGGGAGCGGTGACACAGTCTTGCTGGGGAGCCATAAAGCTGTCAAGGGCCTAAAAGAGTATTGGCCTGCCTGTGCTGTACATCCTGCCTGATCTCCGCGCTTCCCCTGCTACCTGGCCCTCGGAACTGCGCCTTCGGCCACTAGCGCTGTCGTATGGGAATTTTACCATCAGTTTGTCCGCCAGGGTCCTGTGGTATAGCAACACTCTCGAACCCCTTTCCTCTTCGGGTATGAGAGTGGAAAGGTTCTCCTTATACCGTGGGTCGAGCAGTATGTACACCCAGTAATCCGTAGTGGCCAGAATGCGTGTAACGCGAGGGTCACGAGAAAGGCATCCTAACATGAAGTCAGCCATGTGTGCCAGGGTACCTCTACGCAACACATGGCTGTCCTCACTAGGAAGATCACTTTCAGGATCCTCCTCCTCCTCCTCAGGCCATACACGCTGAAAGGATGACAGGCCAGCAGCATGTCTACCCTCACCAGTGGGCCAAGCTGTGTCTTCCCCCTCCTCCTCATCTTCCTCCTCCTCCTCCTCACCGCGCTGAGATATAGACTGGAGGGTGCTCTGACTTTCCAGCGACATACTGTCTTCCCCCGGCTCTGTTTCCGAGTGCAAAGCATCTGCCTTTATGCTTTGCAGGGAACTTCTCAGAGGAATGGTGACGCTAATGATTGCAGCATCGCCACTCACGACCTGGGTAGACTCCTCAAAGTTTCCAAGGACCTGGCAGATGTCTGCCAACCAGGCCCACTCTTCTGAAAATAATTGAGGAGGCTGACTCCCACTGCGCCGCCCATGTTGGAGTTGGTATTCCACTATAGCTCTACGCTGCTCATAGAGCCTGGCCAACATGTGGAGCGTAGAGTTCCACCGTGTGGGCACGTCGCACGGCAGTCGGTGCACTGGCAGATTAAACCGATGTTGCAGGGTGCGCAGGGTGGCAGCGTCCGTGTCGGACTTGTGGAAATGTGCGCAGAGGCGGCGCACCTTTCCGAGCAGGTCTGACAAGCGAGGGTAGCTTTTCAGAAAGCGCTGAACCACCAAATTAAAGACGTGGGCCAGGCATGGCACGTGCATGAGGCTGCCGAGCTGCAGAGCCGCCACCAGGTTACGGCCGTTGTCTCACACGACCATGCCCGGTTGTAGGCTCAGCGGCGCAAGCCAGCGGTCGGTCTGCTCTGTCAGACCCTGCAGCAGTTCGTGGGCCATGTGCCTCTTATCTCCTAAGCTGAGTAGTTTCAGCACGGCCTGCTGATGCTTGCCCACCGCTGTGCTGCCACGCCGCGCGACACCGACTGCTGGCGACGTGCTGCTGCTGACACATCTTGATTGCGAGACAGAGGTTGCGGAGGAGGAGGAGGGTGGTTTAGTGGAGGAAGCATACACCGCCGCAGATACCACCACCGAGCTGTGGTCCGCAATTCTGGGGGTGGGTAGGACGTGAGGGGTCCCAGGCTCTGACTCTGTCCCAGCCTCCACTAAATTCACCCAATGTGCCGTCAGGGAGATATAGTGGCCCTGCCCGCCTGTGATTGTCCATGTGTCCGTTGTTAAGTGGACCTTGGCAGTAACCGCGTTGGTGAGGGCGCGTACAATGTTGCGGGAGACGTGGTCGTGCAGGGCTGGGACGGCACATCGGGAAAAGTAGTGGCGACTGGGAACTGAGTAGCGCGGGGCCGCCGCCGCCATCATACTTTTGAAGGACTCCGTTTCCACAACCCTATACGGCAGCATCTCCAGGCTGATAAATTTTGCTATGTGCACGTTTAACGCTTGAGTGTGCGGGTGCGTGGCGGCGTACTTGCGCTTGTGCTCAAACACTTGCGCTAGCGACGGCTGGACGGTGCGCTGAGAGACATTGGTGGATGGGGCCGAGGACAGCGGAGGTGAGGGTGTGGGTGCAGGCCAGGAGACGGTAGTGCCTGTGTCCTCAGAGCAGGGTTGGATCTCAGTGGCAGGTTGGGGCACAAGGGGAGAGGCAGCGGTGCAAACCGGAGGCGGTGAACGGCCTTCGTCCCACCTTGTGGGGTGCTTGGCCATCATATGTCTGCGCATGCTGGTGGTGGTAAGGCTGGTGGTGGTGGCTCCCCGGCTGATCTTGGCGCGACAAAGGTTGCACACCACTGTTCGTCGGTCGTCTGCACTCTCAGTGAAAAACTGCCAGACCTTTGAGCACCTCGGCCTCTGCAGGGTGGCATGGCGCGAGGGGGCGCTTTGGGAAACAGTTGGTGGATTATTCGGTCTGGCCCTGCCTCTACCCCTGGCCACCGCACTGCCTCTTGCAACCTGCCCTGCTGCTGCCCTTGCCTCCCCCTCTGAAGACCTGTCCTCAGTAGGCGTAGCAAACCAGGTGGGGTCAGTCACCTCATTGTCCTGCTGCTCTTCCTCAGAATCCTCGGTGCGCTCCTCCCTCAGACTTAATGCCCTTACTACTACCGCACTGATAGACAACTGTGTCTCATCGTCATCGGCCTCCTCACCCACTGAAAGGTCTTGAGACAGTTGCCGGAAGTCCCCAGCCTCATCCCCCGGACCCCGGGAACTTTGCAATGGTTGGGCATCAGTCACGATAAACTCCTCTGGTGGGAGAGGAACCACTGCTGCCCAATCTGAGCAGGGGCCCGAGAACAGTTCCTGGGAGTCTGCCCGCTCCTCAGAATGTCTCATTTTCATGGAGTGAGGAGGCTGGGAGGAAGGAGGAGCAGCAGCCAGAGGATTCTGAGTTGCAGCAGTGGAAGGCGCAGAACTCTGGGTGGACGATAGGTTGCTGGAAGCACTTTCTGCCATCCACGACAGGACCTGCTCACACTGCTCATTTTCTAATAAGGGTCTACCGCGTGGACCCATTAAATGTGCTATGAATGTGGGGACGCCAGAAACGTGACTCTCTCCTAATCCCGCAGCAGTCGGCTGCGATACACCTGGATCAGGAGCTCGGCCTGTGCCCACACCCGGACTAGGGCCTCCGCGTCCTCGGCCGCGCCCACGTCCTCTAGGCCTACCCCTACCCCTCAGCATGCTGTATTACCAGGAATGCAGAAATACAACACTGTAATTTAATGTGCCACTTATTGGCCTGTGGTTGGAGGCTGAGTTCGCTTACGGAACGCCAGGAAATAATTTGCCGCAAGCCTGCTGTAACACTTAGCTCGCTGCGTATTTATTTGGAGAACTGCTACCCCCAGCAGACACAGACCCAGAACACTGAGCAGAGTGACAGGCAGGCCAAATAGTTTTTTTTCAAATATTTTTTCAAAAGGACCACTGCGTATATTCAATCTATATATGTCTTCTGGCCCTGCCTACACAATTCTGTCCCTGATGTGTGTGTCACGGAACTGCAGTGTTGCACTGTTATTAAGTGCAACAGAGCGGTGATTTCAGAGCCAGGAAATAATGTTGCGCAAGCCTGCTGTAACACTTAGCTGGCTGCGTATTTATTTGGAGAACTACAACCCGCAGCAGACACTGACCCAGAACACTGAGCAGAGTGACAGGCAGGCCAAATAGTTTTTTTTCAAATATTTTTTTCAAAAGGACCACTGCGTATATTCAATCTATATATGTCTTCTGGCCCTGCCTACACAATTCTGTCCCTGATGTGTGTGTGACGGAACTGCAGTGTTGCACTGTTATTAAGTGCAACAGAGCGGTGATTTCAGAGCCAGGAAATAATGTTGCGCAAGCCTGCTGTAACACTTAGCTGGCTGCGTATTTATTTGGAGAACTACAACCCGCAGCAGACACAGAACCAGAACATTGAGCAGAGTGACAGGCAGGCCAAATAGTTTATTTTCAAATATTTTTTTCAAAAGGACCACTGCGTATATTCAATCTATATATGTCTTCTGGCCCTGCCTACACAATTCTGTCCCTGATGTGTGTGTGACGGAACTGCAGTGTTGCACTGTTATTAACTGCAACAGAGCGGTAATTTCAGAGCCAGGAAATAATTTTGCGCAAGCCTGCTGTAACACTTAGCTGGCTGCGTATTTATTTGGAGAACTACTACCCCCAGCAGACACAGACCCAGAACACTGAGCAGAGTGACAGGCAGGCCAAATAGATTTTTTTTCTAAAGGACCACTGCGTATATTCAATCTATAATATATGTCTTCTGGCCCTGCCTACACAATTCTATCCCTGTAGTATTAGTGCAATCTGCACGGCCGATATACCAAAAAAAAAAAAAGTGCAACACTGCTAAAAGCAGCCTCCACACTACTGCACACGGTTAGATGTGGCCCTAAGAAGGACCGTTGGGGTTCTTGAAGCCTACACTAACTCCTAACACTCTCCCTGCCTAACCACCACTTCTGTTCCTGTAGTATTACTGCAGGGCGCAATGCTCTGCACGGCCGATATACCAAAAAAAAAAAAATGTGCAACACTGCTAAAAGCAGCCTCCACACTACTGCACACTGTTAGATGTGGCCCTAAGAAGGACCGTTGGGGTTCTTGAAGCCTACACTAACTCCTAACGCTCTCCCTACAGCAGCTCCAACACTATAGCACTGTCCCTCAGCTATCTCACAACGCATCTGAGGCGAGCCGAGGGAGGGGACGATTTTTATACTCGGGTGACACCTGATCTCCCCAGCCACTCACTGCAGGGGGGTGGTATAGGGCTTGAACGACGCAGGGGGAAGTTGTAATGCCTTCCCTGTCTTTCAATTGGCCAGAAAAGCGCGCTAACGTCTCAGAGATGAAAGTGAAAGTAACTCGAACATCGCGTGGTACTCGTTACGAGTAACGAGCATCTCGAACACGCTAATACTCGAACGAGTATCAAGCTCGGACAAGTACGTTCGCTCATCTCTACTAATTATATATATATATATATATACGTGTTTAATTTGTTCGTTCTCTGAAATGATTTTAATCAATTATAATAAAGGTTATTTTTAATTAACTTAAATTCAATTCTCAGTGACATGGATATAAAAATCCATGTCATTCTGCGAGAGCTGCCTGTGATTGGCTGAGCACCTCAGCCAATTACAATCAGCTCATTCAGCAGGCGGGAATTTTAAATCCCCGCCTGCTCAAAGAACAGGACCACAGAGCTGGGGATAGCGCAGAGAAGTCGCGGCTGAGCCCCGGCAGCTGAAGGAAGGTGAGTATCTATTTTTTTTTTTTATACAACTTTTACTGTTTTTTCAGGGAAGGGCTTATATTTAAAGCCCTTCCCTGAAATTCAATGATGGAGTTCCTGCAGCAGTAACCTGTACCGCAGCTGTCCTGTGTGACAGCTGTGGTAGGGAATTGAAGTATTCCTCTGCAGCATCTATCACAGATGTCGCAGGTGCAGCAGCAGGGATTTTTTTTTACTAGCGGGCATGAAGTAAACATCCTCTGCATGCAGCAGATGTGTTCTGCATCCCCACAGGGAACATGGCAGCAGTGGACAGGTAAGTTTATTTATTTATTTTTTTACACTAAAATTTTTGTTTTTCAGGGAGGGGCTCATATGTAAAGCCCTTCCTTGAAAAACATTTCAGGGGTGTCGGCAGACTATTGTTTTCAAAGGAGCCGCCCACAGCAGCCGCAGCTCTATTGAAAACAATACACGCTTCTCCCAGTGGAGGGCTGACTCTGTTATCTTAAAGGATGATTTGATGAAGGCTTCCAGCCGTTTACCATACTGTTTTTGAAATATAATTCATCTGCCATGGGCATATTAATACATTTTGAAAGGCTAGACACAGGAGGATCCACCAATGGGTAGGAGGGCCTCTTTTTAATCAAATTCCTAGGGAGTGGATACATTATATTAAGGTGTTTAGGAGTAAAAAAAACACTTATCCAGAAGGGACCACTAGTTGGACAAAACATTCTCAAAATTGATGAGTGTGGGATATCTCATGTTGGTCTGGGCTTAATGGCTGGGCACACATGGTGCAAAGTGTCCTGGATCAAGTGACTTATGCAGTCGAATTCTGCAGTTAAACAGTGCAATAATTAATATTAACAGTCATCTACCTTCTCTCTCTTATCAACAGGTATGTTCCTACATTGCTCTATTCAAACTGAATTGACTGATTTGACTCTACTCTGCTCGACTGCTGTCTGCTGTGCCACTGTTCCATGTTCATTTAATGTCATCATCTGTGTGTGAATAAAATGTTTATACATTGCTCGACTCTATTTGCTGCCATATGCATTTTTACCTATCATCTCCCTAACAGCATTTCCCCCACCTCTGTCTCATCTTAGTGTTGCTGGGCACATTTTGCTCATCAAAAGACCGCAACTAACCTCTCCACCCCCCACTCTACCCCTCTCTCATCCTGTCTACTAGCCTTGCAATGATAGGCCCAGCTGGTTAAGCAATGTAATCTAACGACCCACTCCCAGCTGTAGTCTTATAGCTTGATCTATCAATCTAGTGGATCCTCATTGGTACGCAAGTGGCTGGGAACACATGGTGTGTCCTGTACGAAGTGTCCTGGATCAAGTAACATATGCAGTTAAAAAGTGCAGTTCGACAGGACAGGAGACAGGTAAACTCCACATTCACCCACTCTCTGCACATTAACACCCTCATCTTTGCACTAACCTCCACCACTATCCTTACCACAAGCCTTAACAAGTTCTTCCAACATCCAACTCCAACACACTCCATTCATATCAGCCCCTCCCTGCTCTCATCACTCATGTGCAGCTCTCATACACTCCACTCCTTTCTCAAATGAATCCATCCTCCTATCACCACCAACAATGAACACCATAGCTACCCTCACAAATCCCTCAATCCCCCAATCCCCTGCTCACCCTTGCTACCCTACTACTTTTAGCTGTGGGAGACACCACTCTTAACCTTGGCACTGCTCCCTGTCAAACCTCCCCCCAATCACACCAAAATACCCCCTAAGCCCAACTATTAGTCGGCGCACACCCCCTCAGTACCGCCTTCAAATATACCCTTTGGAACTCCCAATTAGCATGCAACAAACGCCCAACCATCCACAACCCTTCATTGCCAAGCATCTCAACCAGCTTGCCCTCACTGAGATGTGAATACAGCAGTCTGACTCAGCCTTCGCCGCTGCATTGTCCTTTGATGGCCAGCAGTTCTCCCACACCCCCAGTTTAGAAGACAGACGTGGCGGAGGAGTAGGTGTTCTCCTTTCGCCAACTTGCACCTTCCAGGTCATATCCCCGGTTCCCTCCCTCACCTTCTCGTCATCTGAAGTCCATCTGAAGGACCATTTTGTCACCTGGCTCACCCATTTCCTATCCTGAGAACTCCCAACCCTTATCCTCGGTGACTTCAACATCCCAGCTTTTAACGCTCACCTCCTCCCTCCCTATCACAACTCTCAGACTCCCCCACTCAGAGACAGAAACACATGACCTAAATTTCCTATGCCTCTGCACTGTCTCCCAATTCACTAACTTCCTCCTCCTACTCTCTGACCACAGTCTCCCCAGACCCTCCCACCTATTGTACCTCTAGGAACCTCCAGACCATCCACACCCAGCAGTTTGCCGAGACCTTACAGTCCTCTCTGTCCCCCATCTCTCTTCTCTCCTCACATTGCTGTGTTCCACCTGCCCCTGCATCTTCTGTATCACCCCGACCCCATTGTCTCCAAATAATTGAATATCACATGTAATTTTTGTAATTTCTGTAATTTCCGTACTGTGTGTTTCTATGTACCTCGAAAGCACCACAGAATAAGTTGGCGCTATACAAATAAAGATTATTATTTTGCAAATGTTTTGGACATAGGAAGGAGAAGGCATTCACAGTGGCAGAAGACTCTGGAATGTCTTTTTAACTGCCTCTATGAGATTGTTCACCATGGTGGAAACTTTGGATGACTGTCCCTCATCTAAGAAAAAATCAGAATCTATTTCATCCTCCGAGCAGGAGCTGTCCCTAGAGAGACTATCAGAGTAGGACACTGTTAGCAGAAGCAAAGCAGAGGAAGGAGGCAATGAAGTATGACCACGTGACCTTGGAGAAAATAGTTGTTTCTTGGTTCTGCCACATGTGCATTCTGGTATGAACGATTCCTCAGCATTTGATTTTTCAGTTGGGTTCTGGCTGGCTGTCTTATCCAGCATCTTCCCATTGGAGCTGGAGGCTGTCATAAGGTCTGAAACAGCCATGGAGAGGGAGCATGCCCATTTAGGTTCACGGCCCTGTAAGAGCATGACGGTGGGTTCACTAACTGCACTGGGAAGCAGGTAGTTTGCACAAAGAGGATCCTGCTGCTGGTATGAAAATTTGGTGCAACAACGGGAGCATGAAAAGTGCATTGCAATAGCCATATAATATGACATTTTAATTGTATGCGCAGAATGAGAAAATGCCTTAATGCAATGCGTGCATATTGAAACAGAGGCAGGCTACGAACTACTACACCAATGCCTTCAGCCTGTACCAGTCACTGCACTGGCTGCCCATCCACTACCAAATATAATACAAACTCATCACTCTCATGTATAAATCTCCCTGCAGTGCTGCACCTCCCTATATATAAAACATACAAAGTATGTGTATGCGCAATTGGTTGATGCCGATACAGCGTGCTAGTTAGTGTCTCGCGAGGCTATTACTCTCACGCATGTGCACTTGAGGGGCCGCTACAAGGTGGAATTGGCATTATCCTCTCACGGGCCTGGTGATCCCGCGTATACGCTATTCACCTCTAGAGATATGGGGAAGCCATGATGGAGAAGGAGCCACAGCTAAAATGCTGGACCACCTGATGAATATATGGTTAGTAGATGTTTTTTTACACCTGTATGACATCTTGATTTTAATGGGTGGTGGGCGGTGTGGTCTGTTTATTTAAGTCGTGTATGTCTCTTCTTTAACTAACTTGAAAAAAAAACATTACGTGTTGAAACGTCACTGGCACTTGTACCATTGGCAAAATAAAGGCTTTTTAATAGAGATGAGCGAACGTACTCGTCCGAGCTTGATGCTCGGGCGAATATTAGGGTGTTCGGGATGCTCGTTACTCTTAACGAGCACCACGCGGTGTTCGGGTTACTTTCACTTTCATCTCTGAGACGTTAGCGCGCTTTTCTGGCCAATTGAAAGACAGGGAAGGCATTACAACTTCCCCCTGTGACGTTCAAGCCCTATACCATCCCCCTGCAGTGAGTGGCTGGCGAGATCAGATGTCGCCCGAGTATAAAAATCGGCCCCTCCCGCGGCTCGCCTCAGATGCGTTGTGAGTTAGCTGAGGGAAAGTGCTGTTGTGTTGGAGCTGCTATAGGGAGAGTGTTAGGAGTATTTTAGGCTTCAAGAACCCCAACGGTCCTTCTTAGGGCCACATTTAACCGTGTGCAGTACTGTGCAGGCTGCTGTTAGCAGTGTTGCACTTTTTTTTTTTTTCAAAATCGGCTGTGCAGAGCATTGCGCCCTGCAGTAATACTACAGGGACAGAATTGTGTAGGCAGGGCCAGAAGACATATATTATTGATTGAATATAGTCAGTGGGCCTTCCCTTTAAAAAAAAAAAAGGGAAACATTCTATTTGGCCTGCCTCTGACAGTCCTCAGCGTTCTGGGTACGTGTGTGGTGGGTGGAGAACGTAAAGAAATCATACGCAGCCAGCTACGTTTAACAGCAGGCTTGCGCCAATTTATTTCCTGCCTGGGAAAAATCACCGCTCTGCTGCACTTCATATAACACTGCAGTTCTGTGGAACACATTTCTTATCTGATTGAATATAGTCAGTGGGCCTTCCCTTTAAAAAAAAAAAAGGGAAACATTCTATTTGGCCTGCCTCTGACAGTCCTCAGCGTTCTGGGTACGTGTGTGGTGGGTGGAGGACGTAAAGAAATCATACGCAGCCAGCTACGTTTAACAGCAGGCTTGCGCCAATTTATTTCCTGCCTGGGAAAAATCACCGCTCTGCTGCACTTCATATAGCACTGCAGTTCTGTGGAACACATTTCTTATCTGATTGAATATAGTCAGTGGGCCTTCCCTTTAAAAAAAAAAGGGAAACATTCTATTTGGCCCGCCTCTGACAGTCCTCAGCGTTCTGGGTACGTGTGTGGTGGGTGGAGAACGTAAAGAAATCATACGCAGCCAGCTACGTTTAACAGCAGGCTTGCGCCAATTTATTTCCTGCCTGGGAAAAATCACCGCTCTGCTGCACTTCATATAACACTGCAGTTCTGTGGAATACATTTCTTATCTGATTGAATATAGTCAGTGGGCCTTCCCTTTAAAAAAAAAAAGGGAAACATTCTATTTGGCCTGCCTCTGACAGTCCTCAGCGTTCTGGGTACGTGTGTGGTGGGTGGAGAACGTAAAGAAATCATACGCAGCCAGCTACGTTTAACAGCAGGCTTGCGCCAATTTATTTCCTGCCTGGGAAAAATCACCGCTCTGCTGCACTTCATATAACACTGCAGTTCTGTGGAACACATTTCTTATCTGATTGAATATAGTCAGTGGGCCTTCCCTTTAAAAACAAAAAAGGGAAACATTCTATTTGGCCTGCCTCTGACAGTCCTCAGCGTTCTGGGTACGTGTGTGGTGGGTGGAGAACGTAAAGAAATCATACGCAGCCAGCTACGTTTAACAGCAGGCTTGCGCCAATTTTTTTCCTGCCTGGGAAAAATCACCGCTCTGCTGCACTTCATATAGCACTGCAGTTCTGTGGAACACATTTCTTATCTGATTGAATATAGTCAGTGGGCCTTCCCTTTAAAAAAAAAAGGGAAACATTCTATTTGGCCCGCCTCTGACAGTCCTCAGCGTTCTGGGTACGTGTGTGGTGGGTGGAGAACGTAAAGAAATCATACGCAGCCAGCTACGTTTAACAGCAGGCTTGCGCCAATTTATTTCCTGCCTGGGAAAAATCACCGCTCTGCTGCACTTCATATAACACTGCAGTTCTGTGGAATACATTTCTTATCTGATTGAATATAGTCAGTGGGCCTTCCCTTTAAAAAAAAAAAGGGAAACATTCTATTTGGCCTGCCTCTGACAGTCCTCAGCGTTCTGGGTACGTGTGTGGTGGGTGGAGAACGTAAAGAAATCATATGCAGCCAGCTACGTTTAACAGCAGGCTTGCGCCAATTTATTTCCTGCCTGGGAAAAATCACCGCTCTGCTGCACTTCATATAACACTGCAGTTCTGTGGAACACATTTCTTATCTGATTGAATATAGTCAGTGGGCCTTCCCTTTAAAAAAAAAAGGGAAACATTCTATTTGGCCTGCCTCTGACAGTCCTCAGCGTTCTGGGTACGTGTGTGGTGGGTGGAGAACGTAAAGAAATCATACGCAGCCAATTTATTTCCTGGCTGGGAAATCACTGGTAATATAGCATGCTGAGGGGTAGGGGTAGGCCTAGAGGACCGTGGACGTGGCCGAGGACGCGTAGGCCCAAGTGAGGGTGTGGGCACAGGCCGAGCTCCTGATCAACGTGTATCGCAGCCGAATGCTGCGCGATTAGGAGAGAGGCACGTTTCTGGCGTCCCCACATTCATCGCCCAATTAATGGGTCCATGCGGGAGACCTTTATTAGAAAATGAGCAGTGTGAGCAGGTCCTGTCGTGGATGGCAGAAAGTGCTTCGAGCAAGCTATCATCCACCCACAGTTCTGCGCCGTCCAGTGCTGCAAATCCGAATCCTCTGGCTGCTGCTCCTCCTTCCTCCCAGCCTCCTCACTCCATGAAAATGAGACATTCTGAGGAGCGGGAAGACTCCCAGGAACTGTTCTCGGGCCCCTGCTCAGATTGGGCAGCAGTGGTTCCTCTCCCACCAGAGGAGTTTATCGTCACTGATGCCCAACCATTGGAAAGTTCCCGGGGTCCGGGGGATGAGGCTGGGGACTTCCGGCAACTGTCTCAAGACTTTTCAGTGGGTGAGGAGGACGATGACGATTAGACACAGTTGTCTTGCAGTGAGGTAGTAGTAAGGGCAGTAAGTGCGAGGGAGGAGCGCACAGAGGATTCGGAGGAAGAGCAGCAGGACGATGAGGTGACTGACCCCACCTGGTGTGCAACGCCTACTCAGGACAGGTCTTCAGAGGGGGAGGCAAGGGCAGCAGCAGGGCAGGTTGCAAGAGGCAGTGCGGTGTCCAGGGGTAGAGGCAGGGCCAAACTGAATAATCCACCAACTGTTTCCCAAAGCACACCCTCGCGCCATGCCACCCTGCAGAGGCCGAGGTGCTCTAAGGTCTGGCAGTTTTTCACAGAGATGCCTAACGACCGACGAACAGTGGTGTGCAACCTTTGTCGCGCCAAGATCAGCCGGGAAGCCACCACCAACAGCCTCACCACCACCAGCATGCGCAGACATATGATGGCCAAGCACCCCACAAGGTGGGACGAAGGCCGTTCACCGCCTCCGGTTTGCACCGCTGCCTCTCCCCCTGTGCCCCAACCTGCCACTGAGATCCAACCCCCCTCTGAGGACACAGGCACTACCGTCTCCTGGCCTGCACCCACACCCTCACCTCCGGTGTCCTCGGCCCCATCCAGCAATGTCTCGCACCGCACCGTCCAGCCGTCGCTAGCGCAAGTCTTTGAGCGCAAGTACGCCGCCACGCACCCGCACGCTCAAGCGTTAACCGTCCACATAGCGAAATTTATCAGCCTTGAGATGCTGCCGTATAGGGTTGTGGAAACGGAGTCCTTCAAAAGTATGATGGCGGCGGCGGCCCCGCGCTACTCAGTTCCCAGTCGTCACTACTTTTCCCGATGTGCCATCCCAGCCCTGCACGACCACGTCTCCCGCAACATTGTACGCGCCCTCACCAATGCGGTTAGTGGCAAGGTCCACTTAACAAAGGACACGTGGACAAGCACAGGCGGGCAGGGCCACTACATCTCCCTGACGGCACATTGGGTGAATTTAGTGGAGGCTGGGACAGAGTCAGAGCCTGGGACCGCTCACGTCCTATCCACCCCCAGAATTGCGGGCCCCAGCTCGGTGGTGGTATGTTCGGCGGTGTATGCTTCCTCCACTAAAGTACCCTCCTCCTCCTCCTCAACCTCTGTCTCGCAATCTAGATGTGTCAGCAGCAGCAGGATGTCGCCAGCAGTCGGTGTCGCGCGGCGTGGTAGCACAGCGGTGGGCGGAGTCTAACAGAGCAGAGCGACCGTTGGCTTGTGCCGCTGAGCCTCCAACCGGGCATGGTTGTGTGTGACAACGGCCATAACCTGGTGGCGGCTCTGCAGCTCGGCAGCCTCACGCACGTGCCATGCCTGGCCCACGTCTTTAATTTGGTGGTTCAGCGCTTTCTGAAAAGCTACCCACGCTTGTCAGACCTGCTCGGAAAGGTGCTCCGGCTCTGTGCACATTTCCGCAAGTCCCACACGGACGCTGCCACCCTGCGGACACTGCAACATCGGTTTAATCTGCCAGTGCACCGACTGCTGTGTAACGTGCCCACACGGTGGAACTCTACGCTCCACATGTTGGCCAGGCTCTATGAGCAGCGTAGAGCTATAGTGGAATACCAACTCCAACATGGGCGGCGCAGTGGGAGTCAGCCTCCTCAATTATTTTCAGAAGAGTGGGCCTGGTTGGCAGACATCTTCCAGGTCCTTGGAAAGTTTGAGGAGTCTACCCAGGTGGTGAGCGGCGATGCTGCAATCATTAGCGTCACCATTCCTCTGCTATGCCTCTTGAGAAGTTCCCTGCAAAGCATAAAGGCAAATGCTTTGCGCTCAGAAACGGAGGCGGGGGAAGACAGTATGTCGCTGGATAGTCAGAGCACCCTCCTGTCTATATCTCAGCGCGTTGAGGAGGAGGAGGAGGAGCATGAGGAGGAGGGGGAAGAGACAGCTTGGCCCACTGCTGACGGTACCCATGCTGCTTGCCTGTCATCCTTTTAGCGTGTATGGCCTGAGGAGGAGGAGGCGGAGGAGGAGGAGGAGGAGGATCCTGAAAGTGATCTTCCTAGTGAAGACAGCCATGTGTTGCGTACAGGTACCCTGGCACACATGGCTGACTTCATGTTAGGATGCCTTTCTCGTGACCCTCGTGTTGCACGCATTCTGGCCACTACGGATTACTGGGTGTACACACTGCTCGACCCACGGTATAAGGAGAACCTTTCCACTCTCATTCCCGAAGAGGAAAGGGGTTCGAGAGTGTTGCTATACCACAGGACCCTGGCGGACAAGCTGATGGTAAAATTCCCCTCCGACAGCGCTAGTGGCAGAAGGCGCAGTTCCGAGGGCCAGGTAGCAGGGGAGGTGCGGAGATCGAGCAGCATGTTCAGCACAGGCAGTGCAACACTCTTTAAGGCCCTGGACAGCTTTATGGCTCCCCACCAAGACTGTGTCACCGCTCCCCAGTCAAGGCGGGAGCACTGTAAAAGGATGGTGAGGGAGTACATAGCCTATCGCACAACCGTCCTCCGTGACGCCTCTGCCCCCTACAACTAGTGGGTGTCGAAGCTGGACACGTGGCCTGAACTCGCGCTGTATGCCCTGGAGGTGCTTGCTTGTCCTGCGGCTAGCGTCTTGTCAGTGAGGGTGTTTAGTGCTGCTGGGGGAATCATCACAGATAAGCGTACATGCCTGTCAACCGACAGTGCCGACAGGCTTACACTCATCAAGATGAACAAAGCCTGGATTTCCCCAGACTTCTCTACTCCACCAGCAGACAGCAGCGATACCTAAGCAATACGTAGGCTGCACCCGCGGATGGAAGCATCGTTCTGTATCACCATCCAAAACGGTGACATTTCTGCTTCATCAATCTGTGTATAATATTCCTCCTCCTCCTCCTGCTCCTCCTCCTGAAACCTCACGTAATCACGCCGAACGGGCAATTTTTCTTTGGGCCACAAGGCTCACTCATATAATTTTTCCAAACAATTTTTATACGTTTCAATGCTCTTACAAGCGATGAAACTTTAACTTGAACCAATTTTTCGTTAAACTGGGCTGCCTCCAGGCATAGTTACCACTTAAGCCACATTAACCAAAGCGATTAATGGGTTTCACCTGCCATCTTGGTTGGGCATGGCCAATTTTTTCTGAGGTACATTAGTACTGTTGCTACACCAATTTTTTTGGGCCCTCACCTACAGTGTAATCATTGTAATTTCTATGTTCTTCGCCTGCACTCATGGTACAGAAAGGTGTGTGGGGTTGGCCTACACTTTTGCTACATAAATGTAACTGGGGCCTTGTCTATACTGCAGCTACTGAAATGTGAAAGAGACTGTTATCTCCCTAAACTGCTGCAATGGGAATTGTTACTGGGGCTTGTCTTGAGTGCTACTATTACTGAAATGGAACTAAGACTGCGCTCCTCCTATACTGCTGCAATGGGAATTGTTACTGGGGCTTGTCTTGAGTGCTACTATTACTGAAATGGAACTAAGACTGCGCTCCTCCTATACTGCTGCTTCGGAATTGTTACTGGGGCTTGTCTTGAGTGCTACTATTACTGAAATGGAACTAAGACTGCGCTCCCCCTATACTGCTGCTAGTGATATGTTAGTGGGGCCTGTCCCTAATACTACCGCTGAAATGTTAATAATTCGGGGCTCTGCCTATACCGCAGCTAATGGTATGTCACTGGGGTGTGGAAAAAGAGGCTTCACAAAGACATGATGGCGGCGAGGCCATTTCCCACCAACGCTGTTACTGTTAAGGTGCATATAACCACGGACACGTGGAGAGGACACATAGTGCCTCCAAAACATCCCCCTCCTCCTCCAACAATGAAAACATTCTTGGCAAATACCTTTGCATTGGTCCGTCTGGTGGCAGTCCAAGAATTTCACCTTTAACGACACTACAAGAGAGCACCACCACCATCCCCCCGCCACGGCCCACTTAATCATGGCCACATTCCGAAAACCAACTACATAAAACCGCGCTACTAGGTCCGCAGTCACCACCACATTACCACCAACGAGGTTACTGTTAAGGTACATATTACCAGTCTGACTGGGGCATGCAGTGTGGGCCAAAGCCCACCTGCATTGTATCTGACGTTAGCTCTGCTGAGTAGGGCACTGCAATGGGATATATTTATGTACCACCGGTGGGTTCCAGGGAGCCACCCATGCTGTAGGTGCACACGGAGTTTAACCTACATCTGTCCACTTCTAAAGAACCCCAGTCTGACTGGGGCATGCAGTGTGGGCCGAAGCCCACCTGCATTAAACGTGACATTACTACCTCAGCTGTGATGGGCACTGCAATGGGATATTTTTATGTACCACCGGTGGCTTCCTGGCACCCACCCATGCTGTCGGTCCAAAGGGAGTTGTAAATGCATCTGTTTCCACTTCTAAAGAACCCCAGTCTGACTGGGGCATGCAGTGTGGGCCGAAGCCCACCTGCATTAAGCACAACATTACTACCTCAGCTGTGTTGGGCAATGCAATGGGATATTTTTATGTACCGCCGGTGGGTTCCAGGGAGCCACCCATGCTGTGGGTGCACACGGAATTCCCATTGCAGAGTTGTACCTGCCTGTGACTATTTATAAAAAACCGCGGTCTGACTGGGGCGTGCAGACACCTTGACAGAATGAATAGTGTGTGGCACATAGGTTCCCCATTGCTATGCCCTCGTGTGCAGCTCCAGATGGAGGTGGCACAGGATTGGATTTCTCATTGCTTCTGTACAGCATTGTGGACTATCGGCCCGCCCCTTTTATGGGGGGGTCGCTGCCTAGCCATGCCAACCCTCTGCAGTGTGTGCCTGCTTTTCCTGTGGCAGACGCACTTATAAATAGACATGAGGGTGGCGTGGCATGAGGGCAGCTGAAGGCTGGGCAGGGACAGTTTGGTGTGCGCTGTGGGCACTGGGTCGTGGGGGGGGGTTTGGGCAGCATGTAACACAGGAGAAGTGGCAGCGGAGTGTCATGCAGGCAGTGATTGTGCTTTGTTGGAGGTAGTGTGGTGCTTAGCTAAGGTATGCCATGCTAATGAGGGCTTTTCAGAAGTAAAAGTTGTTGGGAGGGGGGGGGGGGCACCCACTCTTGCCGCTATTGTGGCTTAATAGTGGGACCTGTGAACTTGAGATGCAGCCCAAATGTAGCCCCTCGCCTGCCCTATCCGTTGCTGTGTCGTTACCATCACTTTCTTGAATTGCCCAGATTTTCACACATGAAAACCTTAGCGAGCATCGGCAAAATACAAAAATGCTCGGGTCGCCCATTGACTTCAATGGGGTTCGTTATTCGAAACGAACCCTCGAGCATCGCGAAAAGTTCGTCCCGAATAACGAGCACCCGAGCATTTTGGTGCTCGCTCATCTCTACTTTTTAACCTTTTTCACATATGCACTCCTATGCTGCCTTTCATTTATAATTCATTTACTTACTGTAAGATGTTCATACCTTACAAGAATAAAAAAAACTTAGTAATAGGAGAAAATCACTGGACTTGAGAAAGGTACCGTGGAGGTACAGAAACGCGTTGTCCTTTCTACACGTGTGTGTTGCACACGTACGGCATTTGTGTTGGTCTGCTTTACAGGTGTGTGTTGTACACATACTGCAGGTGTATTTTAAGAAGGATTAATAAATCTGTGAAGAACCTTTCTGATATATTGGTCGTATGAGGATTGGTTTTATTTGTTTGGAGTCTTCACTACAAGGAGGGGGATTCTGCATCACATACCCCCCTCCTAGAAAGTAAGTGTCTGTTTACCATCTTGTTTTCAAACTAATATAGACAAAGAAAAAAATGTTTTATTCTCACCATCTCTGGCAGCGCAGAGTTTTTGTTTTTTTAACTGTGTATTGTTTTCTTGTCTTTGGGGGCTCTCTACTGGGAACCCCTTTTCCACCCTGCAGCTCTCCCTATGCAGGGGATTTGAGATCGGTGACTTCATTAAGGAACAACAGGACCTTGTGGCGCACATTCCATCTGTTTTTTTACCATCTCTACTTTTTAACCTTTTTCACATATGCACTCCTATGCTGCCTTTCATTTATAATTCATTTACTTACTGTAAGATGTTCATACCTTACAAGAATAAAAAAAACTTAGTAATAGGAGAAAATCAATGTCTTAATTAACCCCTTAGTGACGAACCCATAGTGTTTTTATGTACTGCTTAAGTGGGCTTTAATCCATGAGGACGTAAAAATATGCATTCTGCAGGGATTAAGGCCATGTGGGCTATGGACGTGACAGCTCCATGCTGTTGGTGCCTGGAGGTAGCTGACAAGATGGAGCTGTGGTTTTGGGCTGCAGTGAGTCCCTCACCCCCATTCTTCCCGGGAATGCGATCGGCGCTATCCGCTGGATAGCGCCGATTGCATTAAAGTGCAAAAAAGAGCATTAAGAGCAAAATTTCATCTCTGCTTACAGATTGTATCCGTGAGGGGAGATGAAATTACACACCCAAGGTCCCTGGATTTGTCCCCCAAGGGGATCCTTATCCACGGACCTTACCTCTGCGTCGGCAAATTCACCCGTCAGCATAATGGCAGACGCACGCGCAAAAGTCAAGGATTGCCTGGGAAATTTAAAATATCCATGCTCCTGGCTACTGGAGGGGCCGCGGTATGTGGTTAATGGTCACATGATCACCGTTATCCAAGGCGTAATGGCGATCACGTTAAAGTTTAAAAAAGAGATGCGATCAGTGAGAGGAGGTGAAACATCTTCCCTGAGGCCTCCACATTTGAAGCCCAATACGATAATCCTCCATGGACCATTCCGGACACATGCACAGGAGCCGGAGAGCCTAGAAAATGTTAAATGTCCTTGCTCACGGCGACCAGTGGCCTTGTTGAGTGGTCCCCGGTCACGTGATAAAAGGTAGCGATCTACCATTAGGCCATTCTTACATGACCGGATAGAAATTATGGATTCCGCTTGCGTTTGAATAGCTGTAATATGCAGATAAACCAAATTCACTGGATTACACAATTCCGCTCACATTAGCGGGTCAGAATTACGTAATCACTCGCATAAAACAGAATGCAGCATTTTCTATTTTACTGTGGATATCTGTGACGTAGAGCCCATTGTGCTCTATGGTTGTGGATATACCTGCAGCCTATACACAACTATATTGTATATGGCTGCAGGTGCCCACATCATCACTAAGCGACAGTGGGGGAAATATAAACAAAAAAAGATGGACTGCGCATGACCGCCTGTGTGGGTACGCAATCATGCACAGTACAATAGGCCGGGCTCCCAGCTGGGATCAGCTGCAGGTTTCTGCAAGCGGATTCCACATATTGCCATGTGAGTCTGATGTTGTTATTCAGATCGCTACTAGAGATGAGCGAGCGTACTCGGATAAGCGGTACTCGCTCGAGTAATTGGCTTTATCCGAATACCGCTGTGCTCGGGGCTAAAGATTCGGGTGCCGGCACGGAGCGGGGAGCTGCAGGGGAGAGCGGGGAGGAACGGAGGTAAGATCTTTCTCTCCTTCTCTCCCGCCCGCTCCCCCCTGCTCCCCACTGCGACTCACCTGTCAGCCGCAGCGGCACCCGAATCTTCAGACCCGAGCACAGCGATACTCGGATAAAGCCAATTACTCGAGCGAGTACCGCTTATCCGAGTACGCTCGCTCATCTCTAATCGCTACCTGTTATACGTAATTTACGATAAGCCCTGGAACCCTCACCTTCCTGAAGTTCCAGGAGCAGCTTGTTGAGCACCTTCTGTGTGAGACCGCCAAACCTCAGCAAGCTTGCAAAGCCTCACAGAGCGCCACTTTTTACACCCCATGCCTGTGACAGAGGTCAGGAATTACGCCCCAAAAAAGCATGAATGGAAGAGGGATACACGGTTTTAAAAGCATGTGCCCATCTCAAGCAGCCTCCGTAATTACCCCTGTCTTCAGACATACCAAACAGTTTACATTATTATTTTTATCTAAGATTTAGGGAATGCCAAAAAATGCGGATGGGTTGGGATCATTTTTAGGGAGTCAATTTTTTTCTGCACAAGTGTACAGTGGGGCCTGGAATTTATTCAGCTGTGCCCTGAAATCCAATGGGTACTCCCTCCATTATAGACCTAGCCATGAGTGCTATAAGTAGATTTGGTACACAATGCATATGTTTCTCAACACAGGACAAACAAAGGATCCATTTTGGGTTGAAAGCCTTCATTCATGTGTGTGCTGAACAAAAAAAACTGTTTTTAAAAAGACACAATTGCCAAAAAAATGAAAATTGTTATTATTTCCTTCTGCTTTGCTTAGATTCATTCAAAATACGCAGTACACTAATAGAGGAATATGCTACGAGGTTTTTAAAATGGGGTCATTTGTGGGGGTTCTCTATCATTTTGTTCCCTTCATTATAGGCCTAACCATGTGTCCTGTAAGTAGATTAGGGCAATGGGTATGTTTCTGAGCACAGGACAAACAGGGGTATCCATTTTGGGGTGAAAGTCTTCATTCATATGTGTGTTGTAAAAAAAAATGTTTTTAAATTAACACAATTGCCAAAAAAAAATGAAAATCTGAATTATTTGCTTAAGCTTTGCTTAGATTCAGTCAAAATCTGTGCAATCAAAATATGCAATTTACCCACAGATAAATTCGCTAAGGGGTCTAGTTTTCAAAATAGGGTCATTTGTGGGATTCTCTGTCATTTTAGCCACTCAAGGGCAAAGTGTGTTATGGGGCATAAAACACCTTCAAGCAAAATGTCTGTTCTGAAAGCCAGTGGCTGCTTTTGATTTGGGCCCCGTAGTGTATACAAACAGAAGTTTAGGTCCACAATGGGTATGTCTCTGAATATAGGACAAACTGGGGTATCCATTTTGGGCTGCAAGTCTTCATTCTTATGTGTGCTGTACAAAAAAAACAGTTTATAAAGTGACACAATTGCCAAAAAAATGAAAATCGTAATTATTTCCTTCTGCTTTGCTTCGATTCATTGAAATACTCTGGGGACAAAATATGCAGTACACGTCTAGCTTAAATTTGTCAAGGGGCCTAGTTTTCAAAGTAGGGTCACTTGTGGGGGTTCTCCATCGTTTTGGTGGCTCAGGGGCTCTACAAGTGTGCTATGGGGCCTAAAATCCCTTCAAGCAAAATGTCTGCTCTGAAAGCCACCAGCTGCTCCTTTCGGTTTGGGCCCCGCTGTGCACATGGACATAATATTAGGGCCACAATGTGTATGTTTCTGAACACGGAACACATAGGGCTATCCATTTTTGGGGTGTAAATTATCATTTTCATGTGCAATCTAGAAAAGAAAACTGCCTTTAAAATGACATAGCTGCAAAAATATGAAATTGTATTTTTTCTCCTCTAAATTGCATTAATTCCTGAAAAA
This sequence comes from Eleutherodactylus coqui, assembly GCF_035609145.1. NCBI lineage: Eukaryota > Metazoa > Chordata > Amphibia > Anura > Eleutherodactylidae > Eleutherodactylus > Eleutherodactylus coqui. The sequence goes on from NC_089843.1 coordinate 31,112,971, forward strand.
AACTGTGGTGTCAAAATACTCATGACACCCCTCAGTGAATACATTAAGGGGTATCGTTTTTAAAATTGGGTCACTTGTGGGAATATCTAACATTCTTACACACATGAGCCTTTGCAATGTTGGCTTGGTGTAGGATAACAAAGTGTTCCTCAAAATGTTGATAATCAATGTTAAATTTGTACGTCTCCTAAATAGTTTTAAAAAAATTAAAGTTTTTCAAATATGCATCTAAAATAAATTAAACAGATGGAAATATATATCTTATCAAAAATTTTTTACAGTATGTTTGCACATATTTAATATATTACAAGTGAAAATGTGAAAAAATAACAATTTTTAAAACAAATTCCCAATTTTGGCGCTTTTAATGAATATACACAAATTCTATCAGAATATTTTTTTCCACCTAAGGGCTTCTATCCTCTAGCATTTTTTAACGCTGTGATATCGCTGCGTTTTTTTTCAATGGGACTTTCTAATGTTAAAATTGCATCGCACAAAAAACGCAAATGCACAAACTTGCGATTTTTGTGCGATGCGATTTTAACATTAGAAAGTCCCATTAAAAAAAACGCAGCAATTTCGCAGTGTTAAAAAAAAAGTTAGTGGGTAGAAGCCCTAAATGAAGTACAGCATGTGGCAAAAAAACAATGTCAGAATCACTTGGATATGCAAAAGCTTTACAGAGCTATTCTTAAAGTGACACATGTCAAATTTCCAAAATTTGGCTCGGTCATTAAAGCACCAACAGGCTTGGTTACTAAGGGGTTAAGATGTAACGCAAGCAATAAATAGTATAAAGAAAGCGTTTAAACAACTTCAACAAGAAGGCAGCAAAGAAGCACTAAAAACCTATAAGGATGAAATAAATTATGTAAAAATCAGATAAAAGCAGCATGAGACAGAGAGGCTTTTTGCCAAAGAGAGTAAAACTAACCCTGAAGTGTTCTTTAACTATATAAATAGTATAAATGATTAATACTGAAATAGTCTGTCTTTTAATAAATAATGTAGGAGAAATTGTAGAGGGCGATGAGGAGAAAACAGATCTATAAATATTTTTTTCTCCAGTGTATTCACAGAAGAAAATGAAATGTCAGATGAGATGCAGAGTGATAATGTAAACTCTCCACTAAATGTCACCAGTCTAACCCTGGAAGAAGTGCAGAACCATCTTAAAAAGACTAAAATAGACAAATTGCCAGGTCCCAATGGCATACACCTCCAGTCTTTATGGGAATAAGTAATGTAATACAAAGACCCTTGTTTCTTATATTTAAGGACTCTATAGTGACAGGGTTTGTTCCACTGGATTGGCACATAGCCAATGTGGTGCTTACATTTAAAACAGGTTAAAAAGTGAACTTGGAAATTACAGGCTGGTAAGTCTTACTACTATTGTGAGTAAAATGTTTGAAGGGTTTCTAAGAGATGCTATCCTGGAGGACCTCAGGAAAATAGCTGTAAAACTCCATATCAGCATGGGTTTGTGAGAGATTGGCATTGTCAAACTAATTTGATCTGCTTCTATGAGGAGGTAAGTTCTTGATTAGACCAGGGAGACCCATTGGGTATTGTGTATCTGGACTTTTCCAAAGCGTTAGATACTGTGCTGCATTGTTTGGTATATAAAATGAGAATGTGCATACGTGGGTAAGTAACTGGCTCAGTGATAGAAAACAGAGGATGGGTATAAATGGAACATACTCTGATTGGGTCACTGTTAGTATTGGGGTACTACAGGGGTTGGTTTTTGGCCATATTCTTTTTAATAGATTTATTAATGACCTGGTAGAAGGATTGTGCAGTAAATAGAGATGAGCGAGCATCAAAATGCTCGGGTGCTTGTTGCTTGAGTCGAACTTCCCGCGATGCTCGAGAGCTCGTTTCTAGTAACAAACCCCATTGAAGTCAATGGGCGACTCGAGCATTTTTGTATATGACCGATGCTCCGCTTAGGTTTTCACTTGTGAAAATCCGGAAAACATCTGAAAGTCATGGAAACGCCACAAAAACGGATAGGGCAGGGCAGGGGCAGCATGCAGGGCTGCATCTCAGTCTCCCAAGTCTCACTATTAAGCCACAATAGCAGCAAGAGTGTGCCCCCCCTAACAATTTTTACTTTGGACAAACCCTCATTAGCAAGGCACACCTTAGCTAAGCACCACACTACCTCCAACCAAGCACAATCACTGCCTGCGGGTCACACCGCTGCCTCATCTCCTGGGTTACATGCTGCCCAACCCCCCACACGACCCAGCGTCCACAGCGCACACAAAAGTGTCCCTGTCCAGCCTTCAGCTGCCTCATGCCACACGCTTGCTTCATAGCCACACCACCCTCATGTCTATTTATAAGTGCATCTGCGATGAGGAGGAACTGGAGGCACACACTGCGGAGGGTTGGCAGGGCCGGATAGCGACCCTCTTTAAAAGGGAGGGGGGGCAATAGCCCACAATGCTGTTGAGAATCAATGAAAAATTGACGTTCGATCTTCATTCCAATAAAGTGCCAACCTCTGTCAGGAGCTGCAAACGTGGGCATGAGTTACATAGCAATTGGAAATCCATGTGTCCCAACACAGATAGCTAAACACTGGAAGGGGCAGTCTTTGAGTTCCTTGACCTAGCCTATGCTGTAAGTGCACAAAGATGGTATTGCACAGGAAGAAATCGGAGTGCCCAACCATGGGAGAGTTTCGCCACGCCAAGCAACTTGGCCTTGGCCAGCAATTCTGGCCTAGTCAGTCACTGTATTATTTGTGCCACATAGGTAAAACACCGCGATGGGAAGACTTAGTGCACCCATAGTATAGACAGACCCCTGTAACATTTCTGTAGCGAAGGTATAAACAGACCCCAGGAACATTTCTGTGGCAGCAGAATAGGCAGACCCCTGTAACATTTTTGTAGCTGCAATATGGGCAGACCCCAGTAACATTTCTCTAGTAGCAGTATAGGAAGACCCCTGTAACATTTATGTAGCAGCAGTATAGGCTGACCTCAGTAAAATTTCTGTAGCAGCAGTATAGACAGACCCCTGTAAAATTTCTGTAGCAGCAGTATAGGCAGACATCTGTAACATTTCTGTAGCAGCAGTATGGGCAGACCCCTGTAACATTTCTGTAGCAGAAGTATAGGGAGACCCCAGTAACATTTCTGTAGTAACAGTATAGGGAGACCCCAGTAACATTTCTGTAGTAACAGTATAGACAGACCCCAGTAACATTCATGTTGCAGCAGTATAGACAGACCCCTGTAACATTTCTGTAGCAGAAGTATAGGAAGACCCCAGCAATATTTTTGTAGCAGAAGTATACGCAGACCCAAGTAACATTTATGTAGCAGCAGTATACGCAGACCCCTGTAACATTTATGTAGCAGCAGTATACGCAGACCCCTGTAACATTTATGTAGCAGCAGTATAAGCAGACCCCAGTAACATTTCTGTCAAAAGAGTATTGGCGAACCCCTGAAACATTGGGGTACCATGAGTGTAGGCGAAGGCCAGAAAAATTAGTTAGATAAGAGTATAGGTGAGGGCCAGAAAAATGAGTGTAGCAAGAGTACATATGTACCCCTAAAACATTGCTCAACCGAGAGGGCAGGTGAAACCCATAAATATTTTTGGAAAGATACAGCTCGCTGTTGCTTAATTTGTAACAGAGCCTGGAGGCAGCCCTGTTAAAAAAAATTGGTTCATGTTAAAGTATCAATGCTTTTGAAACTTTGAAAAATTGTTAAAAAATTGTTAGATGAGCATTTTGGGCCGCAGAAAAATTGGCAGTTCAGCGTGATGACATGATGTTTCAGGAGGAGGAGCAGGAGGAGGAGGAGTAATATCATACACAGATTGACAAAGCTAAATGTCCCTTTTTTTTCCGGTGATAGAGAAGAATGCTTGTATCCGCGCTTGCAGCAAAAAGAATCTTTAGGTTCCGCTGGTCTCCGCTGGTGGAGAAGAGAAGTCTGGGGAAATCCAGGCTTTGTTCATCTTTATGAGTGTAAGCATGTCGGCGCTGGCAGTTGACAGACGGGTACGCTTATCCGTGATGATTCCCCCAGCTGCACTAAACACACTCTCTGACAAGACGCTAGCGGCAGGGCAAGCAAGCACCTCCAGGGCATACAGTGCAAGTTCGTGCCACGTGTCCAGCTTTGAAACCGAATAGTTGTATGGAGCAGAGGCATTACGGAGGACGGTGGTACGATCGGCTATGTACTCCCTCACCATCTTTTTACAGTGCTCCCTCCAACTCAGCCTTGACTGGGGAGTGGTGACACAGTCTTGCTGGGGAGCCATAAAGCTGGCAAAGGCCTTGGAGAGTGTTCCCCTGCCTGCGCTGAACATGCTGCCTGATCTCTGCGCCTCCCCTGCTACTTGGCCCTCGGAACTGCGCCTTCTGCCACTAGCGTTGTCAGATGGGAAGTTTACCATCAGTTTGTCCACCAGGGCCCTGTGGTATTGCATCACTCTCGAACCCCTTTCCTCTTCAGGAATGAAAGTGGAAAGGTTCTCCTTATACTGTGGGTCGAGAAGGGTGTACACCCAGTAATCCGTAGTGGCCAGAATGCGTCTAACGCGAGGGTCACGAGAAAGGCAACCTAACATGAAGTCAGCCATGTGTGCCAGCGTACCAGTACGCAAGACATCGCTGTCCTCACTAGGAAGATGACTTTCAGGATCCTCCTCCTCCTCCACAGCCCATACATGTTGAACAGATGAGAGGCAAGCAGCATGCGTACTCTCTGCAGTGGGCCCAGCTGTCTTTTCCCCCTACTCCTCCTCAGGCTCCTCCCCCTTCTCCTCCTCCTCCTCCAAAACGCGCTGAGATATAGACATGAGGGTGCTCTGACTATCAAGCGACATACTCTCTTCCCCCGTCTCCTGTTCCGACCGCAAAGTGTCAGCCTTTATGCTTTGCAGCGAACTTCTCAGCAGGCATAGTAGAGGAATGGTGACGCTAATGATTGCAGCATCGCCGCTCACCATCTGGGTAGACTCCTCAAAGTTTCTGAGGACCTGGCAGATATCTGCCATCCAGGCCCACTCCTCGGTAAAGAATTGAGGAGGCCGACTCCCACTACGCCGCCCATGTTGGAGTTGGTATTCCCCTATTGCATGGCACGTGTGTGAGGCTGTCGAGCTGCAGAGCTGCCACCAGGTTACGGCTGTTGTCACACACAACCATGCCCGGTTGGAGGCTCAGCGGCGAAAGCCAGAGGTCGGTCTGCTCTGTCAGACCCTGCAATAGTTTGGGGGCCGTGTGCCTCTTCTCTCCTAAGCTGAGTAGTTTCAGCACGGCCTGCTGACGCTTGGCCACCGCTGTGCTGCCACGACGCGCGACACCAACTGCTGGTGACGTGCTGCTGACACATCTTAATTGCGAGGTAAAGGTTGTGTAGGAGGATGAGGAGGAGGGGGAGGGTTTAGTGGAGGTGGCATAAACCACCGCAGATACCAGCACCGAGCTAGGACCCGCTATTCTGGGGGTGGGTAGGACGTGAGCGGTCCCAGGCTCTGACTCTGTCCCAGCCTCCACTAAAATCACCCAATGTGCCGTCAGTGAGTTATAGTGGCCCTGCCCGCCTGTACTTGTCCACGTGTCCGTTGTTAAGTCGACCTTCCCAGTAACCGCGTTGGTGAGGGCGCTTATAATGTTGCGGGAGACGTGGTCGTGCAGGGCTGGGACGGCACACTGGGAAAAATAGTGGCGACTGGGGACGGAGTAGTGCGGGACCGCCGCCGCCATCATGTTTTTGAAAACCTTCGTTTCCACAAGCCTGTATGGCAGCATCTCCAGGCTGATTAATTTGGCAATGTGCACGTTTAAAGCTTGAGCGTGCGGGTGCGTGGGAGCGTACTTGCGCTTTCGCTCCAACGCTTCTGTTAGCAACAGCTGAACGCTGTGCTGAGAGACATTGCTGGATGGGGTCAGGGACAGCGGAGGCGAGGGTGTAGGTGCAGGCCGGGAGGCGCTCGTTCCTGTGTCCTGAGAGGGGGGTTGGATCTGGGTGGCAGGTTGGGGCACAGGGGAAGAGGCAGTGGTGTGACACAAAAGCGGTGAATGTCCTTCACCCCACCTTGTGGGGTGCTTGGCCATCATATGCCTGCACATGCTGGTGGTGGTGAGGCTGGTAGTGGTGGCTCCCCGGCTGATCTTGGTGCGACACAGGTTGCACACCACTGTTCGTCGGTCGTCCCCGGCCTCACTGAAAAACATCCACACCTTTGAACACCTAGCCCTCTGCATGGTGGCTTGGTGCGAGGGGATTCTTCGCTCTGGCCCTGCCTCTACCTCTGGCCACCCCACTGCCTCTTCCAACCAGTCCTGCTGCTGCACTTGCCTCCCCCTCTGAAGACCTGTCCTCAGTAGGCTTAGCAAACCAGGTGGGGTCAGTCACCTCATCGTCCAGCTGCTCTTCCTCCGAATCCTCTGTGCGCTCCTCCCTCGGACTGACTGCCCTTACTACTATTGCACTGATAGACAACTGTGTCTCATCATCATCGTCCTCCTCACCCACTGAAAGCTCTGGAGACACTTGGTGGAAGGCCCCAGCCTCCTCACCTGGACCCCGGGAACTTTCCAAAGGTCGGGCATCGGTCACGACAAACTCCTCAGGTAAGAGAGAAACCAGGTTTTCCCACTCATGGCAGGGACCCGAGAACAATTCCTAGGAGTCTGCCTGCTCAGATGATGTCATTTTCATGGAGTGAGGTGGCTGTGAGGAAGGAGGAGCAGCAGCCAGAGGATTCAGAGTTTCAGCAGTGGACTGCGTAGAAGACTGGGTACCCGATACATCGCTAGATGCATTTTCTGCCATCCACGAAAGGACCTGCTCACACTGCTCTGTTTGCAATAAAGGTCTACCACGTGGACCCATAAATTGTGATATGAAGCTGGGGACCCCAGAAACTTACCTCTCTCTTAATCCTGCAGCAGGCGGCTGTGATTCACCTGGACCAGGAACTCGGCCACATCCTCACTTGGACCTCTGTGTCCTCGCCCGCGTCCACGTCCACGTCCTCGACCCCTACCCCTCAGCATGGTGGATTATGAATAGAGCAGACACAGACCACTGTAAATAATTATGGAATTATGTGCGTACATTGTCACGCTGAGAGCGGAATCGTAACGCTAACTCCAGGCAGAAAAAAAATGGAAGGAAGGCCGCAAACAGGCCTAGCAATGCAATAGTGATGCACCAAAACTCCCACCAGGCACCCAGTAAGATGCAGACGGTCATAGGTAGTCCAACGAAGGAGCTTTTTGGGTTTTTTTTTTTTAAAGAGGGCAGGGTATATACTGTGTTTATCACTTTCCCTCTATAAGTGGCTGAGTTGGCCGTACGCTGTGCGTCAAATTCACTGCAGACACAGGCCGGTGTAAATAATCATGGAATTATGTGCGTACACTTTCACGCTGAGAGCGGTATTGCGAGGCAAACTCCAGGCAGAAAAAAATAGTCAGGAAGGCCGCAAACAGGCCTAACTGCAATAGTGATGGACTAAAACTCCCACCAGACACCAAGTAAAATTTAAACGGTGACAGGTAGCCAAACGAAGGGGCTTATTGTTTTTTTTTTTTTTTTTATGAATACAGGTTGTATAGTGTGTATATCACTTTCCCTCTATCAGTCGCTGTGGCCGTATGCTGTGCGTCAAATTCACTGCAGACGCAGGCCGGTGTAAATAATCTTGGAATTATGTGCGTAGACTTTCTCGCTGAGAGCAGTATTGTAAGGCAAACTCCAGGCAGAAAAAAATTGTCAGGAAGGCCGCAACACAGGCCTAACTGTGCAATAGTAATGCACTAAAACTCCCACCAGACACCCAGTAAAATTTAAACGGTCAAAGGTAGCCCAACGAAGGGGCTTTTTTGTTTTTTTGGTAAAGGAATACCGGCTATATAGTGTGTATATCACTTTCCCTCTATAAGTGGCTGCGTTGGCTGTACGCTGTGTATCTAAAATTCACTGCGGACACAGGCCGGTGTAAATAATCATGGAATTGTTTGCGTACACTTTCTCGCTGAGAGCGGTATTGTAAGGCAAACTCCAGGCAGAAAAAAATAGTCAGGAAGGCTGCAAACAGGCCTAACTGCAATAGTGATGGACTAAAACTCCCACCAGACACCCAGTAAAATTTAAACGGTTACAGGTAGCCCAATGAAGGGGCTTATTGTTTTTTTTTTTTTTAAAGAATACAGGCTGTATAGTGTATATATCACTTTCCCTCTATAAGTGGGTTGGTTGGCCATACACTGTGCATCTCAAATTCACTGCAGACACAGACCGGTGTAAATAATTATGGAATTATATGCGTATACTTTCTCGCTGAAAGCGGTATTGTAAGGCAAACTCCAGGCAGAAAAAAATAGTAAGGAAGGCCGCAAACAGGCCCAGCTGTGCAATAGTGATAGTGATGGACTAAAACTCCCACCAGACACCCAGTAAAATTTAAACGGTCAGAGGTAGCCCTACAAAGGAGCTTTTTGGGGTTTTTTTGTAAAAGAATACAGGCTATATAGTGTGAATATCACTTTCCCTCTATAAGTGGCTGTGTTGGCCGTACGCTGTGCGTCTCAAATTCACTGCGGACACAGACAGGTGTCAATAATTATGGAATTGTTTGTGTATACTTTCTCGCTGAGAGCGGTATTGTAATGCAAACTCTAGGCAGAATATTATACGGAAGGCTGCAAACAGGCCTAGCTGTGCAATAGTGATGGACTACAACTCCCACCAGACACCCTGTAAAATTCAGACGGTCAGAGGTAGCCCTAAGAAGGACCGTTGGGGTTCTTGTAGACAGGATCATACACTACACTACCACTGTCCCTTTCTCAGCAGCACTTCACCTATACTCTGTATTACAGACTGCAGACTGAGAACGCTATAGCTGTAATGGCCTGCACAGCCCAATATAAAAAAATTGGGCAAAACTGCTCCCAGGAGCCGCAACAGTAATGCACACCGTCAGATGTGGCCCTAAGAAGGACCGTTGGGGTTCTTGTAGACAGGAACCTACACTACCACTTTCCCTGATCTCTCCCAGTGTGTATCTGAGGCGAGCCGCGGGCGGGACCGCTTTAAGTACTCGAGGGTCACTTGATCTCACCAGCCACTCACTGCAGGGGGATAGAGCTGGAACGTCACAGCAGGAAGTTATAATGCCTTCCCTGCATGTCTATTGGCCAGAACATGGCGCTAAACATGCAGGGAAGGAAATGGAATTGACTCGAGTACCACATGGTATTCGTCACGAGTAACGAGCATCTCGAGTACCCTAATACTCGAACGAGCATCAAGCTCGGACGAGTATGCTCGCTCATCTCTAGCAGTAAAGTATCAATATTTGTAAGATAACACAAAACTATGTAAAGAAATCAACACAAGAAAGGATGCAAGGAGATTGTAAGGCGATCTGGATAAGTTGGGGGCAGAAAAGTGGCAAATGAGATTTAATACTAGTAAATGTAAGGTTATGCACATGGACAGAGGAAATACATGTCCCCATTACACACTAAATGGGAAATCATTGGTCAACTGTAAACTTTTCTGGAGCAACCAGTGTCAAGCATCTGCTGCTAAGACAAATAAGATCATGGAGTGCACATGATGAGAACATTGTTTGTCCTCTTTACAAGTCATTGGTTAGACCACACATGAAATATTATGTACAGTTTTGGGCATCGGTACTCAAAAAAAACATATCAGAGCTTGAGTGGATACAAAGGTGGTCAATTAAAGTAGTAAACAAAATGGATGGACTGCAATACCCAGAGAGGTTATTAAAATTGGGAATATTTAGCTTAGTACAAATACGGCTCAGGGGCAACCTTATAACTATGTATAAATATATTATGGGGCAATACAGAGATCTCTCCCATGATCTGTTTTTACTAAGGACTGTGACTGTAACAAGGGGCAAGTAAACAATTGAGGAGGGCAGCACCTTGATATTTTCATATATAATCAAAATTAAAAAAATAAAAGATTTGACTTATATGGCACCAGATGGGGGGTCTCAAAAGACTCGACCTCACCCACTGGCACATGAAGTCCTAGCAGGCCTTGATATTACTTGCTTGATTTTTTGTCCCACAGTATATGCATAAATCTGGAACAAAAGGGGCATCCTTTACATATTTTGGAAAGGCTTCTACACTGACATATAAGGGGGTTCTTTACTGCAAGAGCATTGAGAATAAGGAACTCTCTGACTAAGGATGTGTAGATGGAAAAAAAATTGATAAAAGAGTTCAAGAGGGGCCTTGATATATTTCTTGAGTGATACAATATTACATGATAATTATTAATATCTTTAAAAAGTTTTGTTATCCAGGCAATATTCTGATTGCCAGATTTGAGTCAGAAAGAAATTCTTCCCTTAAATAGGGAAAATTGGTTTCTACGTCATTTGTTCTCCTTTGCCTTCCTCTGGATCAACATTCAGGGTTAATAGGCTGAACTGGATGGACATATGTCTTTTTCGGCCTTACATACTATGTTACTATGTGATATACTTTCAGGAAATTGTTTTTGTTTTACCACTGAAACTAAAGGCTGAAGTGCAGCCCTTCTGGTATCCACTGCTTCCCTAGCATCTGAAACATTTAGGACTTTCCTTATCTGTGCGGCAGGGGCTGTCTTCAGAAAATCAGCTCTTTCCTGCACGTACTTCTCCTACTTTCAGACCTGCCGTCAGTTTGTGCACAATCTCTGCCAAACCTAGCCTGCTATGTGCAGTTATCTTTATGTGTGTTTGCATAGTCACATCATACATAGAGATCTCTGTATATACTCACCTATATGTTGTGGTCATACAAACACAGAAGAGCTATTAACACAGCTGATAATGATCAGTCTATTATATTGCTTTGCCACAGCAAACTGGAGACACATGGAATCTTTACATAAAGATTATGGTACATGACAATTTAAGAGTAGTAGATATTGTGCATACATTGACTGCAGGTCTGAAAGACGTGGATGCAGGGAAGAGCTGATCTTTTCAAGACAGACCATCCCTAACAAATAAGAAACTTCCTAAATGTCGTAGTTACTAGGGAAGCTAAATTACTGATGGATTGCAGAGTGGGTATAGTTCAGCCTTGTTTTTCAGTGTTAAGATTAAGATTAAGTTGTTTTTTTCTAATGAAAGTATATTACAAAATTAATAAGGTACACAAGTGAGGTAGACTTAAAAAAAAGCATAAAAAAAGAGTGAAATTCTGCTAAAGTTACATGTTACATGTTCTATGCACATATGAAACCAAACTAAAACTGTTTGACAATATATGCCAGTGGTATGTTTATAGATGATGAATTACAGTATAGAAAGAAAAGTGCATCACGTTCATAACATTGCTTTGCTATCTCTGGAACTAGAGATCTTAAATGTGTCACAGGAAGAAGAAAATCAGAGTATTTGCAAAGTCTTTTAGAGTGAAATGTTTTTCCAAGTTTGGTTTAGGCCTTGTTCACATGGGCTACAAAATCTCGCTACAAAACGTGGTTTCCAATGGGTTCTTTCAGGCTACAAAACATAGCGATGATTTTGTAGCAATATTTTGTAGCCTGTGTGAATGAGGCCTAATTAAATTGAACAAAATGAGGCTTACAGTAGGAAAGAAACCCAAAATGCACATCCAAAATTACCAATAATATGAGATTGGCAGCAACAAGTCCTGATCTCAATTCAATTGAAAATCTTTGGAGAGATCTGAAATCTGCTATTGGATAAGGGCACCCTGCAAACATTCAGTGCAAAAAACTACCAGCAGATAGATGGGTGCAAGAAGCTCACAGGTGGCTACAAAAACACATTTGGAGGCTGTTATTGCTGCCAAAGTTTGGGAAACCAAGTATTAGGGAAAGCGCCTGTAGTCCCGCCCATGTCATATATGAGGTTTATTGTTTACTAGCTGATATACCTGGCTTCGCCCGAGTTAATTTGATGCTGGTGTTTATCCGGTGTTCACACGGAAATCTTATGAAGTCGTGGTTACTTTAGAGATACCGGAAAAACATATGTTCACCATTTTGCATAGTTCTCTGTGTTACCCAGGAAACACCACGGGAGGTAACCATGCGACGTTTCCTTTATATAAAATGACATCAGGAAGTGATGTCAATACTTTTGCGCTTAGAATTGAACAATCGAGGTGGGACCCATTAGCTTTTCCTATTTATGACATAATCAATGCTCGTGCCAAATTTCACATTTCTATGACACCGGAAAGTGAGAAAATTACATTCCGTACGTAAAATTTGGACGCTAATTCTTTTGCGCATAGAATTGAATAATCAAGTTGGGACCCATTAGCTTTTCCGATTTATGACATAATCAATGCTCGTGCCAAATTTCATGTTTCTATGACACCGGAAAGTGAGAAAATTACATTCCGTACGTAAAATTTGGACGCTAATTCTTTTGCGCATAGAATTGAAAAATCGAGTTGGGACCCATTAGCTTTTCCTATTTATGACATAATCAATGCTCGTGCCAAATTTCACGTTTCTATGACACTGGAAAGTGAGAAAAATACATTCTGTATGTAAAATTTGGATGCTAATTCTTTTGCGCATAGAATTGAATAATGGAGTTGGGACCCATTAGCTTTTCCTATTTATGACATAATCAATGCTCATGCCAAATTTCCTGTTTCTATGACACCGGAAAGTGAGAAAATTACATTCCACGCGTAAAATTTGGACGCTAATTCTTTTGCGCATAGAATTGAATAATGGAGTTGGGACCCATTAGCTTTTCCTATTTATGACATAATCAATGCCCGTGCCAAATTTTAAGTTTCTATGTGAGAAAATTACATTTCGTACGTAAAATTTGGACGCTAATTCTTTTGCGCATAGAATTGAATAATGGAGTTGGGACCCATTAGCTTTTCCTATTTATGACATAATCAATGCTCATGCCAAATTTCGAGTTTCTATGACACCGGGAAGTGAAAGAATTAGATTCCGTACGTAAAATTTGGACGCTAATTCTTTTGCGCAAAGAATTGAATAATCAAGTTGGGACCCATTAACTTTTCCTATTTATGACATAATCAATGCTCGTGCCAAGTTTCCAAGTTTTACATTTCTATGACATTGGGAAGTAACAGATTTAGATTATGTACGTAAAATTTCGACGCCAATTCTTTTGCGCTAGAATTGAATAATCGAGTTGGGACCCAATTACTTTTCCTATTTTGGAGATAATCTATGCTCTTGCCAAATTTCATGCTTCTACGACATCGGGAAGTTGGAGAACTTTTGGCGAGTCAGTGAGTGAGTGAGTGAGTGAGTGAGTGAGTCAGTCAGTCAGTGAGTCAGTGAGTCAGTGAGTGAGTGAGACAGTCAGTCAGTCAGTGAGTCAGTGAGGGCTTTCGTCTTTATATATATAGATTTCTCATGTTTGGTCACAGGGAAACTTTTTGGTTGAATGCGTTTGGTCGTGATATTAGCTATTCTATTGATACAAAGTCAGTACATATCTGCTCATTTCTGAAGATATTGACTTTTTATACCAGACAATCAAGAATGCTGATAGTGTTCTCCACAACTGTATCTCTGCGGCGGTCTCACTATTCACACCCCTTTACTTATGGACAATAATTACATGAAACTACACCATGACTTACAGTGTACAGATTATATTTGCATAAAGTTCCTTGTGGAAATTTACATTTTGGTCTTCTACATCTTCTGCATGAAATAAATCTCCCCGGCGTACATCTTCTGCATGTTGATTGAGTGTGAACAACCCACCAATGATGAGGTCTCCATCCTGGTAATATTTCATTGAGTAATCATGCACTGTTCTTATCTTGAGATCACAGAATAATTGTGTTACAGGAAGCCATAGAAGAATCAATATAATGAGATTTAACATCTCGTTGTAGGAATGGGATGGTGATGAAGAAGTATATACTCCTATAAGAAATACTGGAAGAATGAAAGGAGCAAGAAGACACAGAGAGCTCACAGGATCAGTGACATTATGCTGACTGCTATCATCTCCCCTCTTTTTATACAGTATGATGGGATATATTTTACATTGTCTACTCTCATGACACATCATTCTGGATCCGCTCCCCGGTGATTGTGGCCTGAACCGTCTTTACATTAGAGAATTGTATGTACAAAGATTGTCATGATTAGTGATGAGCGATTATTAGAATGATCAAAACTATTTTCATAACATAATCAGGATCCCAATTCCCATTAAAGTCAATAGGAGAAAAAGATAGTTTTCATTACTATGCCTTCCAGAAGGTCCCTAATGGAGACAAAATACCCCACATCTAGAGAACACTGCTCATCAAAAATTAGTTAAAATAGTGTACAGCAGAGTGGAGTTAATCCAATAATAACTCATCACTGGTCATTCACAGCACAGATGTGTCACTGAAAATGAAAGAAGGCCCGTGAAGGGTCTTCTAGACCAAAAGTTACACCATTTCTAAAAATAAATATTACACCAGGTGAAGAGAAGACCCAAACACGGGCCTCCTCCAATGAAAAATATTAGCCCTTAATTTCTTTCTTTTGCATTTTTTTATATTTTTCTTTTGGGAGAGGGGAAGGGGAAAATGGAAGGAAAGATGGTGTAGGCAGAAGGACAGCATTAGCACCAACACCAACTTGAGGGCAGACTATGCTCCTTGTAGACAAATTACACCTACAGTTCTTTTTTGTGGTTGGTAAATATTTTTGTTTTGGGGGATAGGAGAATGGAATGTAAGAGGAGAAAACATGGTGGAATAAGGAGAAGGACAGCAACACGACCACCTTGAGGTCAGAATGTGTTCCTTGTAGAAACATTACAGCTATAGCTTTTTATTGTGCTTTTGAAATATGTTTTTTTGGAGAGGGAATTAGGAGGAGGAGGATATATGGTGGAAGTAGGACGGCAGCAGCATCACCATCAAAACTAACTTGAGTACAGACTGTGTTTTTTATATAAATCTATGCTCAGTCACAAGTGACTAAAACTTGACAGAATGGTGTAATTAATCAGTGGAATCTGCTGCGGGGGTGCAGAGGTCATGTAAAATCCATGCCTGGTTCATTTTTATAAAGATCAGGTGATCCACATTAAAATCCAATATCTGGAACAAATGTTTGTGTGCAAAAACTCCTGTTTAATAATAAAAGATTGTGCTTGATCACAGAAACAAATGGAGAACGTGTTTCAGTTTTTTATCGAACCTTCGATAATCAGGAGGCTGGAATCGGCACATGTGACGGGGCGGAGCTACGCGATGACGCGTACAAGGCGGCGGAGCCAAAACACCGCTGCTGCCGAGCGGAGCCGAAGGGAGAAGACCCATCTGCGCAAGCGCGTCTAAAAAAGCAAGAAGACACCGAAATTAGACGGAGCCATGGAGACGGGGACGCCAGCAACGGAGCAGGTAAGTGAATAACTTCTGTATGGCTCATATTTAATGCACGATGTATATTACAAAGTGCATTAATATGGCCATACAGAAGTACTTAACCCCACTTGCTTTCGCGAGACAACCCCTTTAAAGCGTACGGAAAATACCTCGCAGTTTGCGTAGCTTTTTGACGCAGTGCTTTATACACCATGATGAAGACTAGGGGTAAGGGCCGTGGACGAGGACGTGGACGTGGATGCCTGAATGAGGGTGTGGGCAGAGGCCAAGGTCCTGAGCGGGGTGCAACTGTACCAGGTTTGGCCACTCAAATTTCTTCATGGTTCATGCTGTTCTTGGAGCGATCAAAGGATCCGTAACTGATTTGAGACTTTCACACATTCACTGTATACCTGTGGTGGCAACTTTAGCCACACCTCTTGCTTCAAAGCTATCTTTGGTTTTAGAATGGTTTGCTGAATTGTGCAGATGTGTAGAAGTACTAGCAACTGAGTCCGCTTTATGGCCACGTTTGTGGCTCCTGACAATTTTTTGATGGAGGTGGCACAGGATTGGAATAATTGGAACCCAACAGTCCTTTCTAGGACTACTACTCCTCTCATTGTGTGCATCATCAGTTTGGCTGCCTGGGATCAGTAGTGCACACAAAGCACTTGCAAGCTGTATAACAAAACAACTCATTGTACACTGTCTGTTTTTGAATGTCAGCGGACGTTTAATGCCCTGAGTGGTAAACAGCTGGATTGGTTTAGACCTGATGAATGCACGCATCCCTGGGGGTCAGCGCTGGTCACCATGTATTTTCTCTTCCCTCTTCCCGTGACATCTCTGCACCTTTACTCCAAAACATCACTGACTGTCTGTCCGCTGTCTCTAACACCATGTCCTCTCTCTACCTAAAACGAAACCTCTCTAAAACTGACCTGCTGGTATTTCCACCCTCCACTAACCACCCTCATCCTGACATCTCCATCTCAGTGTGTGGCACCACCATAACTCCTAGACAACATGCCCGCTGCCTTGGAGTCATATTTGATTCTGATCTCTCTTTTACCCCCTACATCCAATCTCTGGCCCGAACATGTCAGCTGCACCTCAAGAACATCGCAAGAATCCGCTCTTTTCTCACCGTGGACACGTTAAAAACACTCACTGTTGCCCTCATCCACTCCCGGCTCGATTATTGCAACTCGTTGCTGATCGGCCTCCCCTGCACCAGACTCTACCCTCTCCAATCCATCCTCAATGCAGCAGCCAGGCTCATCTTCCTGTCCAGCCGCTACTCGGACGCCTCTGCCCTGTGCCGGTCACTGCACTGGCTGCCCGTTAAATACAGAATTCAATTTAAACTCGCCACCTTCATCCACAAAGCCCTCCACAGTGCAGCGCCCTCCTATATCGCCTCCCTCATCTCAATCCATCAACCAGCCCGGGCTCTCCGCTCTGCTAACGAAACCAGATTGAGCTCCCCTTTAATTCGAACTTCTCATTCCCGCCTCCAAGACTTCTCCAGAGCAGCACCGGTCCTCTGGAACGCACTACCAAAGGCTACCCGAGCAATCCAGGACTCGCAGAACTTCAGGCGTGCTCTAAAAACGCACCTCTTCAGGGAGGCATACCTAATTCCCTAAACAAACCCCTCTGTACTCCGCCTGATAACATGCTCCCTGACCTACTGACTGCAATTCCTGCTAGCCATCGTAAACCGCTCCTGCAGTCATACTGTTTCTGCCGTCACACGGCTAAATGTCTGACCATTGTCTATGTGTATATCACCCCTCACTCTCCACCTCGCCATACAGTGCACATCTCCAGCCCCTTTACCTTCTGTATCACCCCATTACTTGTAGTATGTAAGCTCGTTGGAGCAGGAACCGCACCCCTATTGTTTCCATCAATTGATTACTATGTAACTGTGGTTCTGTAATGTTTGTACTTTTGTCTTTCTGTATCCCCTGTCTATGTAAGCGCTGTGGAATATGTTGGCGCTATACAAATAAAGTTTATTATTATTATTATTATTCTCTTGTGTTACCACAGTTATCTGAGATACTGGATTGGAGCGTTCACAGGAAGCGTAACTGATTTCATGTGACATAGACAGTTTCACTGTAGACCTGTGGTGGCTACTTTTGTGACACCTCCTGCTTCACACCAATCTATGGTTTTAGAATGCGTTGCTGTATTGCGGAGATGTGTAGAAGTACTGGCAACTGAGTCCCCTTTATGCACATGTTTGTGGCTGATGAAATTTTGTGATGGAGGTGGCATGGGATTGGAATTATGACCGTACGTTAATTTATCAGCAATTCTCATCAGCATTGTGGGCTATCACCCACAATATCAAAGAGGGTCGCTGCCAGGCCCTGCCAACCCCCTGCAGTGTGTATCTCCTGTTCCTCCTCATCCAATACACCATTATAAATAGACATGAGGATGGTGTGGCTATCAAGCAATCGTGTGTTGTGAATACAGCTGAACGCTGCGCTGGGAAAAATTTGAGTATGCTGTGGATGCAGGCTCATGTGGGGGATTGGACAGCAATGCCAGTATGTAACACAGGAGAAGAGGCAGATATGTCACCCGCAGGTGGCGATTGGCCTTGGTTGCACCTAGTGTAGTCCTTAGCTAAGATGTGTCAGTGCGTGTGCCTTGCTGATTATGGTCTGGCCCAAGTGAATTGTTAGGGGGGTGACCAGCAGGCTCTTGCCCACAATTTGGCTTAATAGTGCAACCTGGGAGCCTCAGATGCATCCATGCATGCTGTCCCTGCTGTTCCCTATCCGTTTCTGTGGTGTTTCCATCACTTTCTGATGTTTTCTTGTGAATTACACAACCTGCCCTATACAGAGCATGGGTCACCTTGAAAAATGCTCAAGCCTCCCATTGACTTCAATGGGGTTCTTTACTCGAAACGAGTTCTCGAGCATGACAAAAAGTTTGACTCGAGTAACGAGCACCCGAGCATTTTGGTGCTCGCTCATCTCTAATCTTGATGTGCCACTGTATTTAGCAATTTGGCAAACTTTCTGGACAGAGTATTGAGACCTTCTACAGAGTGGGCGGCATCTTATATACATGACACGAGCGATTTCTTGATTAAGATTAAGGACTGTGAGGTGAGTGATGTGACTATTGTAGCCTCACTGGACGTTGTATCTCTATACACTTCTATTTAAAATCATAGATGCCTAGAAGCCGTTGAATTTTATTTCATGGACTCAGGCATTCCAGTCAAGTGTGTTGGCTTTGCCTTGTCACTGCTTGAGTTCATACTTACCAAGAGTTATTTTACTTTTGATGGGGTGTGCTATGGGCAGCGACAGGGCACATCTATGGGTTCAAATGTCGCACCGACATATGCGAACATATTTGTTCGTGGATTTGTGGAGCAATATGTCTACACCTCCAGTTAAGATATGGTTGCATTTTATAGACAACATTTTTCTCATTTAGGACGGTACATTGACTGATCTGTCTGCTTTTCATGTTGAGTTTAATTTGATTCACCCTAAGTTACAATTTACCTTCACGACCTCGAGTGAATGGATACAGTTTCTTGATGTCTCGGTGTATAAGAAATTGGGGAAGCTCTCCACTGATCTATACACCAAGGCTACCGACAAGAAATGTATTTTATGATATGACAGAAGTCATCCAAAGCAGATGATACAGTTTTGCCCTGGAGCCAACTCTTACGAGTGAGGCGGAAAACTAATGACACATTGAAGAGAGGCTGCAACAGATGGCTTATAAGTTTATTAGGAGGGAATACCCTCAACATATGGTCAATAAAACAGTGGAGAGTGTATGTAAGATCAAAAGGAAAGATTTGTTAATTCGTTAAATTAAATCCTCCTCTATGACTAGAATTCCCTTTGTTTCTATCTACGGAGCAGCAAGTAGTAACATCTCTGGCATCATTAACAAGCATTGGCCATTACTAGTGAGTGGGTGTCATTGTGTCAAAGAATTTCAACAAAGCCCCATTATGGCATACAAGAGAGCTATGAACCTTAAAGATAGAGTGGTCTGACCACCACTCGCTATGGAAGCCTTCAAATGCACAAAAGGTCCTTGCCTCCCTCAAAACTCCCTCACAATTGTTCTTGCTGTAGCAATACGACAAGGGGTGATGTGTTCTATCACCCCTTCACTGGGGAGAAATATAAAATTAGGCATTCGTGTATTTCGTCCTACGTTGTCTATCTCATCACCTGCCCCTGCAGTTTGAGGTACGTCTGTGAGACGACAGTGGAGGTGAGGTCACGAATAACAGAGCACAAGAGTACTATATGTAGAAAAAACAGCTCCCACTTCCTGGAGAAAGAACATATGATTAGAGATGAGCGAACGTACTTGTCCGAGCTTGATACTCGTTCGAATATTAGCGTGTTCGGGATGCTCGTTACTCGTGACGAGCACCACGCGATGTTCGAGTTACTTTCACTTTCATCTCTGAGACATTAGCGCGCTTTTCTGGCCAATAGAAAGACAGGGAAGGCATTACAACTTCCCCCTGTGACTTTCAAGCCCTATCCCACCCCCCTGCAGTGAGTGGCTGGCGAGATCAGGTGTCACCCGAGTATTTAAATCTGCCCCGCCCGCGGCTCGCCACAGATGCATTCTGACATAGATCAGGGAAAGTGCTGCTGATACTGGAGCTGCTATAGGGAGAGTGTTAGGAGTTATTTTAGGCTTGAAGAACCCCAACGGTCCTTCTTAGGGCCACATCTGACTGTGTGCAGTACTGTTGAGGATGCTTTTAGCAGTGTTGCACTTTTTTTTTTTTTTTATATCGGCCGTGCAGAGCATTGCGTCCTCAGTCTGTGATTGTGCATAGTATAGGGCCAGTACTGGTGAGGCAGGGACAGTGGTACAGGGAAAGAGATATACTGTCTATATAGGCAGTGGGCTTTTTCAAACAAATTTGGGAAAAAAACTATATTTGGGCTGCCTGTGACCGTCCTCAGTGTACTGCGTGTCTGTTGGGGGTAGTAGTCCTAATTAGTACGCAGCTAAGCGTTACAGCAGGCTTGCGCAAAAGTGTTTCCTAGCTCTGCGTTGCCCGTTACATCACCGTTGTCATCCTGTCCACATTGAAACAGTATACATATATACGCTGCCTACCGTATCTGTCTACTGTCTCAGCTCTGCCGTTCAAAAAATAGAAGCAAAATACTTAAGGCCTACTAGTGGCGTTTGGCCACTTGACTGCTACTGCGCTGTGAATTCCACTATCTCAGTCATACGCACCTATGTCTCACTACAGGCGTGCGCAAAAGTGTTTCCTGGCTCTGCGGTGCCCGTTACATCACCAACGTCATCCTGTCCACATTGAAACAGTATACATATATACGCTGCCTACAGTATCTGTCTACTGTCTCAGCTCTGCCGTTGAAAAAATAGAAGCAAAATACTTAAGGCCTAATAGTGGCGTTTGGCCACTTGACTGCTTCTGCGCTGTGAATTCCACTATCTCAGTCATACGCACCTACGTCTCACTACAGGCGTGCGCAAAATTCTTTCCTGGCTCTGCTGTGCATTCCGTAAGCGAAGTCAGCCTCCAACCACAGGCCAATAAGCGGCACATTTTATTACAGCGTTCTGTTTCTGCTCTACTCGTAATACACCATGCTGAGGGGTAGGGGTAGGGGTAGGCCTAGAGGACGTGGACGCGGGCGAGGACGCGGAGGCCCAAGTCAGGGTGTGGGCACAGGCCGAGCTCCTGATCCAGGTGTTTCGCAGCCGACTGCTGCGGGATTAGGAGAGAGGCACGTTTCTGGCGTCCCCAGATTAATCTCACAATTAATGGGTCCGTGCGGTAGACCTTTATTAGAAAATGAGCAGTGTGAGCAGGTCCTGTCATGAATGGCAGAAAGTGCATCCAGCAATCTATCGACCACCCAGAGTTCTACGCCGTCCACTGCTGCAACTCTGAATCCTCTGGCTGCTGCTCCTCCTTCCTTCCAGCCTCCTCACTCCATTACAATGACACATTCTGAGGAGCAGGCAGACTCCCAGGAACTGTTCTCGGGCCCCTTCCCAGAATGGGCAGCAATGGTTCCTCTCCCACCGGAGGAGTTTGTCGTGACCGATGCCCAACCTTTGGAAAGTTCCCGGGGTCCGGGGGATGAGGCTGGGGACTTCCGGCAACTGTCTCAAGAGCTTTCAGTGGGTGAGGAGGACGATGACGATGAGACACAGTTGTCTATCACTCAATTAGTAGTAATTGCAGTAAGTCCGAGGGAGGAGCGCACAGAGGATTCGGAGGAAGAGCAGCTGGACGATGAGGTGACTGACCCCACCTGCTTTGCTAAGCCTACTGAGGACAGGTCTTCAGAGGGGGAGGCAAGTGCAGCAGGGGTAGAGGCAGGGCCAGACCGAATAATCCATCAACTGTTTCCCAAAGCGCCACCTCGCGCCATGCCACCCTGCAGAGGCCGAGGTGCTCAAAGTTCTGGCAGTTTTTCACTGAGAGTGCAGACGACCGACGACCGACGAACAGTGGTGTGCAACCTTTGTCGCGCCAAGATCAGCCGGGGAGCCACCACCAACAGCCTCACCACCACCAGCATGCACAGGCATATGATGGCCAAGCACCCCACAAGGTGGGACGAAGGCCGTTCACCGCCTCCGGTTTGCACCACTGCCTCTCCCCCTGTGCCCCAACCTGCCACTGAGATCCAACCCCCCTCTGAGGACACAGGCACTACTGTCACCTGGCCTGCACCCACACCCTCACCTCCGCTGTCCTCGGCCCCATCCACCAATGTCTCTCAGCGCACCGTCCAGCCGTTGCTAGCGCAAGTGTTTGAGCGCGAGCGCAAGCGCAAGTACGCCGCCACGCACCAACACGCTCAAGCGTTAAACGTGCACATAGCCAAATTGATCAGCCAGGAGATGCTGCTGTATAGGCTTGTGGAAACGGAGGCTTTCAAAAGCATGATGGCGGCGGCGGCCCCGCGCTACTCGGTTCCCAGTCGGCACTACTTTTCCCGATGTGCCGGCCCAGCCCTGCACGACCACGTCTCCCGCAACATTGTACGCGCCCTCACCAACGCGGTTACTGCCAAGGTCCACTTAACAACGGACACGTGGACAAGCACAGGCGGGCAGGGCCACTATATCTCCCTGACGGCACATTGGGTAAATTTAGTGGAGGCTGGGACCAAGTCAGATCCTGGGACAGCTCACATCCTACCCACCCCCAGAATTGCGGGCCCCAGCTTGGTGCTGGTATCTGCGGCGGTGTATGCTTCCTCCACTAAACCACCCTCCTCCTCCTCCTACGCAACCTCTGTCTCGCAATCAAGATGTGTCAGCGGCAGCAGTCGGTGTCGCGCGGCGTGGCAGCACAGCGGTGGGCAAGCGTCAGCAGGCCGTGCTGAAACTACTCAGCTTAGGAGAGAAGAGGCACACGGCCCACGAACTGCTGCAGGGTCTGACAGAGCAGATCAACCGCTGGCTTTCGCCGCTGAGCCTCCAACCGGGCATGGTCGTGTGTGACAACGGCCGTAACCTGGTGGCGGCTCTGTAGCTCGGCAGCCTCACGCACGTGCCATGCCTGGCCCACGTCTTTAATTTGGTGGTTCAGCGCTTTCTGAAAAGCTCCCCACGCTTGTCAGACCTGCTCGGAAAGGTGCGCCGGCTCAGCGCACATTTCCGCAACTCCAAGACGGACGCTGCCACCCTGCGCACCCTGCAACATCGGTTTAATCTGCCAGTGCACCGACTGCTGTGCGACGTGCCCACACGGTGGAACTCTACGCTCCACATGTTGGCCAGGCTCTATCTGAAAAGCCCTCATTAGCAATGCATACCTAAGCTAAGCACCACACTACCTCCAACAAAGCACAATCACTGCCTGCATGACACTCCGCTGCCACTTCTCCTGGGTTACATGCTGCCCCCCCCCCCCCCCCGCACGACCCAGTGTCCACAGCGCACACCAAAGTGTCCCTGCGCAGCCTTCAGCTGCCCTCATGCCACAACGCCCTCATGTCTATTTATAAGTGCGTCTGCCATGAGGAGGAACCGCAGGCACACACTGCAGAGGGTTGGCACGGCTAGGCAGCAACCCTCTTTAAAAGGGGTGGAGCGATAGCCCACAATGCTGTACAGAAGCAATGAGAAATATAATCCTGTGCCACCTCCATCAGGAGCTGCACACGTGGGCATAGCAATGGGGAAACTATGTGCCACACACTATTCATTCTGTCAAGGTGTCTGCATGCCCCAGTCAGATCGGGGTTTTTTATAAATAGTCACAGGCAGGTACAACTCCACAATGGGAATTCCGTGTGCACCCACAGCATGGGTGGCTCCCTGGAACCCACCGGCTGTACATAAATGTATCCCATTGCAGTGCCCTGGACAGCACAGCTAATGTCAGATTAAATGCAGGTGGGCTTCGGCCCACACTGCATGCCCCAACCTGACCGGGGTTTTTAATTCATAGACACAGGCAGGTACAACTCCCTATTGTGAAGTCCCTGTGGACCGACAGCATGGGTGGGTGCCAGGAAGCCACCGGCGTTACATAAATATATCCCATTGCATTGCCCATCACAGCTGAGGTAATGTCATGTTTAATGCAGGTGGGCTTCGGCCCACACTGCATGCCCCAGTCAGACTGGGGTTCTTTAGAAGTGGACACATTCAGTGACAACTCTGTGGGGACCGACAGCATGGGTGGGTCCCAGGAAGCCACCGGCAGTACATAAATATATCCCATTGCAGTGCCCTGGACAGCAAAACTAACGTCAAGTTCAAAGCAGGTGGGCTTCGGCCCACACTGCATGCCCCAGTCAGATTGGGGTTCTTTAGAAGTGGACACATGCAGTTACAACTCCGTGTGGACAGACAGCATGGGTGGCTCCCTGGAACCCACCGGCGGTACATAAATATATCCCATTGCAGTGCCCAGCACAGCTGAGGTAATGTCAGGTTTAATGCAGGTGGGCTTCGTCCCACACTGCATGCCCCAGTCAGACTGGGGTTCTTTAGAAGTGGACACATGCAGTTACAACTCCGTGTGGACCGACAGCATGGATGGGTACCAGGAATCCACCGGCGGTACATAAATATATCCCATTGCAGTGCCCTGGACAGCAAAGCTAACGTCAGGTTTAATGCAGGTGGGCTTCGGCCCACACTGCATGCCCCAGTCAGACTGGGGTTCTTTAGACGTGGACACATGCAGTTACAACTCCGTGTGGACCGACAGCATGGGTAGCTCCCTGGAACCCACCGGCGGTACATAAATATATCCCACTGCAGTGCCCAGCACAGCTGAGGTAATGTGATGTTTAATGCAGGTGGGCTTTGGCCCACATTGCATGCCCCAGTCAGACTGGGGTTCTTTAGAAGTGGACACATGCAGTTACAACTCCGTGTGGACTGACAGCATGGATGGGTCCCAGGAAGCCACCGGCGGTCCATAAATACATCCCATTGCAGTGCCCAGGACAGCTGAGGTAATGTCATGTTTAATGCAGGTGGGCTTCGGCCCACACTGCATGCCCCAGTCACACTGGGGTTCTTTAGAAGTGGACACATGCAGTTACAACTCCGTGTGGACCGACAGCATGGGTGGGTCCCAGGAAGCCACCGGCGGTACATAAATATACCCCATTACAGTGCCCAGCACACCTGAGGTAATGTCAGGTTTAATGCAGGTGGGCTAAAAATTAGTAGGATTACACTTTAGGCGAGGGCCCAAAAAAATTGTTGTACCAACAGTACTAATGTACCGCAGAAAAATTGGCCATGCCCAACCAAGAGGGCAGGTGAAACCCATTAATCGCTTTGGTTAATGTGGCTTAATTTGTAACTAGGCCTGTAGGCAGCCCAGTTAAAATAAAAATTGGTTCAGGTGCAAGTTTCAACGCTTTAATGAGCATTGAAACGTATAAACATTGTTTACAAAAATTATATGACTGAGCCTTGTGGGCCTAAGAAAAATTGCCCGTTCGGCGTGATTACGTGCGGTTTCAGGAGGAGGATGATGAATATAATACACAGATTGATGAAGTTAAAAGGTCCCCGTTTTTGATGGTGATAGAGAACGATGCTTCCATCCGCGGGTGCAGCCTACGTATTGTTTAGGTATCGCTGCTGTCCGCTGGTGGAGAAGAGAAGTCTGGGGAAATCCAGGCTTTGTTCATCTTTATGAGTGTAAGCCTGTCGGCACTGTCGGTTGGCAGGCGGGTACGCTTATCCGTGATGATTCCCCCAGCCGCACTAAACAGCCTCTCTGGCAAGACGCTAGCCGCAGGACAAGCAAGCACCTACAGGGCATAGAGCACGAGTTCAGGCCATGTGTCCAGCTTCGACACCCAGTAGTTGTAGGGGGGAGAGGCGTCACGGAGAACGGTCGTGCGATCGGCTACGTACTCCTTCACCATCCTTTTACAGTGCTCCCGCCGACTCAGCCTTGACTGGGGAGCGGTGACACAGTCTTGCTGGGGAGCCAGAAAGCTGTCAAAGGCCTTAGAGAGTGTTCCCCTGCCTGTGCTGTACATGCTGCCTGATCTCCGTGCCTCCCCTGCTACCTGGCCCTCGGAACTGCGCCTTCTGCCACTCGGGTATGAGAGTGGAAAGGTTCTCCTTATACCGTGGGTCGAGCAGTGTGTACACCCAGTAATCCGTAGTGGCCAGAATGCGTGTAACGCGAGGGTCACGAGAAAGGCATCCTAACATGAAGTCAGCCATGTGTGCCAGGGTACCTGTATGCAACACATGGCTGTCCTCACTAGGAAGATCACTTTCAGGATCCTCCTCCTCAGGCTATACACGCTGAAAGGATGACAGGCAAGCAGCATGGGTACCCTCAGCAGTGGGCCAAGCTGTCTCTTCCCCCTCCTCCTCATCCTCCTCATGCTCCTCCTCCTCAACGCGCTGAGATATAGACATGAGGGTGCTCTGACTATCCAGCGACATACTGTCTTCCCCCGCCTCTGTTTCCGAGCGCAAAGCGTCTGCCTTTATGCTTTGCAGGGAACTTCTCAAGAGGCATAGCAGAGGAATGGTGACGCTAATGATTGCAGCATCCCCGATCACCATCTAGGTAGACTCCTCAAAGTTTCCAAGGACCTGGCAGATGTCTGCCAACCAGGCCCACTCTTCTGTAAAGAATTGAGGAGGCTGACTCCCACTACGCCGCCCATGTTGGAGTTGGCATTCCACTATAGCTCTACACTGCTCATAGAGTCTGGCCAACATGTGGAGCGTAGAGTTCCACCATGTGGGCACGTCGCACAGCAGTCGGTGCACTGGCAGATTAAACCGATGTTGCAGGGTGGCAGCGTCCGTGTGAGACTTGCGGAAATGTGCGCTGAGCCGGCGCACCTTTCCGAGCAGGTCTGACAAGCGTGGGTAGCTTTTCAGAAAGCGCTGAACCACCAAATTAAAGACGTGGGCCAGGCATGGCACGTGCGTGAGGCTGCTGAGCTGCAGAGCCGCCACTAGGTTTCGGCCGTTGTCACACAAGACCATGCCCGGTTGGAGGCTCAGCGGCGCAAGCCAGCGGTCGGTCAGCTCTGTCAGACCCTGCATCAGTTTGTGGGCCGTGTGCCTCTTCTCTCCTAAGCTGAGTAGTTTCAGCACAGCCTGCTGACGCTTAGCCACCGCTGTGCTGCCACGCCGCGCGACACCAACTGCTGGCGACATGCTGCTGCTGACACATCTTGATTGTGAGACAGAGGTTGCGTTGGAGGAGGAGGGTGGTTTAGTGGAGGAAGCATACACCGCCGCAGATACCAGCACCGAGCTGGGGCCCGCAATTCTGGGGGTGGGTAGGACGTGAGTGGTCTCAGGCTCTGACTCGGTCCCAGCCTCCACTAAATTCACCCAATGTGCCGTCAGGGAGATATAGTGGCCCTGCCCGCCTGTGCTTGTCCACGTGTCCGTTGTTAAGTGGACCTTGGCAGTAACCGCGTTGGTGAGGGCGCGTACAATGTTGCGTGAGACGTGGTCGTGCAGGGCTGGGGCGGCACATCGGGAAAAGTAGTGGCGACTGGGAACCGAGTAGCGTGGGGCTGCCGCCGCCATCATGTTTTTGAAAGCCTTTGTTTCCACAAGCCTATACGGCAGCATCTCCAGGCTGATCAATTTGGCTATGTGCACGTTTAACGCTTGAGCGTGCAGGTGCTTGGCGGCATACTTGCACTTGCGCTCAAACACTTGCGCTAGTGACGGCTGGACGCTGCGCTGAGAGACGTTGCTGGATGGGGCCGAGGACAGCGGAGGTGAGGGTGTGGGTGCAGGCCAGGAGACGGTAGTGCCTGTGTCCTCAGAGGGGGGTTGGATCTCAGTGGCAGGTTGGGGCACAGGGGGAGAGGCAGTGGTGCAAATCGGAGGCGGTGAGCGGCGTTCGTCCCACCTTGTGGAGTGCTTGGCCATCATATGCCTGCGCATGCTGGTGGTGGTGAGGCTGGTGGTGGTGGCTCCCCGGCTGATCTTGGCGTGACAAAGGTTGCACACCACTGTTCGTCGGTCGTCTGCACTCTCAGTGAAAAACTGCCAGACCTTTAAGCACCTCGGCCTCTGCAGGGTGGCATGGCACGAGGTGGCGCTTTGGGAAACAATTGATGGATTATTCGGTCTGACCCTGCCTCTACCCCTGGCCACCGCACTGCCTCTTCCAACCTGCCCTGCTGCTGCACTTGCATCCCCCTCTGAAGACCTGTCCTCAGCAGGCTTAGCAAAGCAGGTGGGGTCAGTCACCTCATCGTCCTGCTGCTCTTCCTCCGAATCCTCTGTGCGCTCCTCCCTCGGACTTACTGCAATTACTACTACCTGAGTGATAGACAACTGTGTCTCATCGTCATCGTCCTCCTCACCCACTGAAAGCTCTTGAGACAGTTGCCGGAAGTCCCCAGCCTCATCCCCTGGACCCCGGGAACTTTCCAAAGGTTGGGCATTGGGCAAACTCCTCCGGTGGGAGAGGAACCATTGCTGCCCATTCTGGACAGGGGCCCGAGAACAGTTCCTGGGAGTCTGCCTGCTCCTCAAAATGTGTCATTGTAATGAAGTGAGGAGGCTGGGAGGAAGGAGGAGCAGCAGCCACAGGATTCAGAGTTGCAGCAGTGGACGGCGTAGAACTCTGGGTGGTCGATAGATTGTTGGATGCACTTTCTGCCATCCACGACAGGACCTGCTCACACTGCTCATTTTCTAATAAAGGTCTACCGCGTGGACCCATTAATTGTGAGATGAATGTGGGGACGCCAGAAACGTGCCTCTCTCCTAATCCCGCAGCAGTCGGCTGCGAAACACCTGGATCAGGAGCTCGGCCTGTGCCCACACCCTGACTTGGGCCTCCGCGTCCTCGCCCGCGTCCACGTCCTCTAGGCCTACCCCTACCCCTCAGCATGGTGTATTACGAGTAGAGCAGAAACAGAACGCTGTAATAAAATGTGCCGCTTATTGGCCTGTGGTTGGAGGCTGACTTCACTTACAGAACGCACAGCAGGATGACGGCGGTGATGAAACGGGCAACGCAGAGCCAGGAAACACTTTTGCACACGCCTGTAGTGAGACGTAGGTGCGTATGACTGAGCTAGTGGAATTCACAGCGCAGAAGCAGTCAAGTGTCCAAAGGCCACTAGTAGGCCTTAAGTATTTTGCTTCAATTTTTTGAAAGGCAGAGCTGAGACAGCAGACAGATACTGTAGGCAGCGTATATATGTATACTGTTTCAATGTGGACAGGATGACGGCGGTGATGTAACGGGCAACGCAGAGCCAGGAAACACTTTTGCACAAGCCTGCTGTAATGCTTAGCTGCGTATTAATTAGGACTACTACCCCCAGCAGACACGCAGTACACTGAGGACGGTCACAAGCAGCCTAAATATATTTTTTTTTTCCCAAATTTGTTTGAAAAAGCCCACTGCCTATAGACAGTATATCTCTTTCCCTGTACCACTGTCCCTGCCTCACCAGTACTGGCCCTATACTATACTATGTACAATGACTGCAGACTGAGGACGCAATGCTCTGCACGCCCGGAAAAAAAAATGTGCAACACTGCTAAAAGCATCCTCAACAGTACTGCACATGGTCAGATGTGGCCCTAAGAAGGACCGTTGGGGTTCTTTAAGCCTAAAATAACTCCTAACACTCTCCCTATAGCAGCAGCAGCATCAATAGCACTTTCCCTGATCTATGTCAGAATGCATCTGTGGCGAGCTGCGGGCGGGGCAGATTTAAATACTCGGGTGACACCTGATCTCCCCAGCCACTCACTGCAGGGAGGTGGCATAGGGCTGGAATGTCACAGGGGGAAGTTGTAATGCCTTCCCTGTGTTTCTATTGGCCAGAAAAGCGCACTAATGTATCAGAGATGAAAGTGAAAGTAACTCAAACATCGCGTGGCGCTCGCCTCTAGTAACGAGCATCTCGAACACGCTAATACTCGAACGAGCATCAAGCTCGGACGAGTACGTTCGCTCATCTCTACCCATTACCTTTTCCTATTTATGACATAATCAATGCTCGTGCTAAATTTCAAGTTTCTATGACATTGGGAAGTGACAAAATTAGATTCCGTACGTAAAATTTGAATCCTAATTTTTTGGCGCTTAGAATTGAATAATCGAGTTGAGACCTAGTATATTTTCCTATTTATGACATAATCAATGCTCATGCCAAATTTCATGTTTCTACGACATTGGGAAGTGAGAGAATTGGTGGCAATGATGGAAATCAAACGATCTACGTGGGGGGGGGGGCGTAACTGTCGACGCTCGCACGCGCGCCATTTATCATAGGATAGTTGTGCTATGCCTATAATCTTCCCAGGAGTGTACTAAACAATTTCCCAAAGTTTCAAGGCGATCGGATGAATGGTGTAGTAGCGCATAAAGGACAAACAGACAGACACACAGACACGCAGACAGACACGCATACATTCAATTTTATATATAAAGATTATTCTATTGTGTTTATACGACTGAGGTACTAGTTTTCCTGCAAGTTCTTCCCCTGATGCTCTCCCTGTGTTCCTTGAAGACACTACCAGGGATATGTGTATGGATATAATAAAAGGAGCCCTTGGACTGGCAGCGTGGACGCCAGTCACCCGACGGGCATTGCACATCAGGTGGGTCCTAATTTTCCCAAACACTAATTGATCTACTATCCATTGATCAGAGCGCTTATCCATTCTTTGTTGCCAAAGAACTGTTGACGGCTGAAGTCAGACAAGATTGTGTGTTGCAATAGTCCAACTGCGGGTAGCCCTTTGCCTCAGAAATCTTATACACGTATCTTGCATGACCTAAGTGCTGAACTTGGTAGTCCAATGCTTACCAACTAATTAGTCAGATTTACATCCACTGCTAGTAAAAGGCTGAAAAACTGCACTCACACTTTCAGCTTTCACACTCAGCCACACTCATGTGGCAGAGGTCCAGTTTGGGCTACCAGCTAACCAGCATTGTGAGGTAATGATACTGCTTGATCGTCACCCATCTTTCTGTGTCAGTTTGCCACCCTTCAGGTCTCAGGAAAGTTGACTTGACCTAGGCAGCTGGTTAAGTGCATTTGCTGCTAAGTACACCTCATCAATATTCATTCCACTGCTGTTCACACCTGTGAATTTTTGATGTCACTTGCTCTTTCTGGGACCAGCAAGGAAACCCTTTGTTGTGATGTTAACAAAGTTACAATTGGATGTCAATTACTATGTCCGCCAAGCACTGTATCCACTATACACAACCCAGACTTGCAGCAAACAGCCTTTATACTGTAATAATCAGAGGAGGTATTAAAAACGAGTATTATGGGTCATCTGAAGGTCTCAGAGCAGCAGCAGTTATATTTTTAGAACCATGAGTGTACCGTGGACCCAGTGCATTTTCTTCTGTCACAGTGTGACCACCAGAACGTATAGAATCACATATCGGAGTAGCTGATTATCTGTTGCCTATCAAATTTGGTATCTACAAGTAGGTGGATTCATGATATTAAACATGGTGGTCACAGCTTCCTATTGGAGAGCCTACTTGGGAAATATGGTCAAAATATTAAGGTGAGCTTCTATCCAGAAGATCTGCGCATATACTCAATCACCCATCAATGATGTAAAAAGATTATCCTTTTTTGTTTTCATACTGTTTGATGTGTATTTATATGCTTCTTACCCCCCGTTTGTAAATACAGTAAAACCTCTGCTAATGTTAGTAATCCGTCCAAAAGCAATCGGCTTTACCTGAAACAGTTGCTAATCGGGGTAATTATTTTGATAGGAATCAATGTAAATCCAATTAATTTGTTCTAAACATTCCAAAAAAACATGCCAAATCACATTGAAGGGGGAATAAATATAATCCTTAATACCAAAAACAACAACAATAATAAATGAATATAAAGGACTACTGTAAAGAATAAATGAACATTTAAGATGTTATTGAACATGTTACTGTGTTTTATCTGTGGTGTTACATAGGACTGCAGACCACATCTACTACATCATCTGTCCTTAGCGTTATCACTGTGTTCTCTGTGCTGTTACATTGGAGTGCAATTGTACAGTACAGTACTGTACTAGTGTTTTACCCATCTCCGATGATGGAGAAGGGTGGGTTGTATTAGCAGGAGGAGGAGACACCATGCAGGAGATCATGTGGGTTCAGCAGCAATGTCACATAGGCTGGCACACGTCGATGTTATAAAAGGTAACCAATGTTACTACAGGCAAAATTTTGGCAAAAAAATGACCTTACACAAAATCAGTAGTCAGTGCTAGCAGAGGTTTTACTATATATGCATTTGTATATTTTTATCTAAGCACTATTAATTAGAGATGAGCGAGCATACTCGTCCGAGCTTTATGCTCGTTCGAGCATTAGGGTACTCGAGATGCTCATTACTCGAGATGAGTACCACGCGATGTTCGAGTCACTTTCATTTCCTTCCCTGAGAAATTTGCGCGCTTTTCTGGCCAATAGAAACACAGGGAAGGTATTACAACTTCCTCCTGTGACATTCCAGCCCTATACCACCCCCCTGCAGTGAGTGGCTGGGGAGATCAGGTGACACCCGAGTATTAAAATCTGCCCCGCCCGCGGCTCACCACAGATGCATTCTGACAGAGATCAGGGAAAGTGCTGTCTTGCTGTAGCTGCTATAGGGAGAGTGTTAGGTGTTATATTCGTCTTCAAGAACCCCAACGGTCCTTCTTAGGGCCACATCTGACCGTGTGCAGTACTGTTGAGGCTGCTGGGAGCAGTGTTGCACAATTTTTTTTTTTTGTATATCGGGCGTGCAGACCATGGCGTCCTCAGTCTGCAGTCATTTTACAGAGTATAGGTGAAGTACTGGTGAGGCAGGGACAGTGGGAAAGGTGAAAGAGATATACTGGCTATATAGGCAGTGTGGTTGTCCCCAAAAAGTTTAAAAATATACTATATTCGGCCTGCCTGTCACTGCCTCCAGTTTACTGCGTCTCTGCTGGGGGTAGTAGTTGGTGAATTAATACCCAGCCTTGCGCATAATTCTTTCCTGCCTCTGCTGTGCGTTACCTACGTGAAGTCAGCCTCCAACAGTGAAATCGAAATACAGTGTATATCGCAGGCAGTGTGGTTGTTCCCAAAAAGTTTAAAAATATACTATATTCGGCCTGCCTGTCACTGCCTTCAGTTTACTGCCTCTCTGCTGGGGGTAGTAGTTGGTGAATTAATACCCAGCCTTGCGCATAATTCTTTCCTGCCTCTGCTGTGCGTTACCTACGCGAAGTCAGCCTCCAACCACAGGCCAATAAGCGGCACATTTAATTACAGCGTTCTGTTTCTGCTAATCTCGTAATACACCATGCTGAGGGGTAGGGGTAGGCCTAGAGGACGTGGACGGGGGCGAGGATGCGGAGGCCCAAGTCAGGGTGTGGGCACAGGCTGAGCTCCTGATCCAGGTGTATCGCAGCCGACTGCTGCGGGATTAGGAGAGAGGCAAGTTTCTGGGGTCCCCAGATTCATCGCACAATTAATGGTTCCACGCGGTAGACCTTTATTAGAAAATGAGCAGTGTGAGCAGGTCCTGTCGTGGATGGTAGAAAGTGCATCCACCAATCTATCGACCACACAGTCTTCTACGCCGTCCACAGCTGCAACTCTGAATCCTCTGGCTGCTGCTCCTCCTTCCTCCCAGCCTCCTCACTCCATTACAATGACACATTCTGAGGAGCAGGCAGACTCCCAGGAACTGTTCTCGGGCCCCTGCCCAGATTGGGCAGCAATGGTTCCTCTCCCACCGGAGGAGTTTGTCGTGACCGATGTCCAACCTTTGGAAATTTCCCGGGGTTCGGGGGATGAGGCTGGGGACTTCCGGCAACTGTCTCAAGAGCTTTCAGTGGGTGAGGAGGACGATGAAGATGAAACACAGTTGTCTATCAGTGAGGTAGTAGTAATTGCAGTAAGTCCGAGGGAGGAGCGCACAGAGGATTCGGAGGAAGAGCCGCTGGACGATGAGGTGACTGACCCCACCTGCTTTGCTTAGCCTACTGAGGACAGGTCTTCAGAGGGGAGGCAAGTGCAGCAGCAGGGCAGGTTGGAAGAGGAAGTGCGGTGGCCAGGGGTAGAGGCAGGGCCAGACCGAATAATCCACCAACTGTTTCCCAAAGCGCCCCCTCGTACCATGCCACCCTGCAGAGGCCGAGGTGCTCAAAGGTGTGGCAGTTTTTCACTGAGAGTGCAGACGACTGACGAACTGTGGTGTGCAACGTTTTTCACGCCAAGATCAGCCAGGGAGCCACCACCAGCCTCACCACCACCAACATGCGCAGGCATATGATGGCCAAGCACCTCACAAGGTGGGACGAAGGCCATTCACCGCCTCCGGTTTGCACCACTGCCTCTCCCCCTGTGCCCCAATCTGCCACTGAGATCCAACCACCCTCTCAGGACACAGGCAGTACCGTCTCCCGGCCTGCACCCACACCCTCACCTCTGCTGTCCTCGGCCCCATCCAGCAATGTCTCTCAGCGCAGCGTCCAGCCGTCGCTAGCGCAACAGTTTGAGCGCAAGCGCAAGTACGCTGCCACGCACCCGCACGCTCAAGCGTTAAACGTGCACATAGCCAAATTGATCAGCCTGGAGATGCTGCTGTATAGGCTTGTGGAAACGGAGGCTTTCAAAAACATGATGGTGGCGGCGGCCCCGCGCTACTCGGTTCCCAGTCGCCACTACTTTTCCCGATGTGCCGTCCCAGCCCTGCACGACCACGTCTCCCGCAACATTGTACGCACCCTCACCAACGCGGTTACTGGCAAGGTCCACTTAACAACGGACACGTGGACAAGCACAGGCAGGCAGAGCCACTATATCTCCCTGACGGCACATTGGGTGAATTTAGTGGAGGCTGGGACCGAGTCAGAGCCTGGGACCGCTCACGTCCTACCCACCCCCAGAATTGCGGGCCCCAGCTCGGTGCTGGTATCTGCGGCGGTGTATGCTTCCTCCACTAAACCACCCTCCTCCTCCTCCTACTCCTACACAACCTCTGTCTCGCAATCAAGATGTGTCAGCAGCAGCATGTCGCCAGCAGTCGGTGTCGCGCGGTGTGGCAGCACAGCGGTGGGCAAGCATCAGCAGGCTGTGCTGAAACTACTCAGCTTAGGAAAGAAGAGGCACACGGCCCACGAACTGCTGCAGGGTCTGACAGAGCAGGCCGACCGCTGGCTTTCGCCGCTGAGCCTCCAACCAGGCATGCTCGTGTGTGACAACGGCCGTAACCTGGTGGCGGCTCTGCAGCTCGGCAGCCTCACGCACATGCCATGCCTGGCCCACATCTTTAATTTGGTGGTTCAGCGCTTTCTGAAAAGCTACCCACGCTTGTCAGACCTGCTCGGAAAGGTGCGCCGGGTCAGCGCACATTTCCGCAAGTCCAACACGGACGCTGCCACCCTGCAGACCCTGCAACATCGGTTTAATCTGCCAGTGCACCGACTGCTGTGCGACGTGCCCACACAGTGGAACTCTACGCTCCACATGTTGGCCAGGCTTTATGAGCAGCGTAGAGCTATAGTGGAATACCAACTCCAACATGGGCAGCGTAGTGGGAGTCAGCCTCCTCAATTATTTACAGAAGAGTGGGCCTGGTTGGCAGACATCTGCCAGGTCCTTGGAAACTTCGAGGAGTCTACGCAGATGGTGAGCGGCGATGCTGCAATCATTAGCGTCACCATTCCTCTGCTATGCCTCTTGAGAAGTTCCCTGCAAAGCATAAAGGCAGAAGCTTTGCGCTCGGAAACGGAGGCGGGGAAAGACAGTATGTCGCTGGATAGTCAGAGCACCCTCATGTCTATATCTCAGCGCGTTAAGGAGGAGGAGGAGGAGCATGAGGAGGATGAGGAGGAGAGGGAAGAGACAGCTTGGCCCACTGCTGAGGGTACCCATGTTGCTTGCCTGTCATCCTTTCAGCGTGTATGGCCTGAGAAGGAGGAGGAGGATCCTGAAAGTGATCTTCCTAGTGAGGACAGCCATGTGTTGCGTACAGGTACCCTGGCACACATGGCTGACTTCATGTTAGGATGCCTTTCTCGTGACCCTCGCGTTACACGCATTCTGGCCACTACTGATTACTGGGTGTACACACTGCTCGATCCACGGTATAAGGAGAGCCTTTCCACTCTCATTCCCGAAGAGGAAAGGGGTTCGAGAATGATGCTATACCACAGGGCGCTGGTGGACAAACTGATGGTAAACTTCCCATCCGACAGCGCTAGTGGCCAAAGGCGCATTTCCGCGGCCCAGGTAGCAGGGGAGGCGCAGAGATCAGGCAGCATGTACAGCGCAGGCAGGGGAACACTCTCTAAAGCCTTTGACAGCTTTATGGCTCCCCAGCAAGACTGTGTCACCGGTCCCCAGTCAAGGCTGAGTTGGCGGGAGCACTGTAAAAGGATGGTGAGGGAGTACGTAGCCGATCGCGCGACGATCCTCCATGACGCCTCTGCTCCCTACAACTACTGGGTGTCGAAGCTGGACACGTGGCCTGAACTCGCGCTGTATGCCCTGGAGATGCTTGCTTGTCCTGCGGCTAGCGTCTTGTCAGAGAGGGTGTTTAGTGCGGCTGGGGGAATCATCATGGATAAGCGTACCCGCCTATCAACCGACAGTGCCGACAGACTTACACTCATAAAGATGAACAAAGCTTGGATTTCCCCAGACTTCTCTTCTCCACCAGCGGACAGCAGCGGTACCTAAACAATACGTAGGCTGCACCCGCGGATGGAAGCATCGTTCTCTATCACCATAAAAAACGGGGACCTTTTTGCTTCATCAATCTGTGTATTATATTCATCGTCCTCCTCCTGCTCCTCCTCCTGAAACCTCACGTAATCACGCCGAACGGGCAATTTTTCTTAGGCCCACAAGGCTCAGTCATATTACTTTTGTAAACAATGTTTATACGTTTCAATTCTCATTAAAGCGTTGAAACTTGCACCTGAAACAATTTTTATTTTAACTGGGCTGCCTCCAGGCCTAGTTACCAATTAAGCCACATTAACCAAAGCGATTAATGGGTTTCACCTGCCCTCTTGGTTGGGCATGGGCAATTTTTCTGAGGTACATTAGTACTGTTGGTACACCAATTTTTTTGGGCCCTCGCCTACAGTGTAATCCTACTAATTTTTATGGGCTTCGCCTGCACTCATGCTACAGCAAGGTGTGTGGGGTTGGCCTACACTTTTGCTACATAAATGTAACTGGGGCCTTGTCTATACTGCAACTACTGAAATGTGAAAGAGACTGTTATCTCCCTAAACTGCTGCAACGGAAATGTTACTGTGGCCTGTCTTGACTGCTACTACTACTGAAATGGAACTAATACTGTGCTCCCCCTATACTGCTGCTTCGGAATTGTTACTGGGGCTTGTCTTGAGTGCTACTATTACTGAAATGGAACTAAGACTGCGCTCCCCCTATACTGCTGCTTCAGAATTGGAACTGGGGCCTGTCTTGAGTGCTACTATTACTGAAATGGAACTAAGACTGCGCTCCCCCTATACTGCTGCTTCGGAATTGTTCCTGGGGCCTGTCTTGAGTGCTACTATTACTGAAATGGAACTAAGACTGTGCTCCCCCTATACTGCTGCTTCGGAATTGTTACTGGGGCCTTTCTTGAGTGCTACTATTACTGAAATGGAACTAAGACTGTGCTCCCCCTATACTGCTGCTTCAGAATTGTTACTGGGGCCTGTCTTGAGTGCTACTATTACTGAAATGGAACTAAGACTGTGCTCCCCCTATACTGCTGCTTTGGAATTGTTACTGGGGTCTGTCTGGACTGCTACTACTACTGAAATGGAACTAATACTGTGCTCCCCCTATAATGCTGCTAGTGATATGTTACTGGGGCCTGTCCCTAATTCTACCGCTGAAATGTTACTAATTCTGGGCTCTGCCTATACTGCTGCTAATGCTATGTCACTGGGGCGTGGAAACGGAGGCTTCCCAAAGACATGATGGCGGCGAGGCCGTTTCCCACCAACGCGGTTACTGTTAAGGTGCATATAACCACGGACACATGGACAGGACACGTAGTGCCTCAAAAACATCCCCCTCCTCCTCCAACAATGAAAACATTCTTGGCAAATATCTTTGCATTGGTCCGCCTGGTGGCAGTCCAAGAATTTCACCTTTAATGACACAACAAGAGAGACCCCCCGCCACGGCCCACTTAATCCTGGCCACATTCCGAAAACCAACTAAATAAAACCGCGCTACTAGGTCCGCAGTCGCCACCACATTCCCACCAAAGCGGTTACTGTTAAGGTACATATTACCAGTCTGACTGGGGCATGCACTGTGGGCCGAAGCACACCTGTATTGTATGTGATGTTAGCTCTGCTGAGCAGGGCACTGCAATGGGATACATTTATGTACCGCCGATGGGTTCCAGGGAGCCTCCCATGCTGTGGGTCCACAGGGACTTCACATTAGGGATTTGTACCTGCCAGTGTCTATGTATTAAAAACCCCGGTCAGACTGGGGTATGCAGTGTGGGCCGAAGCCCACCTGCATTTAATCAGACGTTACCTCAGCTGTGCTGGGCAATGCAATGGGATATATTTATGTACCGCCGGTGGCTTCCTGGGACCCACCCATGCTGTCGGTCCACATGGAGTTGTAACTGCATGTGTCTACTTATAAAGAACCCCAGGCTGACTGGGGCATGCAGTGTGGGCCGAAGCCCACCTGCATTAAACCTGACGTTACCTCAGCTGTGCTGGGCACTGCAATGGGATTTATTTATGTACCGCCGGTGGGTTCCAGGGAGCCACCCATGCTGTGGGTCCACAGGGACTTCACATAGGGGATTTGTACCTGCCTGTGTCTATGAATTAAAAACCCCAGTCAGGTTGGGGCATGCAGTGTGGGCCGAAGCCCACCTGCATTTAATCTGACGTTAGCTCTGCTGTCCAGGGCACTGCAATGGGATACATTTATGTACAGCCGGTGGGTTCCAGGGAGCCACCCATGCTGTGGGTGCACACGGAATTCCCATTGCGGAGTTGTACCTGCCTGTGACTATTTATAAAAAACCCCGGTTTGACTGAGGCATGCAGTGTGGGTCGAAGCCCACCTGTATTTAATCTGACGTTAGCTCTACTATCCGGGGCACTGCATTGGGACAAACTACGGGAGCAATACAGCGCTAATGAGACGTACACAGCTACGCTAGCATAGGAGTCCGCTGTAGGCCCGCGATTGCTGAGGGTTTGTGCAGAGGCCTATGTCGTGGGCGTGATGCAAGTCTACCATGTTTGGTCACTCAGATCAATTTTTGCTCATGTCTTGGGCTTCCTAGCACCCCCCTATGCTG
Organism: Eleutherodactylus coqui; assembly: GCF_035609145.1. Taxonomy (NCBI): domain Eukaryota; kingdom Metazoa; phylum Chordata; class Amphibia; order Anura; family Eleutherodactylidae; genus Eleutherodactylus; species Eleutherodactylus coqui. The sequence continues at coordinate 31,152,208 of NC_089843.1, forward strand.
TTGGTGCAAACTTAGTTTCCATCGTGGTGTTTGACCTGTCTGGCACAAAGGCACTGACTGACTTGGGTAGAGGGCAGAGCGCTGACGGCTTTCCCATTGCAGTGTGGATTGAGCTTGATAGGGGTCAATCATATTTTAATAACCTAACATAAGAAAGATAAGGAAACAGTGTAATAAATGTGACATTAGTTATTTGGTTATATAATGTTATGTATTATAGAAATGAAAAATATGTAAAACATTCCGGAAGTTGCTAATAGAATTTGGATATAGAATCATATGTCAAAAGGTATATTCAAGCGTTTATTTGGATGATGACTTTAAAATACTAAATGTATGATTAATTAGATTTTATTCAGCTATCTTACAAGTCTGAACCCTTGACCAGGTACTGAATACTAAGTAGGTGGCTGAACCAGTTTTTATGTGTAAACTAGAAACAATGCCCCCTCTTTTGATGTGCAAATTGTTGAAGATTACATTCTGGTTTGGGAAGAAATGTAATTAAGAATGTACTCAGACAGTACGGAGTCAATCTTTATTATCATATGTAACTGTTTGATGTCCACTTTTTACAGTTTTGCTGATACCTTTTGTTTGGAAGGCTTTTGATTTACAGCCATATTGTAATCTGTTGGAATGTAGACTTGGTCAGCAAAAGTAGATTGAAACTAAGTATCAGGTAACATTTGGAAACGCCTTCTTTCCATCTTGCATAAAAACTAGCAAATGTTCGAAAATAAACTAGAACTCATTCTGATACACTAGACTGTCTGTGTGTAGTGGCTTATTATGGTTCTCACCTATGAGTACTCAATATAATATTTCCTCTTAATTTGGACTCAGGCAACATTCGCATTTGGTCTCCATTGACAGACCCCCGACAGTTTATTTGGCGCCCATTGTGGGGCGGGGACTCCTCTTCACCTGCAGCCGATACCTGACGACACCAACTGCCAACAACCCAGGACCAGGATCACGGGACCCCAGATCTACAAAACACTGGTGTAGGGTAAGCCCTTGACTTGCCATTTTTCAAGCTCTGGGCTCCCCTGACTTGTGTCTACTGTTGACAGAAGGTTAGTCGCTGCATGTGTTACTTTCAGGTTCCTCGCCTCTTTGTGTAGTTTGTTCATGAAACTGTATTAGACGGAAGAACTCACTACTGGGATATTTTCATGCCATGTTGCCTGTAGTAATTGTTGAAATCTGTACGTTGATAGTCTGTGTCATGTTAGCCATAATTTGTTTTTACTGAGTCTGTTATAATATCACCAGAAGTTCCCTTAGAAGAGAGGTCTGGTCTCCCCTAACCCCCCCCCCCCCCCAAGGAGTCCGTAAAACTATTCCAGGACCAGGGACCAGGGGTCCTTAGTTTACTGTGTGATATAAGGTCCTGTTTACTTAGTGATGAATAGTGGGAAATAAATTACCTTCATGGTTGAGAAAAAATAAAAATACAAATCAAAATGGGGTCTGAACAGTCTAAAAAACGTATCTGACTCCCATAGAGAATAAAATAGGGGTCTGTGGGACAAATAAAAAGAGAGAAGGGGGAGACGATTGCAGACAAGCGTATAAAATATATAGACAGATAGGACTTAAAAAGGCGGGAATCTTTAACTATGAGTTCTGGTAACAGTACAGGAAAAAGCATATGAAAGATATCAGAGACGCCGGTTTAGATAAAGGAACAGACAATATGGGAAACGTACAGGGCAAGCAGTATGCCTATATGGAAATCAGCTAGAGAAAGACAAAGAAGGCACGTTAGCTGTGGGAAGAAGGGGTTATCAGAGAAAAGGGAATCCTCTTATAGTTTGTGTTCCTCTGGGACATAAAGTAAGTTCATGCAAAATCTGTGGACAATTATGTGACAAATAACCATTATTGTTTGTCTTGTATGTCTTGTTGTTATGTAAACTAATCTTTGTTGTACGTCTTAGTGTTCTTGTAATGTCTAATTTCTAAGTGTAAGAAAGTTATACCTCATTCACATCTGTGGGGGCTTTTAAGGATATAAGGGTTAAAAATGCAGAAAATGTTGCGCTGTTAGAAGCGCTTAGCAGGTTTTCTTTTCTATGTGTTTAACTATTCGTATCCTCAGAGAAGTATACGTCTTGTAATTACTAATGATTAATGTTGTTTAAAGTCTGAATGTTCTTGCCGCTTTTAATATCTTAGTTATTGTTCTGTTTTATAGAGAAATAAAATTCAGTGTCATAGAAAGGAAGACAGACGTTGATGAAATAAGAAACTTGTAATGAATTACGTGAATTATACAGTCTTAAAAATAGAGAACATAGGGATTTTAAGGTATATTTTTGCTCTTTGTGTAAATGTCAGTTCTGTGATTGGTTGGACGTCTATATCACTGCTAAATGCTGTTAGTATTGTACTGTCTCTGAGAGAATGTTCTGTAGGAGAGACATGCAAACGACCAGCATCAAAGGGGTGGAGCTAGATGATGTAAAAGTACGCAATGTTTCATCCTTCTTTTGTGTATAAAGGAGGGGGTGAGGAGCTTGGGCAGTTAGGAAAAGTTTTTTTTTTCTTCTCAAATTTGATGAGACATTCATGCAGGATCAGATTAACAGTGAATATTTGTACTGATATCTTACAAGCCTTATCTGCATCCATCAAATTTTCACCAGATGGATCGGTACCAGAGATGAGCGAACGTACTTGTCCGAGCTTGATACTCGTTCGAGTATTAGCGTGTTCGGGATGCTCGTTACTCGTAACGAGTACCACGCAATATTCGGGTTACTTTCACTTTCATCTCTGAGACGTTAGCGCGCTTTTCTGGCCAATTGAAAGACAGGGAAGGCATTACAACTTCCCCCTGCGACGTTCAAGCCCTATACCACCCCCCTGCAGTGAGTGCCTGGGGAGATCAGGTGTCACCCGAGTATAAAAATCGGCCCCTCCCGCGGCTCGCCTCAGATGCGTTGTGACATAGCTGAGGGACAGTGGTATCGTGTTGGAGCTGCTATAGGGAGAGCGTTAGGAGTTAGTGTAGGCTTCAAGAACCCCAACGGTCCTTCTTAGGGCCACATCTAACCGTGTGCAGTAGTGTGGAGGCTGCTTTTAGCAGTGTTGCACATTTTTTTTTTTTGGTATATCGGCCGTGCAGAGCATTGCGCCCTGCAGTAATAGTCCAGGGACAGAAGTGTGGAGGCAGGGAGAGCGTTAGGAGTTGTTGTAGGCTTTAAGAACCCCAACGGTCCTTCTTAGGGCCACATCTAACCGTGTGCAGTAGTGTGGAGGCTGCTTTTAGCAGTGTTGCACTTTTTTTTTTTTTTGGTATATCGGCCGTGCAGAGCATTGCGCCCTGCAGTAATACTCCAGGGACAGAAGTGTGTAGGCAGGGCCAGAAGACATATATTATAGATTGAATATACGCAGTGGTCCTTTTCAAAAAAATATTGGAAAAAAATCTATTTGGCCTGCCTGTCACTGTGCTCCGTGTTCTGGGTCCGTGTCTGCTGGGGGTATTAGTTCTCCAAATAAATACGCAGCCAGCTAAGTGTTACAGCAGGCTTGCGCCAAATTATTTCCTGGCTCTGAAATCACCGGTCTGTTGCAGTTAATAATAGTGCAACACTGCAGTTCCGTGACACAGTCCAGGGACAGAATTGTGTAGGCAGGGACAGAAGACATATATTATAGATTGAATATACGCAGTGGTCCTTTTCAAAAAAATATTGGAAAAAAATCTATTTGGCCTGCCTGTCACTGTGCTCAGTGTTCTGGGTCCGTGTCTGCTGGGGGTAGTAGTTCTCCAAAATCATACGCAGCCAGCTAAGTGTTACAGCAGGCTTGCGCCAAATTATTTCCTGGCTCTGAAATCACCGGTCTGTTGCAGTTAATAACAGTGCAACACTGCAGTTCCGTGACACAGTCCAGGGACAGAATTGTGTAGGCAGGGCCAGAAGACATATATTATAGATTGAATATACGCAGTGGTCCTTTTCAAAAAAATATTGGAAAAAAATCTATTTGGCCTGCCTGTCACTGTGCTCAGTGTTCTGGGTCCGTGTCTCCTGGGGGTATTAGTTCTCCAAATAAATACGCGGCCAGCTAAGTGTTACAGCAGGCGTGCGCCAAATTATTTCCTGGGGTTCCGTAAACGAAGTCAGCCTCCAACCACAGGCCAATAAGCGGCACATTTAATTACAGCGTTCTGTTTCTGCACTACTGCTAATACACCATGCTGAGGGGTAGGGGTAGGCCTATAGGACGTGGACGCGGGCGAGGACGCGGAGGCCCAAGTCAGGGTGTGGGCACAGGCCGAGCCAGTGCGGTGGCCAGGGGTAGAGGCAGGGCCAGACCGAATAATCCACCAACTGGTTCCCAAAGCGCCCCCTCGTGCCATGCCACCCTGCAGAGGTCAAGGTGCTCTACGGTGTGGCAGTTTTTCACAGAGACGCCTGACGACCGACGAACAGTGGTGTGCAACCTTTGTCGCGCCAAGATCAGCTGGGGAGGCACCACCGCCAGCATGCGCAGGCATATGATGGCCAAGCACCCCACAAGGTCGGACGATGCCCGTTCACCGCCTCCGGTTTGCACCACTGCCTCTCCCCCTGTGCCCCAACCTGCCACTGAGATCCAACCCCCCTCTGAGGACACAGGCAGTACCGTCTCCTGGCCTGCACCCACACCCTCACCTCCGCTGTCCTCGGCCCCATCCAGCAATGTCTCTCAGCGTAGCGTCCAGACGTCGCTAGAGCCACTGTTTGAGCGCAAGCGCAAGTACGACGCCACGCACCCGCACGCTCAAGCGTTAAACGTGCACATTGCAAAATTGATCAGCCTAGAGATGCTGCCGTATAGGCTTGTGGAAACGGAGGCTTTCAAAAGCATGATGGCGGCGGCGGCCCCGCGCTACTTGGTTCCCAGTCGCCACTACTTTTCCCGATGTGCTGTCCCAGGCCTGCACGGCCACGTCTCCCGCAACATTGTACGCGCCCTCACCAACGTGGCTACTGCCAAGGTCCACTTAACAACAGACACGTGGACAAGCACTGGCGGGCAGGGCCACTATATCTCCCTGACGGCACATTGGGTGAATTTAGTGGAGGCTGGGACAGAGTCAGAGCCTGGGACCGCTCACGTCCTACCCACCCCCCGAATTGCGTTCCCCCCGCTCGGTGGTGGTATCCGCGGGGGTGTATGCTTCCTCCAGTAAACCACCCTCCTTCTCCTCCTACGCAACCTCTGTCTCACAATCAAGATGTGTCAGCAGCAGCAGCACGTCGCCAGCAGTCGGTGTCACGCGGCGTGGCAGCACAGCGGTGGGCAAGCGTCAGCAGGCCGTGCTGAAACTACTCAGCTTAGGAGAGAAGAGCCACACGGCCCACGAACTGCTGCAGGGTCTGACAGAGCAGACCGACCACTGGCTTGCGCCGCTGAGCCTCCAACCGGGCATGGTCGTGTGTGACAACGGCCGTAACCTGGTGGCGGCTCTGCAGCTCGGCAGCCTCACGCACGTGCCATGCCTGGCCCATGTCTTTAATTTGGTGGTTCAGCGCTTTCTGAAAAGCTACCCCCACTTGTCATACCTGCTCGGAAAGGTGCGCCAGCTCTGCGCACATTTCCGCAAATCCCACACGCACGCTGCCACCCTGCGGACACTGCAACATCGGTTTAATCTGCCAGTGCACCGACTGCTGTGCGACGTGCCCACACAGTGGAACTCTACGCTCCACATGTTGGCCAGACTCTATGAGCAGCGTAGAGCTATAGTGGAATACCAACTCCAACTTGCGCGGCGCAGTGGGAGTCAGCCTCCTCAATTATTTACAGAAGAGTGGGCCTGGTTGGCAGCCATCTTCCAGGTCCTTGGAAAATTTGAGGAGTCTACCCAGATGGTGAGCGGGGATGCTGCAATCATTAGCGTCACCATTCCTCTGCTATGCCTCTTGAGAAGTTCCCTGCAAAGCATAAAGGCAGACGCTTTGGAATCAGAAACGGAGGCGGGGGAAGACAGTATGTCGCTGGATAGTCAGAGCAACCTCATGTCTATATCTCAGCGCGTTGAGGAGGAGGGGGAGGAGCATGAGGAGGAGGGGGAAGAGACAGCTTGGCCCACTGCTGAGGGGACAGATGCTGCTTGCCTGTCATCCTTTCAGCGTGTATGGCCAGAGGAGGAGGAGGAGGAGGGGGAGGAGCATGAGGAGGAGGGGGAAGAGACAGCTTGGCCCACTGCTGAGGGTACAGATGCAGCTTGCCTGTCATCCTTTCAGCGTGTATGGCCAGAGGAGGAGGAGGAGGAGGATCCTGAAAGTGATCTTCGAAGTGAGGACAGCCATGTGTTGCGTACAGGTACCCTGGCACACATGGCTGACTTCATGTTAGGATGCCTTTCTCGTGACCCTCGCGTTACACGCATTCTGGCCACTACGGATTACTGGGTGTACACACTGCTCGATCCACGGTATAAGGAGAGCCTTTCCACTCTCATTCCCGAAGAGGAAAGGGGTTCGAGAATGATGCTATAACACAGGGCGCTGGTGGACAAACTGATGGTAAACTTCCCATCCGACAGCGCTAGTGGCCGAAGGCGCATTTCCGCGGCCCAGGTAGCAGGGGAGGCGCAGAGATCAGGCAGCATGTACAGCGCAGGCAGGGGAACACTCTCTAAAGCCTTTGACAGCTTTATGGCTCCCCAGCAAGACTGTGTCACCGCTCCCCAGTCAAGGCTGAGTTGGCAGGAGCACTGTAAAAGGATGGTGAGGGAGTACGTAGCCGATCGCACGACCGTCCTCGTTGACGCCTCTGCCCCCTACAACTACTGGGTGTTGAAGCTGGACACGTGGCCTGAACTCGCGCTGTATGCCCTGGAGGTTCTTGCTTCTCCTGCGGCTAGCGTCTTGTCAGAGAGTGTGTTTAGTGTGGCTCTGGGAATCATCACAGATAAGCGTACCCACCTGTCAATCGACAGTGCCGACAGGCTTACACTCATCAAGATGAACAAAGCCTGGATTTCCCCAGACTTCTCTTCTCCGCCAGCGGACAGCAGCGATACCTAAGCAATACGTAGGCTGCACCCGCGGATGGAAGCATCGTTCTCTATCACCATCCAAAACCGGGACCTTTTTTCTTCATCAATCTGTGTATAATATTCATCCTCCTCCTCCTGCTCCTCCTCCTGAAACCTGACGTAATCACGCCGAACGTGCAATTTTTCTTAGGCCCACAAGGCTCAGTCATATAATTTTTCTAAACAATTTTTATAAGTTTCAATGCTCATTAAAGCGTTGAAACTTTCACCTCCACCAATTTTTATTTTAACTGGGCTGCCTCCAGGCCTAGTTACCAATTAAGCCACATTAACCAAAGCCATTAATGGGTTTCACCTGCCCTCTCAGTTGGGCATGGACAATTTTTCTCAGGTACATTAGTACTGTTGGTACACCAATTTTTGTGGGCCCTCGCCTACAGTTTAATCCAATTAATTTTTTGCCCACCTGCATTACAGCTGACATAACATCAGCTGTGATGGGCAATGCAATGGGATATTTTTATGTACCGCCGGTGGGTTCCAGGGAGCCACCCATGCTGTGGGTCCACAGGGAGTTGTAACTACATGTGTCCACTTCTAAAGAACCCCAGTCTGACTGGGGCATGCAGTGTGGGCCGAAGCCCACCTGCATTAAACATGACATTATTACCTTAGCTGTGATGGGCAATGCAATGGGATATTTTTATGTACCACCGGTGGGTTCCAGGGAGCCACCCACGCTGTGGGTCCACAGGGAGTTGTAACTACATGTGTCCACTTCTAAAGAACCCCAGTCTGACTGGGGCATGCAGTGTGGGCCGAAGCCCACCTGCATTAAACATGACATTATTACCTCAGCTGTGATGGGCAATGCAATGGGATATTTTTATGTACCGCCGGTGGGTTCCAGGGAGCCACCCATGCTGTGGGTGCACACAGAATTCCCATTGCGGAGTTGTACCTGCCTGTGACTATTTATAAAAAACCCCGGTCTGACTGGGGCATGCAGACACCTTGACAGATTGAATAGTGTGTGGCACATGGGTTCCCTATTGCTATGCCCACGTGTGCAGCTCCTGATGGCGGTGGCACAGGATTATATTTCTCATTGCTTCTGTACAGCATTGTGGGCTATCGCCCCGCCCCTTTTAAAGAGGGTCGCTGCCTAGCCGTGCCAACCCTCTGCAGTGTGTGCCTGCGGTTCCTCTGGCAGACGCACTTATAAATAGACATGAGGGTGGCGTGGCATGAGGGCAGCTGAAGGCTGCGCAGGGACAATTTGGTGTGCGCTGTGGACTCTGGGTCATGGGGGGGGGGGGTTGGGCAGCATGTAACCCAGGAGAAGTGGCAGCGAAGTGTCATGCAGGCAGTGATTGTGCTTTGTTGGAGGTAGTGTGGTGCTTAGCTAAGGTATGCATTGCTAATGAGGGCTTTTCAGAAGTAAAAGTTGTTGGGAGGGGGGGGGGGCACTCTTGCCGCTATTGTGGCTTAATAGTGGGACCTGTGAACTTGAGATGCAGCCCAACATGTAGCCCCTCGCCTGCCCTATCCGTTGCTGTGTCGTTCCCATCACTTTTTTGAATTGCCCTGATTTTCACAAATGAAAACCTTAGCGAGCATCGGCGATATACAAAAATGCTCGGGTCGCCCATTGACTTCAATGGGGTTCGTTATTCGAAACGAACCCTCGAGCATCGCGAAAAGTTCGTCTCGAGTAACGAGCACCCGAGCATTTTGGTGCTCGCTCATCTCTAATCGGTACGGGTTGAGACCTCAGGTGACAGTTCAGAAGAGCTTTGTAAACTAACTGCTCTCTTGGTGGATCCGGCTCACGTGTTTGTCTTGATAGCTACTGCAGAAACTCAGCTTTCCGCAGGTCCTGACAAATAGTAAGCCACCTCCAAGACAAACTCCAATTCTGCAAAACAAAGGTTGTTTACCTGGGTCATTGCTTAGCCCAAGGAACTGGACATCTGACATAGTTGATCCAGGTATTGCAGGTCAGCAATTTCTAAATTTTTAATTTTTTTTTTTTGCAACAAGGTTCTGATCTATTTTAAATAGAATACCAGCCTGATTGTCTAGCAGTAATCGGTGCAAGGGGTTTCAGGAGTGCCGATTCAGCTGGCAGAAACTGAACCGCTAGAGGTAATGTTTAAAGGGTCACGATGCCTCATGCGCTTCCTTGTGCTGGAAAGTCCTGAAAGCATATTAGGAACCAACGTGATGGGACCCTGGGGATGTTGTACCGAACTTCACTCGTCCGGTGAGGCTCTTATACACCCCGGGTCTGAAAGTCACCCGACCTTCGGTCGGATGGCAGCAGACCTAGCGACACCTCTACCTGTCTTCACTCTTACGCACGCAGAGAAACAAGTTCTTAGTGTCGTTCCTTCGAGCCTTTGGGCTACCAGTCAGACGGACCTCGACAGACTGTCAGTATTTGTTTGCATTTAATTTCAGAGGAAAGCAGTACTGTTGGACAGTGCTGCCATAAGGGGCACAGAATAGCCCAAAACCAGTTTACCAGATGCATGAAGCTGGTATCAGACGCCTGGCCAATTCCCGAGGGCACCGCCCTCTTGTAATATGTTGATGATTTATTTTTATTTTCTTTTATGTACTGCTGACACAAACAGTTACCTCAATGCATCACTAAGCCTTTTGTGTTTCCTCCATCAGAGTAGAATGGCTGCAAAGCCAGCAAAGAGAAACTTCAGTTCTTCAAGTCTCACGTAGTGTTCCTGGTCCACTGCCTAGGTCCAGGTACTAAGCACCTGACGCCGGAACGCACGAAGGTGGTAAGTGACATGCATCTTCCCACCTCCCATGCCCAGTTGCGTACCTTCTTGGGACTGGTTTCATACTATTGGCCATGGACGCTCTGCCTCCATGACCATGCAGCCTCTGTATGACTGTTTGGGTTCACGGCCATTTGCCCTGACCCCGCAGGCCGAGTCAGCCTTCTATCAGCTAAAAGTACAGGTAACCAGGTGCACTGGGGCTGCCAGACTATGACAAACCTTTCCAAATGTACGTCACTGAGATGGCGGGACACGCCACCGCTGTACTGACACAAATGCATAGTGACAAAAAGCGACCTGTAGCATACTACAGTACACATCTTGACGCGGTGGCTAGAGGGTCTCCATCATGCGTCCGAGCGGTTCTTGCAGTTCAGGCACTACTGGACAAAAGTTCTGACGTTGTCCTAGATCACACCATGGTGATCTATACCCCACATGACATACATGGAATCCTGACACAGGTAAGCCGTAGACATCTATCCCTTGCTAGACAGATCAAAATGGAACTTGCATTACACTCTTCATCCAATGTCTCATTTCAACGTTGCACCACTTTGAATCCGGCCACCTTATTACCATTAGGTGACACTGATTCAAATGGGGGAGTAAGTACAGAGGACCAGCTTTTTGCAAATTCTCTGACTGATGATGAGGAGGAGCCTTTGACGCAGAACACCAGCATGATTGTGCAGCGCTCATGGAGCAGGAGACAGCTGGGTTCGCACATATCGCTGACAAACCCCTCCTAAACCCCCACCTTGAAATGTTTGTGGATGGATCTAGATACCTGAATGACGAAGGAAGGTTTGTAACAGGTTTTGAAGTAGTCACACTGAATGAGATGCTTGTACAAAAACCACTGCCGCCATACATGTCAGCGCCGGAACTGAGGCCTGTACGATTGAAAAAGGTACCACTGCTAACATCTATACTGATTCCAGGCACGCCTTTGGTACTGCACACGATTATGGACCCATCTGGCGGTCCAGGAGCTTTCTCACGGCACAAGGCAAGCCCATTAAGATTAAATGCAGGCTATCATGTTGCCAGAACAGGTGGCCATAATAAAGGTTAAAGCACACACACAGGGTCAGTCACCAGAGAGCAAAGGATAGGGCAGCCAAGGCTGCAGCTCTCCTAGGACAGGACGCAAGACCCCTTGTGCTGTAAGTTGGATCTTGGTCCCACCACTCTTGTTGATTTGGGATTTGGCGTCCTACAGGACGTAGATGATGTACCAGCAGCTGCCTACCCCCACCTTGCCGTCCTAGCTCACGGGAAGGTGCATGCCTCTCGGAATGCCATGGTTTCTGTTGTGGACAAGGTATGGTATGCTCCAGGGTTCGACAGGTTGGCGAAGGCATATGAAGTGCACACCCAGACCATTGTACCCCTTTCAGAGATTGCAAATTGACTACATCCAGCTTCCCAAATCAGGCAGGTATGAGTACGTCCTTGTGTGCGTGGGCCTGTTCAAAGCCACCGCACAATGTACAGTGACTAAACTTGTGTCAGAACTTGTATGTAGATTTGGGGGACTAGAGACAATTGAGAGTGACAGAGGTACACAATTTACAGGTGAAGTGATGCGAGAGGTGATGTCAGCCCTTGGGGTGGAACAAGCGTTTCACACTCCATACCACCCGCAGAGTTTAGACAAAGTTGAAAGAACTAAAATGATACGCTTAAGTTAAAAGAAGTGTTGTTTGGCTCTATGCCAAGATTAGGCTTGTACCATCCACAGGCCCTACAGCAGGGGTGTGATAAGGTTATTGAATATGTACAAGAACTATGTCGTAAACTGAAAATAACACACGGTCTAGTGTTTTCTCCAATTCCAGACCCTCACAACCTAGAGGGGACTCATTTCTTGCAGCCTGGATACTGGGTGGTCGCAAAAAGACACATAAGAAAGGCCTTGGACCCAAGGTTTGACTGACCATACCAAGTTCTGTTGTCAACACCTACTTCTGTAAAAAGTGGATACACGTCTCCCACTGCAAGAAAGTTCCCGAGCCAGAGGAAAAGTGATGGGTGGGATCCCGGCGTTGTTTGGGAAGGGGAGGGGTACTGGACATTTTGACATTGACATCTGCATTTTGTCTTATTGGACTGTCCTCTTATTGGGAAACACCACTACGAACAATCCACATTGAGAAGCGATGGACTGGATGGGCAAATATTTCCCACATGTGTATGCCCAACCTCAGGAGTGGAGAGGACATTTTGCGGACTTGTCTATTATCTGTCCCCACTCCTGTAGAGACTCTTCGAGACATATACTCAAAAGTACACAATGATAGTGATGTAGTAGATGACAATGTTGTTCAGGAAAACACCTTCCTTAATATATATATGAACATTGTCCCCATTGCGATACCGTTGAATATACACACTGGACGAATATGACTCGGGTTTAGGTGAGAAATGTTGCATTGGCTGAAGTGTATTATAATTTTACTTGTGACCCTAATGAAATCGGGAAATGCCAACAAATTAAGGCAACAGAAGTAACAGCTACTCTCAAATACTCTGCAATCGTCCGACTAGTATAACCTTATGTGTATATATTGCAATAAAGGTAATAATTTCATGCATAGCTAAATGTACTGAATGCCGATTTTCTACACCCATTTAAATGTCTAGTATGACGATGATATTGATGTTGATAAATCTAAGATTACTGTATTGTAAACTTGATTGACTTGCAATATTTGATACTATGTCATTTGTTTTAATGTCTTGATATCCTAGATGGACATAGAGTGCACCATTCCTACCTGGGGACCCGGCTGGAACCGGCACCTACGGGTGACAGAACCAGGAGATAATGGTGGCTCTGATGTCCAAATGGGGGATTGATAGGGGTCAATCATATTTTAATAACCTAACATAAGAAAGATAAGGAAACAGTGTAATAAATGTGACATTAGTTATTTGGTTATATAATGTTATGTATTATAGAAATGAAAAATATGTAAAACATTCCGGAAGTTGCTCATAGAATTTGGATATAGAATCATATGTCAAAAGGTATATTCAAGCGTTTATTTGGATGATGACTTTAAAATACTAAATGTATGATTAATTAGATTTTATTCAGCTATCTTACAAGTCTGAACCCTTGACCAGGTACTGAATACTAAGTAGGTGGCTGAACCAGTTTTTATGTGTAAACTAGAAACAATGCCCCCTCTTTTGATGTGCAAATTGTTGAAGATTACATTCTGGTTGGGGAAGAAATGTAATTAAGAATGTACTCAAACAGTAGGGAGTCAATCTTTATTATCATATGTAACTGTTTGATGTCCACTTTTTACAGTTTTGCTGATACCTTTTGTTTGGAAGGCTTTTGATTTACAGCCATATTGTAATCTATTGGAATGTAGACTTGGTCAGCAAAAGTAGATTGAAACTAAGTATCAGGTAACATTTGGAAACGCCTTCTTTCCATCTTGCATAAAAACTAGCAAATGTTCGAAAATAAACTAGAACTCATTCTGATACACTAGACTGTCTGTGTGTAGTGGCTTATTATGGTTCTCACCTATGAGTACTCAATATAATATTTCCTCTTAATTTGGACTCAGGCAACATTCGCATTTTGTCTCCGTTGACAGACCCCCGACAAGCTATGCGACACCTTGACAGAATGAATACTGTGTGGCACATGGATTCCCCATTGCTATGCCCACGTTTGCAGCTCCTGATGGAGGTGGCACAGGATTGGATGTCTCATTGCTTCTGTACAGCATTGTGGGCTATCGCCCCGCCCCTTTTAAATTGACATGAGGGTGGTGTGGCTATGAGGCCAGCGTGTGGCATGAGGGCAGCTGAAGGCTGCGCGGGGACACTTTGGTGTGCGCTGTGGACACTGCATCGTGCGCGCGCGGGGGGGGGGGGGGGGCAGCATTTAACCCAGGAGAAGTGGCAGTGGAGTGTCATGCAGGCAGTGATTGTGCTTTGTTGGAGGTAGTGTGGTGCTTAGCTAAGGTATGCCTTGCTAATGAGGGTTTTTCAGAAGTAAAAATTGTTGGGAGGGGGGGCACTCTTGCCGCTATTGTGGCTTAATAGTGGGACCTTGGAACTTGAGATGCAGCCCAAGATGTAGCCCCTCGCCTGCCCTATCCGTTTCTGTGTCGTTCCCATCACTTTCTTGAATTTCCCAGATTTTCACAAATGAAAACCTTAGCGAGCATCAGCGATATACAAAAATGCTCGAGTCGCCCATTGACTTCAATAGGGTTCGTTTTTCGAAACAAACCCTCGAGCATCGCGAAAAGTTCGACTCGAGTAACGAGCACCCGAGCATTTTGGTGCTCGCTCATCTCTACTATTAATCATTTTTTGAAAAAAAAGTTAAAACTTTATTAATTGACCGTGAACGCTTGAAGTGATCTATAACCCCGAAGTGTGCTAATTGTGTGTTAGCTGGTGGAAATTGAGGTGGCTAATCTACTGTAACTGTTAGAAATGATCAGTAGTGGCTAGAAAGTCAGGTTATCCTATGGAGGGTGCGGTCTGTATTCCATCTTGCATGAGTGCAGGATCTGGGAAGCTGGAATTAAGTTGACCCTGCAGTCTGCCCCTGGGTGTTGTATGTCACAGTTTGGTGACTGTATGACGTCTAAACCCTGTATCCATGACAGCCAGCAGCAGAGAGTGATCACAAATCACCAGATGATGTGTCATTTGCAGATGCTGTATGGAGGTTGGGCACTTGATGCCTGTGGAGTGGCTATAAATCAAGGATGTGTGTGCCATTTTGCCTGCTTTGAGGAAGCAACCAAATGGTCTGTATTGATGACGCAGTGATCAGTATGACTTTTCCTGCTGTCTGCCTACTGACACGACACAGACAGTACAGGGCCTTAGTGAAAATGACGTGTAGGAAAAGGGGGAGAAAAAAGGAGAAGGGATACTGGTCTCCCAACTTTCAGGCCAGTTTGCTATTACTCAATACTGCAGGGAAGGTGGCTTTTTGCAAGAAAGGAGGGTGTCTTCTTTGACATATTTCTATACCCTTGGAAAAAGTATAGAGGAGGAATACTATGAGAAGGAGAGGATGAGGATAATATACGTGCAGAGGCATAGGAGGGGGGTACACAAAAGATATTCCATCCATCATAAACCTCAGATATTGTCTATGGGTGGCTAGGTCAGCTATAAGACACTCTTAGGCCTGAGCCCATATGGGTGTCTTTATATTGCAGTGCATGCAGAGGGACCGTTGCATAGCCCACATCAAGACATCAGATCACTACTGGGTGGCCATCCTCCTTGATCCTTACTACAAGGCCAAAATGACAAATCTCATTCCAGTAGTGAAGAGGGACCTCAAAATGTTGCAGTATCAGGAAAGACTATTAGGCAGCTTGAGCAGAGTAGTTTCACATAGCAGTAGGGGATGCATAATCAAGTGTCCTCGGGCAACTCTGGGGGTTTTGCAGGCAAACAGGAAGCCACAGCAGCACCAGTGACAGGGAAAGTCTAACAGAAGTGTGGTATAGTTTTTATTAGCTTGTTGCAGCCTGCAACATGATCACAGGGTAGGACTCACAGTCACAGGCAGTGCTTATCCATGATGATTCAAGACTATGTTAGCTCCCTCATTGATGTACTCAGACATGGTGATGGCCCCTTTAATTTCTAGGCAAGTGGCTGGAGATTGCCCAACATGCTTCAGAGGTGTGTTCCCGCCCCACTACCAATGTGCTAACAAAAGTGTGTGTCAGGGCTTGAACGCAGGAGCTCCTGTACTCCAGGGGCAGCTCTTCCTATTAAGCAATCTAGCCCTTGGCTTTGTGTTCCTTACCTGTGCAATCCAGTTCATGTTTGGCTCCACCCTGTTAACTTGCTTAGACACCTAATTTAAACCTCGCCTTGCACTCCCATCATCGCAAGATTATTGTGCTTCCCTGACTATACTACCTGCCTGCTCCTCTGTACTGCGTACTGATACCTACCTGTGTACTGACCTCTGGCTTTCCCTAACCATGCTACTTACTCACACCAGTTACAACAAGAGACTCCAAACCTGAAGCAGATCGTTACAATGTGTCTGGCACAGCTCGCGTTTGCAACTGACAGACGCACCCGCCTGTCCACAGACAATGTGGATCACCTAACCTTTATAACACCAGGCATTGGTTTCACGTGATCTCTGCAGCCCCGCAGCTGATTCCACTGATTATTTACAGCACGTTGTCAAGTTTTAGTCACATGTGACTGAACATATTGTAGATTTATATTAAAAAAAACACACGTTGTATTAAAGTTGGTTTTGATGGTGGTGGCGTTGCTGTCCTACTTTCTCCTCCTATTTCCCTCTTCAAAAAGAAAATATTTCAAAAGCACAAGAAAGAGCTATAGCTGTAATGTTTCCACAAGGAACACATTCTGACCTCAAGGTGCTAGTGTTGCTTTCCTTCTCTTCCTTCCACCATGTTTTATCTTACTACTTCCGCTTCTCCTTTCCCAAAACAAAAATATTTACAAACCACAAAAAAGAACTGTAGGTGTAATTTTTCTACGAGAAGCACAGTCTGGTCTCAAGGTGGTGGAGGTGCTACTGCTGTCCTTCTCCTGCTTCCAACATGTTTCCTCTTCCTATTTCCCCTTGTCCCTCTCCCAAAAGAAAACTATTTAAAAATGCACAGGAAAAAAATAAAGTGCTAATGTTTTTCCTTGGAGGAGGCCCGTGTTTGGGTCTTCTGTTCACCTGCTATAATATTTATTTTTAGAAATGAAATTTGTTGTAAAACAAGCACCCCTCCTACCATCTTCCTTGGTGTCATTTTTTGCTCTAGGAGACCCTGTATGGGCCTTCTTTTGTCTTCAGTGACTCCCCTGTGGTCTTAATGACAAGTGACGAGTTATTATTGAATTAACCCCACACCTCTGTACACTATTTTAACCAATTTTTGTTGAGCACAGTGTTCTTTAGATGTGGGGTATTTTGTCTGCATTAGGGATCTTCTGGAAGGCATATTAATGAAAGCTATTTTTTTCTTATGTTGACTTTAATAAGAATTGGGATCCCAATTATTTTTTGAAAATTGTACCGATCACTGCCAACCTGATTATTTTAATAATCGCTCATCACTAGTCATGACAATCTTTCTACATTACTGCAGAATAGTATTGCATTATAAAAGCAGCAGGAAATAAAGAAATCTGTATAGCACAAGGACGGCTGACAATGGTTATTTCTGCTACTTCATTTTGTTCTGCAATTCTCTAATGTAAAGCCGGTTCAGGCCACAATCACCGGGGATGTGTGATGAGAGCAGACAATGTAAAATATATCCCATCATACTGTATAAAAAGAGGGGAGATGATAGCAGTCAGCATAATGCCACTGATCCTGTGAGCTCTCTGTGTCACTGCTGTTCTTGCTGCTTCCATTTCTCCTGTATTACTTATAATACTATATACTTCTTTTTCATCACCATCCCATTCCTACAAGATGATGTTTTATCTGATTATTATATTGATTCTTCTATGGCTTCCTATAACACAATTATTCTGTGATCTCAAGATAAGAACAGTGCATGATTACTCAATGAAATATTACCAGGATGGAGACCTCATCATTGGTGGATTGTTCACACTCAATCAACATGCAGAAGATGTACGCTGGAGAGATTCATTTCATGCAGAAGATGTAGAAGACCAAAATGTAAATTTCCAGAAGGAACTTTGTGCAAATATAGTGTGTACACAGTAAGTCCTGCGGTAGTTTCATGTAATTATTGTCCATAAGTAGAGAGGTGTGAATAGTGAGACCGCTGCAGACATACAGTTGTAGTAAACACTATCAGGACCCTTGATTGTCTAGTAAAAAAAGTCAATACCTTCAGAAATGAGCAGATATGTACTGACTTTGTATCCTTAGAATATCTAATATCATTATTACCAAAAAGTTTCCCTGTCACCGTACATAAGAAATAAAAAATAAACCTTGTATATAACATGGGCAGGACTACAGGCACTTTCCCTAATACTTGGTTGCACAAGCTTTGGCAGCAATAACAGCATCCAAATGTATTTTTGCACCCATCTATCTGCTGGTAGTTTCTTGCACTGAATGTTTACAGGGAGCCCTTATCTAATAGCAGATTTCAAATCTCTCTAAAGATTTTCAGCGGAATTGAGATCAGGACTCGTGTCTGCCAATTTGATATAGCCCATTTTCCTTCTTAACACTTC
This sequence comes from Eleutherodactylus coqui, assembly GCF_035609145.1. Lineage (NCBI taxonomy): Eukaryota > Metazoa > Chordata > Amphibia > Anura > Eleutherodactylidae > Eleutherodactylus > Eleutherodactylus coqui. The sequence continues at coordinate 31,170,235 of NC_089843.1, forward strand.
TTGTGTAATTTTGGATGTGTGATTTGGGTTATTATCCTGTTGTTAGACTCATTTTGTTCAACTTTAACCAAACTTGGGAGCACATTTCAGTCTAAAAGGCTCTAATAATCTTCTGATTTCCTTGTTGCTGTGACATGTTCAAGGTCTCTAGTCCCACAGATAGCAAAGCAGCCCAACAATGCTATGAACCCTCCACCATGTCTCACTGTAGGTCCGATGTACGTTTCTTTCTATACTGCATCTCGTCATCTATAAACATACTGGATTATAGTCAAAGAGTCAAAGAGTTTTAGCTTGGTTTCATATGTGCCTAGAACATTTTCTCCAAAGCATTGTTGTGTTCGTGTGACTTTTAGCAGAATTTTACTATTTTTTAATGCTTTTTTTTTAAAAGGCTACCTAAGGGTGGACACCCACTAGTGTCTTTTTTTTTTTTCCTGTGCTGCGAGAGCAAGTGAAAACACTCGCCTCGCAGTGCAAAAAAAACACTGTGATATCACAAAATGCTTTCAATGGGGCTGGCAGCAGCAGCACCAGCCCCATTGAAAGCATGTGAGTATACCGCGGACTTCTGCCACAGCTGTGGCAAAAGTCCAGGAATATAAGCCCTTCCCTGAAAATCATCCCTAGCTGGTGAAAAAGAAAAAATATATATATACTCACCTCTCCGCTGCACCGATGTGTCCTCCGGCTGGCTCCCCTGCACTGCTGTCAAGCTCTTTCAGCGCTTAGCCATTCAGCGCTTAGCTATGCAGCGCTTAGCCATTCATTGATGAATAGCTAAGCGGTACCTATAATTGGTTGAGCACTCAGCCAATAAGCACAGCCCTTTCAGCAGGCTGCAATTTTTAAATCCCCGCCTGCTGAAAGAGCTTCAGAGCAATGCAGGGGAGACATCCTGAGGACGCACCTGAGCGGCGGAGAGGTGAGTATATATATTTTTTTTTTTTTCACCAGCTAGGGATGATTTTTAGGAAAGGGCTTAAATTCCAAGTGATATCGCAGATTTCTTCTCTGCAATGCGAAGCTTTACTGAATAATCGCAAATGAGTATGAAACCATTTAAAATCCTTGGTTTCATAATCATTGCTATCACATCGCAGGGATAAATATTGCTAGTGGGTGTCCATCCTAACTTTTAGGCTTTATTCACATGAGAGTATATACTTGCTTGCGTTGCCACGTTTTCATGCCCAGCCGATATACTTGACTATCTGAGCCATTGGTTTCCAATGCATTAGTTCACATGGGAGACTTTATGGCGTGTAAAAACATTGCACCATTAAAAATGTGACATACGAGACCGAAATCCGCGCCGGCGATTATATGTTGGGTAAAAATATAGTTCTGTTTTTATATTTCGACCGATATATGGCAGCGGCTCCCGTACACTCCTATGGGAGCTGGAAAAAAAGGAATGTGGAGGCAATTTAGCAGTGCCCAATACTGCAAAAAGCTAACAGGTGCCTCTATTTAGGTTTTTGAAGTAATTCCAAAGATTTTTAGCAAAGCAAGTGTTTTCCGGGTGAAGACGTATTTTTTAACTTAAACGCAACGCGCAGTAATGTACCAAATCTAATTCTCTAGCTTCCCAGTGTTGTACAAACATGGAATTTAGCAGGAGCATTATTTAGGTCCCAAATAGGAAAAGTAACAGGGTTACAATTCGATTACTCAATGCTAATTGCAAAAGTGAGTGCACCCCTATGTAATGTAACTTCCCGGTGTCGTGCAAGCGTAAAATTTGGCGCAAACATTCGGTAGGTCCTAAATGAGGAGAGTGGTAGGGGCAGCATAGTCTGCAGAGGAACATTGGTACATGCAGACTGAGGAGAATCTAATGCTACTCTATGTGTATACATATTTTATTTCTCAGTTACTCTTAAGTAACCTTGACTTCATAGAATTTTCCATGGAAACTACATGTATACATCTGTTTAAAATTAACTCGGGTGAAGCCGGATATATTAGCTAGCTTTATCATGTAAAATATTATATCGCTCAAGAAAGACATTCAGGCCCCTCTTGAACTCTTTTATCGAATTTGTCATCTCCACGTCCTCTGGTAGAGAGTTGCTTAGTGTCACTGTCCTTACGGTAAAGAACCCCCTTCTATATCAGTGTAGAGACATTATTTTCTCTAGATGTAAAGGATGCCCCCTTGTTACAGTCACCATCCTGGGTATAAGCCTATTATGGGAGAAATCTCTGGATTTTCTAATGATATATTTATACATAGTTATTGGATTGCCCCTGAGCCGTATTTTTACTAAACTAATTAATCACAATTTTGATAACCTCTCTGGGTATTGCAGTCCATCCATTTTGTTTATTACTTTAATTGGCAGCCTTTATACCCGCTCAAGCTCTGATTTGTCCTTCTTGAGTACTGATGCCCAAAACTGTGCACAATATTCCATGCATGGTCTAACCAGTGACTTGTAAAAATAAAGAACAATGTTCTCATCATGTCCCCCTAGACCTTTTTTGATGCACTGCATTATCCTATTTGCCTTAGCAGCAGCTGCCTGACGCTGGTTGCTCCATTTGAGCTTATAGTTAACTGAACTCTGCAAGTCTTTTTCCATGTCAGTGTTTCCTAGTGGTTTCCCATTTAGTGTGTAATAGTGACATGTATTTCCTCTGCCCGTGTGCATAACTTTACAATTATCAGTGTTAAATCTCATTTGCTACTTTTCTGCTCAAGCCCCCAACTTATCCAGACCCCCTTACAATCTCCTTTCATCCTCTCTTCTGTTAATTTCTTTACATAGTTTTGTGTCATCTGCAAATATTTCATACTTCACTGCACGGTCCTTTTAACAGGTCATTAATAAATCTATAAAAAGAATAGGGCCCAAAACCTACCCCTGTAGTACCCCAATACTAATGGTGATCCAATCAGAGTATGTACCATTTATAACCACCCTCTGCTTTCTATCTCTGACCAGTTACTTACTCACTTACACACATTCTTGACCAGAACAAGCATTCTCATTTTATCTAACAAACAATGCGACAGTTTCAAACGCTTTGGAAAACTCCAGGTACACAAGATCCAATGACTTTCACTGGTCTAGTCTGGAATTTACCTCCTCGTAGAAGCCGATCAGATTGGTTTAAAAGGATTGATCTCTCACAAACCGTGAGGTCCTCCAGGATAGCATCTCTTAGAAACCCTTCAAACATTTTACCCACAATAGAAGTAAGACTTACCGGCCTATAATTTCTAGGTTCACTTTTTGACCACTTTTGAATGTCAGCACCACATTGGCTATGTGCCAATCCAGTAGAACTAATCCTGTCACTATATTGTCCTTAAATATAAGAAACAAGGATCTGTGTATTACATTACTTAATTCCCTTTAAACTTGGAGGTGTATGCTATTGGGGCCTGGCAATTTGTCTATTTTAGTTTTTTTTAAGATGGCACTGGACTTCTTCCTGAGTTAGTTTGGTGACATTAAGTGAAGAGTTTACATTATCACTCTGCATCTCATCTGACATTTCATTTTCCTCTGTGAATACACTGGAGAAAAAAACTATTTAATACTATTACTGTTTATTGCCCCATTTACATCTTTATTAAGACATATTAGTTTTGTCCTATTACAGTTTTTCATTCCTAGAAGGTAGGAACTTCTTACAGTAAGTAATTAGGATGTTTTTAAACATTTCCCATTTATTTTTTGCACACTTTTTTTAGAGGACATTATCCCAGTCAATAAGGTTAAAGGGGTTGTCTTGCGAAAGCAAGTGGGGTTAAATACTTCTGTATGGCCATATTAATGCACTTTGTAATATACATTGTGCATTAAATATGAGCCATACAGAAGTTATTCACTTACCTTCCCTGCGCTGGCGTCCCCGTCTCCATGGCTCCGTCTAATTTCAGCGTCTAATCTCCTGATTAGACGCGCTTGCGCAGAAGGGTCTTCTCCCATCTCTTCGCTCCGGCACGAGCCGGCATTCTGGCTCCGCCCTCTTGTACATGTCATCGCGTAGCTCCACCCCCGTCACATGTGCCGATTCCAGCCTCCTGATTGGCTGGAATCGGCACATGTGACGGGGCGGAGCCACGCGATGATGCGTACAAGGGGGCGGAGCCAGAATGCCGGCTCGTGCCGGAGCGAAGAGATGGGAGAAGACCCTTCTGCGCAAGCGCGTCTAATCAGGAGATTAGACGCTGAAATTAGACGGAGCCATGGAGACGGGGACGCCAGCGCAGGGAAGGTAAGTGAATAACTTCTGTATGGCTCATATTTAATGCACGATGTATATTACAAAGTGCATTAATATGGCCATACAGAAGTACTTAACCCCACTTGCTTTCGCGAGACAACCCCTTTAAGGGCATTACTAAGTTGACCAAACTTGGTCTTCCTAAAGTTTAGTATTTCCATAGCTCCCCTATAAAAGGCTCTACTTAAAGACAAGATGAAATTTATTATATTACTAGCTGATATACCCAGCTTCGCTCGAGTTAACTTGGTACAGGTGTTTACGTGTTGTTTGCTTTTATGAAAATTTTATGAAGTTGTGGCTTCATAAACACATAAAGGAGCCTTACATCTTTTCTAAATGCATGTACTGATATCTTGCCGCAGAATGTACCACCCCTCCCACTCTGCTCAGGGCTTAGTCACACGGGCGTTTATTGCCGCGATTTGCGCATGCGCATGCGTCCGGCGACTTTTTAAAACCATTGCTTTGCAATGGTATCGGACACATGAGCGCTTTTTATGCGCTCGTCCGATAAATTAGAGAACAGAAATCGCAGATCGCACCTATCTGCGATCTGCGATTCCTGTTCTCTTCTCTATATGCGCTCAACGGGGCCGGCGGCAGCAGCGCCGACCCCATTGAGAACATACAGAAGACAAATCATTCTTCTCTGCCACAGCTGGAACAGCTGTGGCAGAGAAGAACAATGTTTGCCCATTAAATTCAATGGAGCGGCAATACAGCCGACTCCATTGAAAGCAATGGGCTGCCGGCGTGCGCGGGATGAATTGTCGGTAAGGGGTTAAATATATAACCCCTTACCTGCAATGCATCCTTAAATGTGAAAAAATAAAAAAAAAGGATGTACTCACCAGCTCCCGGCAGCTGGAGATCCCGGCGGTCGGCCTGCAGTGGGTGTGAAGGAGGTGTGACTCAGGCTTGCCCCTGATTGGCTCAGCCTGAGCCAATCAGAGGCTGATCTCAGTCACACCCATTCATGAATTCATGAATGGGTGTGACTGAGACTTGCTTCTGATTGGCTCAGCGCTGAGCCAATCAGGGGCAAGCCTGAGTCACACCTCCTTCACACCCACTGCAGGCCGACCGCCGGGATCTCCAGCTGCCGGGAGCTGGTGAGTACATCCTTTTTTTTAATTTTTTCACATTTAAGGATGCATTGCAGGTAAGGGGTTATATATTTAACCCCTTACCGACAATTCATCCCACACTCGCCCGCAGCGCTTGCATTCAATGGAGCCGCTGTATTGCCGGCTCCATTGAATGCAATGCGCTGGACAGCTCCGGCCCGTTTCTAATGAAACGCGGCTAGGAGCAGATTTTCGGGCGATTTTTGGGCCGATTTTTCGGCGCCGGTCACGCGATTTGCGCATGCGCATCCGTCATGCGATGCGCAAATCGCGTGAAAAAACGCCCGTGTGACTAAGGCCTCAGTCTGTATCCTTAAAGTATTCAAATGTACTCCCAGCCTGGAGGATCCAGACCCTTTTTAGCCCTAAAGACATGCTCCATGTCTGCAGTCCATGGTCACTTCTTTATGTGATCCGTATATAGTACTACTTACTATATTCACACAGGCCAATGTTATATTCTTTTCGATATAAACACAGATATGTGAGGTAGATTCTATTCTGTTTATATACAGTTAGGTAGTGTAGATTTTCCTTACTATATTCACACAGGGCAGTGTTATATTCTCCTTAGTATAAACACAGATATAAGAATGGTTGTGCCAAATTTCATTTTTGTACGACATGTTAGAGAATTTTGTACGGGAAGTTAGAGAATTAGATTTGGTTCATTACACAAGGGTGCCAATACTTTTGCACTAAGCTTCGAATTTTCAAGTTCTGATTCCCTTTACTTTTTCTATATGGGACCAAAAGAATGCTAAAGCCAAATTTAATGTGCGTACGACAACAGGAAGTTAGAGAATTAGATTTTGTACATTATAAAGGGGTGCTAATACTTTTGCAATTAGCAGTGCATTTTTGTGTTTTGACCCCTTAACCTTTCCTATATAGGACCTAAAGAATGCTTGTGCAAAATGTTATGTTTGTACATCGGGAAGTTGGAGAATTAGTGGCGAGTCAGTCAGTCAGTCAGTCAGGGCTTTGACCTTTATATATATACTAGCTGATATACCCGGCTTCGACCAAGTTAATTTGGTACTGGCGTTTATCTGGTGTTCACACGGAAAATCTTATGAAGTCGTGGTTACTTTAGAGATACCGGAAAAACATATGTTCACCATTTTGCATAGTTCTCTGCGTTACCCAGGAAACACCATGGGAGGTAACCATGCGACGTTTCCTTTATGACATCAGGAAGTGAGAGAATTAGATTCCCTATGTAAAATTTGGACGCTAATTCTTAGCTTTTCCTATTTATGACATAATCAATGCCCGTTCCAAATTTCATGTTTCTATGACACCAAGAAGTGAGAGAATTAGATTCCGTACATAAAATTTGGACGCTAATTCTTTTGCGCATAGAATTTAATATTTAAGTTGGGACCCATTAGCTTTTCCTATTTATGACACAATCAATGCTCGTGCCAAATTTCACGTTTCTATGGCACCGGAAAGTGAGAAAAATACATTCCGCACATAAAATTTGGACGCTAATTCTTTTGCGCATAGAATTAAATATTCGAGTTGGGACCCATTAGCTTTTCCTATTTATGACATAATCAATGCTCGTGCCAAATTTCACGTTTCTATGACACCGGAAAGTGAGAAAATTACATTCCGTACGTAAAATTTGGACGCTAACTCTTTTGCACATAGAATTGAATAATTGAGTTGGGACCCATTAGCTTTTATTATTTATGACATAATCAATGCCCGTTCCAAATTTCATGCTTCTATGACACCAAGAAGTGAGGGAATTAGATTCCGTACATAAAATTTGGACACTAATTCTTTTGTGCATAGAATTGAATAATCGAGTTGGGACCCATTAGCTTTTCCTATTTATGACATAATCAATGCTCGTGCCAAATTTCACATTTCTATGGCACAGGAAAGTGAGAAAATTATATTCCGTAAGTAAAATTTGGACGCTAATTCGTTTGCGCATAGAATTGAATAATCGAGTTGGGACACATTAGCTTTTCCTATTTATGACATAATCAATGCTCGTGCCAAATTTCACGTTTCTATGACAGCGGAAAGCTAGAAAATTACATTCCGTACGTAAAATTTGGACGCTAATTCTTTTGCGCATAGAATTGAATAATCGAGTTGAGACCCATTAGCTTTTCATATGTATGACATAATCAATGCTCGTGCCAAATTTCACGTTTCTATGACACCGGAAAGTGAGAAAATTACATTCCGTACGAAAAATTTGGACGCTAATTCTTTTGCACTTAGAACTGAATAATCGAGTTGGGAACCATTAGCTTTTCCTAATTATGACATAATCAATGCCCGTGCCAAATTTCAAGTTTCTATGACATTGGGAAGTGAGAGAATTAGATTTCGTACATAAAATGTGGACGCTAATTCTTTTGCGCTTAGAATTGAATAATCGAGTTGAGACCCATCAGCTTTTCCTATTTAAGACATAATCAATGCTCGTGCCAAATTTCACATTTCTATGGCACCGAGAAGTGAGAAAAATACATTCCGCACATAAAATTTGGACGCTAATTCTTTTGCGATTAGAAATGAATAATCGAGTTGGGACCCATTAGCTTTTTCTATTTATGACATGATCAATGCTCGTGCCAAATTTCACGTTTCTATGACACCGGAAAGTGAGAAAAATACATTCCGCACATAAAATTTGGACGCTAATTCTTTTGCGCATAGAATTAAATATTCGAGTTGGGACCCATTAGCTTTTCCTATTTATGACATAATCAATGCTCGTGCCAAATTTCACGTTTCTATGACACCGGAAAGTGAGAAAATTACATTCCGTACGTAAAATTTGGACGCTAACTCTTTTGCACATAGAATTGAATAATTGAGTTGGGACCCATTAGCTTTTATTATTTATGACATAATCAATGCCCGTTCCAAATTTCATGCTTCTATGACACCAAGAAGTGAGGGAATTAGATTCCGTACATAAAATTTGGACACTAATTCTTTTGTGCATAGAATTGAATAATCGAGTTGGGACCCATTAGCTTTTCCTATTTATGACATAATCAATGCTCGTGCCAAATTTCACATTTCTATGGCACAGGAAAGTGAGAAAATTATATTCCGTAAGTAAAATTTGGACGCTAATTCGTTTGCGCATAGAATTGAATAATCGAGTTGGGACACATTAGCTTTTCCTATTTATGACATAATCAATGCTCGTGCCAAATTTCACGTTTCTATGACACCGGAAAGCTAGAAAATTACATTCCGTACGTAAAATTTGGACGCTAATTCTTTTGCGCATAGAATTGAATAATCGAGTTGGGACCCATTAGCTTTTCATATGTATGACATAATCAATGCTCGTGCCAAATTTCACGTTTCTATGACACCGGAAAGTGAGAAAATTACATTCCGTACGAAAAATTTGGACGCTAATTCTTTTGCACTTAGAACTGAATAATCGAGTTGGGAACCATTAGCTTTTCCTAATTATGACATAATCAATGCCCGTGCCAAATTTCAAGTTTCTATGACATTGGGAAGTGAGAGAATTAGATTTCGTACATAAAATGTGGACGCTAATTCTTTTGCGCTTAGAATTGAATAATCGAGTTGAGACCCATCAGCTTTTCCTATTTAAGACATAATCAATGCTCGTGCCAAATTTCACATTTCTATGGCACCGAGAAGTGAGAAAAATACATTCCGCACATAAAATTTGGACGCTAATTCTTTTGCGATTAGAATTGAATAATCGAGTTGGGACCCATTAGCTTTTTCTATTTATGACATGATCAATGCTCGTGCCAAATTTCACGTTTCTATGACACCGGAAAGGTAGAAAATTACATTCCGTACGTAAAATGTGGACGCTAATTCTTTTGCGCATAGAATTAAATAATCGAGTTGGGACCGATTAGCTTTTCCTATTTATGACATAATCAATGCCTGTGCCAAATTTCAAGTTTCCATGACATTGGGAAGTGAGAGAATTAGAATTCGTACATAAAATGTGGACGCTAATTCTTTTGCACTTAGAATTGAATAATCGAGTTGAGACCCATTAGCTTTTTCTATTTATGACATAATCAATGCTCGTGCTAAATTTCACGTTTCTATGGCACCGGAAAGTGAGAAAATTACATTCCGTACGTAAAATTTGGACGCTAATTCTTTTCTGCATAGAATTGAATAATCGAGCTGGGACTCATTGGCTTTTCCTATGTATGACATAATCAATGCCTGTGCCAAATTTCAAGTTTCCATGACATTGGGAAGTGAGAGAATTAGAATTCGTACATAAAATGTGGACGCTAATTCTTTTGCACTTAGAATTGAATAATCGAGTTGAGACCCATTAGCTTTTCCTATTTATGACATAATCAATGCTCGTTCCAAATTTCATGTTTCTATGACACCAAGAAGTGATGGAATTAGATTCCGTACGTAAAATTTGGACACTAATTCTTCTGCGCATAGAATTGAATAATCGAGTTGGGACCCATTAGCTTTTCCTATTTATGACATAATCAATGCTCGTGCCAAATTTCACATTTCTATGGCATCGGAAAGCGAGAAAAATACATTCCACACATAAAATTTGGACGCTAATTATTTTGCGCATAGAATTGAATAATCGAGTTGGGACCCATTAGCTTTTCCTAATTATGACATAATCAATACTCGTGCCAAATTTCATGTTTCTATGACACCGAAAAGTTAGAAAATTACATTCCGTATGTAAAATTTGGACGCTAATTCTTTTGCGCATAGAATTGAATAATCAAGTTGGGACCCATTAGCTTTTCCTATTTATGACATAATCAATGCTCGTGCCAAATTTCACGATTCTATGACACCGGAAAGTGGAAAATTACATTCCGTGAGTAAAATTCGGACGCTAATTCTTTTGCGCATAGAATTGAATAATCGAGTTGAGACCCATTAGCTTTTCCTATTTATGACATAATCAATGCTCGTGCCAAATTTCACGTTTCTATAACTCCGGAAAGCTAGAATATTACATTCCGTACGTAAAATTTGGACGCTAATTCTTTGGCACTTAGAACTGAATAATCGAGTTGGGACCTATTAGCTTTTCCTATTTATGACATAATCAATGCCCGTGCCAAATTTCAAGTTTCTATGACATTGGGAAGTGAGAGAATTAGATTTCGTACATAAAATGTGGACGCTAATTTTTTTGCGCTTAGAATTGAATAATCGAGTTGAGACCCATTAGCTTTTCCTATTTATGACATAATCAATGCCCGTGCCAAATTTCATGCTTCTATGACACCAAGAAGTGAGGGAATTAGATTCCGTATGTAAAATTTGGACACTAATTCTTTTGCGCATAGAATTGAATAATCGAGTTGGGACCCATTAACTTTTTCTATTTATGACATAATCAATGCTCGTGCCAAATTTCACATTTCTATGGCATCGGAAAGTGAGAAAAATACATTCCGCACATAAAATTTGGACGCTAATTCTTTTGCGCATAGAATTGAATAATCGAGTTGGGACCCATTAGCTTTTCCTATTTATGACATAATTAATGCTCGTGCCAAATTTTACGTTTCTATGGCACCGGAAAGTGAGAAAAATACATTCCGCACATAAAATTTGGACGCTAATTCTTTTGCGCATAGAATTGAATAATCGAGTTGAGACCCATTAGCTTTTCCTATTTATGACATAATCAATGCTCGTGCCAAATTTCATGTTTCTATGGCACCGGAAAGTGAGAAAAATACATTCCGCACATAAAATTGGGACGCTAATTCTTTTGCGCATAGAATTGAATAATCGAGTTGAGACCCATTAGCTTTTCCTATTTATGACATAATCAATGCTCGTGCCAAATTTCACGTTTCTATGACACCGGAAAGTGAGAAAATTACATTCCGTACGTAAAATTTGGACGCTAATTCTTTTGCTCATAGAATTGAATAATCTAGTTGGGACTTATTAATAGAGATGAGCGAACGTACTCGTCCGAGCTTGATACTCGTTCGAGTATTAGCGTGTTCGAGATGCTCGTTACTCGTGACGAGTACCACGCGATGTTCGGGTTACTTTCTTTCATCTTTGAGACGTTAGCACGCTTTTCTGGCCAATAGAAAGACAGGGAAGGCATTACAACTTCCCCCTGCGACCATCAAGCCCTATACCACCCCCCTGCATGGAGTGGCTGGCGAGATCAGGTGTCACCCAAGTATAAAAATTGGCCCCTCCCGCGGCTCGCCACAGATGCGTTCTGACATAGAGGAGGGAAAGTGCTATCTTGGTGGAGCTGCTATAGGGCGAGTGTTAGGAGTATTTTAGGCTTCAACAACCCCAACGGTCCTTCTTAGGCCTTAGTCAGACGGGCGTTTTTAGCCGCGATTTGCGCATGCGCATGCGTCCGGCGATTTTATAAAACCATTGCTTTGCAATGGTATCGGACACATGAGCGCTTTTTATGCGCTCGTCCGATAAATTATAGAACAGAAATCGCAGATCGCACCTATCTGCGATCTGCGATTCCTGTTCTCTTCTCTATATGCGCTCCATGGGGCGGGCGGCAGCAGCGCCGACCCCATTGAGAACATATAGAAGAGAAATCATTCTTCTCTGCCACAGCTGTAACAGCTGTGGCAGAGAAGAATGATGTTTGCCCATTGAATTCAATGGAGCCGGCAATACAGCCGTCTCCATTGAAAGCAATGGGCTGCCGGACAGCGCTGGATGAATTGTCGGGAAGGGGTTAAATATATAAGCCCTTCCCTGCAATTCAATCAGAAAAGTGTTAAAATAAAAAATATATATGTACTCACCTGTTCCCGGCAGCCGGAGATCCGCACGGCCGTCCTGCAGTGGGTGTGAAGGAGGTGTGACTCAGACTTGCCCCTGATTGGCTCAGCCTGAGCCAATCAGAGGCAAGTCTCAGTCACACCCATTCATGAATTCATGCAGTGTTGCACTTTTTTTTTTTTTGGTATATCGGCCGTACAGAGCATTGCGCCCTGCAGTAATACTCCAGGGCTAGAAGTGGTGGTTAGGCAGGGACAGAAGACATATTGATTGAATATAGGCAGTGGGCCTTTGCAAAAAAATTTGGGGAAAAAAATCTATTTGGGCTGCCTGTCACTGTCCTCAGTGTTCTGGGTCTCTGCTGGGTGTAGTAGTTCTCCAAATTCATACGCAGCCAGCTAAGTGTTACAGCAGGCTTGCGCAAAAGTATTTCCTGGAGTTTCGTAAGCGAAGTCAGCCTCCAACCACAGGCCAATAAGCGGCACATTTAATTACAGCGTTCTGTTTCTGCACTACTGGTAATACACCATGCTGAGGGGTTGGGGTAGGCCTAGAGGACGTGGACGCGGGCGAGGATGCGGAGGCCCAAGTCATGGTGTGGGCACAGGCCGAGCCAGTACGGTGGCCAGGGGTAGAGGCAGGGCCAGACCGAATAATCCACCAACTGTTTCCCAAAGCGCCCCCTCGCGTCATGCCACCCTGCAGAGGTCAAGGTGCTTTACGGTGTGGCAGTTTTTCACAGAGACGCCTGACGACCAACGAACAGTGGTGTGCAACCTTTGTCGCGCCAAGATCAGCTGGGGAGGCACCACCACCAGCATGCGCAGGCATATGATGGCCAAGCACCCCACAAGGTCGGACGATGCCCGTTCACCGCCTCCGGTTTGCACCACTGCCTCTCCCCCTGTGCCCCAACCTGCCACTGAGATCCAACCCCCCTCTGAGGACACAGGCACTACCGTCTCCTGGCCTGCACCCACACCCTCACCTCCGCTGTCCTCGGCCCCATCCAGCAATGTCTCTCAGTGAAGCGTCCAGACGTCGCTAGCGCCACTGTTTGAGCGCAAGCGCAAGTACGCCGCCACGCACCCGCACGCTCAAGCGTTAAACGTGCACATTGCCAAATTGATCAGCCTGGAGATGCTGCCGTATAGGCTTGTGGAAACGGAGGCTTTCAAAAGCATGATGGCGGCGGCGGCCCCGCGCTACTCGGTTCCCAGTCGCCACTACTTTTCCCGATGTGCCGTCCCAGCCCTGCACGACCACGTCTCCCGCAACATTGTACGCGCCCTCACCAACGCGGTTACTGCCAAGGTCCACTTAACAACGGACACGTGGACAAGCACAGGCGGGCAGGGCCACTATATCTCCCTGACGGCACATTGGGTGAATTTAGTGGAGGCTGGGACAGAGTCAGAGCCTGGGACCGCTCACGTCCTACCCACCCCCCGAATTGCGTGCCCCAGCTCGGTGGTGGTATCTGCGGCGGTGTATGCTTCCTCCACTAAACCACCCTCCTCCTCCTCCTACGCAACCTCTGTCTCGCAATCAAGAATTGTCAGCAGCAGCACGTCGCCAGCAGTCGGTGTCGCGCGGCATGGCAGCACAGCGGTGGGCAAGCGTCAGCAGGCCGTGCTGAAACTACTCAGCTTAGGAGAGAAGAGGCAGATGGCCCACGAACTGCTGCAGGGTCTGACAGAGCAGACCGACCGCTGGCTTGCGCCGCTGAGCCTCCAACCGGGCATGGTCGTGTGTGACAACGGCCGTAAGCTGGTGGCGGCTCTGCAGCTCGGCAGCCTCACGCACGTGCCATGTCTGGCCCATGTCTTTAATTTGGTGGTTCAGCGCTTTCTGAAAAGCTACCCACACTTGTCATACCTGCTCGGAAAGGTGCGCCGGGTCAGCGCACATTTCCGCAACTCCAAGACAGACGCTGCCACCCTGCGGACACTGCAACATCGGTTTCATCTGCCAGTGCACCGATTGCTGTGCGACGTGCCCACACAGTGGAACTCTACGCTCCACATGTTGGCCAGGCTCTATGAGCAGCGTAGAGCTATTGCGGAATACCAACTCCAACATGGGCAGCGTAGTGGGAGTCAGCCTCCTCAATTATTTACAGAAGAGTGGGCCTGGTTGGCAGACATCTGCCAGGTCCTAGGAAACTTTGAGGAGTCTACCCAGATGCTGAGCGGGGATACTGCAATCATTAGCGTCACCACTCCTCTGCTATGCCTCTTGAGAAGTTGCCTGCAAAGCATAAAGGCAGATGCTTTGCACTCGGAAACGGAGGCGGGGGAAGACAGTATGTCGCTGGATAGTCAGAGCACCCTCATGTCTATATCTCAGCGCGTTGAGGAGGAGGAAGAGGGGGAGGAGCATGAGGAGGAGGGGGAAGAGACAGCTTGGCCCACTGCTGAGGGTACACATGCTGCTTGCCTGTAATCCTTTCAGCGTGTATGGCCAGAGGAGGAGGAGGAGGAGGATCCTGAAAGTGATCTTCCGAGTGAGGACAGCCATGTGTTGCGTACAGGTACCCTGGCACACATGGCTGACTTCATGTTAGGATGCCTTTCTCGTGACCCTCGCAATACACTCATTCTGGCCACTACGGATTACTGGGTGTACACACTGCTCGACCCACGGTATAAGGAGAACCTTTCCACTCTCATTCCCGAAGAGGAAAGGGGTTCGAGAATGATGCTATACCACAGGGCGCTGGTGGACAAACTGATGGTAAACTTCCCACCCAACAGCGCTAGTGGCCGAAGGCGCATTTCCGCGGCCCAGGTAGCAGGGGAGGCGCAGAGATCAGGCAGCATGTACAGCGCAGGCAGGGGACCATTCTCCAAGGCCTTTGCCAGCTTTCTGGCTCCCCAGCAAGACTGTGTCACCGGTCCCCAGTCAAGGCTGAGTTGGCGGGAGCACTGTAAAAGGATGGTGAGGGAGTACGTAGCCGATCGCACGACCGTCCTCGGTGACGCCTCTGCCCCCTACAACTACTGGGTGTCGAAGCTGGACATGTGGCCTGAACTCGCGCTGTATGCCCTGGAGGTGCTTGCTTGTCCTGCGGCTAGCGTCTTGTCAGAGAGTGTGTTTAGTGTGGCTGGGGGAATCATCATGGATAAGCGTACCCACCTGTCAACCGACAGTGCCGACAGGCTTACACTCATCAAGATGAACAAAGCCTGGATTTCACCAGACTTCTCTTCTCCACCAGCGGACAGCAGCGATACCTAAACAATATGTAGGCTGCACCCGCGGATGGAAGCATCGTTCTCTATCACCATCCAAAACGGGGATCTTTTTACTTCATCAATCTGTGTATAATATTCATCCTCCTCCTCCTGCTCCTCCTCCTGAAACCTCACATAATCACGCCGAACGTGCAATTTTTCTTAGGCCCACAAGGCTCAGTCATATAATTTTTCTAAACAATTTTTATACGTTTCAATGCTGATTAAAGCGTTGAAACTTTCACCTCAACCAATTTTTATTTTAACTGGGCTGCCTCCAGGCCTAGTTACCAGATAAGCCACATTAACCAAAGCGATTAATGGGTTTCACCTGCCCTCTTGGTTGGGCATGGGCAATTTTTCTCAGGTACATTAGTACTGTTGGTACACCAATTTTTGGGGGCCCTCGCCTACAGTGTAATCAAATTAATTTTTTGCCCACCTGCATTACAGCTGACGTAACATCAGCTGTGTTGGGCACTGCAATGGAATATATTTATGTACCGCCGGTGGGTTCCAGGGAGCCACCCATGCTGTGGGTCCACAGGGAGTTGTAACTGCATGTGTCCACTTCTAAAGAACCCCAGTCTGAATGGGGCATGCAGTGTGGGCCGAAGCCCACCTGCATTAAGCACGACATTACCTCAGCTGTGTTGGGCACTGCAATGGGATATATTTATGTACCGCCGGTGGCTTCCTGGCACCCACCCATGCTGTCGGTCCACAGGGACTTCACAATAGGGAGTTGTACCTGCCTGTGTCTATGAATTAAAAACCCCGGTCAGGTTGGGGCATGCAGTGTGGGCCGAAGCCCACCTGCATTTAATCTGACGTTAGCTCTGCTGTCCAGGGCACTGCAATGGGATACATTTATGTACAGCCAGTGGGTTCCAGGGAGCCACCCATGCTGTGGGTGCACACGGAAATCCCATTGTGGAGTTGTACCTGCCTGTGACTATTTATAAAAAAACACGGTCTGACTGGGGCATGCAGACACCTTGACAGAATGAATAATGTGTGGCACATAGGTTCCCCATTGCTATGCCCACGTGTGCAGCTCCAGATGGAGGTGGCACAGGATTGGATTTCTCATTGCTTCTGTACAGCATTGTGGACTATCGCCCCGCCCCTTTTAAAGAGGGTCACTGCCTAGCCGTGCCAACCCTCTGCAGTGTGTGCCTGCGGTTCCTCTGGCAGACGCACTTATAAATAGACATGAGGGTGGCGAGGCAGGAGGGCAGCTGAAGGCTGGGCAGGGACAGTTTGGTGTGCGCAGTGAACACTGGGTCGTGGGGGGGGGGGGTTGGGCAGCATGTAACCCAGG
Source organism: Eleutherodactylus coqui (assembly GCF_035609145.1). NCBI lineage: Eukaryota > Metazoa > Chordata > Amphibia > Anura > Eleutherodactylidae > Eleutherodactylus > Eleutherodactylus coqui. The sequence continues at coordinate 31,186,938 of NC_089843.1, forward strand.
AGAAGTGGCAGCGGAGTGTCATGCAGGCAGTGATTGTGCTTTGTTGGAGGTAGTGTGGTGCTTAGCTAAGGTATGCATTGCTAATGAGGGCTTTTCCGAAGTAAAGGTTGTTGGGGGGGGCACTCTTGCCGCTATTGTGGCTTAATAGTGGGACCTGGGAACTTGAGATGCAGCCCAACATGTAGCCCCTCGCCTGCGCTATCCGTTGCTGTGTCGTTGCCATCACTTTCTTGAATTGCCTAGATTTTCACAAATGAAAACCTTAGCGAGCATCGGCGATATACAAAAATGCTCGGGTCTCCCATTGACTTCAATAGGGTTCGTTACTCGAAACGAACCCTCGAGCAACGTGAAAAGTTCGTCTCGAGTAACGAGCACCCGAGCATTTTGGTGCTCGCTCATCGCTACTTATTAACTTTTCCTATTTGTGACATAATCAATGCTCATGCCAAATTTCACGTTTCTATGACATCGGAAAGTGAGAAAAATACATTCCACACATAAAATTTGGACGCTAATTCTTTTGCGCATAGAATTGAATAAATGAGTTGGGACCCAATAGCTTTTCCTATTTATGACATAATCAATGCTCATGCCAACTTTCACTTTTCTAAGGCACCGGAAAGTGAAAAAAATACATTCCGCACAAAAAATTTGGACGCTAATTCTTTTGCGCATAGAATTGAATAATCGAGTTGGGACCCATTAGCTTTTATTATTTATAACATAATCAATGCTCGCGCCAAATTTCACGTTTCTATGACACCGGAAAGTGAGAAAATTACATTCCGTACGTAAAATTTGCACACTAATTCTTTTGCGCATAGAATTGAATAATCGAGTTGGGACCCATTAGCTTTTCCTATTTATGACATAACCATGCTCGTGCCAAATTTCACATTTCTATGACACCGGAAAGTGAGAAAATTACATTCCGTACGTAAAATTTGGACGCTAATTCTTTTGCGCATAGAATTGAATAATCGAGTTGGGACCCATTAGCTTTTCCTATGTATGACATAATCAATGCCCGTGCCAAATTTCACGTTTCTATGACATTGGGAAGTGAGAGAATTAGATTTCGTACATAAAATGTGGACGCTAATTCTTTTGCGATTAGAATTGAATAATCGAGTTGAGAACCATTAGCTTTTCCTACTTATGACATAATCAATGCCCATGCCAAATTTCATGCTTCTATGACACCGAGAAGTGAGGGAATTAGATTCCGTACGTAAAATTTGGACACTAATTCTTTTGCGCATAGAATTGAATAATCGAGTTGCGACCCATTAGCTTTTCCTATTTATGACATAATCAATGCTCGTGCCAAATTTCACATTTCTATGGCATCGGAAAGTGAGAAAAATACATTCCACACATAAAATTTGGACACTAATTCTTTTGCGCATAGAATTGAATAATCGAGTTGCGACCCATTAGCTTTTCCTATTTATGACATAATCAATGCTCGTGCCAAAATTCACGTTTCTATGACACCGGAAAGTGAGAAAATTACATTCCGTATGTAAAATTTGGACGCTAATTCTTTTGCACATAGAATTAAATAATCGAGTTGGGACCCATTAACTTTTCCTATTTATGACATAATTAATGCTCGTGCCAAATTTCACGTTTCTATGACATCGAAAAGTGAGAAAATTACATTCCATATGTAAAATTTGGACGCTAATTCTTTTGCACTTAGAATTGAATAATCGAGTTGGGACCTATTAGCTTTTCCTATTTATGACATAATCAATGCCCGTGCCAAATTTCAAGTTTCTATGAGATTGGGAAGTGAGAGAATTAGAGTCCGTACATAAAACGTGGACGCTAATTCTTTTGCGATTAGAATTGAATAATCGAGTTGGGACCCATTAGCTTTTCCTATTTATGACATAATCAATGCTCGTGCCAAATTTCACATTTCTATGGCATCGGAAAGTGAGAAAAATACATTCCACACAAAATTTGGACGCTAATTCTTTTGCGCATAGAATTGAATAATCGAGTTGGGACCCATTAGCTTTTCCTATTTATGACATAATCAATGCTCATGCCAAATTTCACGTTTCTATGACACCGGAAAGTGAGATAATTACATTCCGTACGTAAAAATTTGGACGCTAATTCTTTTGCACATAGAATTAAATAATCGAGTTGGGACCCATTAGCTTTTCCTATTTATGACATAATCAATGCTCCTGCCAAATTTCACGTTTCTATGACACCGGAAAGTGAGAAAATTACATTCCGTACGTAAAATTTGGACGCTAATTCTTTTGCGCATAGAATTGAATAATCGAGTTGGGACCCATTAGCTTTTCCTAATTATGACATAATCAATGCTCGTGCCAAATTTCATGTTTCTATGACACCGGAAAGTTAGAAAATTACATTCCGTACGTAAAATTTGGACGCTAATTCTTTTGCGCATAGAATTGAATAATCGAGTTGGGACCCATTAGCTTTTCCTAATTATGACATAATCAATGCTCGTGCCAAATTTCATGTTTCTATGACATCGGAAAGTGAGAAAATTACATTCCGTATCTAACATTTTGACGCTAATTCTTTTGCACTTAGAATTGAATAATCGAGTTGGGACCTATTAGCTTTTCCTATTTATGACATAATCAATGCCTGTGCCAAATTTCAAGTTTCTATGACATTGGGAAGTGAGAGAATTAGATTTCGTAGATAAAATGTGGACGCTAATTCTTTTGCGATTAGAATTGAATAATCCTGTTGAGAACCATTAGCTTTTCCTATTTATGACATAATCAATGCTCGTGCCAAATTTCATGCTTCTATGACACCGAGAAGTGAGGGAATTAGATTCCGTACGTAAAATTTGGACACTAATTCTTTTGCGCATAGAATTGAATAATCGAGTTGCGACCCATTCGCTTTTCCTATTCATGACAAAATCAATGCTTGTGCAAAATTTCACGTTTCTATGGCACCGTCAAGTGAGAAAATTACATTCCGCACGTAAAATTTGGACGCTAATTCTTTTGCGCATAGAATTAAGTAATCGAGTTGGGACCCATTAGCTTTTCCTATTTATGACATAATCAATGCTCGTGCCAAATTTCACGTTCCTATGGCACCGGAAAGTGAGAAAAATACATTCCGTACGTGAAATTTGGACACTAATTCTTTTGCACATAGAATTAAATAATCGAGTTGGGACCCATTAACTTTTCCTATTTATGACATAAGCAATGCTCGTGCCAAATTTCACGTTTCTATGACATCGAAAAGTGAGAAAATTACATTCCATATGTAAAATTTGGACGCTAATTCTTTTGCACTTAGAATTGAATAATCGAGTTGGGACCTATTAGCTTTTCCTTTTTATGACATAATCAATGCCCATGCCAAATTTCAAGTTTCTATGACATTGGGAAGTGAGAGAATTAGATTCCGTACATAAAATGTGGACGCTAATTCTTTTGCGATTACAATTGAATAATCGAGTTGGGACCCATTAGCTTTTCCTATTTATGACATTATCAATGCTCGTGCCAAATTTCACATTTCTATGGCATCGGAAAGTGAGAAAAATACATTCCACACATAAAATTTGGACGCTAATTCTTTTGCGCATAGAATTGAATAATCGAGTTGGGACCCATTAGCTTTTCCTATTTATGACATAATCAAAGCTCATGCCTAATTTCACGTTTCTATGACACCGGAAAGTGAGAAAATTACATTCCGTATGTAAAATTTGGACGCTAATTCTTTTGCGCATAGAATTGAATAATCGAGTAGGGACCCATTAGCTTTTCCTATTTATGACATAATCAATGCTCGTGCCAAATTTCACATTTCTATGGCATCGGAAAGTGAGAAAAATACATTCCGTACGTGAAATTTGGACACTAATTCTTTTGCACATAGAATTAAATAATCGAGTTGGGACCCATTAACTTTTCCTATTTATGACATAAGCAATGCTCGTGCCAAATTTCACGTTTCTATGACATCGAAAAGTGAGAAAATTACATTCCGTACGTAAAATTTGGACGCTAATTCTTTTGCGCATAGAATTGAATAATCGAGTTGGGACCCATTAGCTTTTCCTATTTATGACATAATCAATGCTCGTGCCAAATTTCACATTTCTATGGCATCGGAAAGTGAGAAAGATACATTCCACACATAAAATTTGGACGCTAATTATTTTGCGCATAGAATTGAATAATCGAGTTGGGACCCATTAGCTTTTCCTAATTATGACATAATCAATGCTCGTGCCAAATTTCACGTTTCTATGACATCGGAAAGTGAGAAAATTACATTCCGTATGTAACATTTTGACGCTAATTCTTTTGCACTTAGAATTGAATAATCGAGTTGGGACCTATTAGCTTTTCCTATTTATGACATAATCAATGCCTGTGCCAAATTTCAAGTTTCTATGACATTGGGAAGTGAGAGAATTAGATTTCGTAGATAAAATGTGGACGCTAATTCTTTTGCGATTAGAATTGAATAATCCTGTTGAGAACCATTAGCTTTTCCTATTTATGACATAATCAATGCTCGTGCCAAATTTCATGCTTCTATGACACCGAGAAGTGAGGGAATTAGATTCCGTACGTAAAATTTGGACACTAATTCTTTTGCGCATAGAATTGAATAATCGAGTTGGGACCCATTAGCTTTTCCTATTTATGACATAATCAATGCTCCTGCCAAATTTCATGTTTCTATGACACCGGAAAGTGAGAAAATTACATTCCGTACGTAAAATTTGGACACTAATTCTTTTGTGCATAGAATTGAATAATCGAGTTGGGACCCATTAGCTTCTCCAATTCATGACATAATCAATGCTCGTGCCAAATTTCAAGTTTCTATGGCACTGGAAAGTGAGAAAAATACATTCCGCACATAAAATTTGGACGCTAATTCTTTTGCGCATAGAATTGAATAATCGAGTTGGGACCCATTAGCTTTTCCTATTTATGACATAATCAATGCCCATGCCAAATTTCAAGTTTCTATGACATTGGGAAGTGAGAGAATTAGATTCCGTACATAAAATGTGGACGCTAATTCTTTTGCGATTACAATTGAATAATCGAGTTGGGACCCATTAGCTTTTCCTATTTATGACATAATCAATGCTCGTGCCAAATTTCACATTTCTATGGCATCGGAAAGTGAGAAAAATACATTCCACACATAAAATTTGGACGCTAATTCTTTTGCGCATAGAATTGAATAATCGAGTTGGGACCCATTAGATTTTCCTATTTATGACATAATCAATGCTCATGCCAAATTTCACGTTTCTATGACACCGGAAAGTGAGAAAATTACATTCCGTATGTAAAATTTGGACGCTAATTCTTTTGCGCATAGAATTGAATAATCGAGTAGGGACCCATTAGCTTTTCCTATTTATGACATAATCAATGCTCGTGCCAAATTTCACATTTCTATGGCATCGGAAAGTGAGAAAAATACATTCCGTACGTGAAATTTGGACACTAATTCTTTTGCACATAGAATTAAATAATCAAGTTGGGACCCATTAACTTTTCCTATTTATGACATAAGCAATGCTCGTGCCAAATTTCACGTTTCTATGACATCGAAAAGTGAGAAAATTACATTCCATATGTAAAATTTGGACGCTAATTCTTTTGCACTTAGAATTGAATAATCGAGTTGGGACCTATTAGCTTTTCCTTTTTATGACATAATCAATGCCCATGCCAAATTTCAAGTTTCTATGACATTGGGAAGTGAGAGAATTAGATTCCGTACACAAAATGTGGACGCTAATTCTTTTGCGATTACAATTGAATAATCGAGTTGGGACCCATTAGCTTTTCCTATTTATGACATAATCAATGCTCGTGCCAAATTTCACATTTCTATGGCATCGGAAAGTGAGAAAAATACATTCCACACATAAAATTTGGACGCTAATTCTTTTGCGCATAGAATTGAATAATCGAGTTGGGACCCATTAGATTTTCCTATTTATGACATAATCAATGCTCATGCCAAATTTCACGTTTCTATGACACCGGAAAGTGAGAAAATTACATTCCGTATGTAAAATTTGGACGCTAATTCTTTTGCGCAAAGAATTGAATAATCGAGTTGCGACCCATTAGTTTTTCCTATTTATGACATGATCAATGCTCGTGCCAAATTTCACATTTCTATGGCATCGGAAAGTGAGAAAATTACATTCCGCACGTAAAATTTGGACGCTAATTCTTTTGTTCATAGAATTAAGTAATCGAGTTGGGACCCATTAACTTTTCCTATTTATGACATAATCAATGCTCCTGCCAAATTTCACGTTTCTATGACACCGGAATGTGAGAAAATTACATTCCGTATGTAAAATGTGGACGCTAATTCTTTTGCGATTAGAATTGAATAATCGAATTGGGACCCATTAGCTTTTCCTATTTATGACATAATCAATGCTCATGCCAAATTTCACGTTTCTATGACACCGGAAAGTGAGAAAATTACATTCCGTATGTAAAATGTGGACGCTAATTCTTTTGCGATTAGAATTGTATAATCGAGTTGAGACCTATTAGCTTTTCCTATTTATGACATAATCATTGCTCGTGCCAAATTTCACGTTTCTATGACACCGGAAAGCTAGAAAATTACATTCCGTACATAAAATTTGGAAGCTAATTCTTTTGCGCATAGAACTGAATAATCGAGTTGGGACCCATTAGCTTTTCCTTTTTATGACATAATCAATGCCCATGCCAAATTTCAAGTTTCTATGACATTGGGAAGTGAGAGAATTAGATTCCGTACATAAAATGTGGACGCTAATTCTTTTGCGATTACAATTGAATAATCGAGTTGGGACCCATTAGCTTTTCCTATTTATGACATAATCAATGCTCGTGCCAAATTTCACATTTGTATGGCATCGGAAAGTGAGAAAAATACATTCCACACATAAAATTTGGACGCTAATTCTTTTGCGCATAGAATTGAATAATTGAGTTGGGACCCATTAGCTTTTCCTATTTATGACATAATCAATGCTCATGCCAAATTTCACGTTTCTATGACACCGGAAAGTGAGAAAATTACATTCCGTACGTAAAATTTGGACGCTAATTCTTTTGCGCATAGAATTGAATAATCGAGTTGGGACCCATTAGCTTTTCCTAATTATGACATAATCAATGCTCGTGCCAAATTTCATGTTTCTATGACACCGGAAAGTTAGAAAATTACATTCCGTACGTAAAATTTGGACGCTAATTCTTTTGCGCATAGAATTGAAGAATCAAGTTGGGACCCATTAGCTTTTCCTATATATGACATAATCAATGCTCGTGCCAAATTTCACGTTTCTATGACATCGGAAAGTGAGAAAATTACATTCCGTATGTAACATTTTGACGCTAATTCTTTTGCACTTAGAATTGAATAATCGAGTTGGGACCTATTAGCTTTTCCTATTTATGACATAATCAATGCCTGTGCCAAATTTCAAGTTTCTATGACATTGGGAAGTGAGAGAATTAGATTTCGTAGATAAAATGTGGACGCTAATTCTTTTGCGATTAGAATTGAATAATCCTGTTGAGAACCATTAGCTTTTCCTATTTATGACATAATCAATGCTCGTGCCAAATTTCATGCTTCTATGACACCGAGAAGTGAGGGAATTAGATTCCGTACGTAAAATTTGGACACATTCTTTTGCGCATAGAATTGAATAATCGAGTTGCGACCCATTCGCTTTTCCTATTCATGACAAAATCAATGCTTGTGCAAAATTTCACGTTTCTATGGCACCGTCAAGTGAGAAAATTACATTCCGCACGTAAAATTTGGACACTAATTCTTTTGCACATAGAATTAAATAATCGAGTTGGGACCCATTAACTTTTCCTATTTATGACATAAGCAATGCTCGTGCCAAATTTCACGTTTCTATGACATCGAAAAGTGAGAAAATTACATTCCATATGTAAAATTTGGACGCTAATTCTTTTGCACTTAGAATTGAATAATCGAGTTGGGACCTATTAGCTTTTCCTTTTTATGACATAATCAATGCCCATGCCAAATTTCAAGTTTCTATGACATTGGGAAGTGAGAGAATTAGATTCCGTACATAAAATGTGGACGCTAATTCTTTTGCGATTACAATTGAATAATCGAGTTGGGACCCATTAGCTTTTCCTATTTATGACATTATCAATGCTCGTGCCAAATTTCACATTTCTATGGCATCGGAAAGTGAGAAAAATACATTCCACACATAAAATTTGGACGCTAATTCTTTTGCGCATAGAATTGAATAATCGAGTTGGGACCCATTAGCTTTTCCTATTTATGACATAATCAAAGCTCATGCCAAATTTCACGTTTCTATGACACCGGAAAGTGAGAAAATTACATTCCGTATGTAAAATTTGGACGCTAATTCTTTTGCGCATAGAATTGAATAATCGAGTAGGGACCCATTAGCTTTTCCTATTTATGACATAATCAATGCTCGTGCCAAATTTCACATTTCTATGGCATCGGAAAGTGAGAAAAATACATTCCGTACGTGAAATTTGGACACTAATTCTTTTGCACATAGAATTAAATAATCGAGTTGGGACCCATTAACTTTTCCTATTTATGACATAAGCAATGCTCGTGCCAAATTTCACGTTTCTATGACATCGAAAAGTGAGAAAATTACATTCCGTACGTAAAATTTGGACGCTAATTCTTTTGCGCATAGAATTGAATAATCGAGTTGGGACCCATTAGCTTTTCCTATTTATGACATAATCAATGCTCGTGCCAAATTTCACATTTCTATGGCATCGGAAAGTGAGAAAGATACATTCCACACATAAAATTTGGACGCTAATTATTTTGCGCATAGAATTGAATAATCGAGTTGGGACCCATTAGCTTTTCCTAATTATGACATAATCAATGCTCGTGCCAAATTTCACGTTTCTATGACATCGGAAAGTGAGAAAATTACATTCCGTATGTAACATTGTGACGCTAATTCTTTTGCACTTAGAATTGAATAATCGAGTTGGGACCTATTAGCTTTTCCTATTTATGACATAATCAATGCCTGTGCCAAATTTCAAGTTTCTATGACATTGGGAAGTGAGAGAATTAGATTTCGTAGATAAAATGTGGACGCTAATTCTTTTGCGATTAGAATTGAATAATCCTGTTGAGAACCATTAGCTTTTCCTATTTATGACATAATCAATGCTCGTGCCAAATTTCATGCTTCTATGACACCGAGAAGTGAGGGAATTAGATTCCGTACGTAAAATTTGGACACTAATTCTTTTGCGCACAGAATTGAATAATCGAGTTGGGACCCATTAGCTTTTCCTATTTATGACATAATCAATGCTCCTGCCAAATTTCATGTTTCTATGACACCGGAAAGTGAGAAAATTACATTCCGTACGTAAAATTTGGACACTAATTCTTTTGTGCATAGAATTGAATAATCGAGTTGGGACCCATTAGCTTCTCCAATTCATGACATAATCAATGCTCGTGCCAAATTTCAAGTTTCTATGGCACTGGAAAGTGAGAAAAATACATTCCGCACATAAAATTTGGACGCTAATTCTTTTGCGCATAGAATTGAATAATCGAGTTGGGACCCATTAGCTTTTCCTATTTATGACATAATCAATGCCCATGCCAAATTTCAAGTTTCTATGACATTGGGAAGTGAGAGAATTAGATTCCGTACATAAAATGTGGACGCTAATTCTTTTGCGATTACAATTGAATAATCGAGTTGGGACCCATTAGCTTTTCCTATTTATGACATAATCAATGCTCGTGCCAAATTTCACATTTCTATGGCATCGGAAAGTGAGAAAAATACATTCCACACATAAAATTTGGACGCTAATTCTTTTGCGCATAGAATTGAATAATCGAGTTGGGACCCATTAGATTTTCCTATTTATGACATAATCAATGCTCATGCCAAATTTCACGTTTCTGTGACACCGGAAAGTGAGAAAATTACATTCCGTATGTAAGATTTGGACGCTAATTCTTTTGCGCATAGAATTAAGTAATCGAGTTGGGACCCATTAGCTTTTCCTATATATGACATAATCAATGCTCCTGCCAAATTTCACGTTTCTATGACATCGGAAAGTGAGAGAATTAGATTTCGTACATAAAATGTGGACGCTAATTCTTTTGCGATTAGAATTGAATAATCCTGTTGAGAACCATTAGCTTTTCCTATTTATGACATAATCAATGCTCGTGCCAAATTTCATGCTTCCATGACACCGAGAAGTGAGGGAATTAGATTCCGTACGTAAAATTTGGACACTAATTCTTTTGCGCATAGAATTGAATAATCGAGTTGCGACCCATTAGCTTTTCCTATTTATGACATAATCAATGCTCCTGCCAAATTTCACATTTCTATGACACCGGAAAGTGAGAAAATTACATTCCGTACGTAAAATTTCGACACTAATTCTTTTGTGCATAGAATTGAATAATCGAGTTGGGACCCATTAGCTTTTCCTATTTATGACATAATCAATGCTCCTGCCAAATTTCACGTTTCTATGACACCGGAAAGTGAGAAAATTACATTCCGTATGTAAAATGTGGACGCTAATTCTTTTGCGATTAGAATTGAATAATCGAGTTGGGACCCATTAGCTTTTCCTATTTATGACATAATCAATGCTCATGCCAAATTTCACGTTTCTATGACACCGGAAAGTGAGAAAATTACATTCCGTATGTAAAATGTGGATGCTAATTCTTTTGCGCATAGAATTGAATAATCGAGTTGGGACCCATTAGTTTTTCCTATTTATGACATGATCAATGCTCGTGCCAAATTTCACATTTCTATGGCATCGGAAAGTGAGAAAATTACATTCCGCACGTAAAATTTGGACGCTAATTCTTTTGTGCATAGAATTAAGTAATCGAGTTGGGACCCATTACCTTTTCCTATTTATGACATAATCAATGCTCCTGCCAAATTTCACGTTTCTATGACACCGGAATGTGAGAAAATTACATTCCGTATGTAAAATGTGGACGCTAATTCTTTTGCGATTAGAATTGAATAATCGAGTTGGGACCCATTAGCTTTTCCTATTTATGACATAATCAATGCTCATGCCAAATTTCACGTTTCTATGACACCGGAAAGTGAGAAAATTACATTCCGTATGTAAAATGTGGACGCTAATTCTTTTGCGATTAGAATTGTATAATCGAGTTGAGACCTATTAGCTTTTCCTATTTATGACATAATCATTGCTCGTGCCAAATTTCACGTTTCTATGACACCGGAAAGCTAGAAAATTACATTCCGTACATAAAATTTGGAAGCTAATTCTTTTGCGCATAGAACTGAATAATCGAGTTGGGACCCATTAGCTTTTCCTATGTATGACATAATCAATGCTCCTGCCAAATTTCACGTTTCTATGACACCGGAATGTGAGAAAATTACATTCCGTATGTAAAATGTGGACGCTAATTCTTTTGCGATTAGAATTGAATAATCGAGTTGGGACCCATTAGCTTTTCCTATTTATGACATAATCAATGCTCATGCCAAATTTCACGTTTCTATGACACCGGAAAGTGAGAAAATTACATTCCGTATGTAAAATGTGGACGCTAATTCTTTTGCGATTAGAATTGTATAATCGAGTTGAGACCTATTAGCTTTTCCTTTTTATGACATAATCAATGCCCATGCCAAATTTCAAGTTTCTATGACATTGGGAAGTGAGAGAATTAGATTCCGTACATAAAATGTGGACGCTAATTCTTCTGCGATTACAATTGAATAATCGAGTTGGGACCCATTAGCTTTTCCTATTTATGACATAATCAATGCTCGTGCCAAATTTCACATTTCTATGGCATCGGAAAGTGAGAAAAATACATTCCACACATAAAATTTGGACGCTAATTCTTTTGCGCATAGAATTGAATAATCGAGTTGGGACCCATTAGCTTTTCCTATTTATGACATAATCAATGCTCATGCCAAATTTCACGTTTCTATGACACCGGAAAGTGAGAAAATTACATTCCGTATGTTAGATTTGGACGCTAATTATTTTGCGCATAGAATTAAGTAATCAAGTTGGGACCCATTAGCTTTTCCTATATATGACATAATCAATGCTCCTGCCAAATTTCACGTTTCTATGACATCGTAAAGTGAGAGAATTAGATTTCGTACATAAAATGTGGACGCTAATTCTTTTGCGATTAGAATTGAATAATCCTGTTGAGAACCATTAGCTTTTCCTATTTATGACATAATCAATGCTCGTGCCAAATTTCATGCTTCCATGACACCGAGAAGTGAGGGAATTAGATTCCGTACGTAAAATTTGGACACTAATTCTTTTGCGCATAGAATTGAATAATCGAGTTGCGACCCATTAGCTTTTCCTATTTATGACATGATCAATGCTCGTGCTAAATTTCACATTTCTATGGCATCGGAAAGTGAGAAAATTACATTCCGCACGTAAAATTTGGACGCTAATTCTTTTGCGCATAGAATTAAGTAATCGAGTTGGGACCCATTAACTTTTCCTATTTATGACATAATCAATGCTCCTGCCAAATTTCACATTTCTATGGCACCGGAAAGTGAGAAAATTACATTCCGTACGTAAAATTTCGACACTAATTCTTTTGTGCATAGAATTGAATAATCGAGTTGGGACCCATTAGCTTTTCCTATTTATGACATAATCAATGCTCATGCCAAATTTCACGTTTCTATGACACCGGAAAGTGAGAAAATTACATTCCATATGTAAAATTTGGACGCTAATTCTTTTGCACTTAGAATTGAATAATCGAGTTGGGACCTATTAGCTTTTCCTTTTTATGACATAATCAATGCCCATGCCAAATTTCAAGTTTCTATGACATTGGGAAGTGAGAGAATTAGATTCCGTACATAAAATGTGGACGCTAATTCTTTTGCGATTACAATTGAATAATCGAGTTGGGACCCATTAGCTTTTCCTATTTATGACATAATCAATGCTCGTGCCAAATTTCACATTTGTATGGCATCGGAAAGTGAGAAAAATACATTCCACACATAAAATTTGGACGCTAATTCTTTTGCGCATAGAATTGAATAATCGAGTTGAGACCCATTAGCTTTTCCTATTTATGACATAATCAATGCTCATGCCAAATTTCACGTTTCTATGACACCGGAAAGTGAGAAAATTACATTCCGTATGTAAGATTTGGACGCTAATTCTTTTGCGCATAGAATTAAGTAATCGAGTTGGGACCCATTAGCTTTTCCTATATATGACAAAATCAATGCCCATGCCAAATTTCACGTTTCTATGACATCGGAAAGTGAGAGAATTAGATTTCGTACATAAAATGTGGACGCTAATTCTTTTGCGATTAGAATTGAATAATCCTGTTGAGAACCATTAGCTTTTCCTATTTATGACGTAATCAATGCTCGTGCCAAATTTCATGCTTCCATGACACCGAGAAGTGAGGGAATTAGATTCCGTACGTAAAATTTGGACACTAATTCTTTTGCGCATAGAATTGAATAATCGAGTTGCGACCCATTAGCTTTTCCTATTTATGACATGATCAATGCTCGTGCCAAATTTCACATTTCTATGGCATCGGAAAGTGAGAAAATTACATTCCGCACGTAAAATTTGGACGCTAATTCTTTTGCGCATAGAATTAAGTAATCGAGTTGGGACCCATTAACTTTTCCTATTTATGACATAATCAATGCTCCTGCCAAATTTCACATTTCTATGACACCGGAAAGTGAGAAAATTACATTCCGTACGTAAAATTTCGACACTAATTCTTTTGTGCATAGAATTGAATAATCGAGTTGGGACCCATTATCTTTTCCTTTTTATGACATAATCAATGCCCATGCCAAATTTCAAGTTTCTATGACATTGGGAAGTGAGAGAATTAGATTCCGTACATAAAATGTGGACGCTAATTCTTTTGCGATTACAATTGAATAATCGAGTTGGGACCCATTAGCTTTTCCTATTTATGACATAATCAATGCTCGTGCCAAATTTCACATTTGTATGGCATCGGAAAGTGAGAAAAATACATTCCACACATAAAATTTGGACGCTAATTCTTTTGCGCATAGAATTGAATAATCGAGTTGGGACCCATTAGCTTTTCCTATTTATGACATAATCAATGCTCATGCCAAATTTCACGTTTCTATGACACCGGAAAGTGAGAAAATTACATTCCGTATGTTAGATTTGGACGCTAATTCTTTTGCGCATAGAATTAAGTAATCGAGTTGGGACCCATTAGCTTTTCCTATATATGACATAATCAATGCTCCTGCCAAATTTCACGTTTCTATGACATCGGAAAGTGAGAGAATTAGATTTCGTACATAAAATGTGGACGCTAATTCTTTTGCGATTAGAATTGAATAATCCTGTTGAGAACCATTAGGTTTTCCTATTTATGACATAATCAATGCTCGTGCCAAATTTCATGCTTCCATGACACCGAGAAGTGAGGGAATTAGATTCCGTATGTAAAATTTGGACACTAATTCTTTTGCGCATAGAATTGAATAATCGAGTTGCGACCCATTAGCTTTTCCTATTTATGACATGATCAATGCTCGTGCTAAATTTCACATTTCTATGGCATCGGAAAGTGAGAAAATTACATTCCGCACGTAAAATTTGGACGCTAATTCTTTTGCGCATAGAATTAAGTAATCGAGTTGGGACCCATTAACTTTTCCTATTTATGACATAATCAATGCTCCTGCGAAATTTCACATTTCTATGACACCGGAAAGTGAGAAAATTACATTCCGTACGTAAAATTTCGACACTAATTCTTTTGTGCATAGAATTGAATAATCGAGTTGGGACCCATTAGCTTTTCCTATTTATGACATAATCAATGCTCATGCCAAATTTCACGTTTCTATGACACCGGAAAGTGAGAAAATTACATTCCGTATGTAAAATGTGGACGCTAATTCTTTTGCGATTAGAATTGAATAATCGAGTTGGGACCCATTAGCTTTTCCTATTTATGACATAATCAATGCTCATGCCAAATTTCACGTTTCTATGACACCGGAAAGTGAGAAAATTACATTCCGTATGTAAAATGTGGACGCTAATTCTTTTGCGATTAGAATTGTATAATCGAGTTGAGACCTATTAGCTTTTCCTATTTATGACATAATCATTGCTCGTGCCAAATTTCACGTTTCTATGACACCGGAAAGCTAGAAAATTACATTCCGTACATAAAATTTGGAAGCTAATTCTTTTGCGCATAGAAAAAGCTAATGGGTCCCAACTTGATTATTCAGTTCTATGTATAACATAATCAATGCTCGTGCCAATTTTCAAGTTTCTATGGCACCGGAAAGTGAGAAAAATACATTCCGCACATAAAATTTGGACGCTAATTCTTTTGCGCATAGAATTGAATAATCGAGTTGGGACCCATTAGCTTTTCCTATTTATGACATAATCAATGCTCGTGCCAAATTTCACGTTTCTATGGCACCGGAAAGTGAGAAAAATACATTCCGTACGTGAAATTTGGACGCTAATTCTTTTGCACATAGAATTGAATAATCGAGTTGGGACCTATTAGCTTTTCCTTTTTATGACATAATCAATGCCCATGCCAAATTTCAAGTTTCTATGACATTGGGAAGTGAGAGAATTAGATTCCGTACATAAAATGTGGACGCTAATTCTTTTGCGATTAGAATTGAATAATCGAGTTGGGACCCATTAGCTTTTCCTATTTATGACATAATCAATGCTCGTGCCAAATTTCACATTTCTATGGCATCGGAAAGTGAGAAAAATACATTCCACACATAAAATTTGGATGCTAATTCTTTTGCGCATAGAATTGAATAATCGAGTTGGGACCAATTAGCTTTTCCTATTTATGACATAATCAATGCTCATGCCAAATTTCACGTTTCTATGACACCGGAAAGTGAGAAAATTACATTCCGTATGTAAAATTTGGACGCTAATTCTTTTGCGCAAAGAATTGAATAATCGAGTTGCGACCCATTAGTTTTTCCTATTTATGACATGATCAATGCTCGTGCCAAATTTCACATTTCTATGACACCGGAAAGTGAGAAAATTACATTCCGTACGTAAAATTTCGACACTAATTCTTTTGTGCATAGAATTGAATAATCGAGTTGGGACCCATTAGCTTTTCCTATTTATGACATAATCAATGCTCATGCCAAATTTCACGTTTCTATGACACCGGAAAGTGAGAAAATTACATTCCGTATGTAAAATGTGGACGCTAATTCTTTTGCGATTAGAATTGAATAATCGAGTTGGGACCCATTAGCTTTTCCTATTTATGACATAATCAATGCTCATGCCAAATTTCACGTTTCTATGACACCGGAAAGTGAGAAAATTACATTCCGTATGTAAAATGTGGACGCTAATTCTTTTGCGATTAGAATTGTATAATCGAGTTGAGACCTATTAGCTTTTCCTATTTATGACATAATCATTGCTCGTGCCAAATTTCACGTTTCTATGACACCGGAAAGCTAGAAAATTACATTCCGTACATAAAATTTGGAAGCTAATTCTTTTGCGCATAGAAAAAGCTAATGGGTCCCAACTTGATTATTCAGTTCTATGTATAACATAATCAATGCTCGTGCCAAATTTCAAGTTTCTATGGCACCGGAAAGTGAGAAAAATACATTCCGCACATAAAATTTGGACGCTAATTCTTTTGCGCATAGAATTGAATAATCGAGTTGGGACCCATTAGCTTTTCCTATTTATGACATAATCAATGCTCGTGCCAAATTTCACGTTTCTATGGCACCGGAAAGTGAGAAAAATACATTCCGTACGTGAAATTTGGACGCTAATTCTTTTGCACATAGAATTGAATAATCGAGTTGGGACCTATTAGCTTTTCCTTTTTATGACATAATCAATGCCCATGCCAAATTTCAAGTTTCTATGACATTGGGAAGTGAGAGAATTAGATTCCGTACATAAAATGTGGACGCTAATTCTTTTGCGATTAGAATTGAATAATCGAGTTGGGACCCATTAGCTTTTCCTATTTATGACATAATCAATGCTCGTGCCAAATTTCACATTTCTATGGCACCGGAAAGTGAGAAAAATACATTCCACACATAAAATGTGGATGCTAATTCTTTTGCGCATAGAATTGAATAATCGAGTTGGGACCAATTAGCTTTTCCTATTTATGACATAATCAATGCTCATGCCAAATTTCACGTTTCTATGACACCGGAAAGTGAGAAAATTACATTCCGTATGTAAAATTTGGACGCTAATTCTTTTGCGCAAAGAATTGAATAATCGAGTTGCGACCCATTAGTTTTTCCTATTTATGACATGATCAATGCTCGTGCCAAATTTCACATTTCTATGGCATCGGAAAGTGAGAAAATTACATTCCGCACGTAAAATTTGGACGCTAATTCTTTTGTGCATAGAATTAAGTAATCGAGTTGGGACCCATTAACTTTTCCTATTTATGACATAATCAATGCTCCTGCCAAATTTCACGTTTCTATGACACCGGAAAGTGAGAAAATTACATTCCGTATGTAAAATGTGGACGCTAATTCTTTTGCGATTAGAATTGTATAATCGAGTTGAGACCTATTAGCTTTTCCTATTTATGACATAATCATTGCTCGTGCCAAATTTCACGTTTCTATGACACCGGAAAGCTAGAAAATTACATTCCGTACATAAAATTTGGAAGCTAATTCTTTTGCGCATAGAACTGAATAATCGAGTTGGGACCCATTAGCTTTTCCTATTTATGACATAATCAATGCTCCTGCCAAATTTCACGTTTCTATGACACCGGAATGTGAGAAAATTACATTCCGTATGTAAAATGTGGACGCTAATTCTTTTGCGATTAGAATTGAATAATCGAGATGGGACCCATTAGCTTTTCCTATTTATGACATAATCAATGCTCATGCCAAATTTCACGTTTCTATGACACCGGAAAGTGAGAAAATTACATTCCGTATGTAAAATGTGGACGCTAATTCTTTTGCGATTAGAATTGTATAATCGAGTTGAGACCTATTAGCTTTTCCTTTTTATGACATAATCAATGCTCCTGCCAAATTTCATGTTTCTATGACACCGGAATGTGAGAAAATTACATTCCGTATGTAAAATGTGGACGCTAATTCTTTTGCGATTAGAATTGAATAATCGAGTTGGGACCCATTAGCTTTTCCTATTTATGACATAATCAATGCTCATGCCAAATTTCACGTTTCTATGACACCGGAAAGTGAGAAAATTCCATTCCGTATGTAAAATGTGGACGCTAATTCTTTTGCGATTAGAATTGTATAATCGAGTTGAGACCTATTAGCTTTTCCTTTTTATGACATAATCAATGCCCATGCCAAATTTCAAGTTTCTATGACATTGGGAAGTGAGAGAATTAGATTCCGTACATAAAATGTGGACGCTAATTCTTTTGCGATTACAATTGAATAATCGAGTTGGGACCCATTAGCTTTTCCTATTTATGACATAATCAATGCTCGTGCCAAATTTCACATTTGTATGGCATCGGAAAGTGAGAAAAATACATTCCACACATAAAATTTGGACGCTAATTCTTTTGCGCATAGAATTGAATAATCGAGTTGAGACCCATTAGCTTTTCCTATTTATGACATAATCAATGCTCATGCCAAATTTCACGTTTCTATGACACCGGAAAGTGAGAAAATTACATTCCGTATGTTAGATTTGGACGCTAATTATTTTGCGCATAGAATTAAGTAATCGAGTTGGGACCCATTAGCTTTTCCTATATATGACATAATCAATGCTCCTGCCAAATTTCACGTTTCTATGACATCGGAAAGTGCGAGAATTAGATTTCGTACATAAAATGTGGACGCTAATTCTTTTGCGATTAGAATTGAATAATCCTGTTGAGAACCATTAGCTTTTCCTATTTATGACATAATCAATGCTCGTGCCAAATTTCATGCTTCCATGACACCGAGAAGTGAGAAAATTACATTCCGTATGTAAAATGTGGACGCTAATTCTTTTGCGATTAGAATTGTATAATCGAGTTGAGACCTATTAGCTTTTCCTATTTATGACATAATCATTGCTCGTGCCAAATTTCACGTTTCTATGACACCGGAAAGCTAGAAAATTACATTCCGTACATAAAATTTGGAAGCTAATTCTTTTGCGCATAGAAAAAGCTAATGGGTCCCAACTTGATTATTCAGTTCTATGTATAACATAATCAATGCTCGTGCCAATTTTCAAGTTTCTATGGCACCGGAAAGTGAGAAAAATACATTCCGCACATAAAATTTGGACGCTAATTCTTTTGCGCATAGAATTGAATAATCGAGTTGGGACCCATTAGCTTTTCCTATTTATGACATAATCAATGCTCGTGCCAAATTTCACGTTTCTATGGCACCGGAAAGTGAGAAAAATACATTCCGTACGTGAAATTTGGACGCTAATTCTTTTGCACATAGAATTGAATAATCGAGTTGGGACCTATTAGCTTTTCCTTTTTATGACATAATCAATGCCCATGCCAAATTTCAAGTTTCTATGACATTGGGAAGTGAGAGAATTAGATTCCGTACATAAAATGTGGACGCTAATTCTTTTGCGATTAGAATTGAATAATCGAGTTGGGACCCATTAGCTTTTCCTATTTATGACATAATCAATGCTCGTGCCAAATTTCACATTTCTATGGCATCGGAAAGTGAGAAAAATACATTCCACACATAAAATTTGGATGCTAATTCTTTTGCGCATAGAATTGAATAATCGAGTTGGGACCAATTAGCTTTTCCTATTTATGACATAATCAATGCTCATGCCAAATTTCACGTTTCTATGACACCGGAAAGTGAGAAAATTACATTCCGTATGTAAAATTTGGACGCTAATTCTTTTGCGCAAAGAATTGAATAATCGAGTTGCGACCCATTAGTTTTTCCTATTTATGACATGATCAATGCTCGTGCCAAATTTCACATTTCTATGACACCGGAAAGTGAGAAAATTACATTCCGTACGTAAAATTTCGACACTAATTCTTTTGTGCATAGAATTGAATAATCGAGTTGGGACCCATTAGCTTTTCCTATTTATGACATAATCAATGCTCATGCCAAATTTCACGTTTCTATGACACCGGAAAGTGAGAAAATTACATTCCGTATGTAAAATGTGGACGCTAATTCTTTTGCGATTAGAATTGAATAATCGAGTTGGGACCCATTAGCTTTTCCTATTTATGACATAATCAATGCTCATGCCAAATTTCACGTTTCTATGACACCGGAAAGTGAGAAAATTACATTCCGTATGTAAAATGTGGACGCTAATTCTTTTGCGATTAGAATTGTATAATCGAGTTGAGACCTATTAGCTTTTCCTATTTATGACATAATCATTGCTCGTGCCAAATTTCACGTTTCTATGACACCGGAAAGCTAGAAAATTACATTCCGTACATAAAATTTGGAAGCTAATTCTTTTGCGCATAGAAAAAGCTAATGGGTCCCAACTTGATTATTCAGTTCTATGTATAACATAATCAATGCTCGTGCCAAATTTCAAGTTTCTATGGCACCGGAAAGTGAGAAAAATACATTCCGCACATAAAATTTGGACGCTAATTCTTTTGCGCATAGAATTGAATAATCGAGTTGGGACCCATTAGCTTTTCCTATTTATGACATAATCAATGCTCGTGCCAAATTTCACGTTTCTATGGCACCGGAAAGTGAGAAAAATACATTCCGTACGTGAAATTTGGACGCTAATTCTTTTGCACATAGAATTGAATAATCGAGTTGGGACCTATTAGCTTTTCCTTTTTATGACATAATCAATGCCCATGCCAAATTTCAAGTTTCTATGACATTGGGAAGTGAGAGAATTAGATTCCGTACATAAAATGTGGACGCTAATTCTTTTGCGATTAGAATTGAATAATCGAGTTGGGACCCATTAGCTTTTCCTATTTATGACATAATCAATGCTCGTGCCAAATTTCACATTTCTATGGCACCGGAAAGTGAGAAAAATACATTCCACACATAAAATGTGGATGCTAATTCTTTTGCGCATAGAATTGAATAATCGAGTTGGGACCAATTAGCTTTTCCTATTTATGACATAATCAATGCTCATGCCAAATTTCACGTTTCTATGACACCGGAAAGTGAGAAAATTACATTCCGTATGTAAAATTTGGACGCTAATTCTTTTGCGCAAAGAATTGAATAATCGAGTTGCGACCCATTAGTTTTTCCTATTTATGACATGATCAATGCTCGTGCCAAATTTCACATTTCTATGGCATCGGAAAGTGAGAAAATTAC
Organism: Eleutherodactylus coqui; assembly: GCF_035609145.1. Taxonomy (NCBI): domain Eukaryota; kingdom Metazoa; phylum Chordata; class Amphibia; order Anura; family Eleutherodactylidae; genus Eleutherodactylus; species Eleutherodactylus coqui. The sequence continues at coordinate 31,208,446 of NC_089843.1, forward strand.
ATTCCGCACGTAAAATTTGGACGCTAATTCTTTTGTGCATAGAATTAAGTAATCGAGTTGGGACCCATTAACTTTTCCTATTTATGACATAATCAATGCTCCTGCCAAATTTCACGTTTCTATGACACCGGAAAGTGAGAAAATTACATTCCGTATGTAAAATGTGGACGCTAATTCTTTTGCGATTAGAATTGTATAATCGAGTTGAGACCTATTAGCTTTTCCTATTTATGACATAATCATTGCTCGTGCCAAATTTCACGTTTCTATGACACCGGAAAGCTAGAAAATTACATTCCGTACATAAAATTTGGAAGCTAATTCTTTTGCGCATAGAACTGAATAATCGAGTTGGGACCCATTAGCTTTTCCTATTTATGACATAATCAATGCTCCTGCCAAATTTCACGTTTCTATGACACCGGAATGTGAGAAAATTACATTCCGTATGTAAAATGTGGACGCTAATTCTTTTGCGATTAGAATTGAATAATCGAGATGGGACCCATTAGCTTTTCCTATTTATGACATAATCAATGCTCATGCCAAATTTCACGTTTCTATGACACCGGAAAGTGAGAAAATTACATTCCGTATGTAAAATGTGGACGCTAATTCTTTTGCGATTAGAATTGTATAATCGAGTTGAGACCTATTAGCTTTTCCTTTTTATGACATAATCAATGCTCCTGCCAAATTTCATGTTTCTATGACACCGGAATGTGAGAAAATTACATTCCGTATGTAAAATGTGGACGCTAATTCTTTTGCGATTAGAATTGAATAATCGAGTTGGGACCCATTAGCTTTTCCTATTTATGACATAATCAATGCTCATGCCAAATTTCACGTTTCTATGACACCGGAAAGTGAGAAAATTCCATTCCGTATGTAAAATGTGGACGCTAATTCTTTTGCGATTAGAATTGTATAATCGAGTTGAGACCTATTAGCTTTTCCTTTTTATGACATAATCAATGCCCATGCCAAATTTCAAGTTTCTATGACATTGGGAAGTGAGAGAATTAGATTCCGTACATAAAATGTGGACGCTAATTCTTTTGCGATTACAATTGAATAATCGAGTTGGGACCCATTAGCTTTTCCTATTTATGACATAATCAATGCTCGTGCCAAATTTCACATTTGTATGGCATCGGAAAGTGAGAAAAATACATTCCACACATAAAATTTGGACGCTAATTCTTTTGCGCATAGAATTGAATAATCGAGTTGAGACCCATTAGCTTTTCCTATTTATGACATAATCAATGCTCATGCCAAATTTCACGTTTCTATGACACCGGAAAGTGAGAAAATTACATTCCGTATGTTAGATTTGGACGCTAATTATTTTGCGCATAGAATTAAGTAATCGAGTTGGGACCCATTAGCTTTTCCTATATATGACATAATCAATGCTCCTGCCAAATTTCACGTTTCTATGACATCGGAAAGTGCGAGAATTAGATTTCGTACATAAAATGTGGACGCTAATTCTTTTGCGATTAGAATTGAATAATCCTGTTGAGAACCATTAGCTTTTCCTATTTATGACATAATCAATGCTCGTGCCAAATTTCATGCTTCCATGACACCGAGAAGTGAGAAAATTACATTCCGTATGTAAAATGTGGACGCTAATTCTTTTGCGATTAGAATTGTATAATCGAGTTGAGACCTATTAGCTTTTCCTATTTATGACATAATCATTGCTCGTGCCAAATTTCACGTTTCTATGACACCGGAAAGCTAGAAAATTACATTCCGTACATAAAATTTGGAAGCTAATTCTTTTGCGCATAGAAAAAGCTAATGGGTCCCAACTTGATTATTCAGTTCTATGTATAACATAATCAATGCTCGTGCCAATTTTCAAGTTTCTATGGCACCGGAAAGTGAGAAAAATACATTCCGCACATAAAATTTGGACGCTAATTCTTTTGCGCATAGAATTGAATAATCGAGTTGGGACCCATTAGCTTTTCCTATTTATGACATAATCAATGCTCGTGCCAAATTTCACGTTTCTATGGCACCGGAAAGTGAGAAAAATACATTCCGTACGTGAAATTTGGACGCTAATTCTTTTGCACATAGAATTGAATAATCGAGTTGGGACCTATTAGCTTTTCCTTTTTATGACATAATCAATGCCCATGCCAAATTTCAAGTTTCTATGACATTGGGAAGTGAGAGAATTAGATTCCGTACATAAAATGTGGACGCTAATTCTTTTGCGATTAGAATTGAATAATCGAGTTGGGACCCATTAGCTTTTCCTATTTATGACATAATCAATGCTCGTGCCAAATTTCACATTTCTATGGCATCGGAAAGTGAGAAAAATACATTCCACACATAAAATTTGGATGCTAATTCTTTTGCGCATAGAATTGAATAATCGAGTTGGGACCAATTAGCTTTTCCTATTTATGACATAATCAATGCTCATGCCAAATTTCACGTTTCTATGACACCGGAAAGTGAGAAAATTACATTCCGTATGTAAAATTTGGACGCTAATTCTTTTGCGCAAAGAATTGAATAATCGAGTTGCGACCCATTAGTTTTTCCTATTTATGACATGATCAATGCTCGTGCCAAATTTCACATTTCTATGACACCGGAAAGTGAGAAAATTACATTCCGTACGTAAAATTTCGACACTAATTCTTTTGTGCATAGAATTGAATAATCGAGTTGGGACCCATTAGCTTTTCCTATTTATGACATAATCAATGCTCATGCCAAATTTCACGTTTCTATGACACCGGAAAGTGAGAAAATTACATTCCGTATGTAAAATGTGGACGCTAATTCTTTTGCGATTAGAATTGAATAATCGAGTTGGGACCCATTAGCTTTTCCTATTTATGACATAATCAATGCTCATGCCAAATTTCACGTTTCTATGACACCGGAAAGTGAGAAAATTACATTCCGTATGTAAAATGTGGACGCTAATTCTTTTGCGATTAGAATTGTATAATCGAGTTGAGACCTATTAGCTTTTCCTATTTATGACATAATCATTGCTCGTGCCAAATTTCACGTTTCTATGACACCGGAAAGCTAGAAAATTACATTCCGTACATAAAATTTGGAAGCTAATTCTTTTGCGCATAGAAAAAGCTAATGGGTCCCAACTTGATTATTCAGTTCTATGTATAACATAATCAATGCTCGTGCCAAATTTCAAGTTTCTATGGCACCGGAAAGTGAGAAAAATACATTCCGCACATAAAATTTGGACGCTAATTCTTTTGCGCATAGAATTGAATAATCGAGTTGGGACCCATTAGCTTTTCCTATTTATGACATAATCAATGCTCGTGCCAAATTTCACGTTTCTATGGCACCGGAAAGTGAGAAAAATACATTCCGTACGTGAAATTTGGACGCTAATTCTTTTGCACATAGAATTGAATAATCGAGTTGGGACCTATTAGCTTTTCCTTTTTATGACATAATCAATGCCCATGCCAAATTTCAAGTTTCTATGACATTGGGAAGTGAGAGAATTAGATTCCGTACATAAAATGTGGACGCTAATTCTTTTGCGATTAGAATTGAATAATCGAGTTGGGACCCATTAGCTTTTCCTATTTATGACATAATCAATGCTCGTGCCAAATTTCACATTTCTATGGCACCGGAAAGTGAGAAAAATACATTCCACACATAAAATGTGGATGCTAATTCTTTTGCGCATAGAATTGAATAATCGAGTTGGGACCAATTAGCTTTTCCTATTTATGACATAATCAATGCTCATGCCAAATTTCACGTTTCTATGACACCGGAAAGTGAGAAAATTACATTCCGTATGTAAAATTTGGACGCTAATTCTTTTGCGCAAAGAATTGAATAATCGAGTTGCGACCCATTAGTTTTTCCTATTTATGACATGATCAATGCTCGTGCCAAATTTCACATTTCTATGGCATCGGAAAGTGAGAAAATTACATTCCGCACGTAAAATTTGGACGCTAATTCTTTTGTGCATAGAATTAAGTAATCGAGTTGGGACCCATTAACTTTTCCTATTTATGACATAATCAATGCTCCTGCCAAATTTCACGTTTCTATGACACCGGAAAGTGAGAAAATTACATTCCGTATGTAAAATGTGGACGCTAATTCTTTTGCGATTAGAATTGTATAATCGAGTTGAGACCTATTAGCTTTTCCTATTTATGACATAATCATTGCTCGTGCCAAATTTCACGTTTCTATGACACCGGAAAGCTAGAAAATTACATTCCGTACATAAAATTTGGAAGCTAATTCTTTTGCGCATAGAACTGAATAATCGAGTTGGGACCCATTAGCTTTTCCTATTTATGACATAATCAATGCTCCTGCCAAATTTCACGTTTCTATGACACCGGAATGTGAGAAAATTACATTCCGTATGTAAAATGTGGACGCTAATTCTTTTGCGATTAGAATTGAATAATCGAGATGGGACCCATTAGCTTTTCCTATTTATGACATAATCAATGCTCATGCCAAATTTCACGTTTCTATGACACCGGAAAGTGAGAAAATTACATTCCGTATGTAAAATGTGGACGCTAATTCTTTTGCGATTAGAATTGTATAATCGAGTTGAGACCTATTAGCTTTTCCTTTTTATGACATAATCAATGCTCCTGCCAAATTTCATGTTTCTATGACACCGGAATGTGAGAAAATTACATTCCGTATGTAAAATGTGGACGCTAATTCTTTTGCGATTAGAATTGAATAATCGAGTTGGGACCCATTAGCTTTTCCTATTTATGACATAATCAATGCTCATGCCAAATTTCACGTTTCTATGACACCGGAAAGTGAGAAAATTCCATTCCGTATGTAAAATGTGGACGCTAATTCTTTTGCGATTAGAATTGTATAATCGAGTTGAGACCTATTAGCTTTTCCTTTTTATGACATAATCAATGCCCATGCCAAATTTCAAGTTTCTATGACATTGGGAAGTGAGAGAATTAGATTCCGTACATAAAATGTGGACGCTAATTCTTTTGCGATTACAATTGAATAATCGAGTTGGGACCCATTAGCTTTTCCTATTTATGACATAATCAATGCTCGTGCCAAATTTCACATTTGTATGGCATCGGAAAGTGAGAAAAATACATTCCACACATAAAATTTGGACGCTAATTCTTTTGCGCATAGAATTGAATAATCGAGTTGAGACCCATTAGCTTTTCCTATTTATGACATAATCAATGCTCATGCCAAATTTCACGTTTCTATGACACCGGAAAGTGAGAAAATTACATTCCGTATGTTAGATTTGGACGCTAATTATTTTGCGCATAGAATTAAGTAATCGAGTTGGGACCCATTAGCTTTTCCTATATATGACATAATCAATGCTCCTGCCAAATTTCACGTTTCTATGACATCGGAAAGTGCGAGAATTAGATTTCGTACATAAAATGTGGACGCTAATTCTTTTGCGATTAGAATTGAATAATCCTGTTGAGAACCATTAGCTTTTCCTATTTATGACATAATCAATGCTCGTGCCAAATTTCATGCTTCCATGACACCGAGAAGTGAGAAAATTACATTCCGTATGTAAAATGTGGACGCTAATTCTTTTGCGATTAGAATTGTATAATCGAGTTGAGACCTATTAGCTTTTCCTATTTATGACATAATCATTGCTCGTGCCAAATTTCACGTTTCTATGACACCGGAAAGCTAGAAAATTACATTCCGTACATAAAATTTGGAAGCTAATTCTTTTGCGCATAGAAAAAGCTAATGGGTCCCAACTTGATTATTCAGTTCTATGTATAACATAATCAATGCTCGTGCCAAATTTCAAGTTTCTATGGCACCGGAAAGTGAGAAAAATACATTCCGCACATAAAATTTGGACGCTAATTCTTTTGCGCATAGAATTGAATAATCGAGTTGGGACCCATTAGCTTTTCCTATTTATGACATAATCAATGCTCGTGCCAAATTTCACGTTTCTATGGCACCGGAAAGTGAGAAAAATACATTCCGTACGTGAAATTTGGACGCTAATTCTTTTGCACATAGAATTGAATAATCGAGTTGGGACCTATTAGCTTTTCCTTTTTATGACATAATCAATGCCCATGCCAAATTTCAAGTTTCTATGACATTGGGAAGTGAGAGAATTAGATTCCGTACATAAAATGTGGACGCTAATTCTTTTGCGATTAGAATTGAATAATCGAGTTGGGACCCATTAGCTTTTCCTATTTATGACATAATCAATGCTCGTGCCAAATTTCACATTTCTATGGCATCGGAAAGTGAGAAAAATACATTCCACACATAAAATTTGGATGCTAATTCTTTTGCGCATAGAATTGAATAATCGAGTTGGGACCAATTAGCTTTTCCTATTTATGACATAATCAATGCTCATGCCAAATTTCACGTTTCTATGACACCGGAAAGTGAGAAAATTACATTCCGTATGTAAAATTTGGACGCTAATTCTTTTGCGCAAAGAATTGAATAATCGAGTTGCGACCCATTAGTTTTTCCTATTTATGACATGATCAATGCTCGTGCCAAATTTCACATTTCTATGACACCGGAAAGTGAGAAAATTACATTCCGTACGTAAAATTTCGACACTAATTCTTTTGTGCATAGAATTGAATAATCGAGTTGGGACCCATTAGCTTTTCCTATTTATGACATAATCAATGCTCATGCCAAATTTCACGTTTCTATGACACCGGAAAGTGAGAAAATTACATTCCGTATGTAAAATGTGGACGCTAATTCTTTTGCGATTAGAATTGAATAATCGAGTTGGGACCCATTAGCTTTTCCTATTTATGACATAATCAATGCTCATGCCAAATTTCACGTTTCTATGACACCGGAAAGTGAGAAAATTACATTCCGTATGTAAAATGTGGACGCTAATTCTTTTGCGATTAGAATTGTATAATCGAGTTGAGACCTATTAGCTTTTCCTATTTATGACATAATCATTGCTCGTGCCAAATTTCACGTTTCTATGACACCGGAAAGCTAGAAAATTACATTCCGTACATAAAATTTGGAAGCTAATTCTTTTGCGCATAGAAAAAGCTAATGGGTCCCAACTTGATTATTCAGTTCTATGTATAACATAATCAATGCTCGTGCCAAATTTCAAGTTTCTATGGCACCGGAAAGTGAGAAAAATACATTCCGCACATAAAATTTGAACGCTAATTCTTTTGCGCATAGAATTGAATAATCGAGTTGGGACCCATTAGCTTTTCCTATTTATGACATAATCAATGCTCGTGCCAAATTTCACGTTTCTATGGCACCGGAAAGTGAGAAAAATACATTCCGTACGTGAAATTTGGACGCTAATTCTTTTGCACATAGAATTGAATAATCGAGTTGGGACCTAATAGCTTTTCCTTTTTATGACATAATCAATGCCCATGCCAAATTTCAAGTTTCTATGACATTGGGAAGTGAGAGAATTAGATTCCGTACATAAAATGTGGACGCTAATTCTTTTGCGATTAGAATTGAATAATCGAGTTGGGACCCATTAGCTTTTCCTATTTATGACATAATCAATGCTCGTGCCAAATTTCACATTTCTATGGCATCGGAAAGTGAGAAAAATACATTCCACACATAAAATGTGGATGCTAATTCTTTTGCGCATAGAATTGAATAATCGAGTTGGGACCAATTAGCTTTTCCTATTTATGACATAATCAATGCTCATGCCAAATTTCACGTTTCTATGACACCGGAAAGTGAGAAAATTACATTCCGTATGTAAAATTTGGACGCTAATTCTTTTGCGCAAAGAATTGAATAATCGAGTTGCGACCCATTAGTTTTTCCTATTTATGACATGATCAATGCTCGTGCCAAATTTCACATTTCTATGGCATCGGAAAGTGAGAAAATTACATTCCGCACGTAAAATTTGGACGCTAATTCTTTTGTGCATAGAATTAAGTAATCGAGTTGGGACCCATTAACTTTTCCTATTTATGACATAATCAATGCTCCTGCCAAATTTCACGTTTCTATGACACCGGAAAGTGAGAAAATTACATTCCGTATGTAAAATGTGGACGCTAATTCTTTTGCGATTAGAATTGTATAATCGAGTTGAGACCTATTAGCTTTTCCTATTTATGACATAATCATTGCTCGTGCCAAATTTCACGTTTCTATGACACCGGAAAGCTAGAAAATTACATTCCGTACATAAAATTTGGAAGCTAATTCTTTTGCGCATAGAACTGAATAATCGAGTTGGGACCCATTAGCTTTTCCTATTTATGACATAATCAATGCTCCTGCCAAATTTCACGTTTCTATGACACCGGAATGTGAGAAAATTACATTCCGTATGTAAAATGTGGACGCTAATTCTTTTGCGATTAGAATTGAATAATCGAGATGGGACCCATTAGCTTTTCCTATTTATGACATAATCAATGCTCATGCCAAATTTCACGTTTCTATGACACCGGAAAGTGAGAAAATTACATTCCGTATGTAAAATGTGGACGCTAATTCTTTTGCGATTAGAATTGTATAATCGAGTTGAGACCTATTAGCTTTTCCTTTTTATGACATAATCAATGCTCCTGCCAAATTTCACGTTTCTATGACACCGGAATGTGAGAAAATTACATTCCGTATGTAAAATGTGGACGCTAATTCTTTTGCGATTAGAATTGAATAATCGAGTTGGGACCCATTAGCTTTTCCTATTTATGACATAATCAATGCTCATGCCAAATTTCACGTTTCTATGACACCGGAAAGTGAGAAAATTCCATTCCGTATGTAAAATGTGGACGCTAATTCTTTTGCGATTAGAATTGTATAATCGAGTTGAGACCTATTAGCTTTTCCTTTTTATGACATAATCAATGCCCATGCCAAATTTCAAGTTTCTATGACATTGGGAAGTGAGAGAATTAGATTCCGTACATAAAATGTGGACGCTAATTCTTTTGCGATTACAATTGAATAATCGAGTTGGGACCCATTAGCTTTTCCTATTTATGACATAATCAATGCTCGTGCCAAATTTCACATTTGTATGGCATCGGAAAGTGAGAAAAATACATTCCACACATAAAATTTGGACGCTAATTCTTTTGCGCATAGAATTGAATAATCGAGTTGAGACCCATTAGCTTTTCCTATTTATGACATAATCAATGCTCATGCCAAATTTCACGTTTCTATGACACCGGAAAGTGAGAAAATTACATTCCGTATGTAAGATTTGGACACTAATTCTTTTGCGCATAGAATTAAGTAATCGAGTTGGGACCCATTAGCTTTTCCTATATATGACAAAATCAATGCTCCTGCCAAATTTCACGTTTCTATGACATCGGAAAGTGAGAGAATTAGATTTCGTACATAAAATGTGGACGCTAATTCTTTTGCGATTAGAATTGAATAATCCTGTTGAGAACCATTAGCTTTTCCTATTTATGACATAATCAATGCTCGTGCCAAATTTCATGCTTCCATGACACCGAGAAGTGAGGGAATTAGATTCCGTACGTAAAATTTGGACACTAATTCTTTTGCGCATAGAATTGAATAATCGAGTTGCGACCCATTAGCTTTTCCTATTTATGACATGATCAATGCTCGTGCCAAATTTCACATTTCTATGGCATCGGAAAGTGAGAAAATTACATTCCGCACGTAAAATTTGGACGCTAATTCTTTTGCGCATAGAATTAAGTAATCGAGTTGGGACCCATTAACTTTTCCTATTTATGACATAATCAATGCTCCTGCCAAATTTCACATTTCTATGACACCGGAAAGTGAGAAAATTACATTCCGTACGTAAAATTTCGACACTAATTCTTTTGTGCATAGAATTGAATAATCGAGTTGGGACCCATTAGCTTTTCCTTTTTATGACATAATCAATGCCCATGCCAAATTTCAAGTTTCTATGACATTGGGAAGTGAGAGAATTAGATTCCGTACATAAAATGTGGACGCTAATTCTTTTGCGATTACAATTGAATAATCGAGTTGGGACCCATTAGCTTTTCCTATTTATGACATAATCAATGCTCGTGCCAAATTTCACATTTGTATGGCATCGGAAAGTGAGAAAAATACATTCCACACATAAAATTTGGACGCTAATTCTTTTGCGCATAGAATTGAATAATCGAGTTGGGACCCATTAGCTTTTCCTATTTATGACATAATCAATGCTCATGCCAAATTTCACGTTTCTATGACACCGGAAAGTGAGAAAATTACATTCCGTATGTTAGATTTGGACGCTAATTCTTTTGCGCATAGAATTAAGTAATCGAGTTGGGACCCATTAGCTTTTCCTATATATGACATAATCAATGCTCCTGCCAAATTTCACGTTTCTATGACATCGGAAAGTGAGAGAATTAGATTTCGTACATAAAATGTGGACGCTAATTCTTTTGCGATTAGAATTGAATAATCCTGTTGAGAACCATTAGCTTTTCCTATTTATGACATAATCAATGCTCGTGCCAAATTTCATGCTTCCATGACACCGAGAAGTGAGGGAATTAGATTCCGTATGTAAAATTTGGACACTAATTCTTTTGCGCATAGAATTGAATAATCGAGTTGCGACCCATTAGCTTTTCCTATTTATGACATGATCAATGCTCGTGCTAAATTTCACATTTCTATGGCATCGGAAAGTGAGAAAATTACATTCCGCACGTAAAATTTGGACGCTAATTCTTTTGCGCATAGAATTAAGTAATCGAGTTGGGACCCATTAACTTTTCCTATTTATGACATAATCAATGCTCCTGCCAAATTTCACATTTCTATGACACCGGAAAGTGAGAAAATTACATTCCGTACGTAAAATTTCGACACTAATTCTTTTGTGCATAGAATTGAATAATCGAGTTGGGACCCATTAGCTTTTCCTATTTATGACATAATCAATGCTCATGCCAAATTTCACGTTTCTATGACACCGGAAAGTGAGAAAATTACATTCCGTATGTAAAATGTGGACGCTAATTCTTTTGCGATTAGAATTGAATAATCGAGTTGGGACCCATTAGCTTTTCCTATTTATGACATAATCAATGCTCATGCCAAATTTCACGTTTCTATGACACCGGAAAGTGAGAAAATTACATTCCGTATGTAAAATGTGGACGCTAATTCTTTTGCGATTAGAATTGTATAATCGAGTTGAGACCTATTAGCTTTTCCTATTTATGACATAATCATTGCTCGTGCCAAATTTCACGTTTCTATGACACCGGAAAGCTAGAAAATTACATTCCGTACATAAAATTTGGAAGCTAATTCTTTTGCGCATAGAAAAAGCTAATGGGTCCCAACTTGATTATTCAGTTCTATGTATAACATAATCAATGCTCGTGCCAAATTTCAAGTTTCTATGGCACCGGAAAGTGAGAAAATAACATTCCGCACATAAAATTTGGACGCTAATTCTTTTGCGCATAGAATTGAATAATCGAGTTGGGACCCATTAGCTTTTCCTATTTATGACATAATCAATGCTCGTGCCAAATTTCACGTTTCTATGGCACCGGAAAGTGAGAAAAATACATTCCGTACGTGAAATTTGGACGCTAATTCTTTTGCACATAGAATTGAATAATCGAGTTGGGACCTATTAGCTTTTCCTTTTTATGACATAATCAATGCCCATGCCAAATTTCAAGTTTCTATGACATTGGGAAGTGAGAGAATTAGATTCCGTACATAAAATGTGGACGCTAATTCTTTTGCGATTAGAATTGAATAATCGAGTTGGGACCCATTAGCTTTTCCTATTTATGACATAATCAATGCTCGTGCCAAATTTCACATTTCTATGGCATCGGAAAGTGAGAAAAATACATTCCACACATAAAATTTGGATGCTAATTCTTTTGCGCATAGAATTGAATAATCGAGTTGGGACCAATTAGCTTTTCCTATTTATGACATAATCAATGCTCATGCCAAATTTCACGTTTCTATGACACCGGAAAGTGAGAAAATTACATTCCGTATGTAAAATTTGGACGCTAATTCTTTTGCGCAAAGAATTGAATAATCGAGTTGCGACCCATTAGTTTTTCCTATTTATGACATGATCAATGCTCGTGCCAAATTTCACATTTCTATGACACCGGAAAGTGAGAAAATTACATTCCGTACGTAAAATTTCGACACTAATTCTTTTGTGCATAGAATTGAATAATCGAGTTGGGACCCATTAGCTTTTCCTATTTATGACATAATCAATGCTCATGCCAAATTTCACGTTTCTATGACACCGGAAAGTGAGAAAATTACATTCCGTATGTAAAATGTGGACGCTAATTCTTTTGCGATTAGAATTGAATAATCGAGTTGGGACCCATTAGCTTTTCCTATTTATGACATAATCAATGCTCATGCCAAATTTCACGTTTCTATGACACCGGAAAGTGAGAAAATTACATTCCGTATGTAAAATGTGGACGCTAATTCTTTTGCGATTAGAATTGTATAATCGAGTTGAGACCTATTAGCTTTTCCTATTTATGACATAATCATTGCTCGTGCCAAATTTCACGTTTCTATGACACCGGAAAGCTAGAAAATTACATTCCGTACATAAAATTTGGAAGCTAATTCTTTTGCGCATAGAAAAAGCTAATGGGTCCCAACTTGATTATTCAGTTCTATGTATAACATAATCAATGCTCGTGCCAAATTTCAAGTTTCTATGGCACCGGAAAGTGAGAAAAATACATTCCGCACATAAAATTTGGACGCTAATTCTTTTGCGCATAGAATTGAATAATCGAGTTGGGACCCATTAGCTTTTCCTATTTATGACATAATCAATGCTCGTGCCAAATTTCACGTTTCTATGGCACCGGAAAGTGAGAAAAATACATTCCGTACGTGAAATTTGGACGCTAATTCTTTTGCACATAGAATTGAATAATCGAGTTGGGACCTATTAGCTTTTCCTTTTTATGACATAATCAATGCCCATGCCAAATTTCAAGTTTCTATGACATTGGGAAGTGAGAGAATTAGATTCCGTACATAAAATGTGGACGCTAATTCTTTTGCGATTAGAATTGAATAATCGAGTTGGGACCCATTAGCTTTTCCTATTTATGACATAATCAATGCTCGTGCCAAATTTCACATTTCTATGGCATCGGAAAGTGAGAAAAATACATTCCACACATAAAATGTGGATGCTAATTCTTTTGCGCATAGAATTGAATAATCGAGTTGGGACCAATTAGCTTTTCCTATTTATGACATAATCAATGCTCATGCCAAATTTCACGTTTCTATGACACCGGAAAGTGAGAAAATTACATTCCGTATGTAAAATTTGGACGCTAATTCTTTTGCGCAAAGAATTGAATAATCGAGTTGCGACCCATTAGTTTTTCCTATTTATGACATGATCAATGCTCGTGCCAAATTTCACATTTCTATGGCATCGGAAAGTGAGAAAATTACATTCCGCACGTAAAATTTGGACGCTAATTCTTTTGTGCATAGAATTAAGTAATCGAGTTGGGACCCATTAACTTTTCCTATTTATGACATAATCAATGCTCCTGCCAAATTTCACGTTTCTATGACACCGGAAAGCTAGAAAATTACATTCCGTACATAAAATTTGGAAGCTAATTCTTTTGCGCATAGAACTGAATAATCGAGTTGGGACCCATTAGCTTTTCCTATTTATGACATAATCAATGCTCCTGCCAAATTTCACGTTTCTATGACACCGGAATGTGAGAAAATTACATTCCGTATGTAAAATGTGGACGCTAATTCTTTTGCGATTAGAATTGAATAATCGAGATGGGACCCATTAGCTTTTCCTATTTATGACATAATCAATGCTCATGCCAAATTTCACGTTTCTATGACACCGGAAAGTGAGAAAATTACATTCCGTATGTAAAATGTGGACGCTAATTCTTTTGCGATTAGAATTGTATAATCGAGTTGAGACCTATTAGCTTTTCCTTTTTATGACATAATCAATGCTCCTGCCAAATTTCATGTTTCTATGACACCGGAATGTGAGAAAATTACATTCCGTATGTAAAATGTGGACGCTAATTCTTTTGCGATTAGAATTGAATAATCGAGTTGGGACCCATTAGCTTTTCCTATTTATGACATAATCAATGCTCATGCCAAATTTCACGTTTCTATGACACCGGAAAGTGAGAAAATTCCATTCCGTATGTAAAATGTGGACGCTAATTCTTTTGCGATTAGAATTGTATAATCGAGTTGAGACCTATTAGCTTTTCCTTTTTATGACATAATCAATGCCCATGCCAAATTTCAAGTTTCTATGACATTGGGAAGTGAGAGAATTAGATTCCGTACATAAAATGTGGACGCTAATTCTTTTGCGATTACAATTGAATAATCGAGTTGGGACCCATTAGCTTTTCCTATTTATGACATAATCAATGCTCGTGCCAAATTTCACATTTGTATGGCATCGGAAAGTGAGAAAAATACATTCCACACATAAAATTTGGACGCTAATTCTTTTGCGCATAGAATTGAATAATCGAGTTGAGACCCATTAGCTTTTCCTATTTATGACATAATCAATGCTCATGCCAAATTTCACGTTTCTATGACACCGGAAAGTGAGAAAATTACATTCCGTATGTTAGATTTGGACGCTAATTATTTTGCGCATAGAATTAAGTAATCGAGTTGGGACCCATTAGCTTTTCCTATATATGACATAATCAATGCTCCTGCCAAATTTCACGTTTCTATGACATCGGAAAGTGCGAGAATTAGATTTCGTACATAAAATGTGGACGCTAATTCTTTTGCGATTAGAATTGAATAATCCTGTTGAGAACCATTAGCTTTTCCTATTTATGACATAATCAATGCTCGTGCCAAATTTCATGCTTCCATGACACCGAGAAGTGAGAAAATTACATTCCGTATGTAAAATGTGGACGCTAATTCTTTTGCGATTAGAATTGTATAATCGAGTTGAGACCTATTAGCTTTTCCTATTTATGACATAATCATTGCTCGTGCCAAATTTCACGTTTCTATGACACCGGAAAGCTAGAAAATTACATTCCGTACATAAAATTTGGAAGCTAATTCTTTTGCGCATAGAAAAAGCTAATGGGTCCCAACTTGATTATTCAGTTCTATGTATAACATAATCAATGCTCGTGCCAAATTTCAAGTTTCTATGGCACCGGAAAGTGAGAAAAATACATTCCGCACATAAAATTTGGACGCTAATTCTTTTGCGCATAGAATTGAATAATCGAGTTGGGACCCATTAGCTTTTCCTATTTATGACATAATCAATGCTCGTGCCAAATTTCACGTTTCTATGGCACCGGAAAGTGAGAAAAATACATTCCGTACGTGAAATTTGGACGCTAATTCTTTTGCACATAGAATTGAATAATCGAGTTGGGACCTATTAGCTTTTCCTTTTTATGACATAATCAATGCCCATGCCAAATTTCAAGTTTCTATGACATTGGGAAGTGAGAGAATTAGATTCCGTACATAAAATGTGGACGCTAATTCTTTTGCGATTAGAATTGAATAATCGAGTTGGGACCCATTAGCTTTTCCTATTTATGACATAATCAATGCTCGTGCCAAATTTCACATTTCTATGGCATCGGAAAGTGAGAAAAATACATTCCACACATAAAATTTGGATGCTAATTCTTTTGCGCATAGAATTGAATAATCGAGTTGGGACCAATTAGCTTTTCCTATTTATGACATAATCAATGCTCATGCCAAATTTCACGTTTCTATGACACCGGAAAGTGAGAAAATTACATTCCGTATGTAAAATTTGGACGCTAATTCTTTTGCGCAAAGAATTGAATAATCGAGTTGCGACCCATTAGTTTTTCCTATTTATGACATGATCAATGCTCGTGCCAAATTTCACATTTCTATGACACCGGAAAGTGAGAAAATTACATTCCGTACGTAAAATTTCGACACTAATTCTTTTGTGCATAGAATTGAATAATCGAGTTGGGACCCATTAGCTTTTCCTATTTATGACATAATCAATGCTCATGCCAAATTTCACGTTTCTATGACACCGGAAAGTGAGAAAATTACATTCCGTATGTAAAATGTGGACGCTAATTCTTTTGCGATTAGAATTGAATAATCGAGTTGGGACCCATTAGCTTTTCCTATTTATGACATAATCAATGCTCATGCCAAATTTCACGTTTCTATGACACCGGAAAGTGAGAAAATTACATTCCGTATGTAAAATGTGGACGCTAATTCTTTTGCGATTAGAATTGTATAATCGAGTTGAGACCTATTAGCTTTTCCTATTTATGACATAATCATTGCTCGTGCCAAATTTCACGTTTCTATGACACCGGAAAGCTAGAAAATTACATTCCGTACATAAAATTTGGAAGCTAATTCTTTTGCGCATAGAAAAAGCTAATGGGTCCCAACTTGATTATTCAGTTCTATGTATAACATAATCAATGCTCGTGCCAAATTTCAAGTTTCTATGGCACCGGAAAGTGAGAAAAATACATTCCGCACATAAAATTTGGACGCTAATTCTTTTGCGCATAGAATTGAATAATCGAGTTGGGACCCATTAGCTTTTCCTATTTATGACATAATCAATGCTCGTGCCAAATTTCACGTTTCTATGGCACCGGAAAGTGAGAAAAATACATTCCGTACGTGAAATTTGGACGCTAATTCTTTTGCACATAGAATTGAATAATCGAGTTGGGACCTATTAGCTTTTCCTTTTTATGACATAATCAATGCCCATGCCAAATTTCAAGTTTCTATGACATTGGGAAGTGAGAGAATTAGATTCCGTACATAAAATGTGGACGCTAATTCTTTTGCGATTAGAATTGAATAATCGAGTTGGGACCCATTAGCTTTTCCTATTTATGACATAATCAATGCTCGTGCCAAATTTCACATTTCTATGGCATCGGAAAGTGAGAAAAATACATTCCACACATAAAATGTGGATGCTAATTCTTTTGCGCATAGAATTGAATAATCGAGTTGGGACCAATTAGCTTTTCCTATTTATGACATAATCAATGCTCATGCCAAATTTCACGTTTCTATGACACCGGAAAGTGAGAAAATTACATTCCGTATGTAAAATTTGGACGCTAATTCTTTTGCGCAAAGAATTGAATAATCGAGTTGCGACCCATTAGTTTTTCCTATTTATGACATGATCAATGCTCGTACCAAATTTCACATTTCTATGGCATCGGAAAGTGAGAAAATTACATTCCGCACGTAAAATTTGGACGCTAATTCTTTTGTGCATAGAATTAAGTAATCGAGTTGGGACCCATTAACTTTTCCTATTTATGACATAATCAATGCTCCTGCCAAATTTCACGTTTCTATGACACCGGAAAGTGAGAAAATTACATTCCGTATGTAAAATGTGGACGCTAATTCTTTTGCGATTAGAATTGTATAATCGAGTTGAGACCTATTAGCTTTTCCTATTTATGACATAATCATTGCTCGTGCCAAATTTCACGTTTCTATGACACCGGAAAGCTAGAAAATTACATTCCGTACATAAAATTTGGAAGCTAATTCTTTTGCGCATAGAACTGAATAATCGAGTTGGGACCCATTAGCTTTTCCTATTTATGACATAATCAATGCTCCTGCCAAATTTCACGTTTCTATGACACCGGAATGTGAGAAAATTACATTCCGTATGTAAAATGTGGACGCTAATTCTTTTGCGATTAGAATTGAATAATCGAGATGGGACCCATTAGCTTTTCCTATTTATGACATAATCAATGCTCATGCCAAATTTCACGTTTCTATGACACCGGAAAGTGAGAAAATTACATTCCGTATGTAAAATGTGGACGCTAATTCTTTTGCGATTAGAATTGTATAATCGAGTTGAGACCTATTAGCTTTTCCTTTTTATGACATAATCAATGCTCCTGCCAAATTTCACGTTTCTATGACACCGGAATGTGAGAAAATTACATTCCGTATGTAAAATGTGGACGCTAATTCTTTTGCGATTAGAATTGAATAATCGAGTTGGGACCCATTAGCTTTTCCTATTTATGACATAATCAATGCTCATGCCAAATTTCACGTTTCTATGACACCGGAAAGTGAGAAAATTCCATTCCGTATGTAAAATGTGGACGCTAATTCTTTTGCGATTAGAATTGTATAATCGAGTTGAGACCTATTAGCTTTTCCTTTTTATGACATAATCAATGCCCATGCCAAATTTCAAGTTTCTATGACATTGGGAAGTGAGAGAATTAGATTCCGTACATAAAATGTGGACGCTAATTCTTTTGCGATTACAATTGAATAATCGAGTTGGGACCCATTAGCTTTTCCTATTTATGACATAATCAATGCTCGTGCCAAATTTCACATTTGTATGGCATCGGAAAGTGAGAAAAATACATTCCACACATAAAATTTGGACGCTAATTCTTTTGCGCATAGAATTGAATAATCGAGTTGAGACCCATTAGCTTTTCCTATTTATGACATAATCAATGCTCATGCCAAATTTCACGTTTCTATGACACCGGAAAGTGAGAAAATTACATTCCGTATGTAAGATTTGGACACTAATTCTTTTGCGCATAGAATTAAGTAATCGAGTTGGGACCCATTAGCTTTTCCTATATATGACAAAATCAATGCTCCTGCCAAATTTCACGTTTCTATGACATCGGAAAGTGAGAGAATTAGATTTCGTACATAAAATGTGGACGCTAATTCTTTTGCGATTAGAATTGAATAATCCTGTTGAGAACCATTAGCTTTTCCTATTTATGACATAATCAATGCTCGTGCCAAATTTCATGCTTCCATGACACCGAGAAGTGAGGGAATTAGATTCCGTACGTAAAATTTGGACACTAATTCTTTTGCGCATAGAATTGAATAATCGAGTTGCGACCCATTAGCTTTTCCTATTTATGACATGATCAATGCTCGTGCCAAATTTCACATTTCTATGGCATCGGAAAGTGAGAAAATTACATTCCGCACGTAAAATTTGGACGCTAATTCTTTTGCGCATAGAATTAAGTAATCGAGTTGGGACCCATTAACTTTTCCTATTTATGACATAATCAATGCTCCTGCCAAATTTCACATTTCTATGACACCGGAAAGTGAGAAAATTACATTCCGTACGTAAAATTTCGACACTAATTCTTTTGTGCATAGAATTGAATAATCGAGTTGGGACCCATTAGCTTTTCCTTTTTATGACATAATCAATGCCCATGCCAAATTTCAAGTTTCTATGACATTGGGAAGTGAGAGAATTAGATTCCGTACATAAAATGTGGACGCTAATTCTTTTGCGATTACAATTGAATAATCGAGTTGGGACCCATTAGCTTTTCCTATTTATGACATAATCAATGCTCGTGCCAAATTTCACATTTCTATGGCATCGGAAAGTGAGAAAAATACATTCCACACATAAAATTTGGACGCTAATTCTTTTGCGCATAGAATTGAATAATCGAGTTGAGACCCATTAGCTTTTCCTATTTATGACATAATCAATGCTCATGCCAAATTTCACGTTTCTATGACACCGGAAAGTGAGAAAATTACATTCCGTATGTTAGATTTGGACGCTAATTCTTTTGCGCATAGAATTAAGTAATCGAGTTGGGACCCATTAGCTTTTCCTATATATGACATAATCAATGCTCCTGCCAAATTTCACGTTTCTATGACATCGGAAAGTGCGAGAATTAGATTTCGTACATAAAATGTGGACGCTAATTCTTTTGCGATTAGAATTGAATAATCCTGTTGAGAACCATTAGCTTTTCCTATTTATGACATAATCAATGCTCGTGCCAAATTTCATGCTTCCATGACACCGAGAAGTGAGGGAATTAGATTCCGTACGTAAAATTTGGACACTAATTCTTTTGCGCATAGAATTGAATAATCGAGTTGCGACCCATTAGCTTTTCCTATTTATGACATGATCAATGCTCGTGCTAAATTTCACATTTCTATGGCATCGGAAAGTGAGAAAATTACATTCCGCACGTAAAATTTGGACGCTAATTCTTTTGCGCATAGAATTAAGTAATCGAGTTGGGACCCATTAACTTTTCCTATTTATGACATAATCAATGCTCCTGCCAAATTTCACATTTCTATGGCACCGGAAAGTGAGAAAATTACATTCCGTACGTAAAATTTCGACACTAATTCTTTTGTGCATAGAATTGAATAATCGAGTTGGGACCCATTAGCTTTTCCTATTTATGACATTATCAATGCTCATGCCAAATTTCACGTTTCTATGACACCGGAAAGTGAGAAAATTACATTCCATATGTAAAATTTGGACGCTAATTCTTTTGCACTTAGAATTGAATAATCGAGTTGGGACCTATTAGCTTTTCCTTTTTATGACATAATTAATGCCCATGCCAAATTTCACGCTTCTATGACATTGGGATGTGAGGGAATTAGATTCCGTACGTAAAATTTGGACGCTAATTCTTTTGCGCAAAGAATTGAATAATCGAGTTGCGACCCATTAGTTTTTCCTATTTATGACATGATCAATGCTCGTGCCAAATTTCACATTTCTATGGCATCGGAAAGTGAGAAAATTACATTCCGCACGTAAAATTTGGACGCTAATTCTTTTGTGCATAGAATTAAGTAATCGAGTTGGGACCCATTAACTTTTCCTATTTATGACATAATCAATGCTCCTGCCAAATTTCACGTTTCTATGACACCGGAAAGTGAGAAAATTACATTCCGTATGTAAAATGTGGACGCTAATTCTTTTGCGATTAGAATTGAATAATCGAGTTGGGACCCATTAGCTTTTCCTATTTATGACATAATCAATGCTCATGCCAAATTTCACGTTTCTATGACACCGGAAAGTGAGAAAATTACATTCCGTATGTAAAATGTGGACGCTAATTCTTTTGCGATTAGAATTGTATAATCGAGTTGAGACCTATTAGCTTTTCCTATTTATGACATAATCATTGCTCGTGCCAAATTTAACGTTTCTATGACACCGGAAAGCTAGAAAATTACATTCCGTACATAAAATTTGGAAGCTAATTCTTTTGCGCATAGAACTGAATAATCGAGTTGGGACCCATTAGCTTTTCCTATTTATGACATAATCAATGCTCCTGCCAAATTTCACGTTTCTATGACACCGGAATGTGAGAAAATTACATTCCGTATGTAAAATGTGGACGCTAATTCTTTTGCGATTAGAATTGAATAATCGAGTTGGGACCCATTAGCTTTTCCTATTTATGACATAATCAATGCTCATGCCAAATTTCACGTTTCTATGACACCGGAAAGTGAGAAAATTACATTCCGTATGTAAAATGTGGACGCTAATTCTTTTGCGATTAGAATTGTATAATCGAGTTGAGACCTATTAGCTTTTCCTTTTTATGACATAATCAATGCCCATGCCAAATTTCAAGTTTCTATGACATTGGGATGTGAGAGAATTAGATTCCGTACATAAAATGTGGACGCTAATTCTTTTGCGATTACAATTGAATAATCGAGTTGGGACCCATTAGCTTTTCCTATTTATGACATAATCAATGCTCGTGCCAAATTTCACATTTGTATGGCATCGGAAAGTGAGAAAAATACATTCCACACATAAAATTTGGACGCTAATTCTTTTGCGCATAGAATTGAATAATCGAGTTGAGACCCATTAGCTTTTCCTATTTATGACATAATCAATGCTCATGCCAAATTTCACGTTTCTATGACACCGGAAAGTGAGAAAATTACATTCCGTATGTAAGATTTGGACGCTAATTCTTTTGCGCATAGAATTAAGTAATCGAGTTGGGACCCATTAGCTTTTCCTATATATGACAAAATCAATGCCCATGCCAAATTTCACGTTTCTATGACATCGGAAAGTGAGAGAATTAGATTTCGTACATAAAATGTGGACGCTAATTCTTTTGCGATTAGAATTGAATAATCCTGTTGAGAACCATTAGCTTTTCCTATTTATGACATAATCAATGCTCGTGCCAAATTTCATGCTTCCATGACACCGAGAAGTGAGGGAATTAGATTCCGTACGTAAAATTTGGACACTAATTCTTTTGCGCATAGAATTGAATAATCGAGTTGCGACCCATTAGCTTTTCCTATTTATGACATGATCAATGCTCGTGCCAAATTTCACATTTCTATGGCATCGGAAAGTGAGAAAATTACATTCCGCACGTAAAATTTGGACGCTAATTCTTTTGCGCATAGAATTAAGTAATCGAGTTGGGACCCATTAACTTTTCCTATTTATGACATAATCAATGCTCCTGCCAAATTTCACATTTCTATGACACCGGAAAGTGAGAAAATTACATTCCGTACGTAAAATTTCGACACTAATTCTTTTGTGCATAGAATTGAATAATCGAGTTGGGACCCATTAGCTTTTCCTTTTTATGACATAATCAATGCCCATGCCAAATTTCAAGTTTCTATGACATTGGGAAGTGAGAGAATTAGATTCCGTACATAAAATGTGGACGCTAATTCTTTTGCGATTACAATTGAATAATCGAGTTGGGACCCATTAGCTTTTCCTATTTATGACATAATCAATGCTCGTGCCAAATTTCACATTTGTATGGCATCGGAAAGTGAGAAAAATACATTCCACACATAAAATTTGGACGCTAATTCTTTTGCGCATAGAATTGAATAATCGAGTTGGGACCCATTAGCTTTTCCTATTTATGACATAATCAATGCTCATGCCAAATTTCACGTTTCTATGACACCGGAAAGTGAGAAAATTACATTCCGTATGTTAGATTTGGACGCTAATTCTTTTGCGCATAGAATTAAGTAATCGAGTTGGGACCCATTAGCTTTTCCTATATATGACATAATCAATGCTCCTGCCAAATTTCACGTTTCTATGACATCGGAAAGTGAGAGAATTAGATTTCGTACATAAAATGTGGACGCTAATTCTTTTGCGATTAGAATTGAATAATCCTGTTGAGAACCATTAGCTTTTCCTATTTATGACATAATCAATGCTCGTGCCAAATTTCATGCTTCCATGACACCGAGAAGTGAGGGAATTAGATTCCGTATGTAAAATTTGGACACTAATTCTTTTGCGCATAGAATTGAATAATCGAGTTGCGACCCATTAGCTTTTCCTATTTATGACATGATCAATGCTCGTGCTAAATTTCACATTTCTATGGCATCGGAAAGTGAGAAAATTACATTCCGCACGTAAAATTTGGACGCTAATTCTTTTGCGCATAGAATTAAGTAATCGAGTTGGGACCCATTAACTTTTCCTATTTATGACATAATCAATGCTCCTGCCAAATTTCACATTTCTATGACACCGGAAAGTGAGAAAATTACATTCCGTACGTAAAATTTCGACACTAATTCTTTTGTGCATAGAATTGAATAATCGAGTTGGGACCCATTAGCTTTTCCTATTTATGACATAATCAATGCTCATGCCAAATTTCACGTTTCTATGACACCGGAAAGTGAGAAAATTACATTCCGTATGTAAAATGTGGACGCTAATTCTTTTGCGATTAGAATTGAATAATCGAGTTGGGACCCATTAGCTTTTCCTATTTATGACATAATCAATGCTCATGCCAAATTTCACGTTTCTATGACACCGGAAAGTGAGAAAATTACATTCCGTATGTAAAATGTGGACGCTAATTCTTTTGCGATTAGAATTGTATAATCGAGTTGAGACCTATTAGCTTTTCCTATTTATGACATAATCATTGCTCGTGCCAAATTTCACGTTTCTATGACACCGGAAAGCTAGAAAATTACATTCCGTACATAAAATTTGGAAGCTAATTCTTTTGCGCATAGAACTGAATAATCGAGTTGGGACCCATTAGCTTTTTCTATGTATAACATAATCAATGCTCGTGCCAAATTTCAAGTTTCTATGGCACCGGAAAGTGAGAAAATTACATTCCGTACATAAAATTTGGAAGCTAATTCTTTTGCGCATAGAACTGAATAATCGAGTTGGGACCCATTAGCTTTTTCTATGTATAACATAATCAATGCTCGTGCCAAATTTCAAGTTTCTATGGCACCGGAAAGTGAGAAAAATACATTCCGCACATAAAATTTGGACGCTAATTCTTTTGCGCATAGAATTGAATAATCGAGTTGGGACCCATTAGCTTTTCCTATTTATGACATAATCAATGCTCGTGCCAAATTTCACGTTTCTATGGCACCGGAAAGTGAGAAAAATACATTCCGTACGTGAAATTTGGACGCTAATTCTTTTGCACATAGAATTGAATAATCGAGTTGGGACCTATTAGCTTTTCCTTTTTATGACATAATCAATGCCCATGCCAAATTTCAAGTTTCTATGACATTGGGAAGTGAGAGAATTAGATTCCGTATATAAAATGTGGACGCTAATTCTTTTGCGATTAGAATTGAATAATCGAGTTGGGACCCATTAGCTTTTCCTATTTATGACATAATCAATGCTCGTGCCAAATTTCACATTTCTATGGCATCGGAAAGTGAGAAAAATACATTCCACACATAAAATTTGGATGCTAATTCTTTTGCGCATAGAATTGAATAATCGAGTTGGGACCAATTAGCTTTTCCTATTTATGACATAATCAATGCTCATGCCAAATTTCACGTTTCTATGACACCGGAAACTGAGAAAATTACATTCCGTATGTAAAATTTGGACGCTAATTCTTTTGCGCATAGAATTGAATAATCGAGTTGGGACCCATTAGCTTTTCCTATTTATGACATAATCAATGCTCGTGCCAAATTTCACATTTCTATGGCATCGGAAAGTGAGAAAAATACATTCCACACATAAAATTTGGACGCTAATTATTTTGCGCATAGAATTGAATAATCCTGTTGAGAACCATTAGCTTTTCCTATATATGACATAATCAATGCTCCTGCCAAATTTCACGTTTCTATGACATCGGAAAGTGAGAGAATTAGATTTCGTAAATAAAATGTGGACGCTAATTCTTTTGCGATTAGAATTGAATAATCCTGTTGAGAACCATTAGCTTTTCCTATTTATGACATAATCAATGCTCGTGCCAAATTTCATGCTTCCATGACACCGAGAAGTGAGGGAATTAGATTCCGTACGTAAAATTTGGACACTAATTCTTTTGCGCATAGAATTGAATAATCGAGTTGCGACCCATTAGCTTTTCCTATTTATGACATGATCAATGCTCGTGCCAAATTTCACATTTCTATGGCATCGGAAAGTGAGAAAATTACATTCCGCACGTAAAATTTGGACGCTAATTCTTTTGCGCATAGAATTAAGTAATCGAGTTGGGACCCATTACCTTTTCCTATTTATGACATAATCAATGCTCCTGCCAAATTTCACGTTTCTATGACACCGGAAAGTGAGAAAATTACATTCCGTACGTAAAATTTCGACACTAATTCTTTTGTGCATAGAATTGAATAATCGAGTTGGGACCCATTAGCTTTTCCTATTTATGACATAATCAATGCTCATGCCAAATTTCACGTTTCTATGACACCGGAAAGTGAGAAAATTACATTCCGTATGTAAAATGTGGACGCTAATTCTTTTGCGATTAGAATTGAATAATCGAGTTGGGACCCATTAGCTTTTCCTATTTATGACATAATCAATGCTCATGCCAAATTTCACGCTTCTATGACACCGGAAAGTGAGAAAATTACATTCCGTATGTAAAATGTGGACGCTAATTCTTTTGCGATTAGAATTGTATAATCGAGTTGAGACCTATTAGCTTTTCCTATTTATGACATAATCATTGCTCGTGCCAAATTTCACGTTTCTATGACACCGGAAAGCTAGAAAATTACATTCCGTACATAAAATTTGGAAGCTACTTCTTTTGCGCATAAAATTGAATAATCGAGTTGGGACCCATTAGCTTTTCCTATTTATGACATAATCAATGCTCGTGCCAAATTTCACATTTCTATGGCATCGGAAAGTGAGAAAAATACATTCCACACATAAAATTTGGACGCTAATTATTTTGCGCATAGAATTGAATAATCCTGTTGAGAACCATTAGCTTTTCCTATTTATGACATAATCAATGCTCGTGCCAAATTTCATGCTTCCATGACACCGAGAAGTGAGGGAATTAGATTCCGCACGTAAAATTTGGACGCTAATTCTTTTGCGCATAGAATTAAGTAATCGAGTTGGGACCCATTAACTTTTCCTATTTATGACATAATCAATGCTCCTGCCAAATTTCACGTTTCTATGACACCGGAAAGTGAGAAAATTACATTCCGTACGTAAAATTTCGACACTAATTCTTTTGTGCATAGAATTGAATAATCGAGTTGGGACCCATTAGCTTTTCCTATTTATGACATAATCAATGCTCATGCCAAATTTCACGTTTCTATGACACCGGAAAGTGAGAAAATTACATTCCGTATGTAAAATGTGGACGCTAATTCTTTTGCGATTAGAATTGAATAATCGAGTTGGGACCCATTAGCTTTTCCTATTTATGACATAATCAATGCTCATGCCAAATTTCACGCTTCTATGACACCGGAAAGTGAGAAAATTACATTCCGTACATAAAATTTGGAAGCTACTTCTTTTGCGCATATAACTGAATAATCGAGTTGGGACCTATTAGCTTTTACTATATATGACATAATCAATGCTCGTGCCAAATTTCATGCTTCTATGACACCGAGAGGTGAGGGAATTAGATTCCGTACGTAAAATTTGGACACTAATTCTTTTGCGCATAGAATTGAATAATCGAGTTGGGACCCATTAGCTTTTCCTATTCATGACAAAATCAATGTTCGTGCAAAATTTCACGTTTCTATGGCACCGTCAAGTGAGAAAATTACATTCCGCACGTAAAATTTGGACGCTAATTCTTTTGCGCATAGAATTAAGTAATCGAGTTGGGACCCATTAGCTTTTCCTATTTATGACATAATCAATGCTCCTGCCAAATTTCACGTTTCTATGACACCGGAAAGTGAGAAAATTACATTCCGTATGTAAAATTTGGACGCTAATTCTTTTGCGCATACAATTAAATAATCGAGATGGGACCCATTAGGTTTTCCTATTCATGACAAAATCAATGCTCGTGCAAAATTTCACGTTTCTATGGCACCGTCAAGTGAGAAAATTACATTCTGCACATAAAATCTGGACGCTAATTCTTTTGCGCATAGAATTAATTAATCGAGTTGGGACCCATTAACTTTTCCTATTTATGACATAATCAATGCTCGTACCAAATTTCACGTTTCTATGGCACCGTAAAGTGAGGAAAATACATTCCGTACGTGAAATTTGGACGCTAATTCTTTTGCACATAGAATTAAAAAATCCAGTTGGGACCCATTAACTTTTCCTATTTATGACATAATTAATGCTCGTGCCAAATTTCACGTTTCTATGACATCGAAAAGTGAGAAAATTACATTCCATATGTAAAATTTGGACGCTAATTCTTTTGCACTTAGAATTGAATAATCGAGTTGGGACCTATTAGCTTTTCCTATTTATGACATAATCAATGCCCGTGCCAAATTTCACGTTTCTATGACATTGGGAAGTGAGAGAATTAGAGTCCGTACATAAAATGTGGACGCTAATTCTTTTGCAATTAGAATTGAATAATCGAGTTGGGACCCATTAGTTTTTCCTATTTATGACATAATCAATGCTCGTGCCAAATTTCACATTTCTATGGCATCGGAAAGTGAGAAAAATACATTCCACACATAAAATTTGGACGCTAATTCTTTTGCGCATAGAATTGAATAATCGAGTTGGGACCCATTAGCTTTTCCTATTTATGACATAATCATTGCTCATGCCAAATTTCACGTTTCTATGACACCGGAAAGTCAGATAATTACATTCCGTACGTAAAAATTTGGACGCTAATTCTTTTGCACATAGAATTAAGTAATCGAGTTGGGACCCATTAGCTTTTCCTATTTATGACATAATCAATGCTCATGCCAAATTTCACGTTTCTATGACACCGGAAAGTGAGAAAATTACATTCCGTACGTAAAATTTGGACGCTAATTCTTTTGCGCATAGAATTGAATAATCGAGTTGCGACCCATTAGCTTTTCCTATTTATGACATAATCAATGCTCGTGCCAAATTTCACATTTCTATGGCATCGGAAAGTGAGAAAGATACATTCCACACATAAAATTTGGACGCTAATTATTTTGCGCATAGAATTGAATAATCGAGTTGGGACCCATTAGCTTTTCCTAATTATGACATAATCAATGCTCGTGCCAAATTTCATGTTTCTATGAAACCGGAAAGTTAGAAAATTACATTCCGTACGTAAAATTTGGACGCTAATTCTTTTGCGCATAGAATTGAATAATCGAGTTGGGACCAATTAGCTTTTCCTATTTATGACATAATCAATGCTCGTGCCAAATTTCACATTTCTATGGCATCGGAAAGTGAGAAAGATACATTCCACACATAAAATTTGGACGCTAATTATTTTGCGCATAGAATTGAATAATCGAGTTGGGACCCATTAGCTTTTCCTAATTATGACATAATCAATGCTCGTGCCAAATTTCATGTTTCTATGAAACCGTAAAGTGAGAAAATTACATTCCGTACGTAAAATTTGGACGCTAATTCTTTTGCGCATAGAATTGAAGAATCGAGTTGGGACCCATTAGCTTTTCCTATTTATGACATAATCAATGCTCGTGCCAAATTTCACGTTTCTATGACATCGGAAAGTGAGAGAATTAGATTTCGTACATAAAATGTGGACGCTAATTATTTTGCGCATAGAATTGAATAATCCTGTTGAGAACCATTAGCTTTTCCTATATATGACATAATCAATGCTCCTGCCAAATTTCACGTTTCTATGACATCGGAAAGTGAGAGAATTAGATTTCGTAGATAAAATGTGGACGCTAATTCTTTTGCGATTAGAATTGAATAATCCTGTTGAGAACCATTAGCTTTTCCTATTTATGACATAATCAATGCTCGTGCCAAATTTCATGCTTCTATGACACCGAGAAGTGAGGGAATTAGATTCCGTACGTAAAATTTGGACACTAATTCTTTTGCGCATAGAATTGAATAATCGAGTTGCGACCCATTAGCTTTTCCTATTTATGACATGATCAATGCTCGTGCCAAATTTCACATTTCTATGGCATCGGAAAGTGAGAAAATTACATTCCGTATGTAAAATGTGGACGCTAATTCTTTTGTGATTAGAATTGTATAATCGAGTTGAGACCTATTAGCTTTTCCTATTTATGACATAATCATTGCTCGTGCCAAATTTCACGTTTCTATGACACCGGAAAGCTAGAAAATTACATTCCGTACATAAAATTTGGAAGCTAATTCTTTTGCGCATAGAACTGAATAATCGAGTTGGGACCCATTAGCTTTTCCTATGTATAACATAATCAATGCTCGTGCCATATTTCAAGTTTCTATGGCACTGGAAAGTGAGAAAAATGCATTCCGCACATAAAATTTGGACGCTAATTCTTTTGCGCATAGAATTGAATAATCGAGTTGGGACCCATTAGCTTTTCCTATTTATGACATAATCAATGCTCGTGCCAAATTTCACGTTTCTATGGCACCGGAAAGTGAGAAAAATACATTCCGTACGTGAAAATTGGACGCTAATTCTTTTGCACATAGAATTAAATAATCGAGTTGGGACCCATTAACTTTTCCTATTTATGACATAATCAATGCTCGTGCCAAATTTCACGTTTCTATGACATCGAAAAGTGAGAAAATTACATTCCATATGTAAAATTTGGACGCTATTTCTTTTGCACTTAGAATTGAATAATCGAGTTGCGACCCATTCGCTTTTCCTATTTATGACATGATCAATGCTCGTGCCAAATTTCACGTTTCTATGACACCGGAAAGTGAGAATATTACATTCCGTACGTAAAATTTGGACACTAATTCTTTTGTGCATAGAATTGAATAATCGAGTTGGGACCCATTAGCTTCTCCAATTCATGACATAATCAATGCTCGTGCCAAATTTCAAGTTTCTATGGCACTGGAAAGTGAGAAAAATACATTCCACACATAAAATGTGGACGCTAATTATTTTGCGCATAGAATTGAATAATCGAGTTGGGACCCATTAGCTTTTCCTATTTATGACATAATCAGTGCTCGTGCCAAATTTCATGTTTCTATGACACCGGAAAGTGAGAAAATTACATTCCGTACGTAAAATTTGGACGCTAATTCTTTTGCGCATAGAATTGAAGAATCGAGTTGGGACCCATTAGCTTTTCCTATATATGACATAATCAATGCTCGTGCCAAATTTTACGTTTCTATGACATGGGAAAGTGAGAGAATTAGATTTCGTACATAAAATGTGGACGTTAATTCTTTTGCGATTAGAATTGAATAATCCTGTTGAGAACCATTAGCTTTTCCTATTTATGACATAATCAATGCTCGTGCCAAATTTCATGCTTCTATGACACCGAGAAGTGAGGGAATTAGATTCCGTACGTAAAATTTGGACACTAATTCTTTTGCGCATAGAATTGAATAATCGAGTTGCGACCCATTAGCTTTTCCTATTTATGACATGATCAATGCTCGTGCCAAATTTCACATTTCTATGGCATCGGAAAGTGAGAAAATTACATTCCGCACGTAAAATGTGGACGCTAATTCTTTTGCGCATAGAATTAAGTAATCGAGTTGGGACCCATTAACTTTTCCTATTTATGACATAATCAATGCTCCTGCCAAATTTCACGTTTCTATGACACCGGAATGTGAGAAAATTACATTCCGTACGTAAAATTTGGACACTAATTCTTTTGCGCATAGAATTGAATAATCGAGTTGCGACCCATTCGCTTTTCCTATTTATGACATGATCAATGCTCGTGCCAAATTTCACGTTTCTATGACACCGGAAAGTGAGAAAATTACATTCCGTACGTAAAATTTGGACACTAATTCTTTTGTGCATAGAATTGAATAATCGAGTTGGGACCCATTAGCTTCTCCAATTCATGACATAATCAATGCTCGTGCCAAATTTCAAGTTTCTATGGCACTGGAAAGTGAGAAAAATACATTCCACACATAAAATGTGGACGCTAATTATTTTGCGCATAGAATTGAATAATCGAGTTGGGACCCATTAGCTTTTCCTATTTATGACATAATCAGTGCTCGTGCCAAATTTCATGTTTCTATGACACCGGAAAGTGAGAAAATTACATTCCGTACGTAAAATTTGGACGCTAATTCTTTTGCGCATAGAATTGAAGAATCGAGTTGGGACCCATTAGCTTTTCCTATATATGACATAATCAATGCTCGTGCCAAATTTTACGTTTCTATGACATGGGAAAGTGAGAGAATTAGATTTCGTACATAAAATGTGGACGCTAATTCTTTTGCGATTAGAATTGAATAATCCTGTTGAGAACCATTAGCTTTTCCTATTTATGACATAATCAATGCTCGTGCCAAATTTCATGCTTCTATGACACCGAGAAGTGAGGGAATTAGATTCCGTACGTAAAATTTGGACACTAATTCTTTTGCGCATAGAATTGAATAATCGAGTTGCGACCCATTAGCTTTTCCTATTTATGACATGATCAATGCTCGTGCCAAATTTCACATTTCTATGGCATCGGAAAGTGAGAAAATTACATTCCGCACGTAAAATGTGGACGCTAATTCTTTTGCGCATAGAATTAAGTAATCGAGTTGGGACCCATTAACTTTTCCTATTTATGACATAATCAATGCTCCTGCCAAATTTCACGTTTCTATGACACCGGAATGTGAGAAAATTACATTCCGTACGTAAAATTTCGACACTAATTCTTTTGCACTTAGAATTGAATAATCGAGTTGGGACCTATTAGCTTTTCCTTTTTATGACATAATCAATGCCCATGCCAAATTTCAAGTTTCTATGACATTGGGAAGTGAGAGAATTAGATTCCGTACATAAAATGTGGACGCTAATTCTTTTGCGATTACAATTGAATAATCGAGTTGGGACCCATTAGCTTTTCCTATTTATGACATAATCAATGCTCGTGCCAAATTTCACATTTCTATGGCATCGGAAAGTGAGAAAAATACATTCCACACATAAAATTTGGACGCTAATTCTTTTGCGCATAGAATTGAATAATCGAGTTGGGACCCATTAGATTTTCCTATTTATGACATAATTAATGCTCATGCCAAATTTCACGTTTCTATGACACCGGAAAGTGAGAAAATTACATTCCGTATGTAAAATGTGGACGCTAATTCTTTTGCGATTAGAATTGTATAATCGAGTTGAGACCTATTAGCTTTTCCTATTTATGACATAATCATTGCTCGTGCCAAATTTCACGTTTCTATGATACCGGAAAGCTAGAAAATTACATTCCGTACATAAAATTTGGAAGCTAATTCTTTTGCGCATAGAACTGAATAATCGAGTTGGGACCCATTACCTTTTCCTATTTATGACATAATCAATGCTCCTGCCAAATTTCACGTTTCTATGACACCGGAATGTGAGAAAATTACATTCCGTATGTAAAATGTGGACGCTAATTCTTTTGCGATTAGAATTGAATAATCGAGTTGAGACCCATTAGCTTTTCCTATTTATGACATAATCAATGCTCATGCCAAATTTCACGTTTCTATGACACCGGAAAGTGAGAAAATTACATTCTGTATGTAAGATTTGGACGCTAATTCTTTTGCGCATAGAATTAAGTAATCGAGTTGGGACCCATTAGCTTTTCCTATATATGACAAAATCAATGCCCATGCCAAATTTCACGTTTCTATGACATCGGAAAGTGAGAGAATTAGATTTCGTACATAAAATGTGGACGCTAATTCTTTTGCGATTAGAATTGAATAATCCTGTTGAGAACCATTAGCTTTTCCTATTTATGACATAATCAATGCTCGTGCCAAATTTCATGCTTCCATGACACCGAGAAGTGAGGGAATTAGATTCCGTACGTAAAATTTGGACACTAATTCTTTTGCGCATAGAATTGAATAATCGAGTTGCGACCCATTAGCTTTTCCTATTTATGACATGATCAATGCTCGTGCCAAATTTCACATTTCTATGGCATCGGAAAGTGAGAAAATTACATTCCGCACGTAAAATTTGGACGCTAATTCTTTTGCGCATAAAATTAAGTAATCGAGTTGGGACCCATTAACTTTTCCTATTTATGACATAATCAATGCTCCTGCCAAATTTCACATTTCTATGACACCGGAAAGTGAGAAAATTACATTCCGTACGTAAAATTTCGACACTAATTCTTTTGTGCATAGAATTGAATAATCGAGTTGGGACCCATTAGCTTTTCCTTTTTATGACATAATCAATGCCCATGCCAAATTTCAAGTTTCTATGACATTGGGAAGTGAGAGAATTAGATTCCGTACATAAAATGTGGACGCTAATTCTTTTGCGATTACAATTGAATAATCGAGTTGGGACCCATTAGCTTTTCCTATTTATGACATAATCAATGCTCGTGCCAAATTTCACATTTGTATGGCATCGGAAAGTGAGAAAAATACATTCCACACATAAAATTTGGACGCTAATTCTTTTGCGCATAGAATTGAATAATCGAGTTGGGACCCATTAGCTTTTCCTATTTATGACATAATCAATGCTCATGCCAAATTTCACGTTTCTATGACACCGGAAAGTGAGAAAATTACATTCCGTATGTTAGATTTGGACGCTAATTCTTTTGCGCATAGAATTAAGTAATCGAGTTGGGACCCATTAGCTTTTCCTATATATGACAAAATCAATGCTCCTGCCAAATTTCACGTTTCTATGACATCGGAAAGTGAGAGAATTAGATTTCGTACATAAAATGTGGACGCTAATTCTTTTGCGATTAGAATTGAATAATCCTGTTGAGAACCATTAGCTTTTCCTATTTATGACATAATCAATGCTCGTGCCAAATTTCATGCTTCCATGACACCGAGAAGTGAGGGAATTAGATTCCGTATGTAAAATTTGGACACTAATTCTTTTGCGCATAGAATTGAATAATCGAGTTGCGACCCATTAGCTTTTCCTATTTATGACATGATCAATGCTCGTGCTAAATTTCACATTTCTATGGCATCGGAAAGTGAGAAAATTACATTCCGCACGTAAAATTTGGATGCTAATTCTTTTGCGCATAGAATTAAGTAATCGAGTTGGGACCCATTAACTTTTCCTATTTATGACATAATCAATGCTCCTGCCAAATTTCACATTTCTATGACACCGGAAAGTGAGAAAATTACATTCCGTACGTAAAATTTCGACACTAATTCTTTTGTGCATAGAATTGAATAATCGAGTTGGGACCCATTAGCTTTTCCTATTTATGACATAATCAATGCTCATGCCAAATTTCACGTTTCTATGACACCGGAAAGCTAGAAAATTACATTCCGTATGTAAAATGTGGATGCTAATTCTTTTGCGATTAGAATTGAATAATCGAGTTGGGACCCATTAGCTTTTCCTATTTATGACATAATCAATGCTCATGCCAAATTTCACGTTTCTATGACACCGGAAAGTGAGAAAATTACATTCCGTATGTAAAATGTGGACGCTAATTCTTTTGCGATTAGAATTGTATAATCGAGTTGAGACCTATTAGCTTTTCCTATTTATGACATAATCATTGCTCGTGCCAAATTTCACGTTTCTATGACACCGGAAAGCTAGAAAATTACATTCCGTACATAAAATTTGGAAGCTAATTCTTTTGCGCATAGAACTGAATAATCGAGTTGGGACCCATTAGCTTTTCCTATGTATAACATAATCAATGCTCGTGCCAAATTTCAAGTTTCTATGGCACCGGAAAGTGAGAAAAATACATTCCGCACATAAAATTTGGACGCTAATTCTTTTGCGCATAGAATTGAATAATCGAGTTGGGACCCATTAGCTTTTCCTATTTATGACATAATCAATGCTCGTGCCAAATTTCACGTTTCTATGGCACCGGAAAGTGAGAAAAATACATTCCGTACGTGAAATTTGGACGCTAATTCTTTTGCACATAGAATTGAATAATCGAGTTGGGACCTATTAGCTTTTCCTTTTTATGACATAATCAATTCCCATGCCAAATTTCAAGTTTCTATGACATTGGGAAGTGAGAGAATAATATTCCGTACATAAAATGTGGACGCTAATTCTTTTGCGATTAGAATTGAATAATCGAGTTGGGACCCATTAGCTTTTCCTATTTATGACATAATCAATGCTCGTGCCAAATTTCACATTTCTATGGCATCGGAAAGTGAGAAAAATACATTCCACACATAAAATTTGGATGCTAATTATTTTGCGCATAGAATTGAATAATCGAGTTGGGACCCATTAGCTTTTCCTAATTATGACATAATCAGTGCTCGTGCCAAATTTCATGTTTCTATGACACCGGAAAGTGAGAAAATTACATTCCGTACGTAAAATTTGGACGCTAATTCTTTTGCGCATAGAATTGAAGAATCGAGTTGGGACCCATTAGCTTTTACTATATATGACATAATCAATGCTCGTGCCAAATTTCACGTTTCTATGACATCGGAAAGTGAGAGAATTAGATTTCGTACATAAAATGTGGACGCTAATTCTTTTGCGATTAGAATTGAATAATCCTGTTGAGAACCATTAGCTTTTCCTATTTATGACATAATCAATGCTCGTGCCAAATTTCATGCTTCTATGACACCGAGAGGTGAGGGAATTAGATTCCGTACGTAAAATTTGGACACTAATTCTTTTGCGCATAGAATTGAATAATCGAGTTGGGACCCATTAGCTTTTCCTATTCATGACAAAATCAATGTTCGTGCAAAATTTCACGTTTCTATGGCACCGTCAAGTGAGAAAATTACATTCTGCACATAAAATCTGGACGCTAATTCTTTTGCGCATAGAATTAAGTAATCGAGTTGGGACCCATTAGCTTTTCCTATTTATGACATAATCAATGCTCCTGCCAAATTTCACGTTTCTATGACACCGGAAAGTGAGAAAATTACATTCCGTATGTAAAATTTGGACGCTAATTCTTTTGCGCATAGAATTAAATAATCGAGATGGGACCCATTAGGTTTTCCTATTCATGACAAAATCAATGCTCGTGCAAAATTTCACGTTTCTATGGCACCGTCAAGTGAGAAAATTACATTCTGCACATAAAATCTGGACGCTAATTCTTTTGCGCATAGAATTAATTAATCGAGTTGGGACCCATTAACTTTTCCTATTTATGACATAATCAATGCTCGTACCAAATTTCACGTTTCTATGGCACCGTAAAGTGAGGAAAATACATTCCGTACGTGAAATTTGGACGCTAATTCTTTTGCACATAGAATTAAATAATCGAGTTGGGACCCATTAACTTTTCCTATTTATGACATAATTAATGCTCGTGCCAAATTTCACGTTTCTATGACATCGAAAAGTGAGAAAATTACATTCCATATGTAAAATTTGGACGCTAATTCTTTTGCACTTAGAATTGAATAATCGAGTTGGGACCTATTAGCTTTTCCTATTTATGACATAATCAATGCCCGTGCCAAATTTCAAGTTTCTATGACATTGGGAAGTGAGAGAATTAGAGTCCGTACATAAAATGTGGACGCTAATTCTTTTGCAATTAGAATTGAATAATCGAGTTGGGACCCATTAGTTTTTCCTATTTATGACATAATCAATGCTCGTGCCAAATTTCACATTTCTATGGCATCGGAAAGTGAGAAAAATACATTCCACACATAAAATTTGGACGCTAATTCTTTTGCGCATAGAATTGAATAATCGAGTTGGGATCCATTAGCTTTTCCTATTTATGACATAATCATTGCTCATGCCAAATTTCACGTTTCTATGACACCGGAAAGTGAGATAATTACATTCCGTACGTAAAAATTTGGACGCTAATTCTTTTGCACATAGAATTAAATAATCGAGTTGGGACCCATTAGCTTTTCCTATTTATGACATAATCAATGCTCATGCCAAATTTCACGTTTCTATGACACCGGAAAGTGAGAAAATTACATTCCGTACGTAAAATTTGGACGCTAAATCTTTTGCGCATAGAATTGAATAATCGAGTTGGGACCCATTAGCTTTTCCTATTTATGACATAATCAATGCTCATGCCAAATTTCACATTTCTATGGCATCGGAAAGTGAGAAAGATACATTTCACACATAAAATTTGGACGCTAATTATTTTGCGCATAGAATTGAATAATCGAGTTGGGACCCATTAGCTTTTCCTAATTATGACATAATCAATGCTCGTGCCAAATTTCATGTTTCTATGAAACCGGAAAGTTAGAAAATTACATTCCGTTCGTAAAATTTGGACGCTAATTCTTTTGCGCATAGAATTGAATAATCGAGTTGGGACCCATTAGCTTTTCCTATTTATGACATAATCAATGCTCGTGCCAAATTTCACATTTCTATGGCATCGGAAAGTGAGAAAGATACATTCCACACATAAAATTTGGACGCTAATTATTTTGCGCATAGAATTGAATAATCGAGTTGGGACCCATTAGCTTTTCCTATTTATGACATAATCAATGCTCGTGCCAAATTTCATGTTTCTATGAAACCGGAAAGTGAGAAAATTACATTCCGTACGTAAAATTTGGACGCTAATTCTTTTGCGCATAGAATTGAAGAATCGAGTTGGGACCCATTAGCTTTTCCTATATATGACATAATCAATGCTCGTGCCAAATTTCACGTTTCTATGACATCGGAAAGTGAGAAAATTACATTCCCTATGTAAAATTTTGACGCTAATTCTTTTGCACTTAGAATTGAATAATCGAGTTGGGACCTATTAGCTTTTCCTATTTATGACATAATCAATGCCCGTGCCAAATTTCAAGTTTCTATGACATTGGGAAGTGAGAGAATTAGATTTCGTAGATAAAATGTGGACGCTAATTCTTTTGCGATTAGAATTGAATAATCCTGTTGAGAACCATTAGCTTTTCCTATTTATGACATAATCAATGCTCGTGCCAAATTTCATGCTTCTATGACACCGAGAAGTGAGGGAATTAGATTCCGTACGTAAAATTTGGACACTAATTCTTTTGCGCATAGAATTGAATAATCGAGTTGCGACCCATTCGCTTTTCCTATTTATGACGTGATCAATGCTCGTGCCAAATTTCACGTTTCTATGACACCGGAAAGTGAGAAAATTACATTCCGTATGTAAAATTTGGACGCTAATTCTTTTGCGCATAGAATTAAATAATCGAGTTGAGACCCATTAGCTTTTCCTATTCATGACAAAATCAATGCTTGTGCAAAATTTCACGTTTCTATGGCACCGTCAAGTGAGAACATTACATTCCGTACGTAAAATTTGGACGCTAATTCTTTTGCGCATAGAATTAAGGAATCGAGTTGAGACCCATTAGCTTCTCCAATTCATGACATAATCAATGCTCGTGCCAAATTTCAAGTTTCTATGGCACTGGAAAGTGAGAAAAATACATTCCACACATAAAATTTGGACGCTAATTATTTTGCGCATAGAATTGAATAATCGAGTTGGGACCCATTAGCTTTTCCTAATTATGACATAATCAGTGCTCGTGCCAAATTTCATGTTTCTATGACACCGGAAAGTGAGAAAATTACATTCCGTACGTAAAATTTGGACGCTAATTCTTTTGCGCATAGAATTGAAGAATCGAGTTGGGACCCATTAGCTTTTCCTATATATGACATAATCAATGCTCGTGCCAAATTTTACGTTTCTATGACATCGGAAAGTGAGAGAATTAGATTTCGCACATAAAATGTGGACGCTAATTCTTTTGCGATTAGAATTGAATAATCCTGTTGAGAACCATTAGCTTTTCCTATTTATGACATAATCAATGCTCGTGCCAAATTTCATGCTTCTATGACACCGAGAAGTGAGGGAATTAGATTCCGTACGTAAAATTTGGACACTAATTCTTTTGCGCATAGAATTGAATAATCGAGTTGCGACCCATTAGTTTTTCCTATTTATGACATGATCAATGCTCGTGCCAAATTTCACATTTCTATGGCATCGGAAAGTGAGAAAATTACATTCCGTATGTAAAATGTGGACGCTAATTCTTTTGTGATTAGAATTGTATAATCGAGTTGAGACCTATTAGCTTTTCCTATTTATGACATAATCATTGCTCGTGCCAAATTTCACGTTTCTATGACACCGGAAAGCTAGAAAATTACATTCCGTACATAAAATTTGGAAGCTAATTCTTTTGCGCATAGAACTGAATAATCGAGTTGGGACCCATTAACTTTTCCTATGTATAACATAATCAATGCTCGTGCCAAATTTCAAGTTTCTATGGCACCGGAAAGTGAGAAAAATACATTCCGCACATAAAATTTGGACGCTAATTCTTTTGCGCATAGAATTGAATAATCGAGTTGGGACCCATTAGCTTCTCCAATTCATGACATAATCAATGCTCGTGCCAAATTTCAAGTTTCTATGGCACTGGAAAGTGAGAAAAATGCATTCCGCACATAAAATTTGGACGCTAATTCTTTTGCGCATAGAATTGAATAATCGAGTTGGGACCCATTAGGTTTTCCTATTTATGACATAATCAATGCTCGTGCCAAATTTCACGTTTCTATGGCACCGGAAAGTGAGAAAAATACATTCCGTTCGTGAAATTTGGACGCTAATTCTTTTGCACATAGAATTAAATAATCGAGTTGGGACCCATTAACTTTTCCTATTTATGACATAATCAATGCTCGTGCCAAATTTCACGTTTCTATGACATCGAAAAGTGAGAAAATTACATTCCATATGTAAAATTTGGACGCTATTTCTTTTGCACTTAGAATTGAATAATCGAGTTGGGACCTATTAGCTTTTCCTATTTATGACATAATCAATGCTCGTGCCAAATTTCATGCTTCTATGACACCGAGAATTGAGGTAATTAGATTCCGTACATAAAATTTGGACACTAATTCTTTTGCGCATAGAATTGAATAATCGAGTTGCGACCCATTCGCTTTTCCTATTTATGACATGATCAATGCTCGTGCCAAATTTCACGTTTCTATGACACCGGAAAGTGAGAAAATTACATTCCGTATGTAAAATTTGGACGCTAATTCTTTTGCGCATAGAATTAAGTAATCGAGTTGGGACCCATTAACTTTTCCTATTTATGACATAATCAATGCTCCTGCCAAATTTCACGTTTCTATGACACCGGAAAGTGAGAAAATTACATTCCGTACGTAAAATTTGGACACTAATTCTTTTGTGCATAGAATTGAATAATCGAGTTGGGACCCATTAGCTTCTCCAATTCATGACATAATCAATGCTCGTGCCAAATTTCAAGTTTCTATGGCACTGGAAAGTGAGAAAAATACATTCCACACATAAAATGTGGACGCTAATTATTTTGCGCATAGAATTGAATAATCGAGTTGGGACCCATTAGCTTTTCCCATTTATGACATAATCAGTGCTCGTGCCAAATTTCATGTTTCTATGACACCGGAAAGTGAGAAAATTACATTCCGTACGTAAAATTTGGACGCTAATTCTATTGCGCATAGAATTGAAGAATCGAGTTGGGACCCATTAGCTTTTCCTATATATGACATAATCAATGCTCGTGCCAAATTTTACGTTTCTATGACATCGGAAAGTGAGAGAATTAGATTTCGTACATAAAATGTGGACGCTAATTCTTTTGCGATTAGAATTGAATAATCCTGTTGAGAACCATTAGCTTTTCCTATTTATGACATAATCAATGCTCGTGCCAAATTTCAAGCTTCTATGACAACGAGAAGTGAGGGAATTAGATTCCGTACGTAAAATTTGGACACTAATTCTTTTGCGCATAGAATTGAATAATCGAGTTGCGACCCATAAGCTTTTCCTATTTATGACATGATCAATGCTCGTGCCAAATTTCACATTTCTATGGCATCGGAAAGTGAGAAAATTACATTCCGTATGTAAAATGTGGACGCTAATTCTTTTGTGATTAGAATTGTATAATCAAGTTGAGGCCTATTAGCTTTTCCTATTTATGACATAATCATTGCTCGTGCCAAATTTCACGTTTCTATGACACCGGAAAGCTAAAAAATTACATTCCGTACATAAAATTTGGAAGCTAATTCTTTTGCGCATAGAACTGAATAATCGAGTTGGGACCCATTAGCTTTTCCTATGTATAACATAATCAATGCTCGTGCCAAATTTCAAGTTTCTATGGCACCGGAAAGTGAGAAAAATACATTCCGCACATAAAATTTGGACGCTAATTATTTTGCGCATAGAATTGAATAATCGAGTTGGGACCCATTAGCTTTTCCTAATTATGACATAATCAGTGCTCGTGCCAAATTTCATGTTTCTATGACACCGGAAAGTGAGAAAATTACATTCCGTACGTAAAATTTGGACACTAATTCTTTTGCGCATAGAATTGAATAATCGAGTTGGGACCTATTAGCTTTTCCTTTTTATGACATAATCAATGCCCATGCCAAATTTCAAGTTTCTATGACATTGGGAAGTGAGAGAATTAGATTCCGTACATAAAATGTGGACGCTAATTCTTTTGCGATTACAATTGAATAATCGAGTTGGGACCCATTAGCTTTTCCTATTTATGACATAATCAATGCTCGTGCCAAATTTCACATTTCTATGGCATCGGAAAGTGAGAAAAATACATTCCGTACATAAAATTTGGACGCTAATTCTTTTGCGCATAGAATTGAATAATCGAGTTGGGACCCATTAGATTTTCCTATTTATGACATAATCAATGCTCATGCCAAATTTCACGTTTCTATGACACCGGAAAGTGAGAAAATTACATTCCGTATGTAAAATTTGGACGCTAATTCTTTTGCGCATAGAATTGAATAATCGAGTTGTGACCCATTAGCTTTTCCTATTTATGACATAATCAATGCTCGTGCCAAATTTCACATTTCTATGGCATCGGAAAGTGAGAAAAATACATTCCACACATAAAATTTGGACGCTAATTATTTTGCGCATAGAATTGAATAATCGAGTTGGGACCCATTAGCTTTTCCTAATTATGACATAATCAGTGCTCGTGCCAAATTTCATGTTTCTATGACACCGGAAAGTGAGAAAATTACATTCCGTACGTAAAATTTGGACGCTAATTCTTTTGCGCATAGAATTGAAGAATCGAGTTGGGACCCATTAGCTTTTCCTATATATGACATAATCAATGCTCGTGCCAAATTTTACGTTTCTATGACATCGGAAAGTGAGAGAATTAGATTTCGTACATAAAATGTGGACGCTAATTCTTTTGCGATTAGAATTGAATAATCCTGTTGAGAACCATTAGCTTTTCCTATTCATGACATAATCAATGCTCGTGCCAAATTTCATGCTTCTATGACACCGAGAAGTGAGGGAATTAGATTCCGTACGTAAAATTTGGACACTAATTCTTTTGCGCATAGAATTGAATAATCGAGTTGCGACCCATTAGCTTTTCCTATTTATGACATGATCAATGCTCGTGCCAAATTTCACATTTCTATGGCATCGGAAAGTGAGAAAATTACATTCCGTATGTAAAATGTGGACGCTAATTCTTTTGTGATTAGAATTGTATAATCGAGTTGAGGCCTATTAGCTTTTCCTATTTATGACATAATCATTGCTCGTGCCAAATTTCACGTTTCTATGACACCGGAAAGTGAGAAAAATACATTCCGCACATAAAATTTGGACTCTAATTCTTTTGCGCATAGAATTGAATAATCGAGTTGGGACACATTAGCTTCTCCAATTCATAACATAATCAATGCTCGTGCCAAATTTCAAGTTTCTATGGCACTGGAAAGTGAGAAAAATACATTCCGCACATAAAATTTGGACGCTAATTCTTTTGCGCATAGAATTGAATAATCGAGTTGGGACCCATTAGCTTTTCCTATTTATGACATAATCAATGCTCGTGCCAAATTTCACGTTTCTATGGCACCGGAAAGTGAGAAAAATACATTTCGTACGTGAAATTTGGACGCTAATTCTTTTGCACATAGAATTAAATAATCGAGTTTGGACCCATTAACTTTTCCTATTTATGACATAATCAATGCTCGTGCCAAATTTCACGTTTCTATGACATCGAAAAGTGAGAAAATTACATTCCATATGTAAAATTTGGACGCTATTTCTTTTGCGATTAGAATTGAATAATTGAGTTGGGACCTATTAGCTTTTCCTATTTATGACATAATCAATGCTCGTGCCAAATTTCATGCTTCTATGACACCGAGAATTGAGGTAATTAGATTCCGTACGTAAAATTTGGACACTAATTCTTTTGCGCATAGAATTGAATAATCGAGTTGCGACCCATTCGCTTTTCCTATTTATGACATGATCAATGCTCGTGCCAAATTTCACGTTTCTATGACACCGGAAAGTGAGAAAATTACATTCCGTATGTAAAATTTGGACGCTAATTCTTTTGCGCATAGAATTAAGTAATCGAGTTGGGACCCATTAACTTTTCCTATTTATGACATAATCAATGCTCCTGCCAAATTTCACGTTTCTATGACACCGGAAAGTGAGAAAATTACATTCCGTACGTAAAATTTGGACACTAATTCTTTTGTGCATAGAATTGAATAATCGAGTTGGGACCCATTAGCTTCTCCAATTCATGACATAATCAATGCTCGTGCCAAATTTCAAGTTTCTATGACACTGGAAAGTGAGAAAAATACATTCCACACATAAAATTTGGACGCTAATTATTTTGCGCATAGAATTGAATAATCGAGTTGGGACCCATTAGCTTTTCCTAATTATGACATAATCAGTGCTCGTGCCAAATTTCATGTTTCTATGACACCGGAAAGTGAGAAAATTACATTCCGTACGTAAAATTTGGACGCTAATTCTTTTGCGCATAGAATTGAAGAATCGAGTTGGGACCCATTAGCTTTTCCTATATATGACATAATCAATGCTCGTGCCAAATTTTACGTTTCTATGACATCGGAAAGTGAGAGAATTAGATTTCGTACATAAAATGTGGACGCTAATTCTTTTGCGATTAGAATTGAATAATCCTGTTGAGAACCATTAGCTTTTCCTATTCATGACATAATCAATGCTCGTGCCAAATTTCATGCTTCTATGACACCGAGAAGTGAGGGAATTAGATTCCGTACGTAAAATTTGGACACTAATTCTTTTGCGCATAGAATTGAATAATCGAGTTGCGACCCATTAGCTTTTCCTATTTATGACATGATCAATGCTCGTGCCAAATTTCACATTTCTATGGCATCGGAAAGTGAGAAAATTACATTCCGTATGTAAAATGTGGACGCTAATTCTTTTGTGATTAGAATTGTATAATCGAGTTGAGGCCTATTAGCTTTTCCTTTTTATGACATAATCATTGCTCGTGCCAAATTTCACGTTTCTATGACACCGGAAAGCTAGAAAATTACATTCCGTACATAAA
The DNA here is from genome assembly GCF_035609145.1 of Eleutherodactylus coqui. Classification (NCBI taxonomy): domain Eukaryota; kingdom Metazoa; phylum Chordata; class Amphibia; order Anura; family Eleutherodactylidae; genus Eleutherodactylus; species Eleutherodactylus coqui. Next base: position 31,253,297 of record NC_089843.1, read on the forward strand.
ATTTGGAAGCTAATTCTTTTGCGCATAGAACTGAATAATCGAGTTGGGACCCATTAGCTTTTCCTATGTATAACATAATCAATGCTCGTGCCAAATTTCAAGTTTCTATGGCACCGGAAAGTGAGAAAAATACATTCCGTACGTGAAATTTGGACGCTAATTCTTTTGCACATAGAATTAAATAATTGAGTTGGTACCCATTAACTTTTCCTATTTATGACATAATCAATGCTCGTGCCAAATTTCACGTTTCTATGACATCGAAAAGTGAGAAAATTACATTCCGTATGTAAAATTTGCACGCTATTTCTTTTGCGCATAGAATTAAGTAATCGAGTTGGGACCCATTAACTTTTCCTATTTATGACATAATCAATGCTCGTGCCAAATTTCACGTTTCTATGACATCGAAAAGTGAGAAAATTACATTCCATATGTAAAATTTGGACGCTATTTCTTTTGCACTTAGAATTGAATAATCGAGTTGGGACCTATTAGCTTTTCCTATTTATGACATAATCAATGCTCGTGCCAAATTTCAAGTTTCTATGGCACCGGAAAGTGAGAAAAATACATTCCGCACATAAAATTTGGACGCTAATTCTTTTGCGCATAGAATTGAATAATCAAGTTGGGACCCATTAGCTTTTCCTATTTATGACATAATCAATGCTCGTGCCAAATTTCACGTTTCTATGGCACCGGAAAGTGAGAAAAATACATTCCGTACGTGAAATTTGGATGCTAATTCTTTTGCACATAGAATTAAATAATCGAGTTGGGACCCATTAACTTTTCCTATTTATGACATAATCAATGCTCGTGCCAAATTTCACATTTCTATGACATCGAAAAGTGAGAAAATTACATTCCATATGTAAAATTTGGACGCTAATTCTTTTGCGCATAGAATTAAGTAATCGAGTTGGGACCCATTAACTTTTCCTATTTATGACATAATCAATGCTCCTGCCAAATTTCACGTTTCTATGACACCGGAAAGTGAGAAAATTACATTCCGTAGGTAAAATTTGGACACTAATTCTTTTGTGCATAGAATTGAATAATCGAGTTGGGACCCATTAGCTTCTCCAATTCATGACATAATCAATGCTCGTGCCAAATTTCAAGTTTCTATGGCACTGGAAAGTGAGAAAAATACATTCCGCACATAAAATTTGGACGCTAATTCTTTTGCGCATAGAATTGAATAATCGAGTTGGGACCCATTAGCTTTTCCTATTTATGACATAATCAATGCTCATGCCAAATTTCACGTTTCTATGACACCGGAAAGTGAGAAAATTACATTCCGTATGTAAGATTTGGACGCTAATTCTTTTGCGCATAGAATTGAATAATCGAGTTGGGACCCATTAGCTTTTCCTATTTATGACATAATCAATGCTCGTGCCAAATTTCACATTTCTATGGCATCGGAAAGTGAGAAAAATACATTCCACACAAAATTTGGACGCTAATTATTTTGCGCATAGAATTGAATAATCGAGTTGGGACCCATTAGCTTTTCCTATTTATGACATAATCAATGCTCGTGCCAAATTTCACGTTTCTATGACATCGAAAAGTGAGAAAATTACATTCCATATGTAAAATTTGGACGCTAATTCTTTTGCACTTAGAATTGAATAATCGAGTTGGGACCTATTAGCTTTTCCTTTTTATGACATAATCAATGCCCATGCCAAATTTCAAGTTTCTATGACATTGGGAAGTGAGAGAATTAGATTCCGTACATAAAATGTGGACGCTAATTCTTTTGCGATTAGAATTGAATAATCGAGTTGGGACCCATTAGCTTTTCCTATTTATGACATAATCAATGCTCGTGCCAAATTTCATGCTTCTATGACACCGAGAAGTGAGGGAATTAGATTCCGTACGTAAAATTTGTACATTAATTCTTTTGCGCATAGAATTGAATAATCGAGTTGCGACCCATTAGCTTTTCCTATTTATGACATGATCAATGCTCGTGCCAAATTTCACATTTCTATGGCATCGGAAAGTGAGAAAATTACATTCCGCACGTAAAATTTGGACGCTAATTCTTTTGCGCATAGAATTAAGTAATCGAGTTGGGACCCATTAACTTTTCCTATTTATGACATAATCAATGCTCCTGCCAAATTTCACGTTTCTATGACACCGGAAAGTGAGAAAATTACATTCCGTACGTAAAATTTCGACACTAATTCTTTTGTGCATAGAATTGAATAATCGAGTTGGGACCCATTAGCTTTTCCTATTTATGACATAATCAATGCTCATGCCATATTTCACGTTTCTATGACACCGGAAAGTGAGAAAATTACATTCCGTATGTAAAATGTGGACGCTAATTCTTTTGCGATTAGAATTGAATAATCAAGTTGGGACCCATTAGCTTTTCCTATTTATGACATAATCAATGCTCATGCCAAATTTCACGTTTCTAGGACACCGGAAAGTGAGAAAATTACATTCCATATGTAAAATGTGGATGCTAATTCTTTTGCGATTAGAATTGTATAATCGAGTTGAGACCTGTTAGCTTTTCCTATTTATGACATAATCATTGCTCGTGCCAAATTTCACGTTTCTATGACACCGGAAAGCTAGAAAATTACATTCCGTACATAAAATTTGGAAGCTAATTCTTTTGCGCATAGAACTGAAAAATCGAGTTGGGACCCATTAGCTTTTCCTATTTATAACATAATCAATGCTCGTGCCAAATTTCACGTTTCTATGGCACCGGAAAGTGAGAAAAATAAATTCCATATGTAAAATTTGGATGCTAATTCTTTTGCACTTAGAATTGAATAATCGAGTTGGGACCTATTAGCTTTTCCTTTTTATGACATAATCAATGCCCATGCCAAATTTCAAGTTTCTATGACATTGGGAAGTGAGAGAATTAGATTCCGTACATAAAATGTGGACGCTAATTCTTTTGCGATTAGAATTGAATAATCGAGTTGGGACCCATTAGCTTTTCCTATTTATGACATAATCAATGCTCATGCCAAATTTCACGTTTCTATGACACCGGAAAGTGAGAAAATTACATTCCGTATGTAAGATTTGGACGCTAATTATTTTGCGCATAGAATTGAATAATCGAGTTGGGACCCATTAGCTTTTCCTAATTATGACATAATCAGTGCTCGTGCCAAATTTCATGTTTCTATGACACCGGAAAGTGAGAAAATTACATTCCGTACATAAAATGTGGACGCTAATTCTTTTGCGATTAGAATTGAATAATCGAGTTGGGACCCATTAGCTTTTCCTATTTATGACATAATCAATGCTCGTGCCAAATTTCATGCTTCTATGACACCGAGAAGTGAGGGAATTAGATTCCGTACGTAAAATTTGGACACTAATTCTTTTGCGCATAGAATTGAATAATCGAGTTGCGACCCATTCGCTTTTCCTATTTATGACATAATCAATGCTCCTGCCAAATTTCACGTTTCTATGATACGGGAAAGTGAGAAAATTACATTCCGTATGTAAAATTTGGACGCTAATTCTTTTGTGCATAGAATTAAATAATCGAGATGGGACCCATTAGGTTTTCCTATCCATGACAAAATCAATGCTCGTGCAAAATTTCACGTTTCTATGGCACCGTCAAGTGAGAAAATTACATTCTGCACATAAAATTTGGACGCTAATTCTTTTGCGCATAGAATTAAGTAATCGAGTTGGGACCCATTAACTTTTCCTATTTATGACATAATTAATGCTCGTGCCAAATTTCACGTTTCTATGACATCGAAAAGTGAGAAAATTACATTCCATATGTAAAATTTGGACGCTAATTCTTTTGCACTTAGAATTGAATAATCGAGTTGGGACCTATTAGCTTTTCCTATTTATGACATAATCAATGCCCGTGCCAAATTTCAAGTTTCTATGACATTGGGAAGTGAGAGAATTAGAGTCCGTACATAAAATGTGGACGCTAATTCTTTTGCAATTAGAATTGAATAATCGAGTTGGGACCCATTAGTTTTTCCTATTTATGACATAATCAATGCTCGTGCCAAATTTCACATTTCTATGGCATCGGAAAGTGAGAAAAATACATTCCACACATAAAATTTGGACGCTAATTCTTTTGCGCATAGAATTGAATAATCGAGTTGGGACCCATTAGCTTTTCCTATTTATGACATAATCATTGCTCATGCCAAATTTCACGTTTCTATGACACCGGAAAGTGAGATAATTACATTCCGTACGTAAAAATTTGGACGCTAATTCTTTTGCACATAGAATTAAATAATCGAGTTGGGACCCATTAGCTTTTCCTATTTATGACATAATCAATGCTCATGCCAAATTTCACGTTTCTATGACACCGGAAAGTGAGAAAATTACATTCCGTACGTAAAATTTGGACGCTAATTCTTTTGCGCATAGAATTGAATAATCGAGTTGGGACCCATTAGCTTTTCCTATTTATGACATAATCAATGCTCGTGCCAAATTTCACATTTCTATGGCATCGGAAAGTGAGAAAGATACATTCCACACATAAAATTTGGACGCTAATTATTTTGCGCATAGAATTGAATAATCGAGTTGGGACCCATTAGCTTTTCCTAATTATGACATAATCAATGCTCGTGCCAAATTTCATGTTTCTATGAAACCGGAAAGTTAGAAAATTACATTCCGTACGTAAAATTTGGACGCTAATACTTTTGCGCATAGAATTGAATAATCGAGTTGGGACCCGTTAGCTTTTCCTATTTATGACATAATCAATGCTCGTGCCAAATTTCACATTTCTATGGCATCGGAAAGTGAGAAAGATACATTCCACACATAAAATTTGGACGCTAATTATTTTGCGCATAGAATTGAATAATCGAGTTGGGACCCATTAGCTTTTCCTAATTATGACATAATCAATGCTCCTGCCAAATTTCATGTTTCTATGACACCGGAAAGTGAGAAAATTACATTCCGTACGTAAAATTTGGACACTAATTCTTTTGTGCATAGAATTGAATAATCGAGTTGGGACCCATTAGCTTCTCCAATTCATGACATAATCAATGCTCGTGCCAAATTTCAAGTTTCTATGGCACTGGAAAGTGAGAAAAATACATTCCGCACATAAAATTTGGACGCTAATTCTTTTGCGCATAGAATTGAATAATCGAGTTGGGACCCATTAGCTTTTCCTATTTATGACATAATCAATGCTCGTGCCAAATTTCACGTTTCTATGACACCGGAAAGTGAGAAAAATACATTCCGTATGTGAAATTTGGACACTAATTCTTTTGCACATAGAATTAAATAATCGAGTTGGGACCCATTAACTTTTCCTATTTATGACATAAGCAATGCTCGTGCCAAATTTCACGTTTCTACGACATCGAAAAGTGAGAAAATTACATTCCATATGTAAAATTTGGACGCTAATTCTTTTGCACTTAGAATTGAATAATCGAGCTGGGACCTATTAGCTTTTCCTTTTTATGACATAATCAATGCCCATGCCAAATTTCAAGTTTCTATGACATTGGGAAGTGAGAGAATTAGATTCCGTACATAAAATGTGGACGCTAATTCTTTTGCGATTACAATTGAATAATCGAGTTGGGACCCATTAGCTTTTCCTATTTATGACATAATCAATGCTCGTGCCAAATTTCACATTTCTATGGCATCGGAAAGTGAGAAAAATACATTCCACACATAAAATTTGGACGCTAATTATTTAGCGCATAGAATTGAATAATCGAATTGGGACCCATTAGCTTTTCCTAATTATGACATAATCAGTGCTCGTGCCAAATTTCATGTTTCTATGACACCGGAAAGTGAGAAAATTACATTCCGTACGTAAAATTTGGACGCTAATTCTTTTGCGCATAGAATTGAAGAATCGAGTTGGGACCCATTAGCTTTTCCTATATATGACATAATCAATGCTCGTGCCAAATTTTACGTTTCTATGACATCGGAAAGTGAGAGAATTAGATTTCGTACATAAAATGTGGACGCTAATTCTTTTGCGATTAGAATTGAATAATCCTGTTGAGAACCATTAGCTTTTCCTATTTATGACATAATCAATGCTCGTGCCAAATTTCATGCTTCTATGACACCGAGAAGTGAGGGAATTAGATTCCGTACGTAAAATTTGGACACTAATTCTTTTGCGCATAGAATTGAATAATCGAGTTGCGACCCATTAGCTTTTCCTATTTATGACATGATCAATGCTCGTGCCAAATTTCACATTTCTATGGCATCGGAAAGTGAGAAAATTACATTCCGTATGTAAAATGTGGACGCTAATTCTTTTGTGATTAGAATTGTATAATCGAGTTGAGACCTATTAGCTTTTCCTATTTATGACATAATCATTGCTCGTGCCAAATTTCACGTTTCTATGACACCGGAAAGCTAGAAAATTACATTCCGTACATAAAATTTGGAAGCTAATTCTTTTGCGCATAGAACTGAATAATCGAGTTGGGACCCATTAGCTTTTCCTATGTATAACATATAATCAATGCTCATGCCAAATTTCAAGTTTCTATGGCACCGGAAAGTGAGAAAAATACATTCCGCACATAAAATTTGGACGCTAATTCTTTTGCGCATAGAATTGAATAATCGAGTTGGGACCCATTAGCTTCTCCAATTCATGACATAATCAATGCTCGTGCCAAATTTCAAGTTTCTATGGCACTGGAAAGTGAGAAAAATACATTCCGCACATAAAATTTGGAAGCTAATTCTTTTGCGCATAGAATTGAATAATCGAGTTGGGACCCATTAGCTTTTCCTATTTATGACATAATCAATGCTCGTGCCAAATTTCACGTTTCTATGGCACCGGAAAGTGAGAAAAATACATTCCGTACGTGAAATTTGGACGCTAATTCTTTTGCACATAGAATTAAATAATCGAGTTGGACCCATTAACTTTTCCTATTTATGACATAATCAATGCTCGTGCCAAATTTCACGTTTCTATGACATCGAAAAGTGAGAAAATTACATTCCGTACGTAAAATTTGGACGCTAATTCTTTTGCGCATAGAATTGAAGAATCGAGTTGGGACCCATTAGCTTTTCCTATATATGACATAATCAATGCTCGTGCCAAATTTTACGTTTCTATGACATCGGAAAGTGAGAGAATTAGATTTCGTACATAAAATGTGGACGCTAATTCTTTTGCGATTAGAATTGAATAATCCTGTTGAGAACCATTAGCTTTTCCTATTTATGACATGATCAATGCTCGTGCCAAATTTCACGTTTCTATGACACCGGAAAGTGAGAAAATTACATTCCGTATGTAAAATTTGGACGCTAATTCTTTTGCGCATAGAATTAAGTAATCGAGTTGGGACCCATTAACTTTTCCTATTTATGACATAATCAATGCTCCTGCCAAATTTCATGTTTCTATGACACCGGAAAGTGAGAAAATTACATTCCGTACGTAAAATTTGGACACTAATTCTTTTGTGCATAGAATTGAATAATCGAGTTGGGACCCATTAGCTTCTCCAATTCATGACATAATCAATGCTCGTGCCAAATTTCAAGTTTCTATGGCACTGGAAAGTGAGAAAAATACATTCCGCACATAAAATTTGGACACTAATTCTTTTGCGCATAGAATTGAATAATCGAGTTGGGACCCATTAGCTTTTCCTATTTATGACATAATCAATGCTCGTGCCAAATTTCACGTTTCTATGGCACCGGAAAGTGAGAAAAATACATTCCGTATGTGAAATTTGGACACTAATTCTTTTGCACATAGAATTAAATAATCGAGTTGGGACCCATTAACTTTTCCTATTTATGACATAAGCAATGCTCGTGCCAAATTTCACGTTTCTACGACATCGAAAAGTGAGAAAATTACATTCCATATGTAAAATTTGGACGCTAATTCTTTTGCACTTAGAATTGAATAATCGAGCTGGGACCTATTAGCTTTTCCTTTTTATGACATAATCAATGCCCATGCCAAATTTCAAGTTTCTATGACATTGGGAAGTGAGAGAATTAGATTCCGTACATAAAATGTGGACGCTAATTCTTTTGCGATTACAATTGAATAATCGAGTTGGGACCCATTAGCTTTTCCTATTTATGACATAATCAATGCTCGTGCCAAATTTCACATTTCTATGGCATCGGAAAGTGAGAAAAATACATTCCACACATAAAATTTGGACGCTAATTATTTTGCGCATAGAATTGAATAATCGAGTTGGGACCCATTAGCTTTTCCTAATTATGACATAATCAGTGCTCGTGCCAAATTTCATGTTTCTATGACACCGGAAAGTGAGAAAATTACATTCCGTACGTAAAATTTGGACGCTAATTCTTTTGCGCATAGAATTGAAGAATCGAGTTGGGACCCATTAGCTTTTCCTATATATGACATAATCAATGCTCGTGCCAAATTTTACGTTTCTATGACATCGGAAAGTGAGAGAATTAGATTTCGTACATAAAATGTGGACGCTAATTCTTTTGCGATTAGAATTGAATAATCCTGTTGAGAACCATTAGCTTTTCCTATTTATGACATAATCAATGCTCGTGCCAAATTTCATGCTTCTATGACACCGAGAAGTGAGGGAATTAGATTCCGTACGTAAAATTTGGACACTAATTCTTTTGCGCATAGAATTGAATAATCGAGTTGCGACCCATTAGCTTTTCCTATTTATGACATGATCAATGCTCGTGCCAAATTTCACATTTCTATGGCATCGGAAAGTGAGAAAATTACATTCCGTATGTAAAATGTGGACGCTAATTCTTTTGTGATTAGAATTGTATAATCGAGTTGAGACCTATTAGCTTTTCCTATTTATGACATAATCATTGCTCGTGCCAAATTTCACGTTTCTATGACACCGGAAAGCTAGAAAATTACATTCCGTACATAAAATTTGGAAGCTAATTCTTTTGCGCATAGAACTGAATAATCGAGTTGGGACCCATTAGCTTTTCCTATGTATAACATATAATCAATGCTCATGCCAAATTTCAAGTTTCTATGGCACCGGAAAGTGAGAAAAATACATTCCGCACATAAAATTTGGACGCTAATTCTTTTGCGCATAGAATTGAATAATCGAGTTGGGACCCATTAGCTTCTCCAATTCATGACATAATCAATGCTCGTGCCAAATTTCAAGTTTCTATGGCACTGGAAAGTGAGAAAAATACATTCCGCACATAAAATTTGGACGCTAATTCTTTTGCGCATAGAATTGAATAATCGAGTTGGGACCCATTAGCTTTTCCTATTTATGACATAATCAATGCTCGTGCCAAATTTCACGTTTCTATGGCACCGGAAAGTGAGAAAAATACATTCCGTACGTGAAATTTGGACGCTAATTCTTTTGCACATAGAATTAAATAATCGAGTTGGACCCATTAACTTTTCCTATTTATGACATAATCAATGCTCGTGCCAAATTTCACGTTTCTATGACATCGAAAAGTGAGAAAATTACATTCCGTACGTAAAATTTGGACGCTAATTCTTTTGCGCATAGAATTGAAGAATCGAGTTGGGACCCATTAGCTTTTCCTATATATGACATAATCAATGCTCGTGCCAAATTTTACGTTTCTATGACATCGGAAAGTGAGAGAATTAGATTTCGTACATAAAATGTGGACGCTAATTCTTTTGCGATTAGAATTGAATAATCCTGTTGAGAACCATTAGCTTTTCCTATTTATGACATGATCAATGCTCGTGCCAAATTTCACGTTTCTATGACACCGGAAAGTGAGAAAATTACATTCCGTATGTAAAATTTGGACGCTAATTCTTTTGCGCATAGAATTAAGTAATCGAGTTGGGACCCATTAACTTTTCCTATTTATGACATAATCAATGCTCCTGCCAAATTTCATGTTTCTATGACACCGGAAAGTGAGAGAATTACATTCCGTACGTAAAATTTGGACACTAATTCTTTTGTGCATAGAATTGAATAATCGAGTTGGGACCCATTAGCTTCTCCAATTCATGACATAATCAATGCTCGTGCCAAATTTCAAGTTTCTATGGCACTGGAAAGTGAGAAAAATACATTCCGCACATAAAATTTGGACACTAATTCTTTTGCGCATAGAATTGAATAATCGAGTTGGGACCCATTAGCTTTTCCTATTTATGACATAATCAATGCTCGTGCCAAATTTCACGTTTCTATGGCACCGGAAAGTGAGAAAAATACATTCCGTATGTGAAATTTGGACACTAATTCTTTTGCACATAGAATTAAATAATCGAGTTGGGACCCATTAACTTTTCCTATTTATGACATAAGCAATGCTCGTGCCAAATTTCACGTTTCTACAACATCGAAAAGTGAGAAAATTACATTCCATATGTAAAATTTGGACGCTAATTCTTTTGCACTTAGAATTGAATAATCGAGCTGGGACCTATTAGCTTTTCCTTTTTATGACATAATCAATGCCCATGCCAAATTTCAAGTTTCTATGACATTGGGAAGTGAGAGAATTAGATTCCGTACATAAAATGTGGACGCTAATTCTTTTGCGATTACAATTGAATAATCGAGTTGGGACCCATTAGCTTTTCCTATTTATGACATAATCAATGCTCGTGCCAAATTTCACATTTCTATGGCATCGGAAAGTGAGAAAAATACATTCCACACATAAAATTTGGGCGCTAATTATTTTGCGCATAGAATTGAATAATCGAGTTGGGACCCATTAGCTTTTCCTAATTATGACATAATCAGTGCTCGTGCCAAATTTCATGTTTCTATGACACCGGAAAGTGAGAAAATTACATTCCGTACGTAAAATTTGGACGCTAATTCTTTTGCGCATAGAATTGAAGAATCGAGTTGGGACCCATTAGCTTTTCCTATATATGACATAATCAATGCTCGTGCCAAATTTCAAGTTTCTATGGCACTGGAAAGTGAAAGAATTAGATTTCGTACATAAAATGTGGACGCTAATTCTTTTGCGATTAGAATTGAATAATCCTGTTGAGAACCATTAGCTTTTCCTATTTATGACATAATCAATGCTCGTGCCAAATTTCATGCTTCTATGACACCGAGAAGTGAGGGAATTAGATTCCGTACGTAAAATTTGGACACTAATTCTTTTGCGCATAGAATTGAATAATCGAGTTGCGACCCATTAGCTTTTCCTATTTATGACATGATCAATGCTCGTGCCAAATTTCACATTTCTATGGCATCGGAAAGTGAGAAAATTACATTCCGTATGTAAAATGTGGACGCTAATTCTTTTGTGATTAGAATTGTATAATCGAGTTGAGACCTATTAGCTTTTCCTATTTATGACATAATCATTGCTCGTGCCAAATTTCACGTTTCTATGACACCGGAAAGCTAGAAAATTACATTCCGTACATAAAATTTGGAAGCTAATTCTTTTGCGCATAGAACTGAATAATCGAGTTGGGACCCATTAGCTTTTCCTATGTATAACATATAATCAATGCTCATGCCAAATTTCAAGTTTCTATGGCACCGGAAAGTGAGAAAAATACATTCCGCACATAAAATTTGGACGCTAATTCTTTTGCGCATAGAATTGAATAATCGAGTTGGGACCCATTAGCTTCTCCAATTCATGACATAATCAATGCTCGTGCCAAATTTCAAGTTTCTATGGCACTGGAAAGTGAGAAAAATACATTCCGCACATAAAATTTGGACGCTAATTCTTTTGCGCATAGAATTGAATAATCGAGTTGGGACCCATTAGCTTTTCCTATTTATGACATAATCAATGCTCGTGCCAAATTTCACGTTTCTATGGCACCGGAAAGTGAGAAAAATACATTCCGTACGTGAAATTTGGACGCTAATTCTTTTGCACATAGAATTAAATAATCGAGTTGGACCCATTAACTTTTCCTATTTATGACATAATCAATGCTCGTGCCAAATTTCACGTTTCTATGACATCGAAAAGTGAGAAAATTACATTCCATATGTAAAATTTGGACGCTATTTCTTTTGCACTTAGAATTGAATAATCGAGTTGGGACCTATTAGCTTTTCCTATTTATGACATAATCAATGCTCGTGCCAAATTTCATGCTTCTATGACACCGAGAATTGAGGTAATTAGATTCCGTACGTAAAATTTGGACACTAATTCTTTTGCACATAGAATTGAATAATCGAGTTGCGACCCATTCGCTTTTCCTATTTATTACATGATCAATGCTCGTGCCAAATTTCACGTTTCTATGACACCGGAAAGTGAGAAAATTACATTCCGTATGTAAAATTTGGACGCTAATTCTTTTGCGCATAGAATTAAGTAATCGAGTTGGGACCCATTAACTTTTCCTATTTATGACATAATCAATGCTCCTGCCAAATTTCACGTTTCTATGACACCGGAAAGTGAGAAAATTACATTCCGTACGTAAAATTTGGACACTAATTCTTTTGTGCATAGAATTGAATAATCGAGTTGGGACCCATTAGCTTCTCCAATTCATGACATAATCAATGCTCGTGCCAAATTTCAAGTTTCTATGGCACTGGAAAGTGAGAAAAATACATTCCACACATAAAATTTGGACGCTAATTATTTTGCGCATAGAATTGAATAATCGAGTTGGGACCCATTAGCTTTTCCTAATTATGACATAATCAGTGCTCGTGCCAAATTTCATGTTTCTATGACACCGGAAAGTGAGAAAATTACATTCCGTACGTAAAATTTGGACGCTAATTCTTTTGCGCATAGAATTGAAGAATCGAGTTGGGACCCATTAGCTTTTCCTATATATGACATAATCAATGCTCGTGCCAAATTTTACGTTTCTATGACATCGGAAAGTGAGAGAATTAGATTTCGTACATAAAATGTGGACGCTAATTCTTTTGCGATTAGAATTGAATAATCCTGTTGAGAACCATTAGCTTTTCCTATTTATGACATAATCAATGCTCGTGCCAAATTTCATGCTTCTATGACACCGAGAAGTGAGGGAATTAGATTCCGTACGTAAAATTTGGACACTAATTCTTTTGCGCATAGAATTGAATAATCGAGTTGCGACCCATTAGCTTTTCCTATTTATGACATGATCAATGCTCGTGCCAAATTTCACATTTCTATGGCATCGGAAAGTGAGAAAATTACATTCCGTATGTAAAATGTGGATGCTAATTCTTTTGTGATTAGAATTGTATAATCGAGTTGAGGCCTATTAGCTTTTCCTTTTTATGACATAATCATTGCTCGTGCCAAATTTCACGTTTCTATGACACCGGAAAGCTAGAAAATTACATTCCGTACATAAAATTTGGAAGCTAATTCTTTTGCGCATAGAACTGAATAATCGAGTTGGGACCCATTAGCTTTTCCTATGTATAACATAATCAATGCTCGTGCCAAATTTCAAGTTTCTATGGCACCGGAAAGTGAGAAAAATACATTCCGCACATAAAATTTGGACGCTAATTCTTTTGCGCATAGAATTGAATAATCGAGTTGGGACCCATTAGCTTCTCCAATTCATGACATAATCAATGCTCGTGCCAAATTTCAAGTTTCTATGGCACTGGAAAGTGAGAAAAATACATTCCGCACATAAAATTTGGACGCTAATTCTTTTGCGCATAGAATTGAATAATCACGTTGGGACCCATTAGCTTTTCCTATTTATGACATAATCAATGCTCGTGCCAAATTTCACGTTTCTATGGCACCGGAAAGTGAGAAAAATACATTCCGTACGTGAAATTTGGACGCTAATTCTTTTGCACATAGAATTAAATAATCGAGTTGGGACCCATTAACTTTTCCTATTTATGACATAATCAATGCTCGTGCCAAATTTCACGTTTCTATGACATCGAAAAGTGAGAAAATTACATTCCATATGTTAAATTTGGACGCTATTTCTTTTGCACTTAGAATTGAATAATCGAGTTGGGACCTATTAGCTTTTCCTATTTATGACATAATCAATGCTCGTGCCAAATTTCATGCTTCTATGACACCGAGAATTGAGGTAATTAGATTCCGTACGTAAAATTTGGACACTAATTCTTTTGCGCATAGAATTGAATAATCGAGTTGCGACCCATTCGCTTTTCCTATTTATGACATGATCAATGCTCGTGCCAAATTTCACGTTTCTATGACACCGGAAAGTGAGAAAATTACATTCCGTATGTAAAATTTGGACGCTATTTCTTTTGCGCATAGAATTAAGTCATCGAGTTGGGACCCATTAACTTTTCCTATTTATGACATAATCAATGCTCGTGCCAAATTTCAAGTTTCTATGACATTGGGAAGTGAGAGAATTAGATTCCGTACATAAAAATGCGGACGCTTATTCTTTTGCGATTAGAATTGAATAATCGAGTTGGGACCCATTAGCTTTTCCTATTTATGACATAATCAATGCTCATGCCAAATTTCACGTTTCTATGACACCGGAAAGTGAGAAAATTACATTCCGTATGTAAGTTTTGGACGCTAATTCTTTTGCGCATAGAATTAAGTAATCGAGTTGGGACCCATTAGCTTTTCCTATAAATGACATAATCAATGCTCCTGCCAAATTTCACGTTTCTATGACATCGGAAAGTGAGAGAATTAGATTTCGTACATAAAATGTGGACACTAATTCTTTTGCGATTAGAATTGAATAATCCTGTTGAGAACCATTAGCTTTTCCTATTTATGACATAATCAATGCTCGTGCCAAATTTCATGCTTCTATGACACCGAGAAGTGAGGGAATTAGATTCCGTACGTAAAATTTGGACATTAATTCTTTTGCGCATAGAATTGAATAATCGAGTTGCGACCCATTAGCTTTTCCTATTTATGACATGATCAATGCTCGTGCCAAATTTCACATTTCTATGGCATCGGAAAGTGAGAAAATTACATTCCGTATGTAAAATGTGGACGCTAATTCTTTTGTGATTAGAATTGTATAATCGAGTTGAGACCTATTAGCTTTTCCTATTTATGACATAATCATTGCTCGTGCCAAATTTCACGTTTCTATGACACCGGAAAGCTAGAAAATTACATTCCGTACATAAAATTTGGAAGCTAATTCTTTTGCGCATAGAACTGAATAATCGAGTTGGGACCCATTAGCTTTTCCTATGTATAACATATAATCAATGCTCATGCCAAATTTCAAGTTTCTATGGCACCGGAAAGTGAGAAAAATACATTCCGCACATAAAATTTGGACGCTAATTCTTTTGCGCATAGAATTGAATAATCGAGTTGGGACCCATTAGCTTCTCCAATTCATGACATAATCAATGCTCGTGCCAAATTTCAAGTTTCTATGGCACTGGAAAGTGAGAAAAATACATTCCGCACATAAAATTTGGACGCTAATTCTTTTGCGCATAGAATTGAATAATCGAGTTGGGACCCATTAGCTTTTCCTATTTATGACATAATCAATGCTCGTGCCAAATTTCACGTTTCTATGGCACCGGAAAGTGAGAAAAATACATTCCGTACGTGAAATTTGGACGCTAATTCTTTTGCACATAGAATTAAATAATCGAGTTGGACCCATTAACTTTTCCTATTTATGACATAATCAATGCTCGTGCCAAATTTCACGTTTCTATGACATCGAAAAGTGAGAAAATTACATTCCGTACGTAAAATTTGGACGCTAATTCTTTTGCGCATAGAATTGAAGAATCGAGTTGGGACCCATTAGCTTTTCCTATATATGACATAATCAATGCTCGTGCCAAATTTTACGTTTCTATGACATCGGAAAGTGAGAGAATTAGATTTCGTACATAAAATGTGGACGCTAATTCTTTTGCGATTAGAATTGAATAATCCTGTTGAGAACCATTAGCTTTTCCTATTTATGACATGATCAATGCTCGTGCCAAATTTCACGTTTCTATGACACCGGAAAGTGAGAAAATTACATTCCGTATGTAAAATTTGGACGCTAATTCTTTTGCGCATAGAATTAAGTAATCGAGTTGGGACCCATTAACTTTTCCTATTTATGACATAATCAATGCTCCTGCCAAATTTCATGTTTCTATGACACCGGAAAGTGAGAGAATTACATTCCGTACGTAAAATTTGGACACTAATTCTTTTGTGCATAGAATTGAATAATCGAGTTGGGACCCATTAGCTTCTCCAATTCATGACATAATCAATGCTCGTGCCAAATTTCAAGTTTCTATGGCACTGGAAAGTGAGAAAAATACATTCCGCACATAAAATTTGGACACTAATTCTTTTGCGCATAGAATTGAATAATCGAGTTGGGACCCATTAGCTTTTCCTATTTATGACATAATCAATGCTCGTGCCAAATTTCACGTTTCTATGGCACCGGAAAGTGAGAAAAATACATTCCGTATGTGAAATTTGGACACTAATTCTTTTGCACATAGAATTAAATAATCGAGTTGGGACCCATTAACTTTTCCTATTTATGACATAAGCAATGCTCGTGCCAAATTTCACGTTTCTACAACATCGAAAAGTGAGAAAATTACATTCCATATGTAAAATTTGGACGCTAATTCTTTTGCACTTAGAATTGAATAATCGAGCTGGGACCTATTAGCTTTTCCTTTTTATGACATAATCAATGCCCATGCCAAATTTCAAGTTTCTATGACATTGGGAAGTGAGAGAATTAGATTCCGTACATAAAATGTGGACGCTAATTCTTTTGCGATTACAATTGAATAATCGAGTTGGGACCCATTAGCTTTTCCTATTTATGACATAATCAATGCTCGTGCCAAATTTCACATTTCTATGGCATCGGAAAGTGAGAAAAATACATTCCACACATAAAATTTGGACGCTAATTATTTTGCGCATAGAATTGAATAATCGAGTTGGGACCCATTAGCTTTTCCTAATTATGACATAATCAGTGCTCGTGCCAAATTTCATGTTTCTATGACACCGGAAAGTGAGAAAATTACATTCCGTACGTAAAATTTGGACGCTAATTCTTTTGCGCATAGAATTGAAGAATCGAGTTGGGACCCATTAGCTTTTCCTATATATGACATAATCAATGCTCGTGCCAAATTTCAAGTTTCTATGGCACTGGAAAGTGAAAGAATTAGATTTCGTACATAAAATGTGGACGCTAATTCTTTTGCGATTAGAATTGAATAATCCTGTTGAGAACCATTAGCTTTTCCTATTTATGACATAATCAATGCTCGTGCCAAATTTCATGCTTCTATGACACCGAGAAGTGAGGGAATTAGATTCCGTACGTAAAATTTGGACACTAATTCTTTTGCGCATAGAATTGAATAATCGAGTTGCGACCCATTAGCTTTTCCTATTTATGACATGATCAATGCTCGTGCCAAATTTCACATTTCTATGGCATCGGAAAGTGAGAAAATTACATTCCGTATGTAAAATGTGGACGCTAATTCTTTTGTGATTAGAATTGTATAATCGAGTTGAGACCTATTAGCTTTTCCTATTTATGACATAATCATTGCTCGTGCCAAATTTCACGTTTCTATGACACCGGAAAGCTAGAAAATTACATTCCGTACATAAAATTTGGAAGCTAATTCTTTTGCGCATAGAACTGAATAATCGAGTTGGGACCCATTAGCTTTTCCTATGTATAACATATAATCAATGCTCATGCCAAATTTCAAGTTTCTATGGCACCGGAAAGTGAGAAAAATACATTCCGCACATAAAATTTGGACGCTAATTCTTTTGCGCATAGAATTGAATAATCGAGTTGGGACCCATTAGCTTCTCCAATTCATGACATAATCAATGCTCGTGCCAAATTTCAAGTTTCTATGGCACTGGAAAGTGAGAAAAATACATTCCGCACATAAAATTTGGACGCTAATTCTTTTGCGCATAGAATTGAATAATCGAGTTGGGACCCATTAGCTTTTCCTATTTATGACATAATCAATGATCGTGCCAAATTTCACGTTTCTATGGCACCGGAAAGTGAGAAAAATACATTCCGTACGTGAAATTTGGACGCTAATTCTTTTGCACATAGAATTAAATAATCGAGTTGGACCCATTAACTTTTCCTATTTATGACATAATCAATGCTCGTGCCAAATTTCACGTTTCTATGACATCGAAAAGTGAGAAAATTACATTCCATATGTAAAATTTGGACGCTATTTCTTTTGCACTTAGAATTGAATAATCGAGTTGGGACCTATTAGCTTTTCCTATTTATGACATAATCAATGCTCGTGCCAAATTTCATGCTTCTATGACACCGAGAATTGAGGTAATTAGATTCCGTACGTAAAATTTGGACACTAATTCTTTTGCACATAGAATTGAATAATCGAGTTGCGACCCATTCGCTTTTCCTATTTATTACATGATCAATGCTCGTGCCAAATTTCACGTTTCTATGACACCGGAAAGTGAGAAAATTACATTCCGTATGTAAAATTTGGACGCTAATTCTTTTGCGCATAGAATTAAGTAATCGAGTTGGGACCCATTAACTTTTCCTATTTATGACATAATCAATGCTCCTGCCAAATTTCACGTTTCTATGACACCGGAAAGTGAGAAAATTACATTCCGTACGTAAAATTTGGACACTAATTCTTTTGTGCATAGAATTGAATAATCGAGTTGGGACCCATTAGCTTCTCCAATTCATGACATAATCAATGCTCGTGCCAAATTTCAAGTTTCTATGGCACTGGAAAGTGAGAAAAATACATTCCACACATAAAATTTGGACGCTAATTATTTTGCGCATAGAATTGAATAATCGAGTTGGGACCCATTAGCTTTTCCTAATTATGACATAATCAGTGCTCGTGCCAAATTTCATGTTTCTATGACACCGGAAAGTGAGAAAATTACATTCCGTATGTAAAATTTGGACGCTATTTCTTTTGCGCATAGAATTAAGTCATCGAGTTGGGACCCATTAACTTTTCCTATTTATGACATAATCAATGCTCGTGCCAAATTTCAAGTTTCTATGACATTGGGAAGTGAGAGAATTAGATTCCGTACATAAAAATGCGGACGCTTATTCTTTTGCGATTAGAATTGAATAATCGAGTTGGGACCCATTAGCTTTTCCTATTTATGACATAATCAATGCTCATGCCAAATTTCACGTTTCTATGACACCGGAAAGTGAGAAAATTACATTCCGTATGTAAGTTTTGGACGCTAATTCTTTTGCGCATAGAATTAAGTAATCGAGTTGGGACCCATTAGCTTTTCCTATAAATGACATAATCAATGCTCCTGCCAAATTTCACGTTTCTATGACATCGGAAAGTGAGAGAATTAGATTTCGTACATAAAATGTGGACACTAATTCTTTTGCGATTAGAATTGAATAATCCTGTTGAGAACCATTAGCTTTTCCTATTTATGACATAATCAATGCTCGTGCCAAATTTCATGCTTCTATGACACCGAGAAGTGAGGGAATTAGATTCCGTACGTAAAATTTGGACATTAATTCTTTTGCGCATAGAATTGAATAATCGAGTTGCGACCCATTAGCTTTTCCTATTTATGACATGATCAATGCTCGTGCCAAATTTCACATTTCTATGGCATCGGAAAGTGAGAAAATTACATTCCGCACGTAAAATTTGGACGCTAATTCTTTTGCGCATAGAATTAAGTAATCGAGTTGGGACCCATTAACTTTTCCTATTTATGACATAATCAATGCTCCTGCCAAATTTCACGTTTCTATGACACCGGAAAGTGAGAAAATTACATTCCGTACGTAAAATTTCGACACTAATTCTTTTGTGCATAGAATTGAATAATCGAGTTGGGACCCATTAGCTTTTCCTATTTATGACATAATCAATGCTCATGCCATATTTCACGTTTCTATGACACCGGAAAGTGAGAAAATTACATTCCATATGTAAAATGTGGACGCTAATTCTTTTGCGATTAGAATTGTATAATCGAGTTGAGACCTATTAGCTTTTCCTATTTATGACATAATCATTGCTCGTGCCAAATTTCACGTTTCTATGACACCGGAAAGCTAGAAAATTACATTCCGTACATAAAATTTGGAAGCTAATTCTTTTGCGCATAGAACTGAATAATCGAGTTGGGACCCATTAGCTTTTCCTATGTATAACATAATCAATGCTCGTGCCAAATTTCAAGTTTCTATTGCACCGGAAAGTGAGAAAAATACATTCCGCACATAAAATTTGGACGCTAATTCTTTTGCGCATAGAATTGAATAATCGAGTTGGGACCCATTAGCTTTTCCTATTTATGACATTATCAATGCTCGTGCCAAATTTCACGTTTCTATGGCACCGGAAAGTGAGAAAAATACATTCCGTACGAGAAATTTGGACGCTAATTCTTTTGCACATAGAATTGAATAATCGAGTTGGGACCTATTAGCTTTTCCTTTTTATGACATAATCAATGCCCATGCCAAATTTCAAGTTTCTATGACATTGGGAAGTGAGAGAATTAGATTCCGTACATAAAATGTGGACGCTAATTCTTTTGCGATTAGAATTGAATAATCGAGTTGGGACCCATTAGCTTTTGGTATTTATGACATAATCAATGCTCATGCCAAATTTCACGTTTCTATGACATCGAAAAGTGAGAAAATTACATTCCATATGTAAAATTTGGACGCTAATTCTTTTGCACTTAGAATTGAATAATCGAGTTGGGACCTATTAGCTTTTCCTTTTTATGACATAATCAATGCCCATGCCAAATTTCAAGTTTCTATGACATTGGGAAGTGAGAGAATTAGATTCCGTACATAAAATGTGGACGCTAATTCTTTTGCGATTACAATTGAATAATCGAGTTGGGACCCATTAGCTTTTCCTATTTATGACATAATCAATGCTCGTGCCAAATTTCACATTTCTATGGCATCGGAAAGTGAGAAAAATACATTCCACACATAAAATTTGGACGCTAATTCTTTTGCGATTACAATTGAATAATCGAGTTGGGACCCATTAGCTTTTCCTATTTATGACATAATCAATGCTCGTGCCAAATTTCACATTTCTATGGCATCGGAAAGTGAGAAAAATACATTCCACACATAAAATTTGGACGCTAATTATTTTGCGCATAGAATTGAATAATCGAGTTGGGACCCATTAGCTTTTCCTAATTATGACATAATCAATGCTCGTGCCAAATTTTACGTTTCTATGACATCGGAAAGTGAGAGAATTAGATTTCGTACATAAAATGTGGACGCTAATTCTTTTGCGATTAGAATTGAATAATCCTGTTGAGAACCATTAGCTTTTCCTATTTATGACATAATCAATGCTCGTGCCAAATTTCATGCTTCTATGACACCGAGAAGTGAGGGAATTAGATTCCGTACGTAAAATTTGGACACTAATTCTTTTGCGCATAGAATTGAATAATCGAGTTGCGACCCATTAGCTTTTCCTATTTATGACATGATCAATGCTCGTGCCAAATTTCACATTTCTATGGCATCGGAAAGTGAGAAAATTACATTCCGTATGTAAAATGTGGACGCTAATTCTTTTGTGATTAGAATTGTATAATCGAGTTGAGACCTATTAGCTTTTCCTATTTATGACGTAATCATTGCTCATGCCAAATTTCACGTTTCTATGACACCGGAAAGCTAGAAAATTACATTCCGTACATAAAATTTGGAAGCTAATTCTTTTGCGCATAGAACTGAATAATCGAGTTGGGACCCATTAGCTTTTCCTATGTATAACATATAATCAATGCTCATGCCAAATTTCAAGTTTCTATGGCACCGGAAAGTGAGAAAAATACATTCCGCACATAAAATTTGGACGCTAATTCTTTTGCGCATAGAATTGAATAATCGAGTTGGGACCCATTAGCTTCTCCAATTCATGACATAATCAATGCTCGTGCCAAATTTCAAGTTTCTATGGCACTGGAAAGTGAGAAAAATACATTCCGCACATAAAATTTGGACGCTAATTCTTTTGCGCATAGAATTGAATAATCGAGTTGGGACCCATTAGCTTTTCCTATTTATGACATAATCAATGCTCGTGCCAAATTTCACGTTTCTATGGCACCGGAAAGTGAGAAAAATACATTCCGTACGTGAAATTTGGACGCTAATTCTTTTGCACATAGAATTAAATAATCGAGTTGGACCCATTAACTTTTCCTATTTATGACATAATCAATGCTCGTGCCAAATTTCACGTTTCTATGACATCGAAAAGTGAGAAAATTACATTCCATATGTAAAATTTGGACGCTATTTCTTTTGCACTTAGAATTGAATAATCGAGTTGGGACCTATTAGCTTTTCCTATTTATGACATAATCAATGCTCGTGCCAAATTTCATGCTTCTATGACACCGAGAATTGAGGTAATTAGATTCCGTACGTAAAATTTGGACACTAATTCTTTTGCGCATAGAATTGAATAATCGAGTTGCGACCCATTCGCTTTTCCTATTTATGACATGATCAATGCTCGTGCCAAATTTCACGTTTCTATGACACCGGAAAGTGAGAAAATTACATTCCGTATGTAAAATTTGGACACTAATTCTTTTGTGCATAGAATTGAATAATCGAGTTGGGACCCATTAGCTTCTCCAATTCATGACATAATCAATGCTCGTGCCAAATTTCAAGTTTCTATGGCACTGGAAAGTGAGAAAAATACATTCCACACATAAAATTTGGACGCTAATTATTTTGCGCATAGAATTGAATAATCGAGTTGGGACCCATTAGCTTTTCCTAATTATGACATAATCAGTGCTCGTGCCAAATTTCATGTTTCTATGACACCGGAAAGTGAGAAAATAACATTCCGTACGTAAAATTTGGACGCTAATTCTTTTGCGCATAGAATTGAAGAATCGAGTTGGGACCCATTAGCTTTTCCTATATATGACATAATCAATGCTCGTGCCAAATTTTACGTTTCTATGACATCGGAAAGTGAGAGAATTAGATTTCGTACATAAAATGTGGACGCTAATTCTTTTGCGATTAGAATTGAATAATCCTGTTGAGAACCATTAGCTTTTCCTATTTATGACATAATCAATGCTCTTGCCAAATTTCTTGCTTCTATGACACCGAGAAGTGAGGGAATTAGATTCCGTACGTAAAATTTGGACACTAATTCTTTTGCGCATAGAATTGAATAATCGAGTTGCGATCCATTAGCTTTTCCTATTTATGACATGATCAATGCTCGTGCCAAATTTCACATTTCTATGGCATCGGAAAGTGAGAAAATTACATTCCGTATGTAAAATGTGGACGCTAATTCTTTTGTGATTAGAATTGTATAATCGAGTTGAGGCCTATTAGCTTTTCCTTTTTATGACATAATCATTGCTCGTGCCAAATTTCACGTTTCTATGACACCGGAAAGCTAGAAAATTACATTCCGTACATAAAATTTGGAAGCTAATTCTTTTGCGCATAGAACTGAATAATCGAGTTGGGACCCATTAGCTTTTCCTATGTATAACATAATCAATGCTCGTGCCAAATTTCAAGTTTCTATGGCACCGGAAAGTGAGAAAAATACATTCCGCACATAAAATTTGGACGCTAATTCTTTTGCGCATAGAATTGAATAATCGAGTTGGGACCCATTAGCTTTTCCTATTTATGACATAATCAATGCTCGTGCCAAATTTCACGTTTCTATGGCACCGGAAAGTGAGAAAAATACATTCCGTACGTGAAATTTGGACGCTAATTCTTTTGCACATAGAATTAAATAATCGAGTTGGACCCATTAACTTTTCCTATTTATGACATAATCAATGCTCGTGCCAAATTTCACGTTTCTATGCCATCGAAAAGTGAGAAAATTACATTCCATATGTAAAATTTGGACGCTATTTCTTTTGCACTTAGAATTGAATAATCGAGTTGGGACCTATTAGCTTTTCCTATTTATGACATAATCAATGCTCGTGCCAAATTTCATGCTTCTATGACACCGAGAATTGAGGTAATTAGATTCCGTACGTAAAATTTGGACACTAATTCTTTTGCGCATAGAATTGAATAATCGAGTTGCGACCCATTCGCTTTTCCTATTTATGACATGATCAATGCTCGTGCCAAATTTCACGTTTCTATGACACCGGAAAGTGAGAAAATTACATTCCGTATGTAAAATTTGGACACTAATTCTTTTGTGCATAGAATTGAATAATCGAGTTGGGACCCATTAGCTTCTCCAATTCATGACATAATCAATGCTCGTGCCAAATTTCAAGTTTCTATGGCACTGGAAAGTGAGAAAAATACATTCCACACATAAAATTTGGACGCTAATTATTTTGCGCATAGAATTGAATAATCGAGTTGGGACCCATTAGCTTTTCCTAATTATGACATAATCAGTGCTCGTGCCAAATTTCATGTTTCTATGACACCGGAAAGTGAGAAAATTACATTCCGTACGTAAAATTTGGACGGTAATTCTTTTGCGCATAGAATTGAAGAATCGAGTTGGGACCCATTAGCTTTTCCTATATATGACATAATCAATGCTCGTGCCAAATTTTACGTTTCTATGACATCGGAAAGTGAGAGAATTAGATTTCGTACATAAAATGTGGACGCTAATTCTTTTGCGATTAGAATTGAATAATCCTGTTGAGAACCATTAGCTTTTCCTATTTATGACATAATCAATGCTCGTGCCAAATTTCATGCTTCTATGACACCGAGAAGTGAGGGAATTAGATTCCGTACGTAAAATTTGGACACTAATTCTTTTGCGCATAGAATTGAATAATCGAGTTGCGACCCATTAGCTTTTCCTATTTATGACATGATCAATGCTCGTGCCAAATTTCACATTTCTATGGCATCGGAAAGTGAGAAAATTACATTCCGTATGTAAAATGTGGACGCTAATTCTTTTGTGATTAGAATTGTATAATCGAGTTGAGGCCTATTAGCTTTTCCTTTTTATGACATAATCATTGCTCGTGCCAAATTTCACGTTTCTATGACACCGGAAAGCTAGAAAATTACATTCCGTACATAAAATTTGGAAGCTAATTCTTTTGCGCATAGAACTGAATAATCGAGTTGGGACCCATTAGCTTTTCCTATGTATAACATAATCAATGCTCGTGCCAAATTTCAAGTTTCTATGGCACCGGAAAGTGAGAAAAATACATTCCGCACATAAAATTTGGACGCTAATTCTTTTGCGCATAGAATTGAATAATCGAGTTGGGACCCATTAGCTTCTCCAATTCATGACATAATCAATGCTCGTGCCAAATTTCAAGTTTCTATGGCACTGGAAAGTGAGAAAAATACATTCCGCACATAAAATTTGGACGCTAATTCTTTTGCGCATAGAATTGAATAATCAAGTTGGGACCCATTAGCTTTTCCTATTTATGACATAATCAATGCTCGTGCCAAATTTCACGTTTCTATGGCACCGGAAAGTGAGAAAAATACATTCCGTACGTGAAATTTGGACGCTAATTCTTTTGCACATAGAATTAAATAATCGAGTTGGGACCCATTAACTTTTCCTATTTATGACATAATCAATGCTCGTGCCAAATTTCACGTTTCTATGACATCGAAAAGTGAGAAAATTACATTCCATATGTAAAATTTGGACGCTATTTCTTTTGCACTTAGAATTGAATAATCGAGTTGGGACCTATTAGCTTTTCCTATTTATGACATAATCAATGCTGGTGCCAAATTTCATGCTTCTATGACACCGAGAATTGAGGTAATTAGATTCCGTACGTAAAATTTGGACACTAATTCTTTTGCGCATAGAATTGAATAATCGAGTTGCGACCCATTCGCTTTTCCTATTTATGACATGATCAATGCTCGTGCCAAATTTCACGTTTCTATGACACCGGAAAGTGAGAAAATTACATTCCGTATGTAAAATTTGGACGCTATTTCTTTTGCGCATAGAATTAAGTAATCGAGTTGGGACCCATTAACTTTTCCTGTTTATGACATAATCAATGCTCCTGCCAAATTTCACGTTTCTATGACACCGGAAAGTGAGAAAATTACATTCCGTATGTAAAATTTGGACACTAATTCTTTTGTGCATAGAATTGAATAATCGAGTTGGGACCCATTAGCTTCTCCAATTCATGACATAATCAATGCTCGTGCCAAATTTCAAGTTTCTATGGCACTGGAAAGTGAGAAAAATACATTCCACACATAAAATTTGGACGCTAATTATTTTGCGCATAGAATTGAATAATCGAGTTGGGACCCATTAGCTTTTCCTAATTATGATATAATCAGTGCTCGTGCCAAATTTCATGTTTCTATGACACCGGAAAGTGAGAAAATTACATTCCGTACGTAAAATTTGGACGCTAATTCTTTTGCGCATAGAATTGAAGAATCGAGTTGGGACCCATTAGCTTTTCCTATATATGACATAATCAATGCTCGTGCCAAATTTTACGTTTCTATGACATCGGAAAGTGAGAGAATTAGATTTCGTACATAAAATGTGGACGCTAATTCTTTTGCGATTAGAATTGAATAATCCTGTTGAGAACCATTAGCTTTTCCTATTTATGACATAATCAATGCTCTTGCCAAATTTCATGCTTCTATGACACCGAGAAGTGAGGGAATTAGATTCCGTACGTAAAATTTGGACACTAATTCTTTTGCGCATAGAATTGAATAATCGAGTTGCGATCCATTAGCTTTTCCTATTTATGACATGATCAATGCTCGTGCCAAATTTCACATTTCTATGGCATCGGAAAGTGAGAAAATTACATTCCGTATGTAAAATGTGGACGCTAATTCTTTTGTGATTAGAATTGTATAATCGAGTTGAGGCCTATTAGCTTTTCCTTTTTATGACATAATCATTGCTCGTGCCAAATTTCACGTTTCTATGACACCGGAAAGCTAGAAAATTACATTCCGTACATAAAATTTGGAAGCTAATTCTTTTGCGCATAGAACTGAATAATCGAGTTGGGACCCATTAGCTTTTCCTATGTATAACATAATCAATGCTCATGCCAAATTTCAAGTTTCTATGGCACCGGAAAGTGAGAAAAATACATTCCGCACATAAAATTTGGACGCTAATTCTTTTGCGCATAGAATTGAATAATCGAGTTGGGACCCATTAGCTTCTCCAATTCATGACATAATCAATGCTCGTGCCAAATTTCAAGTTTCTATGGCACTGGAAAGTGAGAAAAATACATTCCGCACATAAAATTTGGACGCTAATTCTTTTGCGCATAGAATTGAATAATCAAGTTGGGACCCATTAGCTTTTCCTTTTTATGACATAATCAATGCTCGTGCCAAATTTCACGTTTCTATGGCACCGGAAAGTGAGAAAAATACATTCCGTACGTAAAATTTGGACGCTAATTCTTTTGCACATAGAATTAAATAATCGAGTTGGGACCCATTAACTTTTCCTATTTATGACATAATCAATGCTCGTGCCAAATTTCACGTTTCTATGACATCGAAAAGTGAGAAAATTACATTCCATATGTAAAATTTGGACGCTATTTCTTTTGCACTTAGAATTGAATAATCGAGTTGGGACCTATTAGCTTTTCCTATTTATGACATAATCAATGCTGGTGCCAAATTTCACGTTTCTATGACACCGGAAAGTGAGAAAATTACATTCCGTATGTAAAATTTGGACGCTATTTCTTTTGCGCATAGAATTAAGTAATCGAGTTGGGACCCATTAACTTTTCCTATTTATGACATAATCAATGCTCCTGCCAAATTTCACGTTTCTGTGACACCGGAAAGTGAGAAAATTACATTCTGTACGTAAAATTTGGACACTAATTCTTTTGTGCATAGAATTGAATAATCGAGTTGGGACCCATTAGCTTCTCCAATTCATGACATAATCAATGCTCGTGCCAAATTTCAAGTTTCTATGGCACTGGAAAGTGAGAAAAATACATTCCGCACATAAAATTTGGACGCTAATTCTTTTGCGCATAGAATTGAATAATCGAGTTGGGACCCATTAGCTTTTCCTATTTATGACATAATCAATGCTCATGCCAAATTTCACGTTTCTATGACACCGGAAAGTGAGAAAATTACATTCCGTATGTAAGATTTGGACGCCAATTCTTTTGCGCATAGAATTGAATAATCGAGTTGGGACCCATTAGCTTTTCCTATTTATGACTAATCAATGCTCGTGCCAAATTTCACATTTCTATGGCATCGGAAAGTGAGAAAAATACATTCCACACATAAAATTTGGACGCTAATTATTTTGCGCATAGAATTGAATAATCGAGTTGGGACCCATTAGCTTTTCCTATTTATGACATAATCAATGCTCGTGCCAAATTTCACGTTTCTATGACATCGAAAAGTGAGAAAATTACATTCCATATGTAAAATTTGGACGCTAATTCTTTTGCACTTAGAATTGAATAATCGAGTTGGGACCTATTAGCTTTTCCTTTTTATGACATAATCAATGCCCATGCCAAATTTCAAGTTTCTATGACATTGGGAAGTGAGAGAATTAGATTCCGTACATAAAATGCGGACGCTTATTCTTTTGCGATTAGAATTGAATAATCGAGTTGGGACCCATTAGCTTTTCCTATTTATGACATAATCAATGCTCGTGCCAAATTTCATGCTTCTATGACACCGAGAAGTGAGGGAATTAGATTCCGTACGTAAAATTTGGACACTAATTCTTTTGCGCATAGAATTGAATAATCGAGTTGCGACCCATTAGCTTTTCCTATTTATGACATGATCAATGCTCGTGCCAAATTTCACATTTCTATGGCATTGGAAAGTGAGAAAATTACATTCCGCACGTAAAATTTGGACGCTAATTCTTTTGCGCATAGAATTAAGTAATCGAGTTGGGACCCATTAACTTTTCCTATTTATGACATAATCAATGCTCATGCCAAATTTCACGTTTCTATGACACCGGAAAGTGAGAAAATTACATTCCGTATGTAAAATGTGGACGCTAATTCTTTTGCGATTAGAATTGTATAATCGAGTTGAGACCTATTAGCTTTTCCTATTTATGACATAATCATTGCTCGTGCCAAATTTCACGTTTCTATGACACCGGAAAGCTAGAAAATTACATTCCGTACATAAAATTTGGACGCTAATTATTTTGCGCATAGAATTGAATAATCGAGTTGTGACCCATTAGCTTTTCCTAATTATGACATAATCAGTGCTCGTGCCAAATTTCATGTTTCTATGACACCGGAAAGTGAGAAAATTACATTCCGTACGTAAAATTTGGACGCTAATTCTTTTGCGCATAGAATTGAAGAATCGAGTTGGGACCCATTAGCTTTTCCTATATATGACATAATCAATGCTCGTGCCAAATTTCACGTTTCTATGACATCGGAAAGTGATAGAATTAGATTTCATACATAAAATGTGGACGCTAATTCTTTTGCTCATAGAATTGAATAATCCTGTTGAGAACCATTAGCTTTTCCTATTTATGACAAAATCAATGCTCGTGCCAAATTTCATGCTTCTATGACACCGAGAAGTGAGGGAATTAGATTCCGTACGTAAAATTTGGACACTAATTCTTTTGCGCATAGAATTGAATAATCGAGTTGCGACCCATTAGCTTTTCCTATTTATGACATGATCAATGCTCGTGCCAAATTTCACATTTCTATGGCATCGGAAAGTGAGAAAATTACATTCCGCACTTAAAATTTGGACGCTAATTCTTTTGCGCATAGAATTAAGTAATCGAGTTGGGACCCATTAACTTTTCCTATTTATGACATAATCAATGCTCGTGCCAAATTTCACGTTTCTATGACACCGGAAAGTGAGAAAATTACATTCCCTACGTAAAATTTCGACACTAATTCTTTTGTGCATAGAATTGAATAATCGAGTTGGGACCCATTAGCTTCTCCAATTCATGACTTAATCAATGCTCGTGCCAAATTTCAAGTTTCTATGGCACTGGAAAGTGAGAAAAATACATTCCGCACATAAAATTTGGACGCTAATACTCTTGCGCATAGAATTGAATAATCGAGTTGGGACCCATTAGCTTTTCCTATTTATGACATAATCAATGCTCATGCCAAATTTCACGTTTCTATGACACCGGAAAGTGAGAAAATTACATTCCGTATGTAAGATTTGGACGCTAATTCCTTTGCGCATAGAATTGAATAATCGAGTTGGGACCCATTAGCTTTTCCTATATATGACATAATCAATGCTCGTGCCAAATTTCACATTTCTATGGCATCGGAAAGTGAGAAAAATACATTCCACACATAAAATTTGGAAGCTAATTATTTTGCGCATAGAATTGAATAATCGAGTTGGGACCCATTAGCTTTTCCTATTTATGACATAATCAATGCTCGTGCCAAATTTCACGTTTCTATGACATCGAAAAGTGAGAAAATTACATTCCATATGTAAAATTTGGACGCTAATTATTTTGCACTTAGAATTGAATAATCGAGTTGGGACCTATTAGCTTTTCCTTTTTATGACATAATCAATGCCCATGCCAAATTTCAAGTTTCTATGACATTGGGAAGTGAGAGAATTAGATTCCGTACATAAAATGTGGACGCTAATTCTTTTGCGATTAGAATTGAATAATCGAGTTGGGACCCATTAGCTTTTCCTATTTATGACATAATCAATGCTCGTGCCAAATTTCACATTTGTATGGCATCGGAAAGAGAGAAAAATACATTCCACACATAAAATTTGGACGCTAATTCTTTTGCGCATAGAATTGAATAATCGAGTTGGGACCCATTAGCTTTTCCTATTTATGACATAATCAATGCTCATGCCAAATATCACGTTTCTATGACACCGGAAAGTGAGAAAATTACATTCCGTATGTAAGATTTGGACGCTAATTCTTTTGCGCATAGAATTAAGTAATCGAGTTGGGACCCATTAGCTTTTCCTATATATTACATAATCAATGCTCCTGCCAAATTTCACGTTTCTATGACATCGGAAAGTGAGAGAATTAGATTTTGTACATAAAATGTGGACGCTAATTCTTTTGCGATTAGAATTGAATAATCCTGTTGAGAACCATTAGCTTTTCCTATTAATGACATAATCAATGCTCGTGCCAAATTTCATGCTTCTATGACACCGAGAAGTGAGGGAATTAGATTCTGTACGTAAAATTTGGACACTAATTCTTTTGCGCATAGAATTGAATAATCGAGTTGCGACCCATTAGCTTTTCCTATTTATGACATGATCAATGCTCGTGCCAAATTTCACATTTCTATGGCATCGGAAAGTGAGAAAATTACATTCCGCACGTAAAATTTGGACGCTAATTCTTTTGCGCATAGAATTAAGTAATCGAGTTGGGAACCATTAACTTTTCCTATTTATGACATAATCAATGCTCATGCCAAATTTCACGTTTCTATGACACCGGAAAGTGAGAAAATTACATTCCGTATGTAAAATGTGGACGCTAATTCTTTTGCGATTAGAATTGAATAATCGAGTTGGGACCCATTAGCTTTTCCTATTTATGACATAATCAATGCTCATGCCAAATTTCACGTTTCTATGACACCGGAAAGTGAGAAAATTACATTCCGTATGTAAAATGTGGACGCTAATTCTTTTGCGATTAGAATTGTATAATCGAGTTGAGACCTATTAGCTTTTCCTATTTATGACATAATCATTGCTCGTGCCAAATTTCACGTTTCTATGACACCGGAAAGCTAGAAAATTACATTCCGTACATAAAATTTGGAAGCTAATTCTTTTGCGCATAGAACTGAATAATCGAGTTGGGACCCATTAGCTTTTCCTATGTATAACATAATCAATGCTCGTGCCAAATTTCAAGTTTCTATGGCACCGGAAAGTGAGAAAAATACATTCCGCACATAAAATTTGGACGCTAATTCTTTTGCGCATAGAATTGAATAATCGAGTTGGGACCCATTAGCTTTTCCTATTTATGACATAATCAATGCTCGTGCTAAATTTCACGTTTCTATGGCACCGGAAAGTGAGAAAAATACATTCCGCACATAAAATTTGGACGCTAATTCTTTTGCGCATAGAATTGAATAATCGAGTTGGGACCCATTAGCTTTTCCTATTTATGACATAATCAATGCTCGTGCCAAATTTCACGTTTCTATGGCACCGGAAAGTGAGAAAAATACATTCCGTACGTGAAATTTGGACGCTAATTCTTTTGCACATAGAATTGAATAATCGAGTTGGGACCTATTAGCTTTTCCTTTTTATGACATAATCAATGCCCATGCCAAATTTCAAGTTTCTATGACATTGGGAAGTGAGAGAATTAGATTCCGTACATAAAATGTGGACGCTAATTCTTTTGCGATTAGAATTGAATAATCGAGTTGGGACCCATTAGCTTTTCCTATTTATGACATAATCAATGCTCGTGCCAAATTTCACATTTCTATGGCATCGGAAAGTGAGAAAAATACATTCCACACATAAAATTTGGATGCTAATTCTTTTGCGCATAGAATTGAATAATCGAGTTGGGACCCATTAGCTTTTCCTATTTATGACATAATCAATGCTCATGCCAAATTTCAAGTTTCTATGACATTGGGAAGTGAGAGAATTAGATTCCGTACATAAAATGTGGACGCTAATTCTTTTGCGATTAGAATTGAATAATCCTGTTGAGAACCATTAGCTTTTCCTATTTATGACATAATCAATGCTCTTGCCAAATTTCATGCTTCTATGACACCGAGAAGTGAGGGAATTAGATTCCGTACGTAAAATTTGGACACTAATTCTTTTGCGCATAGAATTGAATAATCGAGTTGCGATCCATTAGCTTTTCCTATTTATGACATGATCAATGCTCGTGCCAAATTTCACATTTCTATGGCATCGGAAAGTGAGAAAATTACATTCCGTATGTAAAATGTGGACGCTAATTCTTTTGTGATTAGAATTGTATAATCGAGTTGAGGCCTATTAGCTTTTCCTTTTTATGACATAATCATTGCTCATGCCAAATTTCACGTTTCTATGACACCGGAAAGCTAGAAAATTACATTCCGTACATAAAATTTGGAAGCTAATTCTTTTGCGCATAGAACTGAATAATCGAGTTGGGACCCATTAGCTTTTCCTATGTATAACATAATCAATGCTCGTGCCAAATTTCAAGTTTCTATGGCACCGGAAAGTGAGAAAAATACATTCCGCACATAAAATTTGGACGCTAATTCTTTTGCGCATAGAATTGAATAATCGAGTTGGGACCCATTAGCTTCTCCAATTCATGACATAATCAATGCTCGTGCCAAATTTCAAGTTACTATGGCACTGGAAAGTGAGAAAAATACATTCCGCACATAAAATTTGGACGCTAATTCTTTTGCGCATAGAATTGAATAATCAAGTTGGGACCCATTAGCTTTTCCTTTTTATGACATAATCAATGCTCGTGCCAAATTTCACGTTTCTATGGCACCGGAAAGTGAGAAAAATACATTCCGTACGTAAAATTTGGACGCTAATTCTTTTGCACATAGAATTAAATAATCGAGTTGGGACCCATTAACTTTTCCTATTTATGACATAATCAATGCTCGTGCCAAATTTCACGTTTCTATGACATCGAAAAGTGAGAAAATTACATTCCATATGTAAAATTTGGACGCTATTTCTTTTGCACTTAGAATTGAATAATCGAGTTGGGACCTATTAGCTTTTCCTATTTATGACATAATCAATGCTGGTGCCAAATTTCATGCTTCTATGACACCGAGAATTGAGGTAATTAGATTCCGTACGTAAAATTTGGACACTAATTCTTTTGCGCATAGAATTGAATAATCGAGTTGCGACCCATTCGCTTTTCCTATTTATGACATGATCAATGCTCGTGCCAAATTTCACGTTTCTATGACACCGGAAAGTGAGAAAATTACATTCCGTATGTAAAATTTGGACGCTATTTCTTTTGCGCATAGAATTAAGTAATCGAGTTGGGACCCATTAGCTTTTCCTATATATGACATAATCAATGCTCCTGCCAAATTTCACGTTTCTATGACATCGGAAAGTGAGAGAATTAGATTTCGTACATAAAATGTGGACGCTAATTCTTTTGCGATTAGAATTGAATAATCCTGTTGAGAACCATTAGCTTTTCCTATTTATGACATAATCAATGCTCGTGCCAAATTTCATGCTTCTATGACACCGAGAAGTGAGGGAATTAGATTCCGTACGTAAAATTTGGACACTAATTCTTTTGCGCATAGAATTGAATAATCGAGTTGCGACCCATTAGCTTTTCCTATTTATGACATGATCAATGCTCGTGCCAAATTTCACATTTCTATGGCATTGGAAAGTGAGAAAATTACATTCCGCACGTAAAATTTGGACGCTAATTCTTTTGCGCATAGAATTAAGTAATCGAGTTGGGACCCATTAACTTTTCCTATTTATGACATAATCAATGCTCATGCCAAATTTCACGTTTCTATGACACCGGAAAGTGAGAAAATTACATTCCGTATGTAAAATGTGGACGCTAATTCTTTTGCGATTAGAATTGTATAATCGAGTTGAGACCTATTAGCTTTTCCTATTTATGACATAATCATTGCTCGTGCCAAATTTCACGTTTCTATGACACCGGAAAGCTAGAAAATTACATTCCGTACATAAAATTTGGACGCTAATTATTTTGCGCATAGAATTGAATAATCGAGTTGGGACCCATTAGCTTTTCCTAATTATGACATAATCAGTGCTCGTGCCAAATTTCATGTTTCTATGACACCGGAAAGTGAGAAAATTACATTCCGTACGTAAAATTTGGACGCTAATTCTTTTGCGCATAGAATTGAAGAATCGAGTTGGGACCCATTAGCTTTTCCTATATATGACATAATCAATGCTCGTGCCAAATTTCACGTTTCTATGACATCGGAAAGTGATAGAATTAGATTTCGTACATAAAATGTGGACGCTAATTCTTTTGCTCATAGAATTGAATAATCCTGTTGAGAACCATTAGCTTTTCCTATTTATGACATAATCAATGCTCGTGCCAAATTTCATGCTTCTATGACACCGAGAAGTGAGGGAATTAGATTCCGTACGAAAAATTTGGACACATTCTTTTGCACTTAGAATTGAATAATCGAGTTGCGACCCATTAGCTTTTCCTATTTATGACATGATCAATGCTCGTGCCAAATTTCACATTTCTATGGCATCGGAAAGTGAGAAAATTACATTCCGCACTTAAAATTTGGACGCTAATTCTTTTGCGCATAGAATTAAGTAATCGAGTTGGGACCCATTAACTTTTCCTATTTATGACATAATCAATGCTCCTGCCAAATTTCACGTTTCTATGACACCGGAAAGTGAGAAAATTACATTCCGTACGTAAAATTTCGACACTAATTCTTTTGTGCATTGAATTGAATAATCGAGTTGGGACCCATTAGCTTCTCCAATTCATGACTTAATCAATGCTCGTGCCAAATTTCAAGTTTCTATGGCACTGGAAAGTGAGAAAAATACATTCCGCACATAAAATTTGGACGCTAATACTCTTGCGCATAGAATTGAATAATCGAGTTGGGACCCATTAGCTTTTCCTATTTATGACATAATCAATGCTCATGCCAAATTTCACGTTTCTATGACACCGGAAAGTGAGAAAATTACATTCCGTATGTAAGATTTGGACGCTAATTCCTTTGCGCATAGAATTGAATAATCGAGTTGGGACCCATTAGCTTTTCCTATATATGACATAATCAATGCTCGTGCCAAATTTCACATTTCTATGGCATCGGAAAGTGAGAAAAATACATTCCACACATAAAATTTGGAAGCTAATTATTTTGCGCATAGAATTGAATAATCGAGTTGGGACCCATTAGCTTTTCCTATTTATGACATAATCAATGCTCGTGCCAAATTTCACGTTTCTATGACATCGAAAAGTGAGAAAATTACATTCCATATGTAAAATTTGGACGCTAATTATTTTGCACTTAGAATTGAATAATCGAGTTGGGACCTATTAGCTTTTCCTTTTTATGACATAATCAATGCCCATGCCAAATTTCAAGTTTCTATGACATTGGGAAGTGAGAGAATTAGATTCCGTACATAAAATGTGGACGCTAATTCTTTTGCGATTAGAATTGAATAATCGAGTTGGGACCCATTAGCTTTTCCTATTTATGACATAATCAATGCTCGTGCCAAATTTCACATTTGTATGGCATCGGAAAGAGAGAAAAATACATTCCACACATAAAATTTGGACGCTAATTCTTTTGCGCATAGAATTGAATAATCGAGTTGGGACCCATTAGCTTTTCCTATTTATGACATAATCAATGCTCATGCCAAATATCACGTTTCTATGACACCGGAAAGTGAGAAAATTTCATTCCGTATGTAAGATTTGGACGCTAATTCTTTTGCGCATAGAATTAAGTAATCGAGTTGGGACCCATTAGCTTTTCCTATATATTACATAATCAATGCTCCTGCCAAATTTCACGTTTCTATGACATCGGAAAGTGAGAGAATTAGATTTTGTACATAAAATGTGGACGCTAATTCTTTTGCGATTAGAATTGAATAATCCTGTTGAGAACCATTAGCTTTTCCTATTAATGACATAATCAATGCTCGTGCCAAATTTCATGCTTCTATGACACCGAGAAGTGAGGGAATTAGATTCTGTACGTAAAATTTGGACACTAATTCTTTTGCGCATAGAATTGAATAATCGAGTTGCGACCCATTAGCTTTTCCTATTTATGACATGATCAATGCTCGTGCCAAATTTCACATTTCTATGGCATCGGAAAGTGAGAAAATTACATTCCGCACGTAAAATTTGGACGCTAATTCTTTTGCGCATAGAATTAAGTAATCGAGTTGGGAACCATTAACTTTTCCTATTTATGACATAATC
The DNA here is from genome assembly GCF_035609145.1 of Eleutherodactylus coqui. Classification (NCBI taxonomy): domain Eukaryota; kingdom Metazoa; phylum Chordata; class Amphibia; order Anura; family Eleutherodactylidae; genus Eleutherodactylus; species Eleutherodactylus coqui. The sequence continues at coordinate 31,290,424 of NC_089843.1, forward strand.
AATGCTCATGCCAAATTTCACGTTTCTATGACACCGGAAAGTGAGAAAATTACATTCCGTATGTAAAATGTGGACGCTAATTCTTTTGCGATTAGAATTGAATAATCGAGTTGGGACCCATTAGCTTTTCCTATTTATGACATAATCAATGCTCATGCCAAATTTCACGTTTCTATGACACCGGAAAGTGAGAAAATTACATTCCGTATGTAAAATGTGGACGCTAATTCTTTTGCGATTAGAATTGTATAATCGAGTTGAGACCTATTAGCTTTTCCTATTTATGACATAATCATTGCTCGTGCCAAATTTCACGTTTCTATGACACCGGAAAGCTAGAAAATTACATTCCGTACATAAAATTTGGAAGCTAATTCTTTTGCGCATAGAACTGAATAATCGAGTTGGGACCCATTAGCTTTTCCTATGTATAACATAATCAATGCTCGTGCCAAATTTCAAGTTTCTATGGCACCGGAAAGTGAGAAAAATACATTCCGCACATAAAATTTGGACGCTAATTCTTTTGCGCATAGAATTGAATAATCGAGTTGGGACCCATTAGCTTTTCCTATTTATGACATAATCAATGCTCGTGCCAAATTTCACGTTTCTATGGCACCGGAAAGTGAGAAAAATACATTCCGCACATAAAATTTGGACGCTAATTCTTTTGCGCATAGAATTGAATAATCGAGTTGGGACCCATTAGCTTTTCCTATTTATGACATAATCAATGCTCGTGCCAAATTTCACGTTTCTATGGCACCGGAAAGTGAGAAAAATACATTCCGTACGTGAAATTTGGACGCTAATTCTTTTGCACATAGAATTGAATAATCGAGTTGGGACCTATTAGCTTTTCCTTTTTATGACATAATCAATGCCCATGCCAAATTTCAAGTTTCTATGACATTGGGAAGTGAGAGAATTAGATTCCGTACATAAAATGTGGACGCTAATTCTTTTGCGATTAGAATTGAATAATCGAGTTGGGACCCATTAGCTTTTCCTATTTATGACATAATCAATGCTCGTGCCAAATTTCACATTTCTATGGCATCGGAAAGTGAGAAAAATACATTCCACACATAAAATTTGGATGCCAATTCTTTTGCGCATAGAATTGAATAATCGAGTTGGGACCCATTAGCTTTTCCTATTTATGACATAATCAATGCTCATGCCAAATTTCAAGTTTCTATGACATTGGGAAGTGAGAGAATTAGATTCCGTACATAAAATGTGGACGCTAATTCTTTTGCGATTAGAATTGAATAATCCTGTTGAGAACCATTAGCTTTTCCTATTTATGACATAATCAATGCTCTTGCCAAATTTCATGCTTCTATGACACCGAGAAGTGAGGGAATTAGATTCCGTACGTAAAATTTGGACACTAATTCTTTTGCGCATAGAATTGAATAATCGAGTTGCGATCCATTAGCTTTTCCTATTTATGACATGATCAATGCTCGTGCCAAATTTCACATTTCTATGGCATCGGAAAGTGAGAAAATTACATTCCGTATGTAAAATGTGGACGCTAATTCTTTTGTGATTAGAATTGTATAATCGAGTTGAGGCCTATTAGCTTTTCCTTTTTATGACATAATCATTGCTCGTGCCAAATTTCACGTTTCTATGACACCGGAAAGCTAGAAAATTACATTCCGTACATAAAATTTGGAAGCTAATTCTTTTGCGCATAGAACTGAATAATCGAGTTGGGACCCATTAGCTTTTCCTATGTATAACATAATCAATGCTCGTGCCAAATTTCAAGTTTCTATGGCACCGGAAAGTGAGAAAAATACATTCCGCACATAAAATTTGGACGCTAATTCTTTTGCGCATAGAATTGAATAATCGAGTTGGGACCCATTAGCTTCTCCAATTCATGACATAATCAATGCTCGTGCCAAATTTCAAGTTTCTATGGCACTGGAAAGTGAGAAAAATACATTCCGCACATAAAATTTGGACGCTAATTCTTTTGCGCATAGAATTGAATAATCAAGTTGGGACCCATTAGCTTTTCCTTTTTATGACATAATCAATGCTCGTGCCAAATTTCACGTTTCTATGGCACCGGAAAGTGAGAAAAATACATTCCGTACGTAAAATTTGGACGCTAATTCTTTTGCACATAGAATTAAATAATCGAGTTGGGACCCATTAACTTTTCCTATTTATGACATAATCAATGCTCGTGCCAAATTTCACGTTTCTATGACATCGAAAAGTGAGAAAATTACATTCCATATGTAAAATTTGGACGCTATTTCTTTTGCACTTAGAATTGAATAATCGAGTTGGGACCTATTAGCTTTTCCTATTTATGACATAATCAATGCTGGTGCCAAATTTCATGCTTCTATGACACCGAGAATTGAGGTAATTAGATTCCGTACGTAAAATTTGGACACTAATTCTTTTGCGCATAGAATTGAATAATCGAGTTGCGACCCATTCGCTTTTCCTATTTATGACATGATCAATGCTCGTGCCAAATTTCACGTTTCTATGACACCGGAAAGTGAGAAAATTACATTCCGTATGTAAAATTTGGACTTTATTTCTTTTGCGCATAGAATTAAGTAATCGAGTTGGGACCCATTAACTTTTCCTGTTTATGACATAATCAATGCTCCTGCCAAATTTCACGTTTCTATGACACCGGAAAGTGAGAAAATTACATTCTGTACGTAAAATTTGGACACTAATTCTTTTGTGCATAGAATTGAATAATCGAGTTGGGACCCATTAGCTTCTCCAATTCATGACATAATCAATGCTCGTGCCAAATTTCAAGTTTCTATGGCACTGGAAAGTGAGAAAAATACATTCCGCACATAAAATTTGGACGCTAATTCTTTTGCGCATAGAATTGAATAATCGAGTTGGGACCCATTAGCTTTTCCTATTTATGACATAATCAATGCTCATGCCAAATTTCACGTTTCTATGACACCGGAAAGTGAGAAAATTACATTCCGTATGTAAGATTTGGACGCCAATTCTTTTGCGCATAGAATTGAATAATCGAGTTGGGACCCATTAGCTTTTCCTATTTATGACTAATCAATGCTCGTGCCAAATTTCACATTTCTATGGCATCGGAAAGTGAGAAAAATACATTCCACACATAAAATTTGGACGCTAATTATTTTGCGCATAGAATTGAATAATCGAGTTGGGACCCATTAGCTTTTCCTATTTATGACATAATATTAATGCTCGTGCCAAATTTCACGTTTCTATGACATCGAAAAGTGAGAAAATTACATTCCATATGTAAAATTTGGACGCTAATTCTTTTGCACTTAGAATTGAATAATCGAGTTGGGACCTATTAGCTTTTCCTTTTTATGACATAATCAATGCCCATGCCAAATTTCAAGTTTCTATGACATTGGGAAGTGAGAGAATTAGATTCCGTACATAAAATGCGGACGCTTATTCTTTTGCGATTAGAATTGAATAATCGAGTTGGGACCCATTAGCTTTTCCTATTTATGACATAATCAATGCTCATGCCAAATTTCACGTTTCTATGACACCGGAAAGTGAGAAAATTACATTCCGTATGTAAGTTTTGGACGCTAATTCTTTTGCGCATAGAATTAAGTAATCGAGTTGGGACCCATTAGCTTTTCCTATATATGACATAATCAATGCTCCTGCCAAATTTCACGTTTCTATGACATCGGAAAGTGAGAGAATTAGATTTCGTACATAAAATGTGGACGCTAATTCTTTTGCGATTAGAATTGAATAATCCTGTTGAGAACCATTAGCTTTTCCTATTTATGACATAATCAATGCTCGTGCCAAATTTCATGCTTCTATGACACCGAGAAGTGAGGGAATTAGATTCCGTACGTAAAATTTGGACACTAATTCTTTTGCGCATAGAATTGAATAATCGAGTTGCGACCCATTAGCTTTTCCTATTTATGACATGATCAATGCTCGTGCCAAATTTCACATTTCTATGGCATTGGAAAGTGAGAAAATTACATTCCGCACGTAAAATTTGGACGCTAATTCTTTTGCGCATAGAATTAAGTAATCGAGTTGGGACCCATTAACTTTTCCTATTTATGACATAATCAATGCTCATGCCAAATTTCACGTTTCTATGACACCGGAAAGTGAGAAAATTACATTCCGTATGTAAAATGTGGACGCTAATTCTTTTGCGATTAGAATTGTATAATCGAGTTGAGACCTATTAGCTTTTCCTATTTATGACATAATCATTGCTCGTGCCAAATTTCACGTTTCTATGACACCGGAAAGCTAGAAAATTACATTCCGTACATAAAATTTGGACGCTAATTATTTTGCGCATAGAATTGAATAATCGAGTTGGGACCCATTAGCTTTTCCTAATTATGACATAATCAGTGCTCGTGCCAAATTTCATGTTTCTATGACACCGGAAAGTGAGAAAATTACATTCCGTACGTAAAATTTGGACGCTAATTCTTTTGCGCATAGAATTGAAGAATCGAGTTGGGACCCATTAGCTTTTCCTATATATGACATAATCAATGCTCGTGCCAAATTTCACGTTTCTATGACATCGGAAAGTGATAGAATTAGATTTCGTACATAAAATGTGGACGCTAATTCTTTTGCTCATAGAATTGAATAATCCTGTTGAGAACCATTAGCTTTTCCTATTTATGACATAATCAATGCTCGTGCCAAATTTCATGCTTCTATGACACCGAGAAGTGAGGGAATTAGATTCCGTACGTAAAATTTGGACACTAATTCTTTTGCGCATACAATTGAATAATCGAGTTGCGACCCATTAGCTTTTCCTATTTATGACATGATCAATGCTCGTGCCAAATTTCACATTTCTATGGCATCGGAAAGTGAGAAAATTACATTCCGCACGTAAAATTTGGACGCTAATTCTTTTGCGCATAGAATTAAGTAATCGAGTTGGGACCCATTAACTTTTCCTATTTATGACATAATCAATGCTCCTGCCAAATTTCACGTTTCTATGACACCGGAAAGTGAGAAAATTACATTCCGTACGTAAAATTTCGACACTAATTCTTTTGTGCATAGAATTGAATAATCGAGTTGGGACCCATTAGCTTCTCCAATTCATTACTTAATCAATGCTCGTGCCAAATTTCAAGTTTCTATGGCACTGGAAAGTGAGAAAAATACATTCCGCACATAAAATTTGGACGCTAATACTCTTGCGCATAGAATTGAATAATCGAGTTGGGACCCATTAGCTTTTCCTATTTATGACATAATCAATGCTCATGCCAAATTTCACGTTTCTATGACACCGGAAAGTGAGAAAATTACATTCCGTATGTAAGATTTGGACGCTAATTCCTTTGCGCATAGAATTGAATAATCGAGTTGGGACCCATTAGCTTTTCCTATATATGACATAATCAATGCTCGTGCCAAATTTCACATTTCTATGGCATCGGAAAGTGAGAAAAATACATTCCACACATAAAATTTGGAAGCTAATTATTTTGCGCATAGAATTGAATAATCGAGTTGGGACCCATTAGCTTTTCCTATTTATGACATAATCAATGCTCGTGCCAAATTTCACGTTTCTATGACATCGAAAAGTGAGAAAATTACATTCCATATGTAAAATTTGGACGCTAATTATTTTGCACTTAGAATTGAATAATCGAGTTGGGACCTATTAGCTTTTCCTTTTTATGACATAATCAATGCCCATGCCAAATTTCAAGTTTCTATGACATTGGGAAGTGAGAGAATTAGATTCCGTACATAAAATGTGGACGCTAATTCTTTTGCGATTAGAATTGAATAATCGAGTTGGGACCCATTAGCTTTTCCTATTTATGACATAATCAATGCTCGTGCCAAATTTCACATTTGTATGGCATCGGAAAGAGAGAAAAATACATTCCACACATAAAATTTGGACGCTAATTCTTTTGCGCATAGAATTGAATAATCGAGTTGGGACCCATTAGCTTTTCCTATTTATGACATAATCAATGCTCATGCCAAATATCACGTTTCTATGACACCGGAAAGTGAGAAAATTACATTCCGTATGTAAGATTTGGACGCTAATTCTTTTGCGCATAGAATTAAGTAATCGAGTTGGGACCCATTAGCTTTTCCTATATATTACATAATCAATGCTCCTGCCAAATTTCACGTTTCTATGACATCGGAAAGTGAGAGAATTAGATTTTGTACATAAAATGTGGACGCTAATTCTTTTGCGATTAGAATTGAATAATCCTGTTGAGAACCATTAGCTTTTCCTATTAATGACATAATCAATGCTCGTGCCAAATTTCATGCTTCTATGACACCGAGAAGTGAGGGAATTAGATTCTGTACGTAAAATTTGGACACTAATTCTTTTGCGCATAGAATTGAATAATCGAGTTGCGACCCATTAGCTTTTCCTATTTATGACATGATCAATGCTCGTGCCAAATTTCACATTTCTATGGCATCGGAAAGTGAGAAAATTACATTCCGCACGTAAAATTTGGACGCTAATTCTTTTGCGCATAGAATTAAGTAATCGAGTTGGGAACCATTAACTTTTCCTATTTATGACATAATCAATGCTCATGCCAAATTTCACGTTTCTATGACACCGGAAAGTGAGAAAATTACATTCCGTATGTAAAATGTGGACGCTAATTCTTTTGCGATTAGAATTGAATAATCGAGTTGGGACCCATTAGCTTTTCCTATTTATGACATAATCAATGCTCATGCCAAATTTCACGTTTCTATGACACCGGAAAGTGAGAAAATTACATTCCGTATGTAAAATGTGGACGCTAATTCTTTTGCGATTAGAATTGTATAATCGAGTTGAGACCTATTAGCTTTTCCTATTTATGACATAATCATTGCTCGTGCCAAATTTCACGTTTCTATGACACCGGAAAGCTAGAAAATTACATTCCGTACATAACATTTGGAAGCTAATTCTTTTGCGCATAGAACTGAATAATCGAGTTGGGACCCATTAGCTTTTCCTATGTATAACATAATCAATGCTCGTGCCAAATTTCAAGTTTCTATGGCACCGGAAAGTGAGAAAAATACATTCCGCACATAAAATTTGGACGCTAATTCTTTTGCGCATAGAATTGAATAATCGAGTTGGGACCCATTAGCTTTTCCTATTTATGACATAATCAATGCTCGTGCCAAATTTCACGTTTCTATGGCACCGGAAAGTGAGAAAAATACATTCCGCACATAAAATTTGGACGCTAATTCTTTTGCGCATAGAATTGAATAATCGAGTTGGGACCCATTAGCTTTTCCTATTTATGACATAATCAATGCTCGTGCCAAATTTCACGTTTCTATGGCACCGGAAAGTGAGAAAAATACATTCCGTACGTGAAATTTGGACGCTAATTCTTTTGCACATAGAATTGAATAATCGAGTTGGGACCTATTAGCTTTTCCTTTTTATGACATAATCAATGCCCATGCCAAATTTCAAGTTTCTATGACATTGGGAAGTGAGAGAATTACATTCCGTACATAAAATGTGGACGCTAATTCTTTTGCGATTAGAATTGAATAATCGAGTTGGGACCCATTAGCTTTTCCTATTTATGACATAATCAATGCTCGTGCCAAATTTCACATTTCTATGGCATCGGAAAGTGAGAAAAATACATTCCACACATAAAATTTGGATGCTAATTCTTTTGCGCATAGAATTGAATAATTGAGTTGGGACCCATTAGCTTTTCCTATTTATGACATAATCAATGCTCATGCCAAATTTCAAGTTTCTATGACATTGGGAAGTGAGAGAATTAGATTCCGTACATAAAATGTGGACGCTAATTCTTTTGCGATTAGAATTGAATAATCGAGTTGGGACCCATTAGCTTTTCCTATTTATGACATAATCAATGCTCGTGCCAAATTTCACATTTGTATGGCATCGGAAAGAGAGAAAAATACATTCCACACATAAAATTTGGACGCTAATTCTTTTGCGCATAGAATTGAATAATCGAGTTGGGACCCATTAGCTTTTCCTATTTATGACATAATCAATGCTCATGCCAAATATCACGTTTCTATGACACCGGAAAGTGAGAAAATTACATTCCATATGTAAGATTTGGACGCTAATTCTTTTGCGCATAGAATTAAGTAATCGAGTTGGGACCCATTAGCTTTTCCTATATATTACATAATCAATGCTCCTGCCAAATTTCACGTTTCTATGACATCGGAAAGTGAGAGAATTAGATTTTGTACATAAAATGTGGACGCTAATTCTTTTGCGATTAGAATTGAATAATCCTGTTGAGAACCATTAGCTTTTCCTATTAATGACATAATCAATGCTCGTGCCAAATTTCATGCTTCTATGACACCGAGAAGTGAGGGAATTAGATTCTGTACGTAAAATTTGGACACTAATTCTTTTGCGCATAGAATTGAATAATCGAGTTGCGACCCATTAGCTTTTCCTATTTATGACATGATCAATGCTCGTGCCAAATTTCACATTTCTATGGCATCGGAAAGTGAGAAAATTACATTCCGCACGTAAAATTTGGACGCTAATTCTTTTGCGCATAGAATTAAGTAATCGAGTTGGGAACCATTAACTTTTCCTATTTATGACATAATCAATGCTCATGCCAAATTTCACGTTTCTATGACATCGGAAAGTGAGAAAATTACATTCCGTATGTAAAATGTGGACGCTAATTCTTTTGCGATTAGAATTGAATAATCGAGTTGGGACCCATTAGCTTTTCCTATTTATGACATAATCAATGCTCATGCCAAATTTCACGTTTCTATGACACCGGAAAGTGAGAAAATTACATTCCGTATGTAAAATGTGGACGCTAATTCTTTTGCGATTAGAATTGTATAATCGAGTTGAGACCTATTAGCTTTTCCTATTTATGACATAATCATTGCTCGTGCCAAATTTCACGTTTCTATGACACCGGAAAGCTAGAAAATTACATTCCGTACATAAAATTTGGAAGCTAATTCTTTTGCGCATAGAACTGAATAATCGAGTTGGGACCCATTAGCTTTTCCTATGTATAACATAATCAATGCTCGTGCCAAATTTCAAGTTTCTATGGCACCGGAAAGTGAGAAAAATACATTCCGCACATAAAATTTGGACGCTAATTCTTTTGCGCATAGAATTGAATAATCGAGTTGGGACCCATTAGCTTTTCCTATTTATGACATAATCAATGCTCGTGCCAAATTTCACGTTTCTATGGCACCGGAAAGTGAGAAAAATACATTCCGCACATAAAATTTGGACGCTAATTCTTTTGCGCATAGAATTGAATAATCGAGTTGGGACCCATTAGCTTTTCCTATTTATGACATAATCAATGCTCGTGCCAAATTTCACGTTTCTATGGCACCGGAAAGTGAGAAAAATACATTCCGTACGTGAAATTTGGACGCTAATTCTTTTGCACATAGAATTGAATAATCGAGTTGGGACCTATTAGCTTTTCCTTTTTATGACATAATCAATGCCCATGCCAAATTTCAAGTTTCTATGACATTGGGAAGTGAGAGAATTAGATTCCGTACATAAAATGTGGACGCTAATTCTTTTGCGATTAGAATTGAATAATCGAGTTGGGACCCATTAGCTTTTCCTATTTATGACATAATCAATGCTCGTGCCAAATTTCACATTTCTATGGCATCGGAAAGTGAGAAAAATACATTCCACACATAAAATTTGGATGCTAATTCTTTTGCGCATAGAATTGAATAATCGAGTAGGGACCCATTAGCTTTTCCTATTTATGACATAATCAATGCTCATGCCAAATTTCAAGTTTCTATGACATTGGGAAGTGAGAGAATTAGATTCCGTACATAAAATGTGGACGCTAATTCTTTTGCGATTAGAATTGAATAATCGAGTTGGGACCCATTAGCTTTTCCTATTTATGACATAATCAATGCTCGTGCCAAATTTCACATTTGTATGGCATCGGAAAGAGAGAAAAATACATTCCACACATAAAATTTGGACGCTAATTCTTTTGCGCATAGAATTGAATAATCGAGTTGGGACCCATTAGCTTTTCCTATTTATGACATAATCAATGCTCATGCCAAATATCACGTTTCTATGACACCGGAAAGTGAGAAAATTACATTCCGTATGTAAGATTTGGACGCTAATTCTTTTGCGCATAGAATTAAGTAATCGAGTTGGGACCCATTAGCTTTTCCTATATATTACATAATCAATGCTCCTGCCAAATTTCACGTTTCTATGACATCGGAAAGTGAGAGAATTAGATTTTGTACATAAAATGTGGACGCTAATTCTTTTGTGATTAGAATTGAATAATCCTGTTGAGAACCATTAGCTTTTCCTATTAATGACATAATCAATGCTCGTGCCAAATTTCATGCTTCTATGACACCGAGAAGTGAGGGAATTAGATTCTGTACGTAAAATTTGGACACTAATTCTTTTGCGCATAGAATTGAATAATCGAGTTGCGACCCATTAGCTTTTCCTATTTATGACATGATCAATGCTCGTGCCAAATTTCAAGTTTCTATGACATCGGAAAGTGAGAGAATTAGATTTCGTACATAAAATGTGGACGCTAATTCTTTTGCGATTAGAATTGAATAATCCTGTTGAGAACCATTAGCTTTTCCTATTTATGACATAATCAATGCTCGTGCCAAATTTCAAGTTTCTATGACATTGGGAAGTGAGAGAATTAGATTCCGTACATAAAATGTGGACGCTAATTCTTTTGCGATTAGAATTGAATAATCGAGTTGGGACCCATTAGCTTTTCCTATTTATGACATAATCAATGCTCGTGCCAAATTTCACATTTCTATGGCATCGGAAAGTGAGAAAAATACATTCCACACATAAAATTTGGATGCTAATTCTTTTGCGCATAGAATTGAATAATCGAGTTGGGACCCATTAGCTTTTCCTATTTATGACATAATCAATGCTCATGCCAAATTTCACGTTTCTATGACACCGGAAACTGAGAAAATTACATTCCGTATGTAAAATTTGGACGCTAATTCTTTTGCGCATAGAATTGAATAATCGAGTTGGGACCCATTAGCTTTTCCTATTTATGACATAATCAATGCTCGTGCCAAATTTCACATTTCTATGGCATCGGAAAGTGAGAAAAATACATTCCACACATAAAATTTGGACGCTAATTATTTTGCGCATAGAATTGAATAATCGAGTTGGGACCCATTAGCTTTTCCTAATTATGACATAATCAGTGCTCGTGCCAAATTTCATGTTTCTATGACACCGGAAAGTGAGAAAATTACATTCCGTACGTAAAATTTGGACGCTAATTCTTTTGCGCATAGAATTGAAGAATCGAGTTGGGACCCATTAGCTTTTCCTATATATGACATAATCAATGCTCGTGCCAAATTTCACGTTTCTATGACATCGGAAAGTGAGAGAATTAGATTTCGTACATAAAATGTGGACGCTAATTCTTTTGCGATTAGAATTGAATAATCCTGTTGAGAACCATTAGCTTTTCCTATTTATGACATAATCAATGCTCGTGCCAAATTTCAAGTTTCTATGACATCGGAAAGTGAGAGAATTAGATTTCGTACATAAAATGTGGACGCTAATTCTTTTGCGATTAGAATTGAATAATCCTGTTGAGAACCATTAGCTTTTCCTATTTATGACATAATCAATGCTTGTGCCAAATTTCAAGTTTCTATGACATTGGGAAGTGAGAGAATTAGATTCCGTACATAAAATGTGGACGCTAATTCTTTTGCGATTAGAATTGAATAATCGAGTTGGGACCCATTAGCTTTTCCTATTTATGACATAATCAATGCCCATGCCAAATTTCAAGTTTCTATGACATTGGGAAGTGAGAAAATTACATTCCGTACATAAAATTTGGAAGCTAATTCTTTTGCGCATAGAACTGAATAATCGAGTTGGGACCCATTAGCTTTTCCTATGTATAACATAATCAATGCTCGTGCCAAATTTCAAGTTTCTATGGCACCGGAAAGTGAGAAAAATACATTCCGCACATAAAATTTGGACGCTAATTCTTTTGCGCATAGAATTGAATAATCGAGTTGGGACCCATTAGCTTTTCCTAATTATGACATAATCAGTGCTCGTGCCAAATTTCATGTTTCTATGACACCGGAAAGTGAGAAAATTACATTCCGTACGTAAAATTTGGACGCTAATTCTTTTGCGCATAGAATTGAAGAATCGAGTTGGGACCCATTAGCTTTTCCTATATATGACATAATCAATGCTCGTGCCAAATTTCACGTTTCTATGACATCGGAAAGTGAGAGAATTAGAAATCGTACATAAAATGTGGACGCTAATTCTTTTGCGATTAGAATTGAATAATCCTGTTGAGAACCATTAGCTTTTCCTATTTATGACATAATCAATGCTCGTGCCAAATTTCATGCTTCTATGACACCGAGAAGTGAGGGAATTAGATTCCGTACGTAAAATTTGGACACTAATTCTTTTGCGCATAGAATTGAATAATCAAGTTGCGACCCATTAGCTTTTCCTATTTATGACATGATCAATGCTCGTGCCAAATTTCACATTTCTATGGCATCGGAAAGTGAGAAAATTACATTCCGCACGTAAAATTTGGACGCTAATTCTTTTGCGCATAGAATTAAGTAATCGAGTTGGGACCCATTAGCTTTTCCTATTTATGACATAATCAATGCTCATGCCAAATTTCACGTTTCTATGACACCGGAAAGTGAGAAAATTACATTCCGTATGTAAAATGTGGACGCTAATTCTTTTGCGATTAGAATTGTATAATCGAGTTGAGACCTATTAGCTTTTCCTATTTATGACATAATCATTGCTCGTGCCAAATTTCACATTTCTATGACACCAGAAAGCTAGAAAATTACATTCCGTACATAAAATTTGGAAGCTAATTCTTTTAGCGCATAGAACTGAATAATCGAGTTGGGACCCATTAGCTTTTCCTATGTATAACATAATCAATGCTCGTGCCAAATTTCAAGTTTCTATGGCACCGGAAAGTGAGAAAAACACATTCATCACATAAAATTTGGACGCTAATTCTTTTGCGCATAGAATTGAATAATCGAGTTGGGACCCATTAGCTTTTCCTATTTATGACATAATCAATGCTCGCGCCAAATTTCACGTTTCTATGGCACCGGAAAGTGAGAAAAATACATTCCGTACGTGAAATTTGGACACTAATTCTTTTGCACATAGAATTAAATAATCGAGTTGGGACCCATTAACTTTTCCTATTTATGACATAATCAATGCTCGTGCCAAATTTCACGTTTCTATGACATCGAAAAGTGAGAAAATTACATTCCATATGTAAAATTTGGACGCTAATTCTTTTGCACTTAGAATTGAATAATCGAGTTGGGACCTATTAGCTTTTCCTTTTTATGACATAATCAATGCCCATGCCAAATTTCAAGTTTCTATGACATTGGGAAGTGAGAGAATTAGATTTCGTACATAAAATGTGTACGCTAATTCTTTTGCGATTAGAATTGAATAATCCTGTTGAGAACCATTAGCTTTTCCTATTTATGACATAATCAATGCTCGTGCCAAATTTCATGCTTCTATGACACCGAGAAGTGAGGAATTAGATTCCGTACGTAAAATTTGCACACTAATTCTTTTGCGCATAGAATTGAATAATCGAGTTGCGACCCATTAGCTTTTCCTATTTATGACATGATCAATGCTCGTGCCAAATTTCACATTTCTATGGCATCGGAAAGTGAGAAAATTACATTCCGCACGTAAAATTTGGACGCTAATTCTTTTGTGCATAGAATTAAGTAATCGAGTTGGGACCCATTAACTTTTCCTATTTATGACATAATCAATGCTCCTGCCAAATTTCACGTTTCTATGACACCGGAAAGTGAGAAAATTACATTCTGTACGTAAAATTTCGACACTAATTCTTTTGTGCATAGAATTGAATAATCGAGTTGGGACCTATTAGCTTTTCCTATTTATGACATAATCATTGCTCGTGCCAAATTTCACGTTTCTATGACACCGGAAAGCTAGAAAATTACATTCCGTACATAAAATTTGGAAGCTAATTCTTTTGCGCATAGAACTGAATAATCGAGTTGGGTCCCATTAGCTTTTCCTATGTATAACATAATCAGTGCTCGTGCCAAATTTCAAGTTTCTATGGCACCGGAAAGTGAGAAAAATACATTCCGCACATAAAATTTGGATGCTAATTCTTTTGCGCATAGAATTGAATAATCGAGTTGGGACCCATTAGCTTTTCCTATTTATGACATAATCAATGCTCGTGCCAAATTTCACATTTCTATGGCATCGGAAAGTGAGAAAAATACATTCCACACACAAAATTTGGATGCTAATTCTTTTGCGCATAGAATTGAATAATCGAGTTGGGACCCATTAGCTTTTCCTATTTATGACATAATCAATGCTCATGCCAAATTTCACGTTTCTATGACACCGGAAACTGAGAAAATTACATTCCGTATGTAAAATTTGGACGCTAATTCTTTTGCGCATAGAATTGAATAATCGAGTTGGGACCCATTAGCTTTTTCTATGTATAACATAATCAATGCTCGTGCCAAATTTCACGTTTCTATGACACCAGAAAGCTAGAAAATTACATTCCGTACATAAAATTTGGAAGCTAATTCTTTTAGCGCATAGAACTGAATAATCGAGTTGGGACCCATTAGCTTTTCCTATGTATAACATAATCAATGCTCGTGCCAAATTTCAAGTTTCTATGGCACCGGAAAGTGAGAAAAATACATTCCGCACATAAAATTTGGACGCTAATTCTTTTGCGCATAGAATTGAATAATCGAGTTGGGACCCATTAGCTTTTCCTATTTATGACATAATCAATGCTCGCGCCAAATTTCACGTTTCTATGGCACCGGAAAGTGAGAAAAATACATTCCGTACGTGAAATTTGGACACTAATTCTTTTGCACATAGAATTAAATAATCGAGTTGGGACCCATTAACTTTTCCTATTTATGACATAATCAATGCTCGTGCCAAATTTCACGTTTCTATGACATCGAAAAGTGAGAAAATTACATTCCATATGTAAAATTTGGACGCTAATTCTTTTGCACTTAGAATTGAATAATCGAGTTGGGACCTATTAGCTTTTCCTTTTTATGACATAATCAGTGCCCATGCCAAATTTCAAGTTTCTATGACATTGGGAAGTGAGAGAATTAGATTCCGTACATAAAATGTGGACGCTAATTATTTTGCGCATAGAATTGAATAATCGAGTTGTGGACCCATTAGCTTTTCCTAATTATGACATAATCAGTGCTCGTGCCAAATTTCACATTTCTATGGCATCGGAAAGTGAGAAAATTACATTCCGCACGTAAAATGTGGACGCTAATTCTTTTGCGCATAGAATTAAGTAATCGAGTTGGGACCCATTAGCTTTTCCTATTTATGACATAATCAATGCTCATGCCAAATTTCACGTTTCTATGACACCGGAAAGTGAGAAAATTACATTCCGTATGTAAAATGTGGACGCTAATTCTTTTGCGATTAGAATTGTATAATCGAGTTGAGACCTATTAGCTTTTCCTATTTATGACATAATCATTGCTCGTGCAAAATTTCACGTTTCTATGACACCAGAAAGCTAGAAAATTACATTCCGTACATAAAATTTGGAAGCTAATTCTTTTAGCGCATAGAACTGAATAATCGAGTTGGGACCCATTAGCTTTTCCTATGTATAACATAATCAATGCTCGTGCCAAATTTCAAGTTTCTATGACATCGAAAAGTGAGAAAATTACATTCCATATGTAAAATTTGGACGCTAATTCTTTTGCACTTAGAATTGAATAATCGAGTTGGGACCTATTAGCTTTTCCTTTTTATGACATAATCAATGCCCATGCCAAATTTCAAGTTTCTATGACATTGGGAAGTGAGAGAATTAGATTCCGTACATAAAATGTGGACGCTAATTATTTTGCGCATAGAATTGAATAATCGAGTTGGGACCCATTAGCTTTTCCTAATTATGACATAATCAGTGCTCGTGCCAAATTTCATGTTTCTATGGCACCGGAAAGTGAGAAAATTACATTCCGTACGTAAAATTTGGACGCTAATTCTTTTGCGCATAGAATTGAAGAATCGAGTTGGGACCCATTAGCTTTTCCTATATATGACATAATCAATGCTCGTGCCAAATTTCACGTTTCTATGACATCGGAAAGTGAGAGAATTAGATTTCGTACATAAAATGTGTACGCTAATTCTTTTGCGATTAGAATTGAATAATCCTGTAGAGAACCATTAGCTTTTCCTATTTATGACATAATCAATGCTCGTGCCAAATTTCATGCTTCTATGACACCGAGAAGTGAGGAATTAGATTCCGTACGTAAAATTTGCACACTAATTCTTTTGCGCATAGAATTGAATAATCGAGTTGCGACCCATTAGCTTTTCCTATTTATGACATGATCAATGCTCGTGCCAAATTTCACATTTCTATGGCATCGGAAAGTGAGAAAATTACATTCCGCACGTAAAATTTGGACACTAATTCTTTTGCGCATAGAATTAAGTAATCGAGTTGGGACCCATTAACTTTTCCTATTTATGACATAATCAATGCTCCTGCCAAATTTCACGTTTCTATGACACCGGAAAGTGAGAAAATTACATTCTGTACGTAAAATTTCAACACTAATTCTTTTGTGCATAGAATTGAATAATCGAGTTGGGACTAGAGATGAGCGAACGCGTTCGTCCGAGCTTGATATTCGTGCGAATATTAGGGTGTTCGGGATGTTCGTTATTCGTAACGAACACCATGCGGTGTTCTGGTTACTTTCACTTCCTTCCCTGAGACGTTAGCGCGCTTTTCTGGCCAATTGAAAGACAGGGAAGGCATTACAACTTCCCCCTGCAACGTTTAAGCCCTATACCACCCCCCTGCTGTGAGTGGCTGGCGAGATCAGGTGTTCGCCTAATATAAAAGTCGGCCCCTCCCGCGGCTCGCCTCAGATGCGGTGTGAGTTAGATGAGGGACAGTGCTGTTTATACCGGAGCTGCTGTAGGGAAAGAATTGGTAGTTAGTGTAGGCTTCAAGACCCCCCAAAGGTCCTTATTAGGGCCACTGATAGCTGTGTGTTGGCTGCTGTTAGCAGTGGCATTTTTTTTTTCTCAAAATCGGCTCTGCAGAGCGTTGCACCTGGCATTAGGGACAGAAGTGCTGCATAGGCAGGGAGAGTGTTAGGAGTGAGTGTAGCCTTCAAGAACCTCAACGGTCCTTTCTAGGGCCATATTTATCCGTGTGCAGTACTGTTCAGGCTGCTGTTAGCTGTGCTGCATTTTTTTTGGGCTTCTCAAAATCGCCTCTGCAGAGCATTCCACCCTCCATTGATACTGCAGGGAAAGAATTGTATAGGCAGGGCCACAACACAGTTATTATTCATAGAATATACGCAGTGCTGCCTTTTGGTGGAAAAACAAGTGGAAACAAATCTATTTGTCCAGCCTCTGTCCGTCCTTACGGGCGGTGGACACGTGTGAGCTGCGTGAAAAACATTGCTAAATCATACGCACCCAGCTACGCTTTACTGCTGGCTTCGCCATTTGCTTTCCTTAATTGGGAAAAAAAATACCTTCTCTGCCAGAGTTATAATAACTCTGCTACCCTCACGTTCTGTGACACATAAGCAGGGACACAGCACAGTTATTAAACTTCTCATGTTCATTGAATATACGCAGTGCTGCCTTTTGGTGGAAAAAAACTGAAAACAAATCTATTTGTCCAGCCTCTGTCCGTCCTAACGCCTGTGGACACGTGTGAGCTGCGTGAACAACATTGCTAAATCATACGCACCCAGCTACGCTTTACTGCTGGCTTCGCCATTTGCTTTCCTTAATTGGGAAAAAAAATACCTGCTCTGCCAGAGTTATAATAACTCTGCTACCCTCACGTTCTGTGACACATAAGCAGGGACACAGCACAGTTATTAAACTTCTCATGTTCATTGAATATACGCAGTGCTGCCTTTTGGTGGGAAAAAACTGAAAACAAATCTATTTGTCCAGCCTCTGTCCGTCCTAACGCCTGTGGACACGTGTGAGCTGCGTGAACAACATTGCTAAATCAGACGCACCCAGCTACGCTTTACTGCTGGCTTCGCCATTTGCTTTCCTTAATTGGGAAAAAAAATACCTGCTCTGCCAGAGTTATAATAACTCTGCTACCCTCACGTTCTGTGACACATAAGCAGGGACACAGCACAGTTATTAAACTTCTCATGTTCATTGAATATACGCAGTGCTGCCTTTTGGTGGGAAAAAACTGAAAACAAATCTATTTGTCCAGCCTCTGTCCGTCCTAACGCCTGTGGACACGTGTGAGCTGCGTGAACAACATTGCTAAATCAGACGCACCCAGCTACGCTTTACTGCTGGCTTCGCCATTTGCTTTCCTTAATTGGGAAAAAAAATACCTGCTCTGCCAGAGTTATAATAACTCTGCTACCCTCACGTTCTGTGACACATAAGCAGGGACACAGCACAGTTATTAAACTTCTCATGTTCATTGAATATACGCAGTGCTGCCTTTTGGTGGGAAAAAACTGAAAACAAATCTATTTGTCCAGCCTCTGTCCGTCCTAACGCCTGTGGACACGTGTGAGCTGCGTGAACAACATTGCTAAATCAGACGCACCCAGCTACGCTTTACTGCTGGCTTCGCCATTTGCTTTCCTTAATTGGGAAAAAAAATACCTGCTCTGCCAGAGTTATAATAACTCTGCTACCCTCACGTTCTGTGACACATTAGCAGGGACACAGCACAGTTATTAAACTTAGATTATTCATTCACTAGAGGCAGTGGGGCCTTTCGTTTTCCAAAAAGGGAAAAAATTATATTTGGCCTGCAGTCTTGCGCCAATTTATTTCCTGCCTGTGAAATCAAATCACTGGTAATACAGCATGCTGAGGGGTAGGGGTAGGCCTTGAGGACGTGGACGCGGCCGAGGACGCGGAGGGCCAAGTCAGGGTGTGGGCACAGGCCGAGCTCCTGATCCCGGTGTGTCGCAGCCGACTGCTGCGCGATTAGGAGAGAGGCACGTTTCTGGCATCCCCACATTCATCGCCCAATTAATGGGTCCACGCGGGAGACGGTTATTAGAAAATGAGCAGTGTGAGCAGGTCCTGTCCTGGATGGCAGAAAGTGCTTCGAGCAACCTATCGTCAACACGCAGTTCTGCGCCGTCCACTGCTGCAAATCCGAATCCTCTGTCTGCTGCTCCTCCTTCCTCCCAGCCTCCTCACTCCACTACAATGACACCTGCTCAGGAGCGGGAACACTCCCAGGAACTGTTCTCGGGCCCCTGCTCAGATTGGGCAGCAGCGGTTCCTCTCCCACCAGAGGAGTTTATAGTCACTGATGCCCAACCATTCGAAAGTTCCCGGGGTCCGGGGGATGAGGCTGGGGACTTCCGCCAACTGTCTCAACAACTTTCTGTGGGTGAGGAGGACGATGACGATCAGACACAGTTGTCTTGCAGTGAGGTAGTAGTAAGGGCAGTAAGTCCGAGGGAGCAGCGCACAGAGGATTCGGAGGAAGAGCAGCAGGACGATGAGGTGACTGACCCCACCTGGTGTGCAACGCTTACTCAGGAGGACAGGTCTTCAGAGGGGGAGTCAAGGGCATCAGCAGGGCAGGTTGCAAGAGGCAGTGCGGTGGCCAGGGCCAGGGGTAGAGGCAGGGCCAGACCGAATAATCCACCAAGTGTTTCCCAAAGCGCCCCCTCGCGCCATGCCACCCTGCAGAGGCCGAGGTGCTCTAAGGTCTGGCAGTTTTTCACAGAGACGCCTGACGACCGACGAACAGTGGTGTGCAACCTTTGTTGCGCAAAGCTCAGCCGGGGAGCCAACACCAACAGCCTCACCACCACCACCATGCGCAGGCATATGATGGCCAAGCACCCCACAAGGTGGGACGAAGGCCGTTCACCGCCTCCGGTTTGCACCCCTGCCTCTCCCCCTGTGCCCCAACCTGCCACTGAGATGCAACCCCCCTCTCAGGACACAGGCACGACCGTCTCATGGCCTGCACCCACACCCTCACCTCCGCTGTCCTCGGCCCCATCCACCAATGTCTCGCACCGCACAGTCCAGCCGTCGCTAGCGCAACTGTTGGAGCGCAAGCGCAAGTACGCCGCCACGCACCCGCACGCTCAAACGTTAACCGTCCGCATCGCAAAATTCATCAGCCTTGAGATGCTGCCGTATAGGGTTGTGGAAACGGAGTCCTTCAAAAGTATCATGGAGGCGGCGGCCCCGCGCTACTCAGTTCCCAGTCGCCACTACTTTTCCCGATGTGCCGTCCCAGCCCTGCACGACCACGTCTCCCGCAACATTGTACGCGCCCTCACCAACGTGGTTACTGGCAAGGTCCACTTAACAACGGACACGTGGACAAGCACAGGCGGGCAGGGCCACTATATCTCCCTGACGGCACATTGGGTGAATTTAGTGGAGGCTGGGACAGAGTCAAAGCCTGGGACCGCTCACGTCCTACCCACCCCCAGAATTGCGGGCCCCAGCTCGGTGGTGGTATCTGCGGCGGTGTATGCTTCCTCCACTAAACCACCCTCCTCCTCCTCCTACGCAACCTCTGTATCGCAATCAAGATGTGTCAGCAGCAGCACGTCGCCAGCAGTCGGTGACGCGCGGCGTGGCAGCACAGTGGTGGGCAAACGTCAGCAGGCCGTGCTGAAACTACTCAGCTTAGGAGATAAGAGGCACATGGCCCACGAACTGCTGCAGGGTCTGACAGAGCAGACCGACCGCTGGCTTGCGCCGCTGAGCCTCCAACCGGGCATGGTCGTGTGTGACAACGGCCGTAACCTGGTGGCGGCTCTGCAGCTCGGCAGCCTCACGCACGTGCCATGCCTGGCCCACGTCTTTAATTTGGTGGTTCAGCGCTTTCTGAAAAGCTATCCACGCTTGTCAGACCTGCTCGTAAAGGCGCGCCGGCTCTGCGCACATTTCCGCAAGTCCCACACGGACGCTGCCACCCTGCGCACCCTGCAACATCACTTTAAGCTGCCAGTGCACCGACTGCTGTGCGACGTGCCCACACGGTGGAACTCTACGCTCCACATGTTGGCCAGGCTCTATGAACAACGGAGAGCTATAGTCGAATACCAACTCCAACATGGGCGGCGCAGTGGGAGTCAGCCTCCTCAATTCCTTTCAGAAGAGTGGGCCTGGTTGGCAGACATCTGCCATGTCCTTGGTAATTTTGAGGAGTCTACCCAGGTGGTGAGCGGCGATGCTACAATCATTAGCGTCACCATTCCTCTGCTATGCATCTTGAGAAATTCCCTGCAAACCATAAAGGCAGCTGCTTTGCGCTCGGAAACGGGGGCGGGGGAAGACAGTATGCCGCTGGATAGTCAGGGCACCCTCCTGTCTATTTCTCAGCGCGTACAGGAGGAGGAGGAGGAGCATGAGGAGGATGAGGAGGAGGGGGAAGAGACAGCTTGGGCCGCTGCTGACGGTACACCTGCTGATTGCCTGTCATCCTTTCAGCGTGTATGGCCTGAGGAGGAGGAGGAGGAGGAGGAGGAGGATCCTGAAAGTGATCTTCCTAGTGAGGACAGCCATGTGTTGCGTACAGGTACCCTGGCACACATGGCTGACTTCATGTTAGGATGCCTTTCTCGTGACCCTCGCGTTGCACGCATTCTGGCCACGACGGATTACTGGGTGTACACACTGCTCGATCCACGGTATAAGGAGAACCTGCCCACTCTGATTCCCGAAGAGGAAAGGGGTTCGAGAGTGTTGCTATACCACAGGACCCTTGCGGACAAGCTGATGGTAAAATTCCCAGCCGACAGCGCTAGTGGCAGAAGGCGCAGTACCGAGGGCAAGGTAGCAGGGGATGTGCGTAGATCGAGCAGCATGTACATCCCAGGCAGTGCAACAGTCTTTAAGGGCCTGGCCAGCTTTATGGCTCCCCACCAAGACTGTGTCACCGCTCCCCAGTCACGGCTGAGTCGGCGGGAGCACTGTAAAAGGATGGTGAGGGAGTACGTAGCGGATCGCACGACCATCCTTGGTGACGCCTCTGCCCCCTACAACTACTGGGTGTCGAAGCTGGACACGTGGCCTGAACTAGCCCTGTATGCCCTGGAGGTGCTTGCTTGTCCTGCGGCTAGCGTCTTGTCGGAAAGGGTGTTTAGTGCGGCTGGGGGAATCATCACAGATAAGCATAGCCGCTTGTCAACCGACAGTGTCGACAGGCTAACACTCATCAAGATGAACAAAGGCTGGATTTCCCCAGACTTCTGTTCTCCACCAGCGGACAGCAGCGATACGTAAGCAATACGTAGGCTGCACCCGCGGATGGAAGCTACGTTCTCTCTCACCATCCAAAACGGGGACATTTCTGCTTCATCAATCTGTGTCTAATATTCCTCCTCCTCCTCCTGCTCCTCCTCCTGAAACCTCACGTAATCACGCTGAAC
The DNA here is from genome assembly GCF_035609145.1 of Eleutherodactylus coqui. Lineage (NCBI taxonomy): Eukaryota > Metazoa > Chordata > Amphibia > Anura > Eleutherodactylidae > Eleutherodactylus > Eleutherodactylus coqui. The sequence goes on from NC_089843.1 coordinate 31,313,080, forward strand.
GGGCAATTTTTCTTAGGGCCACAAGGCTCAGTCAAATAATTTTTCAGAACAATTTTTATAAGTTTCAATGCGCTTAAAAGCATTGGAACTTTAACTTGAACCAATTTTTCGTTACACTGGGCTGCCTCCAGGCCTAGTTACCACTTAAGCCACATTAACCAAAGCGATTAATGGGTTTCACCTGCCCTCTTGGCTGGCCATGGCCAATTTTTTGGATGTACATTAGTACTGTTGATACAGCAATTTTTGTGGGCCCTCGCCTACAGTGTAATCAAATTAATTTTTAGCCCACCTGCATTACAGCTGACGTTACCTCAGCTGTGTTGGGCAATGCAATGGGATATTTTTATGTACCGCCGGTGGGTTCCAGGGAGCCACCAATGCTGTAGGTGCACACGGAGTTTTTAATACATCTGTACACTTCTAAAGAACCCCAGTCTGACTGGGGCATGCAGTGTGGGCCGAAGCCCACCTGTATTACGCACGACATTACTACCTCAGCTGTGTTGGGCAATGCAATGGGATATTTTTATGTACCGCCGGTGGGTTCCAGGGAGCCACCCATGCTGTAGGTGCACACGGAGTTTTTAATACATCTGTACACTTCTAAAGAACCCCAGTCTGACTGGGGCATGCAGTGTGGGCCGAAGCCCACCTGTATTACGCACGACATTACTACCTCAGCTGTGTTGGGCAATGCAATGGGATATTTTTATGTACCGCCGGTGGGTTCCAGGGAGCCACCCATGCTGTAGGTGCACACGGAGTTTTTAATACATCTGTACACTTCTAAAGAACCCCAGTCTGACTGGGGCATGCAGTGTGGGCCGAAGCCCACCTGTATTACGCACGACATTACTACCTCAGCTGTGTTGGGCAATGCAATGGGATATTTCTGTGTACCGCCGCTGGCTTCCTGGCACCCACCCAGGCAGTGGGTCCACAGGGAATTATAAATGCATCTGTTTCCACTTATAAAGAAACCCAGTCTGACTGGGGCATGCAGTGTGGGCCGAAACCCACCTGCATTAACCCTTTCCAGTCCACTGTGTGACCTGTGAAGACATTAGGGTTTAAGGCTGTACAGCTCCGTTGTTGGTAGACGTCCGTCGGGGTTCTCTTACTGTATATTGCCAGCCTCTCTGCTGTCGGAGCCTATCCTACGTGTCAGCTCATGCAGTACTGGCTTTAGCCAGCATATAGCGCCGTTGTATAACGGCAGAAAAAGAGTAAGCCCCCTAGGAAAACCATATACAAATTGGATTGGAAAGGGTTAAGCACAACATTACTACCTCAGCTGTGTTGGGCAATGCAATGGGATATTTCTATGTACCGCCGGTGGCTTCCTGGCACCCACCCATGCTGTAGGTGCACACGGAGTTTTTACTACATCTGTACACTTCTAAAGAACCCCAGTCTGACTGGGGCATGCAGTGTGGGCCGAAGCCCTCCTGCATTAAGCACGACATTACTACCTCAGCTGTGTTGGGCAATGCAATGGGATATTTCTGTGTACCGCCGGTGGGTTCCAGGGAGCCACCCATGCTGTGGGTCGACAGGGACTTCACAATAGGGAGTTGTACCTGCCTGTGTCTATGAATTAAAAAGCCCGGTCTGACTGGGGCATGCAGACACCTTGACAGAATGAATAGTGTGTGGCACATAGGTTCCCCATTGCTATGCCCACGTGTGCAGCTCCTGATGGCGGTGGCACAGGATTCTATTTCTCATTGCTTCTGTACAGCATTGTGGGCTATCGCTCCGCCACTTTTAAAGAGGGTCGCTGCCTAGCCGTGCCAACCTCTGCAGTGTGTGCCTGCGGTCCCTCGTCATGGCAGACGCAATTCTAAATAGACATGAGCGTGGTGTGGCATGAGGGCAGCTGAAGGCTGCCCAGGGACACTTTGGTGTGCGCTGTGGGGGGGAGGGGGGGCGGTTGGTCAGCATGTAACCCAGGAGAAGTGTCAGTGGAGTGTCATGCAGGCAGTGATTGTGCTTTGTTGGAGGTAGTGTGGTGCTTAGCAAAGGTATGCCATGCTAATGAGGGCTTTTCAGAAGTAAAAGTTGTTGGGGGGGGGGGCCCACTCTTGCCGGTATTGTGGCTTAATAGTGGGACCTGTGAACTTGAGATGCAGCCCAACATGTAGCCCCTCGCCTGCCCTATCCGTCACTGTGTCATTCCCATCACTTTTCTGAATTGCCCAGATTTTCACACATGAAAACCTTAGCGAGCATCGGCAAAATACAAAAATGTTCTGGTCGCCCATTGACTTCAATGGGGTTCGTTGTTCGAAACGAACCCTCGAGCATCACGGGAAGTTCGTTACGAATAACGAACACCCGAACATTTTGGTGTTCGCTCATCTCTAGTTGGGACCCATTAGCTTTTCCTATTTATGACATAATCAATGATCATGCCAAATTTCACGTTTCTATGACACCGGAAAGCTAGAAAATTACATTCCGTACATAAAATTTGGAAGCTAATTCTTTTGCGCATAGAACTGAATAATCGAGTTGGGTCCCATTAGCTTTTCCTATGTATAACATAATCAGTGCTCGTGCCAAATTTCAAGTTTCTATGGCACCGGAAAGTGAGAAAAATACATTCCGCACATAAAATTTGGATGCTAATTCTTTTGCGCATAGAATTGAATAATCGAGTTGGGACCCATTAGCTTTTCCTATTTATGACATAATCAATGCTCGTGCCAAATTTCACATTTCTATGGCATCGGAAAGTGAGAAAAATACATTCCACACACAAAATTTGGATGCTAATTCTTTTGCGCATAGAATTGAATAATCGAGTTGGGACCCATTAGCTTTTCCTATTTATGACATAATCAATGCTCATGCCAAATTTCACGTTTCTATGACACCGGAAACTGAGAAAATTACATTCCGTATGTAAAATTTGGACGCTAATTCTTTTGCGCATAGAATTGAATAATCGAGTTGGGACCCATTAGCTTTTCCTATGTATAACATAATCAATGCTCGTGCCAAATTTCACGTTTCTATGACACCAGAAAGCTAGAAAATTACATTCCGTACATAAAATTTGGAAGCTAATTCTTTTAGCGCATAGAACTGAATAATCGAGTTGGGACCCATTAGCTTTTCCTATGTATAACATAATCAATGCTCGTGCCAAATTTCAAGTTTCTATGGCACCGGAAAGTGAGAAAAATACATTTCGCACATAAAATTTGGACGCTAATTCTTTTGCGCATAGAATTGAATAATCGAGTTGGGACCCATTAGCTTTTCCTATTTATGACATAATCAATGCTCGCGCCAAATTTCACGTTTCTATGGCACCGGAAAGTGAGAAAAATACATTCCGTACGTGAAATTTGGACACTAATTCTTTTGCACATAGAATTAAATAATCGAGTTGGGACCCATTAACTTTTCCTATTTATGACATAATCAATGCTCGTGCCAAATTTCACGTTTCTATGACATCGAAAAGTGAGAAAATTACATTCCATATGTAAAATTTGGACGCTAATTCTTTTGCACTTAGAATTGAATAATCGAGTTGGGACCTATTAGCTTTTCCTTTTTATGACATAATCAATGCCCATGCCAAATTTCAAGTTTCTATGACATTGGGAAGTGAGAGAATTAGATTCCGTACATAAAATGAGGACGCTAATTATTTTGCGCATAGAATTGAATAATCGAGTTGTGGACCCATTAGCTTTTCCTAATTATGACATAATCAGTGCTCGTGCCAAATTTCATGTTTCTATGACACCGGAAAGTGAGAAAATTACATTCCGTACGTAAAATTTGGACGCTAATTCTTTTGCGCATAGAATTGAAGAATCGAGTTGGGACCCATTAGCTTTTCCTATATATGACATAATCAATGCTCGTGCCAAATTTCACGTTTCTATGACATCGGAAAGTGAGAGAATTAGATTTCGTACATAAAATGTGGACGCTAATTCTTTTGCGATTAGAATTGAATAATCCTGTTGAGAACCATTAGCTTTTCCTATTTATGACATAATCAATGCTCGTGCCAAATTTCATGCTTCTATGACACCGAGAAGTGAGGGAATTAGATTCCGTACGTAAAATTTGGACACTAATTCTTTTGCGCATAGAATTGAATAATCGAGTTGCGACCCATTAGCTTTTCCTATTTATGACATGATCAATGCTCGTGCCAAATTTCACATTTCTATGGCATCGGAAAGTGAGAAAATTACATTCCGCACGTAAAATTTGGACGCTAATTCTTTTGCGCATAGAATTAAGTAATCGAGTTGGGACCCATTAGCTTTTCCTATTCATGACATAATCAATGCTCATGCCAAATTTCACGTTTCTATGACACCGGAAAGTGAGAAAATTACATTCCGTATGTAAAATGTGGACGCTAATTCTTTTGCGTTTAGAATTGTATAATCGAGTTGAGACCTATTAGCTTTTCCTATTTATGACATAATCATTGCTCGTGCCAAATTTCACGTTTCTATGACACCGGAAAGCTAGAAAATTACATTCCGTACGTAAAATTTGGAAGCTAATCCTTTTCGCATAGAACTGAATAATCGAGTTGGGACCCATTAGCTTTTCCTATGTATAACATAATCAATGCTCGTGCCAAATTTCAAGTTTCTATGGCACCGGAAAGTGAGAAAAATACATTCTGCACATAAAATTTGGACGCTAATTCTTTTGCGCATAGAATTGAATAATCGAGTTGGGACCCATTAGCTTTTCCTATTTATGACATAATCAATGCTCGTGCCAAATTTCATGTTTCTATGACACCGGAAAGTGAGAAAAATACATTCCGTACGTGAAATTTGGACGCTAATTCTTTTGCACATAGAATTAAATAATCGAGTTGGGACCCATTAACTTTTCCTATTTATAACATAATCAATGCTCGTGCCAAATTTCAAGTTTCTATGGCACTGGAAAGTGAGAAAAATACATTCCGCACATAAAATTTGGACGCTAATTCTTTTGCGCATAGAATTGAATAATCGAGTTGGGACCCATTAGCTTTTCCTATTTATGACATAATCAATGCTCGTGCCAATTTCACGTTTCTATGGCACCGGAAAGTGAGAAAAATACATTCCGTACGTGAAATTTGGACGCTAATTCTTTTGCACTTAGAATTGAATAATCGAGTTGGGACCTATTAGCTTTTCCTTTTTATGACATAATCAATGCCCATGCCAAATTTCAAGTTTCTATGGCATTGGGAAGTGAGAGAATTAGATTCCGTACATAAAATGTGGACGCTAATTCTTTTGCGATTAGAATTGAATAATCGAGTTGGGACCCATTAGCTTTTCCTATTTATGACATAATCAATGCTCGTGCCAAATTTCACATTTCTATGGCATCGGAAAGTGAGAAAAATACATTCCACACATAAAATTTGGACGCTAATTATTTTGCGCATAGAATTGAATAATCGAGTTGGGACCCATTAGCTTTTCCTAATTTTGACATAATCAGTGCTCGTGCCAAATTTCATGTTTCTATGACACCGGAAAGTGAGAAAATTACATTCCGTACTAGAGATGAGCGAACGTACTCGTCCGAGCTTGATATTCGTGCGAATATTAGGGTGTTCGGGATGCTCGTTACTCTTAACGAGCACCACGCGGTGTTCCGGTAACTTTCAGTTTCCTCTCTGAGACGTTAGCGCGCTTTTCTGGCCAATTGAAAGACAGGGAAGGCATTACAACTTCCCCCTGTGACGTTCAAGCCCTATACCACCCCCCTGCTGTGAGTGGCTGGGGCGATCAGATGTCACCCGAGTATAAAAGTCGGCCCCTCCCGCGGCTCGCCACACATGCCTTGTGAGTTAGCTGAGGGAAAGTACTATCGTGCTGGTGCTGCTGTAGGGAGAGCGTTAGGAGTCAGTGTAGGCTTCAAGAACCCCAAAGGTCCTTCTTAGGGCCACATCTACCTGTGTGCAGGCTGCTGCTAGCAGTGTTTTTTGTTTTTTTTTCTCTCAAAATCGGCAGTGCAGAGCATTGCACCCGGTATTAGGGACAGAAGTGGTGCATAGGCAGGGAGAGTGTTAGGAGTGAGTGTAGCCTTCAAGAACCTCAACGGTCCTTTCTAGGGCCAAATTTAAGCGTGTGCAGTACTGTGCAGGCTGCTGTTAGCAGTGTTGCATATTTTTTTTTTTTTCTAAAAATCGTCTGTGCAGAGCATTGCACCCTCCATTGATACTACTGGGACAGAATTGTGTAGGCAGGGCCACAACACAGTTATTGTTCATTGAATATACGCAGTGGGTCCTTCCCTTTGCAAAAAAGGAAAAGAAATTATATTTGGCCAGCCTGTGTCAGTCCTAAGGTCTCCGTGTACGTGTGTGCTGCGTGGACAACGTACAAAAATCAGACGCAACCAGCTACGGTTTACTGCAGGCTTGCACCATTGTCTTTCCTGACTGGCAAATACCTGCTCTGCTAGAGTTAATAACTCTGCTACACTAAAGTTGTGTGACACTTTTTCAGGGCCACACTACAGTTCTAAAAGTTATTGTTCATTGAATATACGCAGTGGGTCCTTCCCTTTGCAAAAAAGGAAAAAAAATGGAATTTGGCCTGCCTGTGTCAGTCCTAAGGTCTCCGTGTACGTGTGTGCTGCGTGGACAACGTACAAAAATCAGACGCAACCAGCTACGGTTTACTGCAGGCTTGCGCCATTGTCTTTCCTGACTGGCAAATACCTGCTCTGCTAGAGTTAATAACTCTGCTACACTAAAGTTGTGTGTCACTTTTTCAGGGCCACACTACAGTTCTAAAAGTTATTGTTCATTGAATATATGCAGTGGGTCCTTCCCTTTGCAAAAAAGGAAAAGAAATTGTATTTGGCCTGCCTGTGTCAGTCCTAAGGTCTCCGTGTACGTGTGTGCTGCGTGGACAACGTACAAAAATCAGACGCAACCAGCTACGGTTTACTGCAGGCTTGCGCCATTGTCTTTCCTGACTGGCAAATACCTGCTCTGCTAGAGTTAATAACTCTGCTACACTAAAGTTGTGTGTCACTTTTTCAGGGCCACACTACAGTTCTAAAAGTTATTGTTCATTGAATATACGCAGTGGGTCCTTCCCTTTGCAAAAAAGCGAAAAGAAATTATATTTGGCCTGCCTGTGTCAGTCCTAAGGTCTCCGTGTACGTGTGTGCTGCGTGGACAACGTACAAAAATCAGACGCAACCAGCTACGGTTTACTGCAGGCTTGCGCCTTTGTCTTTCCTGACTGGCAAATACCTGCTCTGCTACAGTTAATAACTCTGCTACACTAAAGTTGTGTGTCACTTTTTCAGGGCCACACTACAGTTCTAAAAGTTATTGTTCATTGAATATACGCAGTGGGTCCTTCCCTTTGCAAAAAAGCGAAAACATTATATTTGGCCTGCAGGCTTGCGCCAATTTATTTCCTGCCTGGGAAATCAAATCACTGGTAATACAGCATGCTGAGGGGTAGGGGTAAGCCTAGAGGACGTGGACGTGGACGTGGCCGAGGACGCGTAGGCCCAAGTGAGGGTGTGGGCACAGGCCGAGCTCCTGATCCAGGTGTGTCGCAGCCGACTGCTGCGGGATTAGGAGAGAGGCACGTTTCTGGCGTCCCCACATTCATCGCACAATTAATGGGTCCACGCGGGAGACCTTTATTAGAAAATGAGCAGTGTGAGCAGGTCCTGTCCTGGATGGCAGAAAGTGCTTCGAGCAACCTATCGTCCAGCCACAGTTCTGCGCCGTCCACTGCTGCAAATCCGAATCCTCTGTCTGCTGCTCCTCCTTCCTCCCAGCCTCCTCACTCCACTACAATGACACCTGCTCAGGAGCGGGAACACTCCCAGGAACTGTTCTCGGGCCCCTGCTTAGATTGGGCAGCAGTGGTTCCTCTCCCACCAGAGGAGTTTATCGTCACTGATGCCCAACCATTCGAAAGTTCCCGGGGTCCGGGGGAAGAGGCTGGGGACTTCCGCCAACTGTCTCAAGAACTTTCTGTGGGTGAGGAGGACGATGACGATGAGACACAGTTGTCTTGCAGTGAGGTAGTAGTAAGGGCAGTAAATCCAAGGGAGCAGCGCACAGAGGATTCGGAGGAAGAGCAGCAGGACGATGAGGTGACTGACCCCACCTGGTGTGCAACGCCTACTCAGGACAGGTCTTCAGAGGGGGAGGCAAGGGCATCAGCAGGGCAGGTTGCAAGAGGCAGTGCGATGGCCAGGGGTAGAGGCAGGGCCAGACCGAATAATCCACCAAGTGTTTCCCAAAGCACACCCTCGCGCCATGCCACCCTGCAGAGGCCGAGGTGCTCTAAGGTCTGGCAGTTTTTCACAGAGACGCCTGACGACCGACGAACAGTGGTGTGCAACCATTGTCGCGCCAAGATCAGCCGGGGAGCCACCACCAACAGCCTCACCACCACCAGCATGCGCAGACATATGATGGCCAAGCACCCCACAAGGTGGGACGAAGGCCGTTCACCGCCTCCGGTTTGCACCGCTGCCTCTCCCCCTGTGCCCCAACCTGCCACTGAGATCCAACCTCCCTCTCAGGACACAGGCACAACCGTCTCATGGCCTGCACCCACACCCTCACCTCCGCTGTCCTCGGCCCCATCCAGCAATGTCTCGCACCGCACAGTCCAGCCGTCGCTAGCGCAAGTGTTGGAGCGCAAGCGCAAGTACGCCACCACGCACCCGCACGCTCAATCGTTAATCGGAAAGTGAGAAAATTACATTCCGTACGTAAAATTTCGACACTAATTCTTTTGTGCATAGAATTGAATAATCGAGTTGGAACCCATTAGCTTTTCCTATTTATGACATAATCAATGCTCATGCCAAATTTCACGTTTCTATGACACCGGAAAGTGAGAAAATTACATTCCGTATGTAAAATGTGGACGCTAATTCTTTTGCAATTAGAATTGAATAATCGAGTTGGGACCCATTAGCTTTTCCTATTTATGACATAATCAATGCTCATGCCAAATGTCACGTTTCTATGACACCGGAAAGTGAGAAAATTACATTCCGTATGTAAAATGTGGACGCTAATTCTTTTGCGATTAGAATTGTATAATCGAGTTGAGACCTATTAGCTTTTCCTATTTATGACATAATCATTGCTCGTGCCAAATTTCACGTTTCTATGACACCGGAAAGCTAGAAAATTACATTCCGTACATAAAATTTGGAAGCTAATTCTTTTGCGCATAGAACTGAATAATCGAGTTGGGACCCATTAGCTTTTCCTATGTATAACATAATCAATGCTTGTGCCAAATTTCAAGTTTCTTTGGCACCGGAAAGTGAGAAAAATACATTCCGCACAGAAAATTTGGACGCTAATTCTTTTGCGCATAGAATTGAATAATCGAGTTGGGACCCATTAGCTTTTCCTATTTATGACATAATCAATGCTCGTGCCAAATTTCACGTTTCTATGACATCGAAAAGTGAGAAAATTACATTCCATATGTAAAATTTGGACGCTAATTCTTTTGCACTTAGAATTGAATAATTGAGTTGGGACCTATTAGCTTTTCCTTTTTATGACATAATCAATGCCCATGCCAAATTTCAAGTTTCTATGACATTGGAAAGTGAGAGAATTAGATTCCGTGCATAAAATGTGGACGCTAATTCTTTTGCGATTAGAATTGAATAATCGAGTTGGGACCCATTAGCTTTTCTTATTTATGACATAATCAATGCTCGTGCCAAATTTCACATTTCTATGGCATCGGAAAGTGAGAAAAATACATTCCGCACATAAAATTTGGACGCTAATTCTTTTGCGCATAGAATTGAATAATCGAGTTGGAACCCATTAGCTTTTCCTATTTATGACATAATCAATGCTCCTGCCAAATTTCAAGTTTCTATGACACCGGAAAGTGAGAAAATTACATTCCGTACGTAAAATTTCGACACTAATTCTTTTGTGCATAGAATTGAATAATCGAGTTGGGACCCATTAGCTTTTCCTATTTATGACATAATCAATGCTCATGCCAAATTTCACGTTTCTATGACACCGGAAAGTGAGAAAATTACATTCCGTATGTAAAATGTGGACGCTAATTCTTTTGCGATTAGAATTGAACAATCGAGTTGGGACCCATTAGCTTTTCCTATTTATGGCATAATCAATGCTCATGCCAAATTTCACGTTTCTATGACACCGGAAAGTGAGAAAATTACATTCCGTATGTAAAATGTGGACGCTAATTCTTTTGCGATTAGAATTGTATAATCGAGTTGAGACCTATTAGCTTTTCCTATTTATGACATAATCATTGCTCGTGCCAAATTTCACGTTTCTATGACACCGGAAAGCTAGAAAATTACATTCCGTACATAAAATTTGGAAGCTAATTCTTTTGCGCATAGAACTGAATAATCGAGTTGGGACCCATTAGCTTTTCCTATGTATAACATAATCAATGCTTGTGCCAAATTTCAAGTTTCTTTGGCACCGGAAAGTGAGAAAAATACATTCCGCACAGAAAATTTGGACGCTAATTCTTTTGCGCATAGAATTGAATAATCGAGTTGGGACCCATTAGCTTTTCCTATTTATGACATAATCAATGCTCGTGCCAAATTTCACGTTTCTATGACATCGAAAAGTGAGAAAATTACATTCCATATGTAAAATTTGGACGCTAATTCTTTTGCACTTAGAATTGAATAATTGAGTTGGGACCTATTAGCTTTTCCTTTTTATGACATAATCAATGCCCATGCCAAATTTCAAGTTTCTATGACATTGGAAAGTGAGAGAATTAGATTCCGTGCATAAAATGTGGACGCTAATTCTTTTGCGATTAGAATTGAATAATCGAGTTGGGACCCATTAGCTTTTCTTATTTATGACATAATCAATGCTCGTGCCAAATTTCACATTTCTATGGCATCGGAAAGTGAGAAAAATACATTCCGCACATAAAATTTGGACGCTAATTCTTTTGTGCATAGAATTGAATAATCGAGTTGGAACCCATTAGCTTTTCCTATTTATGACATAATCAATGCTCCTGCCAAATTTCACGTTTCTATGACACCGGAAAGTGAGAAAATTACATTCCGTACGTAAAATTTCGACACTAATTCTTTTGTGCATAGAATTGAATAATCGAGTTGGGACCCATTAGCTTTTCCTATTTATGACATAATCAATGCTCATGCCAAATTTCACGTTTCTATGACACCGGAAAGTGAGAAAATTACATTCCGTATGTAAAATGTGGACGCTAATTCTTTTGCGATTAGAATTGAACAATCGAGTTGGGACCCATTAGCTTTTCCTATTTATGGCATAATCAATGCTCATGCCAAATTTCACGTTTCTATGACACCGGAAAGTGAGAAAATTACATTCCGTATGTAAAATGTGGACGCTAATTCTTTTGCGATTAGAATTGAACAATCGAGTTGGGACCCATTAGCTTTTCCTATTTATGGCATAATCAATGCTCATGCCAAATTTCACGTTTCTATGACACCGGAAAGTGAGAAAATTACATTCCGTATGTAAAATGTGGACGCTAATTCTTTTGCGATTAGAATTGTATAATTGAGTTGAGACCTATTAGCTTTTCCTATTTATGACATAATCATTGCTCGTGCCAAATTTCACGTTTCTATGACACCGGAAAGCTAGAAAATTACATTCCGCGCATAAAATTTGGAAGCTAATTCTTTTGCGCATAGAATTGAATAATCGAGTTGGGACCCATTAGCTTTTCCTATGTATAACATAATCAATGCTCGTGCCAAATTTCAAGTTTCTATGGCACCGGAAAGTGAGAAAAATACATTCCGCACATAAAATTTGGAAGCTAATTCTTTTGCGCATAGAATTGAATAATCGAGTTGGGACCCATTAGCTTTTCCTATGTATAACATAATCAATGCTCGTGCCAAATTTCACGTTTCTATGACATCGAAAAGTGAGAAAATTACATTCCATATGGAAAATTTGGACGCTATTTCTTTTGCACTTAGAATTGAATAATCGAGTTGCGACCCATTCACTTTTCCTATTTATGATATGATCAATGCTCGTGCCAAATTTCACGTTTCTATGACACCGGAAAGTGAGAAAATTACATTCCGTATGTAAAATTTGGACGCTAATTCTTTTGCGCATAGAATTAAATAATCGAGTTGAGACCCATTAGCTTTTCCTATTCATGACAAAATCAATGCTTGTGCAAAATTTCACGTTTCTATGGCACCGTCAAGTGAGAAAATTACATTCCGCACGTAAAATTTGGACGCTAATTCTTTTGCGCATAGAATTAAGTAATCGAGTTGGGACCCATTAACTTTCCCTATTTATGACATAATCAATGCTCCTGCCAAATTTCACGTTTCTATGACACCGGAAAGTGAGAAAATTACATTCCGTACGTAAAATTTGGACACTAATTCTTTTGTGCATAGAATTGAATAATCGAGTTGGGACCCATTAGCTTCTCCAATTCATGACATAATCAATGCTCGTGCCAAATTTCACGTTTCTATGGCATCGAAAAGTGAGAAAAATACATTCCACACATAAAATTTGAATGCTAATTCTTTTGCACTTAGAATTGAATAATCGAGTTGGGACCCATTAGCTTTTCCTAATTATGACATAATCAATGCTCGTGCCAAATTTCAAGTTTCTATGGCACTGGAAAGTGAGAAAAATAAATTCTGCACAGAAAATTTGGACACTAATTCTTTTGTGCATAGAATTGAATAATCGAGTTGGTTCCCATTAGCTTCTCCAATTCATGACATAATCAATGCTCGTGCCAAATTTCAAGTTTCTATGGCACTGGAAAGTGAGAAAAATAAATTCCGCACAGAAAATTTGGACGCTAATTCTTTTGCGCATAGAATTGAATAATCGAGTTGGGACCCATTAGCTTTTCCTATTTATGACATAATCAATGCTCGTGCCAAATTTCACGTTTCTATGGCACCGGAAAGTGAGAAAAATACATTCCGTACGTGAAATTTGGACACTAATTCTTTTGCACATAGAATTAAATAATCGAGTTGGGACCCATTAACTTTCCCTATTTATGACATAATCAATGCTCGTGCCAAATTTCACGTTTCTATGACATCGAAAAGTGAGAAAATTACATTGCATATGTAAAATTTGGACGCTAATTCTTTTGCACTTAGAATTGAATAATCGAGTTGGGACCTATTAGCTTTTCCTTTTTATGACATAATCAATGCCCATGCCAAATTTCAAGTTTCTATGACATTGGGAAGTGAGAGAATTAGATTCCGTACATAAAATGTGGACGCTAATTCTTTTGCGATTAGAATTGAATAATCGAGTTGGGACCCATTAGCTTTTCCTATTTATGACATAATCAATGCTCGTGGCAAATTTCACATTTCTATGGCATCGGAAAGTGAGAAAAATACATTCCACACATAAAATTTGGACGCTAATTCTTTTGCGCATAGAATTGAATAATCGAGTTGGGACCCATTAGCTTTTCCTATTTATGACATAATCAATGCTCATGCCTAATTTCACGTTTCTATGACATCGGAAAGTGAGAAAATTGCATTCCGTATGTAAAATTTTGACGCTAATTCTTTTGCACTTAGAATTGAATAATCGAGTTGGGACCTATTAGCTTTTCCTATTTATGATATAATCAATGCCTGTGCCAAATTTCAAGTTTCTATGACATTGGGAAGCGAGAGAATTAGATTTCGTACATAAAATGTGGACGCTAATTCTTTTGCGATTAGAATTGAATAATCCTGTTGAGAACCATTAGCTTTTCCTATTTATGACATAATCAATGCTCGTGCCAAATTTCATGCTTCTATGACACCGAGAAGTGAGGGAATTAGATTCCGTACGCAAAATTTGGACACATTCTTTTGCGCTAGGAATTGAATAATCGTGTTGCGACCCATTAGCTTTTCCTATTTATGACATGATAAATGCTCGTGCCAAATTTCACATTTCTATGGCATCGGAAAGTGAGAAAAATACATTCCACACATAAAATTTGGACGCTTATTCTTTTGTGCATAGAATTGAATAATCGAGTTGGGACCCATTAGCTTTTCCTATTTATGACATAATCAATGCTCATGCCAAATTTCACGTTTCTATGACACCGGTAAGTGAGAAAATTACATTCCGTACGTGAAATTTGGACGCTAATTCTTTTGCGATTAGAATTGAATAATCGAGTTGAGACCCATTAGCTTTTCCTATTTATGACATAATCAATGCTCGTGCCAAATTTCAAGTTTCTATGACATTGGGAAGTGAGAGAATAAGATTCCGTACATAAAATGTGGACGCTAATTCTTTTGCGCATAGAATTGAATAATCGAGTTGAGAACCATTAGCTTTTCCTATTTATGGCATAATCAATGCTCGTGCCAAATTTCACATTTCTATGGCATCGGAAAGTGAGAAAAATACATTCCACACATAAAATTTGGAAGCTAATTATTTTGCGCATAAAATTGAATAATCGAGTTGGGACCCATTAGCTTTTCCTAATTATGACATAATCAATGCTCGTGCCAAATTTCATGTTTCTATGACACCGGAAAGTGAGAAAATTACATTCCGTACGTAACATTTGGACGCTAATTCTTTTGCGCATAGAATTAAAGAATCGAGTTGGGACCCATTAGCTTTTCCTATATATGACATAATCAATGCTCGTGCCTAATTTCACATTTCTATGACACCGGAAAGTGAGAAAATTACATTCCGTACGTGAAATTTGGACGCTAATTCTTTTGCACTTAGAATTGAATAATCGAGTTGGGACCTATTAGCTTTTCCAATTCATGACATAATCAATGCTCGTGCCAAATTTCACGTTTCTATGACACCGGAAAGCTAGAAAATTACATTCCGTACATAAAATTTGGAAGCTAACTCTTTTGCGCATAGAACTGAATAATCAAGTTGGGACCCATTAGCTTTTCCTATTTATGACATAATCAATGCTCATGCCAAATTTCACGTTTCTATGACACCGGAAAGTGAGAAAATTACATTCCGTATGTAAAATGTGGACGCTAATTCTTTTGCGATTAGAATTGAATAATCGAGTTGGGATCCATTAGCTTTTCCTATGTATAACATAATCAATGCTCGTGCCAAATTTCACATTTCTATGGCATCGGAAAGTGAGAAAATTACATTCCGCACGTAAAATTTGGACGCTAATTCTTTTGCACATAGAATTAAGTAATCGAGTTGGGACCCATTAACTTTTCCTATTTATGACATAATCAATGCTCCTGCCAAATTTCACGTTTCTATGACACCGGAAAGTGAGAAAATTACATTACGTACATAAAATGTGGACGCTAATTCTTTTGCGATCAGAATTGAATAATCCTGTTGAGAACCATTAGCTTTTCCTATTTATGACATAATCAATGCTCGTGCCAAATTTCATGCTTCTATGACACCGAGAAGTTAGGGAATTAGATTCCGTACGTAAAATTTGGACACTAATTCTTTTGCGCATAGGATTGAATAATCGAGTTGCGACCCATTAGCTTTTCCTATTTATGACATGATCAATGCTCGTGCCAAATTTCACATTTCTATGGCATCGGAAAGTGAGAAAATTACATTCTGCACGTAAAATGTGGACGCTAATTCTTTTGCGATTAGAATTGAATAATCGAGTTGGGATCCATTAGCTTTTCCTATGTATAACATAATCAATGCTCGTGCCAAATTTCACGTTTCTATGACACCGGAAAGTGAGAAAATTACATTCCGTACGTAAAATTTCGACACATTCTTTTGTGCATAGAATTGAATAATCGAGTTGGGACCCATTAGCTTTTCCTATTTATGACATAATCAATGCTCATGCCAAATTTCACGTTTCTATGACACCGGAAAGTGAGGAAATTACATTCCGTATGTAAAATGTGGACGCTAATTCTTTTGCGATTAGAATTGAATAATCGAGTTGGGACCCATTAGCTTTTCCTATTTATGACATAATCAATGCTCATGCCAAATTTCACGTTTCTATGACACCGGAAAGTGATAAAATTACATTCCGTATGTAAAATGTGGACGCTAATTCTTTTGCGATTAGAATTGTATAATCGAGTTGAGACCCATTAGCTTTCCCTATTTATGACATAATCATTGCTCGTGCCAAATTTCACGTTTCTATGACACCGGAAAGCTAGAAAATTACATTCTGTACATAAAATTTGGAAGCTAATTCTTTTGCGCATAGAACTGAATAATCGAGTTGGGACCCATTAGCTTTTCCTATGTATAACATAATCAATGCTCGTGCCAAATTTCACGTTTCTATGGCACCGGAAAGTGAGAAAAATACATTCCGCACATAAAATTTGGACGCTAATTCTTTTGCGCATAGAATTGAAGAATCGAGTTGGGACCCATTAGCTTTTCCTATATATGACATAATCAATGCTCGTGCCTAATTTCACGTTTCTATGACACCGGAAAGTGAGAAAATGACATTCCGTACGTGAAATTTGGACGCTAATTCTTTTGCGCATAGAATTGAATAATCGAGTTGGAACCCATTAGCTTTTCCTATTTATGACATAATCAATGCTCGTGCCAAATTTCATGTTTCTATGACACCGGAAAGTGAGAAAATTACATTCCGTACGTAACATTTGGACGCTAATTCTTTTGCGCATAGAATTGAAGAATCGAGTTGGGACCCATTAGCTTTTCCTATATATGACATAATCAATGCTCGTGCCTAATTTCACGTTTCTATGACACCGGAAAGTGAGAAAATGACATTCCGTACGTGAAATTTGGACGCTAATTCTTTTGCGCATAGAATTGAATAATCGAGTTGGAACCCATTAGCTTTTCCTATTTATGACATAATCAATGCTCGTGCCAAATTTCATGTTTCTATGACACCGGAAAGTGAGAAAATTACATTCCGTACGTAACATTTGGACGCTAATTCTTTTGCGCATAGAATTGAAGAATCGAGTTGGGACCCATTAGCTTTTCCTATATATGACATAATCAATGCTCGTGCCTAATTTCACGTTTCTATGACACCGGAAAGTGAGAAAATGACATTCCGTACGTGAAATTTGGACGCTAATTCTTTTGCACTTAGAATTGAATAATCGAGTTGGGACCTATTAGCTTTTCCAATTCATGACATAATCAATGCTCGTGCCAAATTTCACGTTTCTATGACACCGGAAAGCTAGAAAATTACATTCCGTACATAAAATTTGGAAGCTAATTCTTTTGCGCATGGAACTGAATAATCAAGTTGGGACCCATTAGCTTTTCCTATTTATGACATAATCAATGCTCGTGCCAAATTTCACGTTTCTATGACATCGGAAAGTGAGAGAATTAGATTTCGTACATAAAATGTGGACGCTAATTCTTTTGCAATTAGAATTGAATAATCCTGTTGAGAACCATTAGCTTTTCCTATTTATGACATAATCAATGCTCGTGCCAAATTTCATGCTTCTATGACACCGAGAAGTGAGGGAATTAGATTCCGTACGTAAAATTTGGACACTAATTCTTTTGCGCATAGAATTAAATAATCGAGTTGCGACCCATTAGCTTTTCCTATTTATGACATGATCAATGCTCGTGCCAAATTTCACATTTCTATGGCATCGGAAAGTGAGAAAATTACATTCCGCACGTAAAATTTGGACGCTAATTCTTTTGCACATAGAATTAAGTAATCGAGTTGGGACCCATTAACTTTTCCTATTTATGACATAATCAATGCTCCTGCCAAATTTCACGTTTCTATGACACCGGAAAGTGAGAAAATTACATTACGTACATAAAATGTGGACGCTAATTCTTTTGCGATCAGAATTGAATAATCCTGTTGAGAACCATTAGCTTTTCCTATTTATGACATAATCAATGCTCGTGCCAAATTTCATGCTTCTATGACACCGAGAAGTGAGGGAATTATTTTCCGTACGTAAAATTTGGACACTAATTCTTTTGCGCATAGGATTGAATAATCGAGTTGCGACCCATTAGCTTTTCCTATTTATGACATAATCAATGCTCATGCCAAATTTCACATTTCTATGGCATCGGAAAGTGAGAAAATTACATTCTGCACGTAAAATGTGGACACTAATTCTTTTGCGATTAGAATTGAATAATCGAGTTGGGATCCATTAGCTTTTCATATGTATAACATAATCAATGCTCGTGCCAAATTTCACGTTTCTATGACACCGGAAAGTGAGAAAATTACATTCAGTATGTAAAATGTGGACGCTAATTCTTTTGCGATTAGAATTGAATAATCGAGTTGGGACCCATTAGCTTTTCCTATTTATGACATAATCAATGCTCATGCCAAATTTCACGTTTCTATGACACCGGAAAGTGAGAAAATTACATTCCGTATGTAAAATGTGGACGCTAATTCTTTTGCGATTAGAATTGTATAATCGAGTTGAGACCTATTAGGTTTTCCTATTTATGACATAATCATTGCTCGTGCCAAATTTCACGTTTCTATGACACCGGAAAGCTAGAAAATTACATTCCGTACATAAAATTTGGAAGCTAATTCTTTTGCACATAGAACTGAATAATCGAGTTGGGACCCATTAGCTTTTCCTATGTATAACATAATCAATGCTCGTGCCAAATTTCACGTTTCTATGACACCGGAAAGTGAGAAAATTACATTCCGTACGTAAAATTTCGACACTAATTCTTTTGTGCATAGAATTGAATAATCGAGTTGGGACCCATTAGCTTTTCCTATTTATGACATAATCAATGCTCATGCCAAATTTCACGTTTCTATGACACCGGAAAGTGAGAAAATTACATTCCGTATGTAAAATGTGGACGCTAATTCTTTTGCGATTAGAATTGTATAATCGAGTTGGGATCCATTAGCTTTTCCTATTTATGACATAATCAATGCTCATGCCAAATTTCACGTTTCTATGACACCGGAAAGTGATAAAATTACATTCCGTATGTAAAATGTGGACGCTAATTCTTTTGCGATTAGAATTGTATAATCGAGTTGAGACCCATTAGCTTTTCCTATTTATGACATAATCATTGCTCGTGCCAAATTTCACGTTTCTATGACACCGGAAAGCTAGAAAATTACATTCCGTACATAAAATTTGGAAGCTAATTCTTTTGCGCATAGAACTGAATAATCGAGTTGGGACCCATTAGCTTTTCCTATGTATAACATAATCAATGCTCGTGCCAAATTTCACGTTTCTATGGCACCGGAAAGTGAGAAAAATACATTCCGCACATAAAATTTGGACGCTAATTCTTTTGCGCATAGAATTGAATAATCGAGTTGGGACCCATTAGCTTTTCCTATTTATGACATAATCAATGCTCGTGCCAAATTTCAAGTTTCTATGGCACCGGAAAGTGAGAAAAATACATTCCGTACGTGAAATTTGGACGCTAATTCTTTTGCACATAGAATTAAATAATCGAGTTGGGACCCATTAACTTTTCCTATTTATGACATAATCAATGCTCGTGCCAAATTTCATGTTTCTATGACACCGGAAAGTGAGAAAATTACATTCCGTACGTAACATTTGGACGCTAATTCTTTTGCGCATAGAATTGAAGAATCGAGTTGGGACCCATTAGCTTTTCCTATATATGACATAATCAATGCTCGTGCCTAATTTCACGTTTCTATGACACCGGAAAGTGAGAAAATTACATTCCGTACGTGAAATTTGGACGCTAATTCTTTTGCACTTAGAATTGAATAATCGAGTTGGGACCTATTAGCTTTTCCAATTCATGACATAATCAATGCTCGTGCCAAATTTCACGTTTCTATGACACCGGAAAGCTAGAAAATTACATTCCGTACATAAAATTTGGAAGCTAATTCTTTTGCGCATAGAACTGAATAATCAAGTTGGGACCCATTAGCTTTTCCTATTTATGACATAATCAATGCTCATGCCAAATTTCACGTTTCTATGACACCGGAAAGTGAGAAAATTACATTCCGTATGTAAAATGTGGACGCTAATTCTTTTGCGATTAGAATTGAATAATCGAGTTGGGATCCATTAGCTTTTCCTATGTATAACATAATCAATGCTTGTGCCAAATTTCACGTTTCTATGGCTCCGGAAAGTGAGAAAAATACATTCCGCACATAAAATTTTGACGCTAATTCTTTTGCACTTAGAATTGAATAATCGAGTTGGGACCTATTAGTTTTTCCTATTTATGACATAATCAATGCCTGTGCCAAATTTCAAGTTTCTATGACATTGGGAAGCGAGAGAATTAGATTTCGTACATAAAATGGGGACGCTAATTCTTTTGCGATTAGAATTGAATAATCCTGTTGAGAACCATTAGCTTTTCCTATTTATGACATAATCAATGCTCGTGCCAAATTTCATGCTTCTATGACACCGAGAAGTGAGGGAATTAGATTCCGTACGCAAAATTTGGACACATTCTTTTGCGCTAGGAATTGAATAATCGTGTTGCGACCCATTAGCTTTTCCTATTTATGACATGATCAATGCTCGTGCCAAATTTCACATTTCTATGGCATCGGAAAGTGAGAAAATTACATTCTGCACGTAAAATGTGGAAGCTAATTCTTTTGCGCATAGAACTGAATAATCGAGTTGAGACCCATTAACTTTTCCTATGTATAACATAATCAATGCTCGTGCCAAATTTCACGTTTCTATGACACCGGAAAGTGAGAAAATTACATTCCGTACGTAAAATTTCGACACTAATTCTTTTGTGCATAGAATTGAATAATCGAGTTGGGACCCATTAGCTTTTCCTATTTATGATATAATCAATGCTCATGCCAAATTTCACGTTTCTATGACACCGGAAACTGAGAAAATTACATTCCGTATGTAAAATGTGGACGCTAATTCTTTTGCGATTAGAATTGAATAATCAAGTTGGGACCCATTAGCTTTTCCTATTTATGACATAATCAATGCTCATGCCAAATTTCACGTTTCTATGGCATCAGAAAGTGAGAAAAATACATTCCACACATAAAATTTGGACGCTAATTCTTTTGCGCATAGAATTGAATAATCGAGTTGGGACCCATTAGCTTTTCCTATGTATAACATAATCGATGCTCGTGCCAAATTTCACGTTTCTATGACATCGGAGAGTGAGAAAATTACATTCCGTATGTAAAATTTTGACGCTAATTCTTTTGCACTTAGAATTGAATAATCGAGTTGGGACCTATTAGCTTTTCCTATTTATGACATAATCAATGCCCGCACCAAATTTTAAGTTTCTATGACATTGGGAAGTGAGAGAATTAGATTTCGTAGATAAAATGTGGACGCTAATTCTTTTGCGATTAGAATTGAATAATCCTGTTGAGACCCATCAGCTTTTCCTATTTATGACATAATCAATGCTCGTGCCAAATTTCATGCTTCTATGACACCGAGAAGTGAGGGAATTAGATTCCGTACGAAAAATTTGGACACATTCTTTTGCACTTAGAATTGAATAATCGAGATGCGACCCATTAGCTTTTCCTATTTATGACATAATCAATGCTCATGCCAAATTTCACATTTCTATGGCATCGGAATGTGAGAAAAATACATTCCACACATAAAATTTGGACGCTAATTCTTTTGTGCATAGAATTGAATAATCGAGTTGGGACCCATTAGCTTTTCCTATTTATGACATAATCAATGCTCATGCCAAATTTCACGTTTCTATGACACCGGAAAGAGAGAAAATTACATTCCGTATGTAAAATGTGGACGCTAATTCTTTTGCGATTAGAATTGTATAATCGAGTTGAGACCTATTAGCTTTTCCTATTTATGACATAATCATTGCTCGTGCCAAATTTCACGTTTCTATGACACCGGAAAGCTAGAAAATTATATTCCGTACATAAAATTTGGAAGCTAATTCTTTTGCGCATAGAACTGAATAATCGAGTTGGGACCCATTAGCTTTTCCTATGTATAACATAATCAATGCTCGTGCCAAATTTCACGTTTCTATGGCACCGGAAAGTGAGAAAAATACATTCCGCACATAAAATTTGGACGCTAATTCTTTTGCGCATATAATTGAATAATCGAGTTGGGACCCATTAGCTTTTCCTATTTTTGACATAATCAATGCTCGTGCCAAATTTCACGTTTCTATGGCACCGGAAAGTGAGAAAAATACATTCCGTACGTCAAATTTGGACGCTAATTCTTTTGCGCATAGAATTAAATAATCGAGTTGGGACCCATTAACTTTTCCTATTTATGACATAATCAATGCTCGTGCCAAATTTCACGTTTCTATGACATCGAAAAGTGAGAAAATTACATTCCATATGTAAAATTTGGACGCTATTTCTTTTGCACTTAGAATTGAATAATCGAGTTGGGACCTATTAGCTTTTCCTATTTATGACATAATCAATGCCCGTGCCAAATTTCAAGTTTCTATGACATTGGGAAGTGAGAGAATTAGATTCCGTACATAAAATGTGGACGCTAATTCTTTTGCGATTAGAATTGAATAATCGAGTTGGGACCCATTAGCTTTTCCTATTTATGACATAATCAATGCTTGTGCCAAATTTCACATTTCTATGGCATCAGAAAGTGAGAAAAATACATTCCACACATAAAATTTGGACGCTAATTCTTTTGCGCATAGAATTGAATAATCGAGTTCGAACCCATTAGCTTTTCCTATTTATGACATAATCAATGCTCATGCCAAATTTCACGTTTCTATAACACCGGAAAGTGAGAAAATTACATTTCGTATGTAAAATGTGGACGCTAATTCTTTTGCGATTAGAATTGAATAATCGAGTTGAGACCCATTAGCTTTTCCTATTTATGACATAATCATTGCTCGTGCCAAATTTCACGTTTCTATGACACCGGAAAGCTAGAAAATTATATTCCGTACATAAAATTTGGAAGCTAATTCTTTTGCGCATAGAACTGAATAATCGAGTTGGGACCCATTAGCTTTTCCTATGTATAACATAATCAATGCTCGTGCCAAATTTCACGTTTCTATGGCACCGGAAAGTGAGAAAAATACATTCCGCACATAAAATTTGGACGCTAATTCTTTTGTGCATATAATTGAATAATCGAGTTGGGACCCATTAGCTTTTCCTATTTTTGACATAATCAATGCTCGTGCCAAATTTCACGTTTCTATGGCACCGGAAAGTGAGAAAAATACATTCCGTACGTCAAATTTGGACGCTAATTCTTTTGCGCATAGAATTAAATAATCGAGTTGGGACCCATTAACTTTTCCTATTTATGACATAATCAATGCTCGTGCCAAATTTCACGTTTCTATGACATCGAAAAGTGAGAAAATTACATTCCATATGTAAAATTTGGACGCTATTTCTTTTGCACTTAGAATTGAATAATCGAGTTGGGACCTATTAGCTTTTCCTATTTATGACATAATCAATGCCCGTGCCAAATTTCAAGTTTCTATGACATTGGGAAGTGAGAGAATTAGATTCCGTACATAAAATGTGGACGCTAATTCTTTTGCGATTAGAATTGAATAATCGAGTTGGGACCCATTAGCTTTTCCTATTTATGACATAATCAATGCTTGTGCCAAATTTCACATTTCTATGGCATCAGAAAGTGAGAAAAATACATTCCACACATAAAATTTGGACGCTAATTCTTTTGCGCATAGAATTGAATAATCGAGTTCGAACCCATTAGCTTTTCCTATTTATGACATAATCAATGCTCATGCCAAATTTCACGTTTCTATAACACCGGAAAGTGAGAAAATTACATTTCGTATGTAAAATGTGGACGCTAATTCTTTTGCGATTAGAATTGAATAATCGAGTTGAGACCCATTAGCTTTTCCTATTTATGACATATTCAATGCTCGTGCCAAATTTCACGTTTCTATGGCATCAGAAAGTGAGAAAAATACATTCCATACATAAAATTTGGACGCTAATTCTTTTGCACTTAGAATTGAATAATCGAGTTGGGACCCATTAGCTTTTCTTAATTATGACATAATCAATGCTCGTGCCAAATTTCAAGTTTCTATGACATTGGGAAGTGAGAGAATTAGATTTCGTACATAAAATGTGGACGCTAATTCTTTTGCGCATAGAATTGAATAATCGAGTTGAGAACCATTAGCTTTTCCTATTTATGGCATAATCAATGCTCGTGCCAAATTTCACATTTCTATGGCATCGGAAAGTGAGAAAAATACATTCCACACATAAAATTTGGACGCTAATTATTTTGCGCATGGAATTGAATAATCGAGGTGGGACCCATTAGCTTTTCCTATATATCACATAATCAATACTCGTGCCTAATTTCACGTTTCTATGACATCGGAAAGTGAGAAAATTACATTCCGTACGTAACATTTGGACGCTAATTCTTTTGCGCATAGAATTGAAGAATCGAGTTGGGACCCATTAGCTTTTCCTATATATGACATAATCAATGCTCGTGCCTAATTTCACGTTTCTATGACATCGGAGAGTGAGAAAATTACATTCCGTATGTAAAATTTTGACGCTAATTCTTTTGCACTTAGAATTGAATAATCGAGTTGGGACCTATTAGCTTTTCCTATTTATGACATAATCAATGCCCGTGCCAAATTTCAAGTTTCTATGACATTGGGAAGTGAGAGAATTAGATTTCGTAGATAAAATGTGGACGCTAATTCTTTTGCGATTAGAATTGAATAATCCTGTTGAGAACCATTAGCTTTTCCTATTTATGACATAATCAATGCTCGTGCCAAATTTCATGCTTCTATGACACCGAGAAGTGAGGGAATTAGATTCCGTACGTAAAATTTGGACACATTCTTTTGCGCATAGAATTGAATAATCGAGTTGCGACCCATTAGCTTTTTGCTATTTATGACATAATCAATGCTCATGCCAAATTTCACATTTCTATGGCATCGGAATGTGAGAAAAATACATTCCACACATAAAATTTGGACGCTAATTCTTTTGTGCATAGAATTGAATAATCGAGTTGGGACCCATTAGCTTTTCCTATTTATGACATAATCAATGCTCCTGCCAAATTTCACGTTTCTATGACACCGGAAAGTGAGAAAATTACATTCCGTACATAAAATGTGGACGCTAATTCTTTTGCGATCAGAATTGAATAATCCTGTTGAGAACCATTAGCTTTTCCTATTTATGACATAATCAATGCTCGTGCCAAATTTCATGCTTCTATGACACCGAGAAGTGAGGGAATTAGATTCCGTACGTAAAATTTGGACACTAATTCTTTTGCGCATAGGATTGAATAATCGAGTTGCGACCCATTAGCTTTTCCTATTTATGACATGATCAATGCTCGTGCCAAATTTCACATTTCTATGGCATCGGAAAGTGAGAAAATTACATTCTGCACGTAAAATGTGGACGCTAATTCTTTTGCGATTAGAATTGAATAATCGAGTTGGGATCCATTAGCTTTTCCTATGTATAACATAATCAATGCTCATGCCAAATTTCACGTTTCTATGACTCCGGAAAGTGAGAAAATTACATTCCGTACGTAAAATTTCGACACATTCTTTTGTGCATAGAATTGAATAATCGAGTTGGGACCCATTAGCTTTTCCTATTTATGACATAATCAATGCTCATGCCAAATTTCACGTTTCTATGACACCGGAAAGTGAGAAAATTACATTCCGTATGTAAAATGTGGACGCTAATTCTTTTGCGATTAGAATTGTATAATCGAGTTGAGACCTATTAGCTTTTCCTATTTATGACATAATCATTGCTCGTGCCAAATTTCACGTTTCTATGACACCGGAAAGTGAGAAAATTACATTCCGTATGTAAAATGTGGACGCTAATTCTTTTGCGATTAGAATTGTATAATCGAGTTGAGACCTATTAGCTTTTCCTATTTATGACATAATCATTGCTCGTGCTAAATTTCACGTTTCTATGACACCGGAAAGCTAGAAAATTACATTCCGTACATAAAATTTGGAAGCTAATTCTTTTGCGCATAGAACTGAATAATCGAGTTGGGACCCATTAGCTTTTCCTATGTATAACATAATCAATGCTCGTGCCAAATTTCACGTTTCTATGACACCGGAAAGTGAGAAAATTACATTCCGTACGTAAAATTTCGACACTAATTCTTTTGTGCATAGAATTGAATAATCGAGTTGGGACCCATTAGCTTTTCCTATTTATGATATAATCAATGCTCATGCCAAATTTCACGTTTCTATGACACCGGAAAGTGAGAAAATTACATTCCGTATGTAAAATGTGGACGCTAATTCTTTTGCGATTAGAATTGAATAATCGAGTTGGGACCCATTAGCTTTTCCTATTTATGACATAATCAATGCTCATGCCAAATTTCACGTTTCTATGACACCGGAAAGAGAGAAAATTACATTCCGTATGTAAAATGTGGACGATAATTCTTTTGCGATTAGAATTGTATAATCGAGTTGGGACCCATTAGCTTTTCCTATGTATAACATAATCAATGCTCGTGCCAAATTTCACGTTTCTATGGCACCGGAAAGTGAGAAAAATACATTCCGCACATAAAATTTGGACGCTAATTCTTTTGCGCATATAATTGAATAATCGAGTTGGGACCCATTAGCTTTTCCTATTTATGACATAATCAATGCTCGTGCCAAATTTCACGTTTCTATGGCACCGGAAAGTGAGAAAAATACATTCCGTACGTCAAATTTGGACGCTAATTCTTTTGCACATAGAATTAAATAATCGAGTTGGGACCCATTAACTTTTCCTATTTATGACATAATCAATGCTCGTGCCAAATTTCACGTTTCTGACATCGAAAAGTGAGAAAATTACATTCCGTATGTAAAATGTGGACGCTAATTCTTTTGCGATTAGAATTGAATAATCGAGTTGGGACCCATTAGCTTTTCCTATTTATGACATAATCAATGCTCATGCCAAATTTCACGTTTCTATGACACCGGAAAGAGAGAAAATTACATTCCGTATGTAAAATGTGGACGATAATTCTTTTGCGATTAGAATTGTATAATCGAGTTGG
Organism: Eleutherodactylus coqui; assembly: GCF_035609145.1. Classification (NCBI taxonomy): domain Eukaryota; kingdom Metazoa; phylum Chordata; class Amphibia; order Anura; family Eleutherodactylidae; genus Eleutherodactylus; species Eleutherodactylus coqui. Next base: position 31,340,251 of record NC_089843.1, read on the forward strand.
GACCCATTAGCTTTTCCTATGTATAACATAATCAATGCTCGTGCCAAATTTCACGTTTCTATGGCACCGGAAAGTGAGAAAAATACATTCCGCACATAAAATTTGGACGCTAATTCTTTTGCGCATATAATTGAATAATCGAGTTGGGACCCATTAGCTTTTCCTATTTATGACATAATCAATGCTCGTGCCAAATTTCACGTTTCTATGGCACCGGAAAGTGAGAAAAATACATTCCGTACGTCAAATTTGGACGCTAATTCTTTTGCACATAGAATTAAATAATCGAGTTGGGACCCATTAACTTTTCCTATTTATGACATAATCAATGCTCGTGCCAAATTTCACGTTTCTGACATCGAAAAGTGAGAAAATTACATTCCATATGTAAAATTTGGACGCTATTTCTTTTGCACTTAGAATTGAATAATCGAGTTGGGACCTATTAGCTTTTCCTATTTATGACATAATCAATGCCCGTGCCAAATTTCAAGTTTCTATGACATTGGGAAGTGAGAGAATTATATTCCGTACATAAAATGTGGACGCTAATTCTTTTGCGATTAGAATTGAATAATCGAGTTGGGACCCATTAGCTTTTCCTATTTATGACATAATCAATGCTTGTGCCAAATTTCACATTTCTATGGCATCAGAAAGTGAGAAAAATACATTCCACACATAAAATTTGGACGCTAATTCTTTTGCGCATAGAATTGAATAATCGAGTTGGAACCCATTAGCTTTTCCTATTTATGACATAATCAATGCTCATGCCAAATTTCACGTTTCTATGACACCGGAAAGTGAGAAAATTACATTCCGTATGTAAAATGTGGACGCTAATTCTTTTGCGATTAGAATTGAATAATCGAGTTGAGACCCATTAGCTTTTCCTATGTATAACATAATCGATGTTCGTGCCAAATTTCAAGTTTCTATGGCACCGGAAAGTGAGAAAAATACATTCCGCACAAAATTTGGACGCTAATTCTTTTGCGCATAGAATTGAATAATCGAGTTGGGACCCATTAGCTTTTCCTATGTATAACATAATCAATGCTCGTGCCAAATTTCACGTTTCTATGACACCGGAAAGTGAGAAAATTACATTCCGTACGTAAAATTTTGACACTAATTCTTTTGTGCATAGAATTGAATAATCGAGTTGGGACCCATTAGCTTTTCCTATTTATGATATAATCAATGCTCATGCCAAATTTCACGTTTCTATGACACCGGAAAGAGAGAAAATTACATTCCGTATGTAAAATGTGGACGATAATTCTTTTGCGATTAGAATTGTATAATCGAGTTGGGACCCATTAGCTTTTCCTATGTATAACATAATCAATGCTCGTGCCAAATTTCACGTTTCTATGGCACCGGAAAGTGAGAAAAATACATTCCGCACATAAAATTTGGACGCTAATTCTTTTGCGCATATAATTGAATAATCGAGTTGGGACCCATTAGCTTTTCCTATTTATGACATAATCAATGCTCGTGCCAAATTTCACGTTTCTATGGCACCGGAAAGTGAGAAAAATACATTCCACACATAAAATTTGGACGCTAATTCTTTTGCACATAGAATTAAATAATCGAGTTGGGACCCATTAACTTTTCCTATTTATGACATAATCAATGCTCGTGCCAAATTTCACGTTTCTGACATCGAAAAGTGAGAAAATTACATTCCATATGTAAAATTTGGACGCTATTTCTTTTGCACTTAGAATTGAATAATCGAGTTGGGACCTATTACCTTTTCCTATTTATGACATAATCAATGCCCGTGCCAAATTTCAAGTTTCTATGACATTGGGAAGTGAGAGAATTAGATTCCGTACATAAAATGTGGACGCTAATTCTTTTGCGAATAGAATTGAATAATCGAGTTGGGACCCATTAGCTTTTCCTATTTATGACATAATCAATGCTCATGCCAAATTTCACGTTTCTATGACACCGGAAAGTGAGAAAAATACATTCCACACATAAAATTTGGACGCTAATTCTTTTGCGCATAGAATTGAATAATCGAGTTGGAACCCATTAGCTTTTCCTATTTATGACATAATCAATGCTCATGCCAAATTTCACGTTTCTATGACACCGGAAAGTGAGAAAAATACATTCCACACATAAAATTTGAACGCTAATTCTTTTGCGCATAGAATTGAATAATCGAGTTGGAACCCATTAGCTTTTCCTATTTATGACATAATCAATGCTCATGCCAAATTTCACGTTTCTATGACACCGGAAAGTGAGAAAATTACATTCCGTATGTAAAATGTGGACGCTAATTCTTTTGCGATTAGAATTGAATAATCGAGTTGAGACCCATTAGCTTTTCCTATTTATGACATAATCAATGCTCGTGCCAAATTTCACGTTTCTATGGCATCAGAAAGTGAGAAAAATACATTCCACACATAAAATTTGGACGCTAATTCTTTTGCACTTAGAATTGAATAATCGAGTTGGGACCCATTAGCTTTTCTTAATTATGACATAATCAATGCTCATGCCAAATTTCAAGTTCCTATGACATTGGGAAGTGAGAGAATTAGATTTCGTACATAAAATGTGGACGCTAATTCTTTTGCGCATAGAATTGAATAATCGAGTTGAGAACCATTAGCTTTTCCTATTTATGGCATAATCAATGCTCGTGCCAAATTTCACATTTCTATGGCATCGGAAAGTGAGAAAAATACATTCCACACATAAAATTTGGACGCTAATTATTTTGCGCATGGAATTGAATAATCGAGTTGGGACCCATTAGCTTTTCCTATATATCACATAATCAATACTCGTGCCTAATTTCACGTTTCTATGACATCGGAAAGTGAGAAAATTACATTCCGTACGTAACATTTGGACGCTAATTCTTTTGCGCATAGAATTGAAGAATCGAGTTGGGACCCATTAGCTTTTCCTATATATGACATAATCAATGCTCGTGCCTAATTTCACGTTTCTATGACATCGGAGAGTGAGAAAATTACATTCCGTATGTAAAATTTTGACGCTAATTCTTTTGCACTTAGAATTGAATAATCGAGTTGGGACCTATTAGCTTTTCCTATTTATGACATAATCAATGCCCGTGCCAAATTTCAAGTTTCTATGACATTGGGAAGTGAGAGAATTAGATTTCGTAGATAAAATGTGGACGCTAATTCTTTTGCGATTAGAATTGAATAATCCTGTTGAGAACCATTAGCTTTTCCTATTTATGACATAATCAATGCTCGTGCCAAATTTCATGCTTCTATGACACCGAGAAGTGAGGGAATTAGATTCCGTACGTAAAATTTGGACACATTCTTTTGCGCATAGAATTGAATAATCGAGTTGCGACCCATTAGCTTTTCCTATTTATGACATAATCAATGCTCATGCCAAATTTCACATTTCTATGGCATCGGAATGTGAGAAAAATACATTCCACACATAAAATTTGGACGCTAATTCTTTTGTGCATAGAATTGAATAATCGAGTTGGGACCCATTAGCTTTTCCTATTTATGACATAATCAATGCTCATGCCAAATTTCACGTTTCTATGACACCGGAAAGTGAGAAAATTACATTCCGTACATAAAATGTGGACGCTAATTCGTTTGCGATCAGAATTGAATAATCCTGTTGAGAACCATTAGCTTTTCCTATTTATAACATAATCAATGCTCGTGCCAAATTTCATGCTTCTATGACACCGAGAAGTGAGGGAATTAGATTCCGTACGTAAAATTTGGACACTAATTCTTTTGCGCATAGGATTGAATAATCGAGTTGCGACCCATTAGCTTTTCCTATTTATGACATGATCAATGCTCGTGCCAAATTTCACATTTCTATGGCATCGGAAAGTGAGAAAATTACATTCTGCACGTAAAATGTGGACGCTAATTCTTTTGCGATTAGAATTGAATAATCGAGTTGGGATCCATTAGCTTTTCCTATGTATAACATAATCAATGCTCATGCCAAATTTCACGTTTCTATGACACCGGAAAGTGAGAAAATTACATTCCGTACGTAAAATTTCGACACATTCTTTTGTGCATAGAATTGAATAATCGAGTTGGGACCCATTAGCTTTTCCTATTTATGACATAATCAATGCTCATGCCAAATTTCACGTTTCTATGACACCGGAAAGTGAGAAAATTACATTCCGTATGTAAAATGTGGACGCTAATTCTTTTGCGATTAGAATTGTATAATCGAGTTGAGACCTATTAGCTTTTCCTATTTATGACATAATCATTGCTCGTGCTAAATTTCACGTTTCTATGACACCGGAAAGCTAGAAAATTACATTCCGTACATAAAATTTGGAAGCTAATTCTTTTGCGCATAGAACTGAATAATCGAGTTGGGACCCATTAGCTTTTCCTATGTATAACATAATCAATGCTCGTGCCAAATTTCACGTTTCTATGACACCGGAAAGTGAGAAAATTACATTCCGTACGTAAAATTTCGACACTAATTCTTTTGTGCATAGAATTGAATAATCGAGTTGGGACCTATTAGCTTTTCCTATTTATGATATAATCAATGCTCATGCCAAATTTCACGTTTCTATGACACCGGAAAGTGAGAAAATTACATTCCGTATGTAAAATGTGGACGCTAATTCTTTTGCGATTAGAATTGAATAATCGAGTTGGGACCCATTAGCTTTTCCTATTTATGACATAATCAATGCTCATGCCAAATTTCACGTTTCTATGACACCGGAAAGAGAGAAAATTACATTCCGTATGTAAAATGTGGACGATAATTCTTTTGCGATTAGAATTGTATAATCGAGTTGGGACCCATTAGCTTTTCCTATGTATAACATAATCAATGCTCGTGCCAAATTTCACGTTTCTATGGCACCGGAAAGTGAGAAAAATACATTCCGCACATAAAATTTGGACGCTAATTCTTTTGCGCATATAATTGAATAATCGAGTTGGGACCCATTAGCTTTTCCTATTTATGACATAATCAATGCTCGTGCCAAATTTCACGTTTCTGACATCGAAAAGTGAGAAAATTACATTCCATATGTAAAATTTGGACGCTATTTCTTTTGCACTTAGAATTGAATAATCGAGTTGGGACCTATTAGCTTTTCCTATTTATGACATAATCAATGCCCGTGCCAAATTTCAAGTTTCTATGACATTGGGAAGTGAGAGAATTATATTCCGTACATAAAATGTGGACGCTAATTCTTTTGCGATTAGAATTGAATAATCGAGTTGGGACCCATTAGCTTTTCCTATTTATGACATAATCAATGCTTGTGCCAAATTTCACATTTCTATGGCATCAGAAAGTGAGAAAAATACATTCCACACATAAAATTTGGACGCTAATTCTTTTGCGCATAGAATTGAATAATCGAGTTGGGACCCATTAGCTTTTCCTATGTATAACATAATCGATGCTCGTGCCAAATTTCACGTTTCTATGACATCGGAGAGTGAGAAAATTACATTCCGCATGTAAAATGTGGACGCTAATTCTTTTGCGATTAGAATTGAATAATCGAGTTGGGACCCATTAGCTTTTCCTATTTATGACATAATCAATGCTCATGCCAAATTTCACGTTTCTATGACACCGGAAAGTGAGAAAATTACATTCCGTATGTAAAATGTGGACGCTAATTCTTTTGCGATTAGAATTGTATAATCGAGTTGAGACCTATTAGCTTTTCCTATTTATGACATAATCATTGCTCGTGCCAAATTTCACGTTTCTATGACACCGGAAAGCTAGAAAATTACATTCCGTACATAAAATTTGGAAGCTAATTCTTTTGCGCATAGAACTGAATAATCGAGTTGGGACCCATTAGCTTTTCCTATGTATAACATAATCATTGCTCGTGCCAAATTTCACGTTTCTATGACACCGGAAAGTGAGAAAATTACATTCCGTACGTAAAATTTCGACACTAATTCTTTTGTGCATAGAATTGAATAATCGAGTTGGGACCCATTAGCTTTTCCTATTTATGATATAATCAATGCTCATGCCAAATTTCACGTTTCTATGACACCGGAAAGTGAGAAAATTACATTCCGTATGTAAAATGTGCACGCTAATTCTTTGCGATTAGAATTGAATAATCGAGTTGGGACCCATTAGCTTTTCCTATTTATGACATAATCATTGCTCGTGCCAAATTTCACGTTTCTATGACACCGGAAAGTGAGAAAATTACATTCCGTACATAAAATTTGGAAGCTAATTCTTTTGCGCATAGAACTGAATAATCGAGTTGGGACCCATTAGCTTTTCCTATGTATAACATAATCAATGCTCGTGCCAAATTTCACGTTTCTATGGCACCGGAAAGTGAGAAAAATACATTCCGCACATAAAATTTGGACGCTAATTCTTTTGCGCATATAATTGAATAATCGAGTTGGGACCCATTAGCTTTTCCTATTTATGACATAATCAATGCTCGTGCCAAATTTCACGTTTCTATGGCACCGGAAAGTGAGAAAAATACATTCCGTACGTCAAATTTGGACGCTAATTCTTTTGCACATAGAATTAAATAATCGAGTTGGGACCCATTAACTTTTCCTATTTATGACATAATCAATGCTCGTGCCAAATTTCACGTTTCTGACATCGAAAAGTGAGAAAATTACATTCCATATGTAAAATTTGGACGCTATTTCTTTTGCACTTAGAATTGAATAATCGAGTTGGGACCTATTAGCTTTTCCTATTTATGACATAATCAATGCCCGTGCCAAATTTCAAGTTTCTATGACATTGGGAAGTGAGAGAATTATATTCCGTACATAAAATGTGGACGCTAATTCTTTTGCGATTAGAATTGAATAATCGAGTTGGGACCCATTAGCTTTTCCTATTTATGACATAATCAATGCTTGTGCCAAATTTCACATTTCTATGGCATCAGAAAGTGAGAAAAATACATTCCACACATAAAATTTGGACGCTAATTCTTTTGCGCATAGAATTGAATAATCGAGTTGGAACCCATTAGCTTTTCCTATTTATGACATAATCAATGCTCATGCCAAATTTCACGTTTCTATGACACCGGAAAGTGAGAAAATTACATTCCGTATGTAAAATGTGGACGCTAATTCTTTTGCGATTAGAATTGAATAATCGAGTTGAGACCCATTAGCTTTTCCTATTTATGACATAATCAATGCTCGTGCCAAATTTCACGTTTCTATGGCATCAGAAAGTGAGAAAAATACATTCCGTATGTAAAATGTGGACGCTAATTCTTTTGCGATTAGAATTGAATAATCGAGTTGAGACCCATTAGCTTTTCCTATTTATGACATAATCAATGCTCGTGCCAAATTTCACGTTTCTATGACATCGGAGAGTGAGAAAATTACATTCCGTATGTAAAATTTTGACGCTAATTCTTTTGCACTTAGAATTGAATAATCGAGTTGGGACCTATTAGCTTTTCCTATTTATGACATAATCAATGCCCGTGAAAAATTTCAAGTTTCTATGACATTGGGAAGTGAGAGAATTAAATTTCGTAGATAAAATGTGGACGCTAATTCTTTTGCGATTAGAATTGAATAATCCTGTTGAGAACCATTAGCTTTTCCTATTTATGACATAATCAATGCTCGTGCCAAATTTCATGCTTCTATGACACCGAGAAGTGAGGGAATTAGATTCCGTACGTAAAATTTGGACACATTCTTTTGCGCATAGAATTGAATAATCGAGTTGCGACCCATTAGCTTTTCCTATTTATGACATAATCAATGCTCATGCCAAATTTCACATTTCTATGGCATTGGAATGTGAGAAAAATACATTCCACACATAAATTTTGGACGCTAATTCTTTTGTGCATAGAATTGAATAATCGAGTTGGGACCCATTAGCTTTTCCTATTTATGACATAATCAATGCTCATGCCAAATTTCACGTTTCTATGACACCGGAAAGAGAGAAAATTACATTCCGTACATGAAATTTGGACGCTAATTCTTTTGCACTTACAATTGTATAATCGAGTTGGGACCTATTAGCTTTTCCAATTCATGACATAATCAATGCTCGTGCCAAATTTCACGTTTCTATGACACCGGAAAGCTAGAAAATTACATTCCGTACATAAAATTTGGAAGCTAATTCTTTTGCTCATAGAATTGAATAGTCGAGTTGGGACCCATTAGCTTTTCCTATGTATAACATAAATCGATGCTCGTGCCAAATTTCAAGTTTCTATGGCACCGGAAAGTGAGAAAAATACATTCCGCACAAAATTTGGACGCTAATTCTTTTGCGCATAGAATTGAATAATCGAGTTGGGACCCATTAGCTTTTCCTATATATGACATAATCAATGCTCATGCCAAATTTCACGTTTCTATGGCACCGGAAAGTGAGAAAATTACATTCTGTATGTAAAATGTGGACGCTAATTCTTTTGCGATTAGAATTGAATAATCGAGTTGAGACCCATTAGCTTTTCCTATTTATGACATAATCAATGCTCGTGCCAAATTTCATGTTTCTATGGCATCGGAAAGTGAGAAAAATACATTCCACACATACAATTTGGACGCTAATTCTTTTGCACTTAGAATTGAATAATCGAGTTGGGACCCATTAGCTTTTCCTAATTATGACATAATCAATGCTCGTGCCGAATTTCAAGTTTCTATGACATTGGGAAGTGAGAGAATTAGATTTCGTACATAAAATGTGGACGCTAATTCTTTTGCGCATAGAATTGAATAATCGAGTTGCGACCCATTAGCTTTTCCTATTTATGACATAATCAATGCTCATGCCAAATTTCACATTTCTATGGCATTGGAATGTGAGAAAAATACATTCCACACATAAATTTTGGACGCTAATTCTTTTGTGCATAGAATTGAATAATCGAGTTGGGACCCATTAGCTTTTCCTATTTATGACATAATCAATGCTCGTGCCAAATTTCACGTTTCTATGACACCGGAAAGCTAGAAAATTACATTCCGTATATAAAATTTGGAAGCTAATTCTTTTGCTCATAGAATTGAATAGTCGAGTTGGGACCCATTAGCTTTTCCTATGTATAACATAAATCGATGCTCTTGCCAAATTTCAAGTTTCTATGGCACCGGAAAGTGAGAAAAATACATTCCGCACAAAATTTGGACGCTAATTCTTTTGCGCATAGAATTGAATAATCGAGTTGGGACCCATTAGCTTTTCCTATATATGACATAATCAATGCTCATGCCAAATTTCACGTTTCTATGGCACCGGAAAGTGAGAAAATTACATTCTGTATGTAAAATGTGGACGCTAATTCTTTTGCGATTAGAATTGAATAATCGAGTTGAGACCCATTAGCTTTTCCTATTTATGACATAATCAATGCTCGTGCCAAATTTCATGTTTCTATGGCATCGGAAAGTGAGAAAAATACATTCCACACATAAAATTTGGACGCTAATTCTTTTGCACTTAGAATTGAATAATCGAGTTGGGACCCATTAGCTTTTCCTAATTATGACATAATCAATGCTCGTGCCGAATTTCAAGTTTCTGTGACATTGGGAAGTGAGAGAATTAGATTTCGTACATAAAATGTGGACGCTAATTCTTTTGCGCATAGAATTAAATAATCGAGTTGAGAACCATTAGCTTTTCCTATTTATGGCATAATCAATGCTCGTGCCAAATTTCACATTTCTATGGCATCGGAAAGTGAGAAAAATACATTCCGCACATAAAATTTGGACGCTAATTATTTTGCGCATAGAATTGAAGAATCGAGTAGGGACCCATTAGCTTTTCCTATATATGACATAATCAATGCTCGTCCCTAATTTCACGTTTCTATGACATCGGAAAATGAGAAAATTACATTCCGTACGTGAAATTTGGACGCTAATTCTTTTGCTCTTAGAATTGAATAATCGAGTTGGGACCTATTAGCTTTTCCAATTCATGACATAATCAATGCTCGTGCCAAATTTCACGTTTCTATAACACACGAAAAGTTAGAAAATTACATTCCGTACATAAAATTTGGAAGCTAATTCTTTTGCTCATACAATTGAATAATCGAGTTGGGACCCATTAGCTTTTCCTATGTATAACATAATCGATGCTCGTGCCAAATTTCAAGTTTCTATGGCACCGGAAAGTGAGGGAATTAGATTCCGTACGTAAAATTTGGACACATTCTTTTGCGCATAGAATTGAATAATCGTGTTGCGACCCATTAGCTTTTCCTATTTATGACATGATCAATGCTCGTGCCAAATTTCACATTTCTATGGCATCGGAAAGTGAGAAAAATACATTCCACACATAAAATTTGGACGCTTATTCTTTTGTTCATAGAATTGAATAATCGAGTTGGGACCCATTAGCTTTTCCTATTTATGACATAATCAATGCTCATGCCAAATTTCACGTTTCTATGACACCGGAAAGTGAGAAAATTACATTCCGTACGTGAAATTTGGACGCTAATTCTTTTGCGATTAGAATTGAATAATCGAGTTGAGACCTATTAGCTTTTCCTATTTATGACATAATCAATGTTCGTGCCAAATTTCACGTTTCTATGGCATCGGAAAGTGAGAAAAATACATTCCACACATAAAATTTGGATGCTAATTCTTTTGCACTTAGAATTGAATAATCAAGTTGGGACCTATTAGCTTTTCCTAATTATGACATAATCAATGCTCGTGCCAAATTTCAAGTTTCTATGACATTGGGAAGTGAGAGAATTAGATTCCGTACATAAAATGTGGACGCTAATTCTTTTGCGATTAGAATTGAATAATCGAGTTGAGAACCATTAGCTTTTCCTATTTATGGCATAATCAATGCTCGTGCCAAATTTCACATTTCTATGGCATCGGAAAGTGAGAAAATTACATTCCACACATAAAATGTGGACGCTAATTATTTTGCGCATAGAATTGAATAATCGAGTTGGGACCCATTCGCTTTTCCTAATTATGACATAATCAATGCTCGTGCCAAATTTCACATTTCTATGGCATCGGAAAGTGAGAAAAATACATTCCACACATAAAATTTGGACGCTAATTCTTTTGCGCATAGAATTGAAGAATCGAGTTGGGACCCATTAGCTTTTCCTATATATGACATAATCAATGCTCGTGCCTAATTTCACGTTTCTATGACACCGGAAAGTGAGAAAATTACATTCCGTCCGTGAAATTTGGAAGCTAATTCTTTTGCGCATAGAACTGAATAATCGAGTTGGGACCCATTAGCTTTTCCTTTGTATAACATATTCAATGCTCGTGCCAAATTTCAAGTTTCTATGGCACCGGAAAGTGAGAAAATTACATTTCGTACGAAAAATTTAGACGCTAACTCTTTTGCACTCACAATTGAATAATCGAATTGGGACACATTAGCTTTTCCTATTTATGACTTAATCAATGCCCGTGCCAAATTTCAAGTTTCTATGACATTGGGAAGTGAGAGAATTAGATTTCGTACAAAAAATGTGGACGCTAATTCTTTTGCGATTAGAATTGAATAATCGAGTTGAGACCCATTAGCTTTTCCTATTTATGACATAATCAATGCCCGTTCCAAATTTCGCGTTTCTATGACACCAAGAAGTGAGAGAATTAGATTCCGCACGTAAAATTTGGACACTAATTCTTTTGCACGTAGAATTGAATAATCGAGTTGGGACCCATTAGCTTTTCGTATTTATGACATAATCAATGCCCGTGCCAAATTTCAAGTTTCTAAGACATTGGGAAGCGAGAAAATTAAATTTCGTACATAAAATGTGGACGCTCTTTTGCGATTAGAATTGAATAATCGAGTTGAGACGCACTAACTTTTCCTATTTATGACATAATCAATGCTCGTGCCAAATTTCACATTTCTATGGCATCGGAAAGTGAGAAAAATACATTCCGTACATAAAATTTGAATGCTAATTCTTTTGCGCATAGAATTGAATAATCGAGTTGGGACCCATTAGCTTTTCCTATTTATGACGTAATCATTGCTCGTGCCAAATTTCACGTTTCTATGACACCGGAAAGTGAGAAAATTACATTCCGTACGTGAACTTTGGACGCTAATTCTTTTGCGCATAGAATTGAAGAATCGACTTGGGACCCATTAGCTTTTCCTATGTATGACATAATCAATGCCCGTGCCAAATTTCAAGTTTCTATGACATTGGGAAGTGAGAGAATTAGATTTCGTACATAAAATGTGGACGCTAATTCTTTTGCACTTAGAATTGAAGAATCGAGTTGAGACCCATTAGCTTTTCCTATTTATGACATAATCAATGCCCGTTCCAAATTTCATGTTTCTATGACACCAAGAGGTGAGGAAATTAGATTCCGTACGTAAAATTTGGACACTATTTCTTTTGCGCATAGAATTGAATAATCGAGTTGGGACCCATTAGCTTTTCCTATTTATGACATAATCAATGCTCGTGCCAAATTTCACATTTACGCATGATTCCCCCTCCTCCTCATCTTCCTCCTCCTCCTCCTTACCGCACTGAGATATAGACAGGAGGGTGCTCTGACTATCCAGCGACATACTGTCTTCCCCCGGCTCTGTTTCCGAGCGCAAAGCGTCTGCCTTTATGCTTTGCAGGGAACTTCTCAAGAGGCATAGCAGAGGAATGGTGACGCTAATGATTGCAGCATCGCCGCTCACCACCTGGGTAGACTCCTCAAACTTTCCAAGGACTTGGCAGATGTCTGCCAACCAGGCCCACTCTTCTGAAAAGAATTGAGGAGGCTGACTCCCACTGCGCCGCCCATGTTGGAGTTGGTATTCCACTATAGCTCTACGCTGCTCATAGAGCCTGGCCAACATGTGGAGCGTAAAGTTCCACCGTGTGGGCACGTCGCACAGCAGTCGGTGCACTGGCAGATTAAACCGATGTTGCAGGGTGCGCAGGGTGGCAGCGTCCGGGTGGAACTTGCGGAAATGTGCGCAGAGCCGGCGCACCTTTCCGAGCAGGTCTGACAAGCGTGGGTAGCTTTTCAGAAAGCGCTGAACCACCAAATTAAAGACATGGGCCAGGCATGGCACGTGCGTGAGGCTGCCGAGCTGCAGAGCCGCCACCAGGTTACGGCCGTTGTCACACACGACCATGCCCAGTTGGAGTCTCAGCGGCTCAAGCCAGCGGTCGGTCTGCTCTGTCAGACTCTGCAGCAGTTCGTGGGCCGTGTGCCTCTTATCTCCTAAGCTGAGTAGTTTCAGCACGGCCTGCTGACGCTTGCCCACCGCTGTGCTGCCACGATGCGCGACACCGACTGCTGGCGTCGTGCTGCTGCTGCTGACACATCTTGATTGCGAGACAGAGGTTGCGTTGGAGGAGGAGAAGGAGGAGGAGGGTGGTTTACTGGAGGAAGCATACACCGCCGCAGATACCACCACCGAGCTGGGGCCCGCAATTCTGGGGGTGGGTAGGACGTGAGCGGTCCCAGGCTCTGACTCTGTCCCAGCCTCCACTAAATTCACCCAATGTGCCGTCAGGGAGATATAGTGGCCCTGCCCGCCTGTGCTTGTCCACGTGTCTGTTGTTAAGTGGACCTTGCCAGTAACCGCGTTGGTGAGGGCGCGTACAATGTTGCGGGAGACGTGGTCGTGCAGGGCTGGGACGGCACATCGGGAAAAATAGTGGCGACTGGGAACTGAGTAGCGCTGGGCCGCCGCCGCCATCATACTTTTGAAGGACTCCGTTTCCACAACCCTATACGGCAGCATCTCCAGGCTGATAAATTTGGCTACGTGCACGTTTAACGCTTGAGCGTGCGGGTGCGTGGCGGCGTACTTGCGCTTGCGCTCAAACACTTGCGCTAGCGACGGCTGGACGGTGCGCTGAGAGACATTGGTGGATGGGGCCGAGGACAGCGGAGGTGAGGGTGTGGGTGCAGGCCAGGAGAGGGTAGTGCCTGTGTCCTCAGAGCGGGGTTGGATCTCAGTGGCAGGTTGGGGCACAGGGGGAGAGGCAGCGGTGCAAACCGGAGGCGGTGAACGGCCTTCGTCCCACCTTGTGGGGTGCTTGGCCATCATATGTCTGCGCATGCTGGTGCTGGTGGCTCCCCGGCTGATCTTGGCGCGGCAAAGGTTGCACACCACTGTTCGTCGGTCGTCTGCACTCTCAGTGAAAAACTGCCAGACCTTTGAGCACCTCGGCCTCTGCAGGGTGGCATGGCGCGAGGGGGCGCTTTGGGAAACAGTTGGTGGATTATTCGGTCTGGCCCTGCCTCTACCCCTGGCCATCGCACTGCCTCTTGCAACCTGCCCTGCTGCTGCCCTTGCCTCCCCCTCTGAAGACCCGTCCTCAGTAGGCGTAGCAAACCAGGTTTGGTCAGTCACCTCATTGTCCTGCTGCTCTTCCTCAGAATTCTCAGTGCGCTCCTCCCTCGGACTTAATGCCCTTACTACTACCTCACTGATAGACAACTGTGTCTCATCGTCATCGGCCTCCTCACCCACTGAAAGGTCTTGAGACAGTTGCCGGAAGTTCCCAGCCTCATTCCCCGGACCCCGGGAACTTTCCAATGGTTGGGCATCAGTCACGATAAACTCCTCTGGTGGGAGAGAAACCACTGCTGCCCAATCTGAGCAGGGGCCCGAGTACAGTTCCTGGGAGTCTGCCCGCTCCTCAGAATGTCTCATTTTCATGGAGTGAGGAGGCTGGGAGGAAGGAGGAGCAGCAGCCAGAGGATTCTGAGTTGCAGCAGTGGACGGCGCAGAACTGTGGGTGGACGATAGATTGCTGGAAGCACTTTCTGCCATCCACGACAGGACCTGCTCACACTGCTTATTTTCTAATAAAGGTCTACCGCGTGGACTCATTAAATGTGCTATGAATTTGGGGACGCCAGAAACGTGCCTCTCTCCTAATCCCGCAGCAGTCGGCTGCGATACACCTGGATCAGGAGCTCGGCCTGTGCCCACACCCGGACTAGGGACTCCGCGTCCTCGGCCGCGCCCACGTCCTCTAGGCCTACCCCTACTCCTCAGCATGCTGTATTACCAGGAATGCAGAAACAGAACGCTGTAATTAAATGTGCCGCTTATTGGCCTGTGGTTGGAGGCTAACTTCGCTTACGGAACGCCAGGAAATAATTTGGCGCACGCCTGCTGTAACACTTAGCTGGCTGCGTATTTATTTGTAGAACTACTACACCCAGCACACACGGACCCAGAACACTGAGCACAGTGACAGGCAGGCCAAATAGATTTTTTGCCCAATATTTTTTTGAAAAGGCCAACTGCGTATATTCAGTCAATAATATATGTCTTCTGGCCCTGGAGTGTGTGACAGAACTGCAGAGTGTCGCACTGTTATTAACTGCAACAGAGCGGTGATTTCTGTGCCAGGAAATAATTTGGCGCACGCTTGCTGTAACACTTAGCTGGCTGCGTATTTATTTGTAGAACTACTACCCCCAGCACACACGGACCCAGAACACTGAGCACAGTGACAGGCAGGCCAAATAGATTTTTTGCCCAATATTTTTTTGAAAAGGCCAACTGCGTATATTCAGTCAATAATATATGTCTTCTGGCCCTGGAGTGTGTGACAGAACTGCAGAGTGTCGCACTGTTATTAACTGAAAGAGAGCGGTGATTTCTGAGCCAGGAAATAATTTGGCGCACACCTGCTGTAACACTTAGCTGGCTGCGTATTTATTTGTAGAACTACTACCCCCAGCACACACGGACCCAGAACACTGAGCACAGTGACAGGCAGGCCAAATAGATTTTTTGCCCATTTTTTTTTTTTAAAAGGACCACTGCGTATATTCAGTCAATAATATATGTCTTCTGGCCCTGCCTACACAATTCTGTCCCTGGAGTGTGTGACAGAACTGCAGAGTGTCGCACTGTTATTAACTGCAACAGAGCGGTGATTTCTGAGCCAGGAAATAATTTGGCGCAAGCCTGCTGTAACACTTAGCTGGCTGCGTATTTATTTGTAGAACTACTACCCCCAGCACACACGGACCCAGAACACTGAGCACAGTGACAGGCAGGCCAAATAGATTTTTTGCCCAATATTTTTTTGAAAAGGCCAACTGCGTATATTCAGTCAATAAAATATGTCTTCTGGCCCTGCCTACACAATTCTGTCCCTGTAGTATTACTGCAGGGCGCAATGCTCTGCACGGCCGATATACCAAAAAAAAAAAAAGTGCAACACTGCAAAAAGCAGCCTCCACAGTACTGCACACGGTTAGATGTGGCCCTAAGAAGGACCGTTGGGGTTCTTGAAGCCTACAATCACTCCTAACACTCTCCCTGC
This sequence comes from Eleutherodactylus coqui, assembly GCF_035609145.1. Classification (NCBI taxonomy): domain Eukaryota; kingdom Metazoa; phylum Chordata; class Amphibia; order Anura; family Eleutherodactylidae; genus Eleutherodactylus; species Eleutherodactylus coqui. The sequence goes on from NC_089843.1 coordinate 31,356,602, forward strand.
CTAACCACCACTTCTGTCCCTGTAGTATTACTGCAGGGCGCAATGCTCTGCACGGCCGCTATACCAAAAAAAAAAAAAAGTGCAACACTGCAAAAAGCAGCCTCCACAGTACTGCACACGGTTATATGTGGCCCTAAGAAGGACCGTTGGGGTTCTTGAAGCCTACACTAACTCCTAACACTCTCCCTACAGCAGCTCCAACACGATAGCACTGTCCCTCAGCTATGTCACAACCCATCTGAGGCGAGCCGCGGGAGGGGCCGATTTTTATACTCGGGTGACACCTGATCTCACCAGCCACTCACTGCAGGGGGGTGGTATAGGGCTTGAACTTCGCAGGGGGAAGTTGTAATGCCTTCCCTGTCTTTCAATTGGCCAGAAAAGCGCGCTAACGTCTCAGAGATGAAAGTGAAAGTAACCCGAACATCGCGTGGTGCTCGTTACGAGTAACGAGCATCTCGAACACGCTAATACTCGAACGAGTATCAAGCTCGGACGAGTACGTTCGCTCATCTCTAGTTGGGACCCATTAGCTTTTCCTATTTATGACATAATCAATGCTCGTGCCAAATTTCACGTTTCTATGACACCGGAAAGTGAGAAAATTACATTCCGTACGTAAAATTTGGACGCAAATTCTTTTGCGCATAGAATTGATTAATTGAGTTGGGACCCATTAGCTTTTCCTATTTATGACATAATCAATGCCTGTGCCAAATTTTAAGTTTCTATGTGAGAAAATTAGATTCCGTACGTAAAATTTGGACGCTAATTCTTTTGCGCATAGAATCAAATAATCGAGTTGGGACCCATTAGCTTTTCCTATTTATGACATAATCAATGCCCGTGCCAAATTTTAAGTTTCTATGACACCGGAAAGAAAAAGAATTAGATTCCGTACGTAAAATTTGGACGCTAATTCTTTTACGCACAGAATTGAATAATCGAGTTGGGACCCATTAGCTTTTCCTATTTATGATATAATCAATGCCCGTGCCAAATTTTAAGTTTCTATGACATTGAGAAGTGAGAGAATTAGATTCCGTATGTAAAATTTGGACGCTAATTATTTTGCGCATAGAATTGAATAATCGAGTTGGGACCCATTAGCTTTTCCTATTTATGACATATTCAATGCCCGTGCCAAATTTTAAGTTTCAATGACATTGGGAAGTGAGCGATTTAGATTATGTACGTTAAATTTCGACGCCAATTCTTTTGCGCTAGAATTGAATAATCGAGTTGGGACCCAATTACTTTTCCTATTTTGGAGATAATCTATGCTCGTGCCAAAATTCATGTTTCTACGACATCGGGAAGTTGGAGAACTTTTGGCCAGTGAGTGAGTGAGTGAGTGAGTCAGTCAGTCAGTCAGTCAGTGAGTCAGTGAGGGCTTTCAGCTTTATATATATAGATAGATGGTCAATATTTCCCAGGTGCCCCTAACCTGCACCCTTGTTAATGTGTCAGGTCCGTTTGCTAATGATTAGTACAAAATATTTATCACCCTAGTCAGGTCCTGTACAAGTTGAGTAAAGTACTAATTATCCTTAGTAATCAAGAGGAAGTCGTTATCTTTATGAAATCTGCATCTTCCAGTTTATATCTGGATAATAACTAGAGATGAGCGAGCATACTCGTCCGAGCTTGATGCTCTTTTAAGTATTAGGGTGCTCGAGATGCTCGTTACTCGAGACGAGCACCACGTGGTACTCGTCTCCATAAAACGAGCAATGACCATTGAATTCAATGGAGTCGGCAATACAGCCGGCTCCATTGAAAGGAATGGGCTGCCGGCGATCTCAGGATGAATTTTCGGGAAGGGCTTAAAAATATAAGCCCTTACCTGAAAATCATCCTAAAATGTGTAAAAAAAAAAAAAAAAAAAAAATGTCAGCATAAAGATCGTTCTCCTCTGCCATAGCTGTAACAGCTGTGGCAGAGAAGAACGATGTTAGCCCATTGAAAGCAATGGGCTGCCGGCGAGTGCGGGAGTGAGACCCTCCCCCCCCCCTCCCCCCCCCCCCCGCACTGTCAGCATAAAGATCGTTCTCCTCTGAGAAGAACGATGTTAGCCCATTGAATTCAATGGAGCCGGCAATACAGCCGGCTCCATTGAAAGCAATGGGCTGCCGGCGAGCGCAGGATGAATTTTCGGGAAGGGCTTAAAAATATAAGCCCTTACCTGAAAATTATCCTAAAATGTGTAAAAAAAAAAAAAATAATGTATACTCACCTTTCCGCTGCAGCCGGAGTTCAGCCGCGTCTGGCCGGCAGTTCTCCTGAACTGCTCTCTGTAGTATTTAGCAGCCGGGGATTTAAAATCCCCGCCTGCTGAATGAGCTGCCTCTGATTGGTCACAGCCACACCAATCAGAGGCAGCTCTCACTCACACCCATTCATGAATTCATGAATGGGTGAGTGCTGCCTCTGATTGGCTCAGCGCAGGGACCAATCAGGGGCAGCTCTCACTCACACCCATTCATAAGGGTGGAAACCTGGTGATCTTAGGACGCAATGAGTATAAGGAAATGTGCCTCAAGTTACTAAAAGACACCACAAACTATGGCATATTACCCTCTGACCCCACAGATACCCTCCTCTCTGAGTTGAGATCCCTGACACTAAAAGCACGGGAGGAAAAAATCCTTGGAAAAACGGAATGTGAATTTATTTGCCCAACCCTACCCCAGATGGCGACTTTCTACGCGCTCCCCAAAATCCACAAGGGCCTTACCCCACTAAAGGGGAGGCCCATTGTTTCGGGGATGGACTCCCTGACACAGGGAGCAAGTCAGTACATCGATGTAATCCTAAGACCGTTCGTAGAGAGTTTACCATCTTATATATGTGATACCACAGACCTCCTCAAACGTCTGGAGGGCATCACGATTGCAAGTGATACATTTTTAGCCAGTATGGACATAAAGGCGCTTTATACCAACATCTCCCATAAAGATGGAAATGAAGCGAGTCGTTTCTATCTGGACCAGAGGGGAACTCATATGAGACCTCACAATACCTTTGTTCTCGAATTGCTCAAATTCATTCTTGAACATAACTTCTTTCTGTTTGACGGGCGCTATTACCATCAACGGCGGGGGACCGCGATGGGAAGTCCCTGTGCCCCAACCTATGCATGTCTATTTCTCGGATGGTGGGAGGATAAACACGTCTTCCAGGAACAAAACCTCAAATGGATCAATCTAGTCGAGCTATGGGTGAGGTTCATAGACGACATTTTTATACTCTGGTCCGGAACTGTCTCGGAATTCAAAGAATTTGTGGAGTCTCTGAACAAGAACAACCTTGGTTTATTTCTCACGTCAGAAATCCAGCAGGAACAAATCACATTCCTGGATTTGAACATCTCCAAGACCCCGATGGGGACATTAGAGACAACAATTCACCGAAAACCAACGGCAACAAAGAAGTCTCCTGCACTGGGAAAGTTACCACCCAGGTCCTTTAAAAAAAGGTATCCCTAAGGGACAATTCATAAGGGCGAGGAGGAACTGTTCCGAGGAAGGTGAATTTGAAACACAAGCTGAAGACATGACTAAAAGATTTAAGGATAGGGGATACCCTGATGACATCCTCCAAGAGGCACTTGTAGAGACCAAAAAAAGAGACAGGAAGAACCTACTGGATGTTAAACCAAAACCAGTCACCAAGAACATTGTGAGATTGATTGGTACGTATGACGACCAATCAAGAAATGTGAACAAAATTTTACAAAAATATTGGTACATCCTGTTAAAGGACAAGGACCTTGTGGAATGCCTGGGAGACAAGCCCTCTATCACTTATCGAAGAGGAAGAAACCTTCGAGACCATCTCGTGCATAGTCATCTGGCCCCTGAAGTACCCAGAGAGACTTGGTTGACCTCGAAAAAGATCAAGGGCACATACCCCTGCTCTGACTGCAAGGTGTGCGGATTCATAAAAAAGGGACCAACATTTGAAAGCATCAACACTAGGAGGTCATACGAGATCCGTGACTTCATAAATTGTAAGACACCCTGCGTGGTATATTTGGCAACTTGCCCTTGCCCCCTTGAATATATAGGCAAGACTAAACAGCAATTTAGAAGGAGGATCTTGGCCCATGTCGGGAATGTAGAAGAGGGGAACATACAAGCCTGGCGAAACATATGAGAGACCATCATGACAATGACCTAAGCCTTCTCAAGTTCCAAGGAATTGAATTGATTAGGTATAATGGAAGAAGGGGAGACATAGACAAGAAACTCCTACAGAAGGAATGCATGTGGATTCATAGACTCAAGACCTGTTCACCCACAGGCTTGAATGAACAGTTATCATACACTTCCTTCATTTAAAATTTCATCCCAGGCAGAACTCCCCCTCCACTTCCCTAAAACGTCCCCCCCCCCCCCCAAATCTTTGATTGAACATCTGAGAAATGTGTGTTTTTTGCTTCATACTTTAACTAACTATAATCATCCCTCTAGAAACATAAAAAAACCCTCCTAATTTTCCCCAGAAGAGAGCTTTAAACTTTATCTGAACATATGAAACCCCCTGCCTCCATATAAACTCGTGAAATCCTTTACAGGGCTCTAGTAGGGAGGAGGGAGCTGTCCAGTGCTGAACCTCCCCTCTGCACACTGATGCCCGACATTACGACAGCAGGGAGCTGTCCAGTACTGTAGTACCTGTGACAAGGTGTTTTTTCCAGTCTGTATCGCGAGAAAACAAGGGGGTTTGTCCAAATCATAGCCAATTTTTGGGATTGGATGGGATAAGAGAGGGAAGGAGGATCTCCACACATATAAGCGCTGCATTTGTCAGACGCGCGGCACTCACTACAAGGATGCCGCCAGATATCACGGCTGCTCCCTCTGATACCTACTAATGCATCCTGATGAAACAGTGCATACACTAAATAGCACTGTAAAAACGCGTCAATGACGTGGTTTTAGTGAGTCAGTATACCTTCCAGATAGTTAGTTCAGGTGTTAGAACTAGACGGCTGCCCGATACCTTCTGTCGGGCAGCTACATCGGTGCCGACTCAGCTTCTCCCTATTCACAGCGCTGCTGTGTACAAGTACAGGGTTTTTTCACCTAGAGTCCTGCAGTCTCATTAGTATTTAAAGTGATCTGTACTACAGGAACAGCACTCTTTAGCTCTGCAGACTTTCAGGCACTTTTAACCCTTTAAGTGCTGAGTTGGTGCAAGAGTTAGCAATTACTCCCTGAATTGTGTATTAATATTCAGGGTAGTAACTTTGAACTGGTGCCATACATCTCTTGAGTGGAAGGGCTCTCTATATACTAGTTAACCCTCTCCTCTCCTATTTGTGATCTACCTCTATCGGTTGATTATAATTTGGAGTTGCTTGAAGGAGGAGCACATATAACTAGGAGAGAAAAAAACAGTTTATTCTCTTTATTTATCACTGGTTTTCCCTATCCACTCCTTCATTGCACTATTTAACCCCTTGCTAACTGGACCTTTTAAACCTTAATTGGGCCTTATATTACAGATCTATACTGGTATTTAAAGTGGAGGCTTTCAATTACCCCACTTTTATTAATATCAGTTTCTGGCTCTTTCAGCTGGTCCTTTTTTTGACACTTAACCCTCTCCTCTCCTTGAGTGGTGAATAACCACCAATTTACTACACCTGAATAAAGGGTTATATAGGGATTATTTAAACACTGTGCTCACAATTTAATCCTCCTCTTTGTATATCTTCGGAGAAGGGTCTCAACTCAAGTATACATAAGCACAGTGTTGTGTCTGAGCAACATACATAACACCCTGTTTCTCTATCTGGAACTTTTGTCTGATTTGGGGACCTATCAGAAGGGTAACCCCATAATTTATGTATCTATCTACAGGAGGTGGTTTAAACCTCACTCACTTCAATGACTAATACCACATCAATAAAGGAAGATTGTTATCTCATGTGGTTTATAAATTTGCACATGAGAACTGAGACACCTAATAATTACTAGTGGAGTCATTGTTGAGGAACCTATTTAGGTTCAGAGGAGTGAAGGGTTTTCCTAATACCTCAACCTAAGATATATGTTGTGTTCTGTCCAGTTTGTTTTTAATTATTATTAATATAGTTTTTAATTAATTTTTCTTCAGTGATTACCCTTATACTTATTTTTGAAGAATTTCTGCCTCAGTGACTAACTTTCATAGGCTCTATCATCAATTTTCTTCTTTCTACCATATCCTTGAAGGTTCTTGACTCTTGAATCAGTAGAACACTTATTCATAACATTTCAAGATGTTGCTACCAAGATGCCAAGGTCTTTGGACATCATTTTGTATTCTTTAGCCTGTATTTCATGGTAACTGGATTTATGGTCTGTTCAGACAGCTCTCTTGTCCTTGCCAACGTGAACAAAGCCTCTAACTGACCTTTTTAAGCATCAAAGCCTAAGGGCCCATGTTTTTCTAAAATCAGCCTAGGCAAACACACACACACACACACTATATATATATATATATATATATACTGTTTTATTCACCTTCATAGGAAATAGCTAGCAGTTAAACGTGTTCATATACAAATGTGTTTAGAATGCGTTAGACTATTGCTTCTGCCTCCCACACATGATTCTCACAGATCAGTTGTGTATTTTGATTGGATAAGCTGCTTCCTTACAGATAAGAATATACCTTCTCTAAATTCTTTCACATTTGATACTTTGCTAACATGTGAATTACCATACTATTGTATTAACCAAACCTGGGCACAATAACTCTCTTTGAATACTCCTATTTTGTGATATAATGTTTGTCCGTAAAAGCAATTGTATTCCTTTGAAGAAAAATCTGAAGGGTATTGGAGACTGACGGATAACACCACTCAGTTCAAATACATTATCATGAAGCTTCTCATTATAACCAATTTGAAGCAGATCAGTGACATCTTCTGGAATATGATTTATTCCCATAACATCTGGCGCTCAACTTGCAAAAATTGACGAGTGATCTTTGGAAATGGGAACTCAACCAATAGGAGTGCGGTTTGACGTCCATCAACAATGGTGAAACAATGGAGCAACGGGTGAGTTGTGTTCTCCCCTCCCCATTGTGCGTCCTTCATTCTGCTTGCCAAGGCTTAGGTGATTGATTTCCGTCTAAAGGGTTCATTTTTGTTACATGGTCACTTATCTATTTACGAACCCTGATTTGTGATTTCACTGGTTCTGTGTTGCTATGAGCTGTGAAATTATTGTTCAGACAATTGATAAGTTATCATCGTCCGTAGCGTACCCCCATTTTCCAAACCCTGATGAGAGCTTTGATGGGTTCTTGAGATAAAGCGTGTGTGTCAGGACAGTGTCCGGGATATGGCGGTCCCTGAGATATCCCGCAACCCCTGTCCCTGCCTACTTGCCCCCCTGGGCTAACCCCCAGGGCGACAACTGGGCGGCGGTCCCTACCCTCACTAGGGAAGCGGGACACGGGAAGACAAACAGACACTGAAGACAAACAACGGTAGAATGGTCAGACAATCCGGGTCGGCAACAGGAGGGTGCGCAGTACAGGGGGGTCAGGCAAAAACGTAGTCAAGGTCCAAAAGCAGAGGTCAGGAAAGCCGGGGTCACAAACAGGAGTCAAAGAATACGCGGGTGCAGCTGGAAGACCAAACTAACACTGGCAAGGCCTGAGAGGAAAACACACCTATTTAAATGCTGTCAGCGCTCCCGCCCCAGAAGCTGATTGGGGCGGGGAGCCTGACAGCAGCAGGGCTAATCAGGGCGGTGCTGGGGGCACGCCCCCAGTCTAGCTGCACAGACAGTTACTAGGGAAGCCAGCCTGGTAGTCAAGTGACTAGAAGCACCAGCTGCCTCCCTAGCAACCCGGCGGCGACCAGTCTTACAGCGGCCCGGGGAGATCACAAGAACCGGGGTACCTCTGCGCCGCGCTCCTGTACCCCGGGTGGCCGGACCGGTGGTGCGGGCACGGCGGCCCCGAGAGTTGCCGGTTCTGACAGTACCCCCCCTTCTACGGGGGGACACCGGACCCCCATGGCCAGGTGCGGGCTTAAGCGGGAAAGCCCTGTGGAATGCCTGGACTAGGCGTGGCGCATGAACGTCCCTGGCAGGGACCCACGTCCTATCCTCAGGGCCAAATCCTCTCCAGTGGACCAGGTACTGCAGCACACCTCTAACCCGTCGGGCATCCACCAGCCTTTCTACTTCATACTCCAGTTCCCCCTGTACCAGAGAAGGAGGAGGCGGGTTCTGGGTGGGTAGAACTGGAGTCACATACTTCTTAAGTAAGCTTTTGTGAAAAACCTTGTGGACCTTCCAGGGGTCAGGAAGTGCCAACTTATATGACACCGGGTTGATAACCTGAGAAACAGTAAATGGGCCAATGAACCGAGGAGCAAGTTTCAGGGAGGGAACCTTGAGTCTCAGATTCTTGGATGACAACAAAACTTGCTCCCCGACTACAAAAGGTGCAGAGATGGTACATCTTTTATTTGCGTATTTACGCAGTTTCTCTTGGGAACCCTGAAGGTTCTTACGAACCTGGGCCCAAACTGTGCACAGTTCCTCAGAGGATATGTCGGCGGCCGGATTGTTCGAGACCACAGGAGTGGAAAGCGAGAACCGGGGATGAAACCCATAGTTACAAAAAAAAGGTGACAATTGGGTCGACGAGTTAACATGGTTGTTGATAGCAAATTCGGCGAGAGGTAAGTAGTTGACCCACTGATACTGGTTATCAGAGACAAACAGTCGCAGATACTGGATAAGTTCTTGGTTCATTCGTTCCGTTTGTCCGTTACTCTCGAGATGGAAAGCGGAGGAGAAGGACAAATTTACGTTTAGATTTTTACAGAAGGCTCGCCAGAAGCGAGCGACGAACTGAACCCCTCTATCTGACACAATGTCCTCGGGGATCCCATGTAACCGAACAATCTCCTTGATGAACATTTCCGACAGAAGTTTGGCGTTAGGCAACTTGCAAAGCGGAACAAAATGTGACATTTTAGAGAAACGGTCTACTATTACCCAGATGACCGTATTCCCCAGCGAGGATGGCAGATCAGTAATAAAATCCATGGACAAATGGGACCATGGCCTGGACGGAATGGGCAAGGGAAGAAGAGGACCCTCAGGACGTCTCCTGAGATTCTTCCCCCTTGCGCAAACCGGGCACGCGGACACAAATCCCCGTACCTCCTTGGCCATGTGCGGCCACCAATAGAGTCTGGACACTAACTCCAGCGTACCCCTGATGCCGGGGTGTCCAGCTAGGACTGAAGCATGTGTCTCCTCTAACACTTTCAATCTCAGTGACAACGGGACAAATAATTTGCCTTCCGGAAGGGCTTCAGGAGCAGATTGTTGAGCGGCGTGAATGAGAGGTGAAAGGTCGGAGGAGACAGCAGCGAGGACCACCCCAGGGGAGAGAATGCTCTCAGGCTCCGGCTCGGCAGGTTCCGGAGAACCAAAGCTCCTAGACAGGGCATCAGCCTTGACATTCTTAGAACCGGGTCTATAGGTAACAACAAAATTGAACCGAGAGAAGAACAAGGCCCAGCGGGCTTGCCGAGCATTTAACCTCTTAGCGGAATCTAGATAGGTGAGGTTTTTATGGTCTGTGAGTACCGTGATCTGGTGATGGGCTCCTTCCAAAAAATGCCTCCACTCTTCGAAAGCCCACTTAATCGCCAGCAATTCCCGGTTGCCTATATCATAGTTCCGTTCGGTGGAAGAAAACTTCCTAGAAAAATAGGCACACGGTCTAAGGTTGGTGAGAGTGGAGGGACCTTGGGACAGTACCGCTCCCACACCAAACTCAGAGGCATCTACCTCCACCAAAAAAGGGCTGGACAGATCCGGTTGTACTAGGACAGGTGCAGAAGAGAACGCCGCCTTTAGGGTATCGAAGGCCCTCAGAGCCTCAGAAGACCAGGTCCTCACATCTGCCCCCTTTCTGGTGAGGTCCGTTAGAGGTTTGGCCACCACGGAGAAGTCTTTGATGAATTTGCGATAGTAGTTGGCGAAGCCGAGGAAGCGTTGAAGGGCTTTCAACGACCCTGGCTGGGCCCACTCCGTGATGGCTTTCACCTTTTCAGGATCCATCTGGAAGTCGCATGGCGTGATGATATACCCCAAAAATGATATCTTTTGTACCCCGAAGACACATTTCTCGAGTTTAGCAAACAGCTTGTTATGTCTGAGTCGAGCTAGTACAGTCTGAACGTGAGTATGGTGACTCGGCAAGTCGGAGGAAAAAATCAAAATGTCGTCTAGATATACAACCACGAACACCCCCATGATATCCTGAAACACTGAGTTCATGTACCCCTGAAAAATGGCGGGGGCGTTACACAATCCAAAAGGCATAACTAGGTATTCAAAATGCCCGAGGGGCGTATTGAAGGCGGTTTTCCACTCATCCCCCTCCCGAATGCGGATGAGGTTGTATGCTCCCCTGAGATCAAGTTTGGAAAACCATCGGGCACCAGCGACCTGGTTGAGGAGGTCAGGAATGAGTGGAAGAGCATACTGGTTTCGGACTGTGATTTTGTTTAGCTCTCTATAGTCAATACAGGGCCGGAGACCCCCATCCTTCTTCTCAACGAAGAAAAACCCGGCACCCACCGGGGATTCTGAGGGCCGGATGTGCCCCTTGGCCAGGCTGTCCTGGATATAGTCCCTCATGGATTCTCTCTCAGGAACCGTAACGTTATAAATGCGGCCCTTAGGAAGTTTGGCCCCAGGAATCAAGTCTATTTTACCGTCCCATTCCCTATGAGGGGGCAGAGCTTCAGATAATTGTTTGGAGAACACGTCAGAAAACTCGGAGAGGTATTCTGGTAGGGGGGTCCCCTCGCAGGTGGAGATTCCCATCTTCACCGCACAAAGGTGGTTGGCACAGCGGGGACCCCACTTTACCAGTTCCAACGTGTCCCAATTTACTACCGGGTTGTGCTCCCGGAGCCAGGGGAGGCCTAGGACGACGTCCACAGACAAATCTCTCATCACTAGAAAGGTGCAGGTTTCCACGTGTAAGGCTCCTATAGTAAACCTTACTTCAGGGGTAACCAGATTAACCACCCCTGCTTGCAATGGGGTGGAGTCCACTCCTGAAACCAGAATCGGGGTCTCTAAACGTAAAAAAACCCCGGACAGTTGAGCAACGAAATTAAAGTTAACGAAATTCGCCGCAGCCCCAGAATCAACAAAGGCTTGCCCAGTACGGTGGAAAGCATGAAATTCTAGGGTGCAAGGCAATAACATTTTGGATAACACAGGGAGTACCTTGGCTCCTAGACAGTCCTCCGGACAACTGCCTAGGAGCGGACGTTTTCCCTGCCATGGCTTCTTGGCGCAGGTTGCAATGCGGTGACCCGGCTCCCCACAGTAGAAGCAGAGGTTCTTCTTCAGGCGATTTTCCCGTCGTTGCTTAGGGTTCAGGGCTCCCAGCTCCATGGCCTCGGTGGTGGGAGGTGGAAAAGTCGGGTCAGTAGAAGAAGTGGGCGTGGGGAGTGGAGTGGTCCGAGCGGCGTGTCTGGCCCTCAAACGTCGGTCAGCCCGAATAGCCAGCGACATGGCTTGCTCCAGGGTTCTTGGCTCCGGGTGGGCCACGAGTAGGTCCTTCAGACCCTCAGACAGACCGGTCAAAAATAGGTCTTTTAGGGCGGCATCATTCCACCCGGATTCTGTACAGTGCTGGCGGAATTGGGAACAGTAGTCCTCCGCCATCTTGCAACCCTGGCGCAGGGCCAGAAGCTTGGAGACTGCGTAGCCGGCACGGTCGGGTTCGTCATAAATTTGACCCAAGGCGGAAAAAAAGGCGTCAGGGGATAGTCGGGCGGGAGAGCCAGCAGGTAATGAGAAAGCCCAATTTTGGGGCTCTCCCCTCAGGCGGGTAATTACAATTCCCACTTTCTGGTATTCAGTACCAGAGGAGTGGGGGCGGAGATCAAAGTAGAGCTTGCAGCTCTCTCTAAATGCGAAAAACTGACCTCTCTCTCCGGAGAAACAATCCGGAAGCGTGGCTCGAGGTTCTGTCATTGTTCCTGGAGCGGAAGCGGGTTGCATGGGACCTGCAGCTGCCGCTTGTTCCTGTCGCTGCAAGCGGGCTGTTAGGTCCTGGGCAAGGTTCGTAAGGAACTGGACCTGGTTCGCTACAGCTGCCATGGCCTCCATCGAGGGGTTCAGAGTTGCCGGGCGGATGCAAGGGTCTGACCTTCGTTCGGCCAGTGTTACTGTCAGGACAGTGTCCGGGATATGGGGGTCCCTGAGATATCCCGCAACCCCTGTCCCTGCCTACTTGCCCCCCTGGGCTAACCCCCAGGGCGACAACTGGGCGGCGGTCCCTACCCTCACTAGGGAAGCGGGACACGGGAAGACAAACAGACACTGAAGACAAACAACGGTAGAATGGTCAGACAATCCGGGTCGGCAACAGGAGGGTGCGCAGTACAGGGGGGTCAGGCAAAAACGTAGTCAAGGTCCAAAAGCAGAGGTCAGGAAAGCCGGGGTCACAAACAGGAGTCAAAGAATACGCGGGTGCAGCTGGAAGACCAAACTAACACTGGCAAGGCCTGAGAGGAAAACACACCTATTTAAATGCTGTCAGCGCTCCCGCCCCAGAAGCTGATTGGGGCGGGGAGCCTGACAGCAGCAGGGCTAATCAGGGCGGTGCTGGGGGCACGCCCCCAGTCTAGCTGCACAGACAGTTACTAGGGAAGCCAGCCTGGTAGTCAAGTGACTAGAAGCACCAGCTGCCTCCCTAGCAACCCGGCGGCGACCAGTCTTACAGCGGCCCGGGGAGATCACAAGAACCGGGGTACCTCTGCGCCGCGCTCCTGTACCCCGGGTGGCCGGACCGGTGGTGCGGGCACGGCGGCCCCGAGAGTTGCCGGTTCTGACAGTGTGTTTCTTCAGATAAGAAACGTTTATTCTCAATGTTATTTTAATTACTTTGTGTATTAGATTGCTAAGTAGTTGACAGTGAAAAGTTGGATCATGAAAGCTAGCTTTTCATCCGTACGGGGTTACGCTCATTTTAACACGGGCAATAATGTAGTAAGAATGTTCACAGCAGAAGAGATAGTGCAAGCTGTTGCAAAGAAAATGATTGATGAAAGAAGCGAACTGTTAAGATGAGAAGGTTTGAAAAATGTATTAGCTGATAATGAAGGAATTTTGGCTGATAGACGATTGCTCATGTGTGCAGAGACCAGGTGAAGAAAGTTTCTATAGATGATGTAAAGCTGAAGTCAGATAATTGCAGTTACAAGAGGGCGATTGTTTCATGTGCTTTGAGTTAAAGACAAAGGAAGGCAAGCTCTTTTTCACCAACTGAGAGCACCACCCTGGCCGTGTCATGGATGATGCTTTTTTTCTCCCTATTGCCCTGCCTCTAGATGGCCGTGTTGCTATTGTGGCCAAAGCAGTCTGCATACATTGATACATGTTTAGTATGTAGTATTCCTGGACCCGCCCGTCACCATCACCCAGTCAGGCCACGCCTTCGGTGGCCTTTTCAGTGTCAGCCATGGCCCAGTGGCCATTTTAGAATCTGCTGTAACAATACCTTTGGCCGCTACCCAAAAGCCATCTTAGCTCCACAGCAGAAATGAGCTGGCTTCTCACCTCCCATCGGTGTACGTTTTACGTGCCATCCCAATATGATGGGTGTCTTTTCTGAATTACATAGCAATGTTCAAAACCCCTCTGTCCCATCTGCAACCCCCCACCCCACCCAATTATCTGCCCTGCAGTCTGTGTTTAGCATCCACCTCAAATTGCTTTGCCTAACATTGTACTTAAATTGCCCACATATGTAGTTGTTGCTAGAAAAATCTTTTCCACTCCCCTTAGAACATTAGAAAAACTTTCATAGAGAGGGAGAAATGATCAATACATGATAATTTCATAGTTTTGAGACAGTGCAAAAGTGTTATTGTGTCATCTATAAATATATAGGAAAAGATGTATGATAATAGATATATAGGAATAGATAAATGGGTAATGCTTGTTACACGCAAACCTCTTTAGACTACTTCAGAGTTCATCGAGAGAAGGAATGTGTGCTTGCAAGGAGGTGTGGGCACGACCCCCCCCCCCCCTTTCATAGTTAGATAGATAACCAGCAGAGAATGTGTAGTGTAATTTGTCCCAAGAGTGTAAAAAGAAAGTTGATGCAAGAAGGATTTGATGAAGTTTATAGTAGCAGTTATGAACATTGCTACTTGAAGATATAGGAGTTGCTGGTTAAAAACAGTGTTATGTGTCCATGCGGTGAGAGATATTCTATTGTTGATCAACATCTGGTTGACATGTTTTCCCTTTGTTACATGGGGGAGGTGTTCATATGGAATTGATTTCAGACATTAACTCAGAGCATTTGGCTTGATCTAATGGATTCCAGACAGTAAGAGGCTGTCTGATTTTGTGGGCTGGCATAGAGTTTTCTCTTTGATTATTGTGGGCCAAACAGACTGTTGAGGACTACATGGTGGTGCCAAAAGTACAGATCTGTGCCATGAGTTGCAGAAGAAAATCTCAACGATAATTTGAAGGTTTTTTCAATTACAACAACAAAAAAAAGCAGGGGCAAAACTATAAGTGCCTATTAGTGTTATAAGCCTAACCTGTTTCGTAAGTTGTGAGGAAAATCTAAGATGAGTTCTGGGAAACTCACAAGGGAATGCGATAAGTGGTGTTTATAAAAACAGCTAAACAATGAGTTAAGGAAAATTATACTGTCTTAAAATAGGAAAGCTAGGCATTTTAAGGTACATTCTTGCTGTTATTTGTGTAAATGTCAGTTCTGTGATTGGTTGTACATGTGTATACCTGCTAAATAGTGTTACTGTTCTGTTTTCAGTGTGATAATGCCCTGTACGAGAAATGAGTGTTCCTATTATTGGAAAATATTATTGATACTGGTGTTCGCTGTGGAATCTGTTGTTGCAAACAGTTAAAGGTAGAATGTTTTTCTTCTGTTTGCTGCTCTGTCTGATAACAGATATTTCAGAGAGAGATGGCAGCGATTGAATGCATATTTATGCAATATTAGGAGAGTTGTAGCACTTCTGTAAATTTATTTTTGTGTGATGTTGTTGCGGCCATTTGCTAGCATTCCTCTTCTTCCCCTGTCTGCTTTTGTCCAGCACTGGGATGGTTACCCAACTCTCTCCTTCTCAGCTAATCTGAGAGGTTCATTTGTCATTACACCCCTATTTAAGATGAACTGATGTACTTTAATGCCTTTCAATTGATGTTTGTTCATCACACTCAGCCTTCTCTGTGTTGTGCCTGTTTCAAGCATATCTGTATGTCCTGGTGTGAATGGTTTGCATCTTACTGCATTATGTCCTGGTGTGAATGGTGTGCATCCTACTGTGTACTCTGTGTATTATCCCATGCCTCTGTGTCTCTGTGGGTCTGCTGTAGGCTTTCCGAGCTGGCATGGTTGCCAGTTCTGTCTATATATGTGTATCTTTCTGCACCTGTCTGCTGCCATTTCCTTCTGGTCCTCAGTTTCTACTCTGCAGTGATAGACACATATGAGGTTCTAGTGCAGGGCTGCCCTTATGAGGGTGATCACTCTGCTTATAGGTAGGGGGTCTGCTATTCTCCCTGCAGTCAATGGTCAGTTCCCCTTTCCCTGTCTACAGTCCATCTATCTGAGGAGTCAGCTACCAACCACTCAGGGACTGTCCTCAGCTTGGTTGGTTGGTCCAGTAGATCCACAATTTCCTGAAATCCGTAACAACAATAAACATTGTGTGTGGATGATTATATTCTTAATATTTATATGAGAGAGACAGACTTGACCGCATAAATGGATGAGAGTTATTGACCAGTGTTCAAGCTGTGATGAATGTAAAATATGTGATGTAGATATTGACTGGGAATAAAAAAAAAAGGGGGGAAGTGGAAATAATCACCTGATAATTTTTTTTCCTTTCAGCTTGATACACATGACTATGCATTAGCTAATGGCCCAGGAGACAGGGGATTCAGTCATGTTGATCAGTCATTAGAAAACCCTGATTTTGCACTCTTTGTGGGTGGATGGTATGGTCAAGAAGGCAGGTTCTATCCAGGTTATGTTGTGCTCTCCTTACATGTGGTGGTCAAAGGCGAACCTTTTCCATTTTGCATGTCAGCCCAAGAAACCAAATTCCAAGCTCTGGAAGAAGAATGCAAGCATGCTCACAAGAATGTGGCTAATGTCTACACAGACTCACGCTATGCCAATGCTCATGACTATGAACTCATCTGGAGATCGAGGTCATTCTTGAAAAAAAACAAAAAACAGAAAAGGTGTACAAGTACTGATGGAAGCCCTCTTGCTGCGTGAGAGAGTGGCCTGAAAATACAACTAAAGGCCAATCCAAGGATGGCACAAAAGAGGCAACTGTAAATCACCCGGCTGGTCAGGCCATAAAGACAGCCAAAGAGAAGCCCAGACTTGATCTCCTAGAGGTTGGGGCGGTACAGTTACCTCCTCAGACATCACCCCCGGTGCATTATGACCTGTTGATTCAGTTACAAAAGCAGGCAACCAAAGGGGGGAAAAGGAACAATTGGAACCAGCAAGAAGGGTAGAGAGACATCTGGAGATAAATGGATAGTATCCAAGAAGCCTTGTCTCCCACAGGCCCCTATCCCATCATGGTTTCGACCTCCCATGGAAATACGCACTTGTCGAAAACAGATATGACAGATGTGGTTGCTAGTTACTGGTCTGCACCAGGATTTAGTATCACGGCAGCTAAACACACAGGGCTGCCTGATATGTGCACAGAACAACATGGCTCCCATGCAGTGCACCCCTCGTTCCAACTACCCGTTCCAGCATCTTCAAGTAAACAACTTCCAACTGCCAAGGGTGGGCAGGTACGAGTTCATTCTGGTCTGCCTAGACCCATTCTCAGGGTAGCCTACCTGCTCACAAACGCCACTACCAAAACCTGATATCTGGGGTGGTATACAGGTACAGAGTACAAGAGACAACTGAGAGTGACTGAGGTACTCCCTCCATGAGAGAAGTGATGCAGAAAGTAATGAAAGCATTGGGGGTAGAACTGGCCTTTTATGCTCAGTACCATCCACAAAGCAGTGGTAGAGGAGAGAGTTTAAATGGTACCTTAGAAACCACTATCCAGAAGGCCATGGCAGAGATCAATAGACCATATACTGAGTGCCTCAACCTGGTACTCTTCTCTGTAAGGTACACACCTGACAGAATAGGCCTCAGCCCATATGAGGTATGTTTTGGGTCGGCCCCAAGGTTAGGATTGTATTTACCGCGATAACTCCAGATACAGCATGGTAGCTTGACAAACTGTTATTGCTCTCACAAAATGCTTAACTAATGTATATTCTCGAGTGTTTGCTTCCCATCCAGATCCTGACAGCTTAGAAGGAACTCATTCTGTGAAACTAGGTGATTGGGTGGTTACCAAAAGACAAATCCGGAAGGTCTAGAACCCAGACTTGATGATCCATAACAATTGTTCCCGATCACCTCTACAAATGTTCAGCTGGAAGGAAAAATCCTATTGGATACACGCATCTCATTGCAAGAGAGTTTTCCCACCATGATGAACATATGCTTTCTCTTAGGTTGTTTAATCCCTGTTATCTTTTTCTATAGGTTCAATAACTTAGGCTCTGAGCGGTCTAATTAGCAGCAAATTCTGGCATCTCCGACCCCATTTGATGACTGGTGGACTGATACTTTCGGCAGATGGAGCCACCAGATTTCATGTTTTGCTAGAACTTTAGTGACTATTTTTACTGACCTTGCTATTATTGACTGCATTATTCCGTGCCTTCAAGGATTTTTTCCCAAAGACTATTGCCAAAGCTGTTCCTGTTATGTATGATGATGCTTTGCCTTTTACTACTGACTCTAAAGCTGAATCTGCTTCGATCAACCCTCTCTTCTTGCAGTGCCTTCCTATGATTCTTTTTTGTTTATACATATTATGGGAGTGTCAGTTGGGAGATTTGTGGAAGTAGTGTAGGAATACCGGCACTTGCTACTAGGGCATTTGTAAGTACCTGGCTTAGGCGTTCGCCTGACTGCTCCAAAGATGCAAAAATGAGGGACTCTTGTAATAATAATATGAATGTGTTTCCTAAATCAGCCTAGGCAAACACGTGTATGTGTATACATATAATATAAATATATATATATATATATATATATATATATATATATATATATATATATATATATATATATATATATATATATATATATATCCACTTTCATAGGAAATAGCTATCACTTAAATTGTTGAACGTGTTCACATACAAATGTGTTCAGAATGATTCTCACAGAGCAGTTGTGTATTCTGATTGGATAAACTGCTTCCTTACAGATAAGATTATACCTTCTCCAAATTCTTTTACTTTTGATACTTTACTAACTATGAATTGCCATATTATTGTATTAACCAATCCTTTATGAGCACAATAGCTCTCTTTGTATACTCCTATTTTGTGATGTAATGTTTGTCCGTAAAAGCGATTGTATTCCTTTGAAGAAAAATCAGAAGGGTATTGGAGACTGGCTGATAACACCAGTCACTTCAAATACATTATCATGCATGAAGCTTCTCATTATAACCAATTTGGAGCAGACCAGTGACATCTTCTGGAATATGATTTATTCCCATAACATCTGGCATTCAGCTTGGAAAAATTGACGAGTGATCTTTGGGAGTGCGGTTTGCGGCCGTCAACAATGATGAAACAACTAGGCCAAGTCATCCTATCTAGTGCTGAACTTGCTCTTCAGCTCTCTCAGGCAGCAAGTTCACCTGCGAGGCCTTCTTGGATGCCACTAGGCTTCTAGATCATTCCTCCATGCTTTCTTTTGTAATTCCCCACACACTGTGTCTAAAATGTTAGACTGCAGACACTACCTTCAGAAGTTTTTTAACAAGCCTCCCTTTTACTAGATCTTGTCTCAACAGTCTTTGGGGGGTTTAAAGCGAACACTATATACCCCTGTGTGTGTCCTGTCAATGCATGCTCTGTAACTTGAATGTGCGCAGTTTACAGTGCATATTTTGGCCTAAAAGCGTACACTATATACCCCTGTGAACGTACTTTCAAAAAACACTTTTTTTTTTTTTTGTAAATCAGTTTTTTATTAATGTTTTGACATTTAAACAGAAATATCAAAAGATACACATGTATAAAGCATACATAGGGAAGGAGAGTACAAACATGCAGGGTTAATAATTTCATACTCGACTATTCGTTCTGCGGTTGGCGTTATGGTACAATACTTGTAACCCTTCTAGAGGAGTTTAAGAATAAGGTCAAACATCAAATATCAAACTCTTCTCCTCCAGTTTTACTCTCTTACCCGACAGATGACATTATAACAAAAAATCAACATCTGTGAATTGTGAGGGGAGGGGGAGGTAGGAAGGGGGGGGGGGGAGAATGGGGTAGGGACGAAGGGGGAAGGGAGATGGATATGCTGTGGTGGGCCTATAGCACAGGGGGGAGAGGGAAAGGGCACCCTCATCTCATTGCTCTCATTAGTCCCACAACATCAGGGGCCGTATCTCACGCCATGGCGCCCATGTTACAATAAACTTGTCATAAGAATTGTTGGACCAGCTATGTAATTCTTCCAACGAGTATAAATTGTCAACTCTATCTCTCCATTGACGCAACGTAGGGGGAGTGTTTTGTAGCCATATACGGGGAATTAGGGATTTAGCAGTATCCAGGAGCAAAGCAATCAATTTATTTCTTGTGGGGTGGAAATGCTCATGTGGTCTCCATATCAGGACTAAGTCAGGGGAGATGGAGATCTTTGGGTTAATCTTCTGTATGATTTTGTCCACGCCCCTCCAAAAGGGGGTCAGCACCGGGCATGACCACCAGATGTGAAGGTACATCCCCTCATCTTTCTTACATCTCCAGCAAGCTTTCTGGGTGGAGAGTTTGTGGTCATATAACCACTGAGGGGTCCGATACCACCTTACCAGCAGTTTATAGTGTGCCTCTTGGGCCATGATGCAAGGGGACAGACCGAATGAAATATTTAGGATTGATTTAGTTTCTTCTGCACTTAGGTGAATCCCCAGCTCCCTCTCCCATGAGGTGAGGAAGGCTGGTTTATAGGGCTGATCTGGGGAGATAAAGTTCTTACGAAGAAAGGAAATTCTTCTCTGAGAGGCTTTGTTATCTAACCAGGCCCTTTCAAAGGGTGTAGAAGGTCTAGTGGATTTATATGTGCTGAGATATGATCTAAATATGCCAGTCACCTGAGCTTTCTCTAAGAAGAAGTTCTGCTCCGGCTGCAGCTTTTGAAGAATGCTGATAGGGTCCAGATGGGCAAGAGATTGTAGTTTTGCAATATGAAGTGACTTAAATTTCCCCCACACCGGGGCAACGTCTTGACTCAAATGGGGGTTCAAAATTTTGGAGATGGAGGACAGCGGAAGTATGGGTGAGGGAGATGGAGCCAGCTCCTCTCTGAGCTTGTCCCAGACCTCACAAGGCCCCCTGAGAAGTGGGTTGTAGGTCCTGGACTGGTAGCGTGAGCTGACTGGGAATCATAGGTCCTCTGCCAGAGGAGTTCTGCTATACCCCTCCATCAACTTCGTGAGTATCCTATCCCCCTCCATCTGCGTCAGGTCCCACCAATAGCGAAGTTGGGAAGCTCTATAGTAGTCGCATAGGTTGGGGAGGTCTATGCCCCCCTCCCTGCCCCTCCTGATCATCAGGCTGTGCGCTAGGTCTTGGTCTCCTCCGCCTCCACACAAAGCACGAGAAGGACGAACGCAGCTCTTTAAAAAAGCTGGTAGGGAGGTGGATAAGAAGCATCCTAATCTTGTACAGAATAATGGGGAGAATATAGGTTTTTATAATGTTTTTTCTCCCAAACCATGACACAAATGGAATGTCATAATGTTTGAGAAGGTGCTTGATCCGGTCGATAAGAGGGCCGAAGTTCGCGTTATATAAATCTTCGGCTTTTCTGGTCAGTCTGATACCCAGATATTCTAGGTAGGAGGATGACCAAGCCCATGGCGAGTTGGCTCTCAACTGGTCATACTGCTTGGATGGTATGGAGATATTCAGTGCTGTCGACTTTGCGAAGTTAATTTTAAAGTTTGATAGTCCGCCAAACTCCTCTAGGAGCTCTAAGAGTCTGGGCAAACTCTTCTGGGGGTCGGTAACCAAGAATGCCACGTCGTCCGCGAAGGCCGCCGCTGAGAGTTGTTGGCCACCGATATTGAGGCCTTTCACCCCAGTGTCCTGCCTTATCCTCAGAAGTAGAGATTCCAGTGACAAAATAAAGAGGGAGGGGGAGAGGGGCCACCCCTGCCGAGTGCTGTTTTTTATGTGGAAGGGAGGGGAGAGAATCTCGTTTACCCTAAGTCTTGCATGAGGGCAAGCATATAGCGAGAAAATTACACGTATGAACTGCTCGGGGAAGTTAAAGTGGTGGAGCACCCTCTCCATGTACAGCCAGTCAACCCTATCAAAAGCCTTTTCGGCATCCGTACCTACTAGGGCAAGAGGGATATTGTGGTGTTGAGCATATCTGGCCGCATGGAGAAGTCTAAGGCAATTATCACTCCCCTCCCTTCCTTTAACAAATCCCGCCTGTTCTCCTTCTATCAGGGAGGGTATAAAGGGGGCTAGTCTTTTTGCTAACAGTTTAGCCCACAATTTCATATCTAGATTAGTCAAAGATATGGGGCGGTAGTTTCCGCATAGCTCCGGGTTTTTGTTATCTTTATGAATCAAGGCGATGTGTGCCTCCTGGGCTTGTCTCGGCAGGGATGCGCCTCCCATCAGGTCATTATACAGGATTGTTAATCTGGGTTTTAACGCTGGGAGAAATATTTTATAGTAGTGAAGAGGGAAACCGTCAGGACCGGGACTTTTATTAGGAGGGCTGGATGTTATCAGTTCCTCCACCTCGGCTTGTGTTATCTGATCAGTTAGGGAGGAAGCCTCCAGTGAATCAATTCCAGGGATTTTGATCCGCCGGAGAAATCCGTCAATAAGGTCTGAGTGCCTCTCTGGGGGAGAAGTGTCACCTTCTTTTTTTATATTATATAGGTCCGAGTAGTACTTTCGGAATTCTTCCGCTATATCTTTGGAGGTGGTCATAGTTACTCCCGATGGGGACTTAATAGCCCTGATCTGGTTCCTTGTGCGAGCTTTTTTGATTGGTGCTGACATAAGTCTGCTGCCTTTGTTGCCCTGGGTATAAATCTTATGCCTGAAATATAGCTGTTTTTTATTGAATTTAGAGTTTAATAGTAGTTTCAGGTCGGCTCTTACCTCAGACAATTTATCTAGGTTTTGTTTAGTTTGCGACAGTTTCGCTGTTAACTCTAGCTTGGCAATTTGTGAGAGCTTATCGTCCATAGCCTTCTGTGTGCATTTCTTGACCCGAGAACCCAGGTCAATCAGCAGGCCGCGAATATAGGCCTTATGGGCCTCCCAAACTGTCGGGGACTTAGACCCCTCTGTTGAGTTAAGGAGAAAGTACTCCTCTAGGTGTTTGGTCAGGTATTCTCTGTCCTCTATCTGATCAAGAAGAGATGTATTGAGTGACCATCTCCACTCTCTAGCACATAATTGTGGTGGACGGATCGTCATATGCACGGGGGCATGATCCGATATCGTCATAGTGTCTATATCGGCACTGATCAGCGTCGTGAGGAGGGCGGAGGAGACCAAGATGTAATCTAACCTCTGGTATCTTGAGTGTACCGAGGAGAGATAAGAGAAGTCTTTCGTGGTGAGGTTTAGAGAACGCCACGAGTCCACCAAGCCGAGCTCCTGAATCTGTTTGCCCAGTCTTCTCAGTTTGCTCTGCGAGATCTGCGATCGGCCAGAAGAGGAATCTAATGCGGGGTTGAAGGTGACATTAAAATCACCTGCTAGAATAATCTGACCTGCACTAAATTGTTTCAGGATTTCCAGCTGTTTTAACAGCCAGGGCACCTGCTCTGAATTGGGAGCATAGATATTCGCTAGGGTCATTTTGGTGTTATTTAGTGTACCTCTCAGGAAGAGAACTCTACCCTCCTCGTCCCCAAACCGGGCCTCCTCCACGAAATTGATCGTTTTGTGTAAGAATATGGAGACCCCCTTGGAGGCCGACGAGGGGTGAGTGCTATGGAAGGCTCTGGGAAAACACTTTCCCGGAAGGGAGAAGGATTTGCCTCCCTTGAAGTGGGTTTCTTGGAGAAAAAGAATTTTGGTATCATACTTTCTCAGTAGTAGTTCAAGGTCATGGCGTTTTGACGGAGAGTTGAGGCCCCTGACGTTAAAGGACTTGAGACGTAAACCACTCATGAAAGTGTACCTGGCTAAGGAATGAACAGACAGAAATGCTAATTAAATCAGAATGACACAAGATTGGAGGATAGGAGCGTCCGCTATGGATCTCCTTCGTGAGGTCACAACACCTAAGCAGTGGGGGGTGAGTATTACAGGGTGCGGGAAAGTTAGGAAAGAGGGGGAGGGTAAGGGGGTGGGGAAGTGCAAACACAAGTCTTGCTTTCAACAGAAAGGGCAGAGATTCCCTACAGAGGAGAGTCTCTGTCCACTAAAAAGAATAACTTTTAAATCTGTAGCTATGAGATCTGTAGCTTAATAACCGAGGACGGTCTTCTGAAAGCCCGAGGAGTCGTAGACTATTTCGGGAGATCAGAGCAAAGCTTACTGCCTGGACAGATCAGTACAGACACCCACCCAGTCCCTTCAGAGGGGAACTAGCGGGCTAAGCGCCCGAGGTGAAAGGTAATATGCAATATGCAATATGCAACGGCAAAATATATTGTAAAACGTGTGAGGGGGCCGAAAGTAAGGAGGGACATTAATGGTCAATAACTTGTTAAGTAACAGTCACCAGTTCCGAGATAATGTGCCGGAGGTTTGTAGAGAGAGCAATCTCATCATCCCTCCGGGGTATCCTGTGGAGGCGGGAAAACCAGTTCTGCGCCTTCGGACCTCTCTGGGCTCTGGAGGTAAACGGTTAATCTGGAAAAAGGGAGATAAACAAAGAGACGAACAGAGGAACATAACCCCTGCAGTAGGCGGGCAGCCTGGGTGGAATTAAGGCTGCTCCTAGGGTCTGTTCGACTCTGTCAAGCAATAGGGCGATGTGCAGCAACACAGCAATTACTGGACTCACAAATCCTGACGTGGCTTCTTCTTTTTCCCCTTAGGGGATTTTGAGCTACCCGCTGACAACCAGTCCCCTGGTTCCTCAAGCGGTTGGAATTGAAGCGGGTCAGGGATCGACTGCCAATTAGGGAGGTCAATCGGTTCAATATCTAGAAGCTCCTTCAACTTTTGCATATCTTCCTGGGTGCGAATATTGAACTTCTTGCCTTGTATAGGGATGCTGATGCCGAAGGGGAATAACCAGGCATATCTCAAGTCCCTGGATTTGAGAACCTCCAGCAGTGGACGCAGAGCACGTTGCTTAGCCAGGGTGGAGGGTGCTAGGTCTTGAAAAATCCGAACCACAGAGTCCGTATATTTCAGTTTACCGTGCAATCTGGCAGCTCTCAGCACCGCAGCTGTGTCAGGGAACGCAAGCAGCTTGCAGACCACATCTCTGGGGAAATCGGAAGAGCTAGACGGGGGTCTGAGAGCTCGATGTATTTTCTCAATACTGATGCTAGATGCTCTTTCTTCCCTCAGCAGAGTAGCAAAAAGTTCTTTGGCAATCTTCGCTAGGCATTCGTTAGCATAGGATTCTGGAATCCCCTTTAGGCGCAAGTTGTTGCGCCTATTCCTGTTCTCAAGATCTTCTTGGAGCAGGAGCGCCCTGTTAAGGTATAGATGCTGCTCCTTAACTGCTTGCTCTAACTGCAGGGAATGAGATACAATGGCGGCAGAAGATGACTCTAAATCCTCCACCCTGTGTCCCAGATGTCTAAGCTCGTCTTTTATTTCAGCCAAATCTGAGCTGATGGGGCGCAGGGCTTGAGAAATCAAGTTTATCATGAATCCCCTTGATACTGACTCACCCTCTTCTCCTTCTGAGGGAAGTTCCTCTTCCTCCGCCTGGTTGAGTGCAGGGGTGAGCGCTCGTGCCGGCGCCATCTTGGTCGGGGGCCGCGGGGAACGAGCAGTCCGTTCTTTGAAGAAACGCTGCACATCCACCTGTGTTTTGGCCGGCCGAGGGGTGCTCTGCAGGTCTGTGTTCTTTTGCTTTGCTGTCTTTCCCATTTTCTTTTTGTTCTGCCGTTGTTGTAAGGTTCTGTGGGCATCTGTCTGAGGAGCGCGGCTCTCAGGTAGCCATCTCACTCAGCATCCAGGCTCCGCCCCCCTTCAAAAAACACTTTCTAACAAGACTATAAGCAGTTCACTTGTGTATTTTTGGGGCTTACAGCGAACGCTATATACCCCTGTGTGCGTCCCGTCAAAAAATACTTTACGCAATTTACAGTGCATATTTTGCGCCTAAAGCATATGCTATATACCACTGTGTGCATCCTGTCAATCTACACTACCTAACAACACAGTTTACAGTGTCCATTTTGGGGTTACAGTGTATGCAAACTACCTCGCAGTTTGCGTAAACTTTTGACGGAGTGCATTTTACAAGATGATGCAGGCTAGGGGGAAGGGTCGAGGACAAGGACGTGGGCGTCTGAATGAGGGTGTGGGCAGAGGCTGAGGTCCTGGGCGGGGTGAAACAGTGCTTGCTGCTGAGGGAGAAGTAGAACACTGTGTATCTATGCTTCCTAGCTTCATCGCACAGTTTGCAGGTCCGCGTGGTAGACCATTATTAAAAGCACAACAGTGCGAGCAGGTGATGATGTGGATAGTGGATAACGCATCCAGTAATTTATCCAACACCCAGTCTTCCACGCAGTCCACTTATGCTTTCCAAGGGACTGGACCTCTGAATCCTCAGGGTGCTCCTCCTTCCAGCCTGGTCACTCCCGGCAAAGGAGAGATTCTGTACAGGCAGACTCCCAGGAACTGTTCTCGGGTCCCTTCTCTGAGACGGAAAAAACGGTTATTGAGCCACCTGAGGAGTTTGTCATGACCGATGTCCAAAATTTGGACCTTTCACAGTCTCAGGGTGATGAGGGTGGGGACTTCCAAGTAGTGTCTCAAGAGGTATTTGTGGATGATGATGATGATGATGAGACAGTTTTCTGTCAGTGAGGTTGTTGTTAGATCATTAAGCCTGAGGAAGGAGCAGACTGAGGAGTCAGAGGAAGAGCTGGTGAATATTGAGGTGACTGACCCGACCTGGGTTGGTAAGCCTACTGAGGACAGAGCTTCTGAGGGTGAGGCAACTGCTGCACCAGAACAGGCTGGAATAGGCAGTGGGGTGGCCAGAGGAAAAGGCAGGGCCAGAGCAACTATTCACCCTACTGTTGCCCACAGCACCTCCTTGCGGCAAGCTCCCGTGCAGAGGGTTAGGTGTTCGAATGTCTGGAGTTTTTTTCTGAGAGCGCGGACGACCAATAAACAGTGGTGTGCAACCTGTGCCAAACCAAGATCAGCAGGGAAGCCACCACTACCAGCCTGACCACCACCAGCATGTGCAAGCATATGATTGCTAAGCACCTGTTGAGGTGGAATGCAGGCCATTCACCGCCTGCGGGTCACACCACTGCTTTTTCCTCCATCTCACATGCTGGCACTGAGATGCAATCCCTCTCCCAGGACTTAGGCACAAGCGTCTCCCGCCCTGCTTCCACCCCTTAGGCTGCACGGTCCTCCACTGCCTTCACCAATGTGTCCCAGCACTGTGTGCAGCTGCCCATAACAGAGGCATTAGAGCGCAAGCGCTAATATGCAGCCGCCCACCCGCAAGCACAATTGCTAAACGTGCATATAAGCAAACTGCTGAGCCTGGAGATGTGAGGCTTTCCGCAACCTCATGGCAGTGGCCGCATCACGCTACTCGGTCCCAGTCGCCACTATTTTTCCCGCTGTGCCGTCCCCGCCCTACACCAGGATGTGTCACGGAATATCAACTCTGCCCTCATCAACGCGGTTACTGAAAAGGTCCACTTAACCACTGACACGTGGACAAGTGCTGGCAGGCAGGGACACTACTGTGTCCCTGCAGGCAGGGACACGACGTCTCCCTGACGGCACATTGGGTTAACCTGGTGGAGGCTGAGACAGAGTTGACCCTGGGTCCGCTCACATTCTACCCACATTGAGGATTGTGGTTTTTGCCTCGGTCATGGTTTCTCCGGCTTATTATGCCACCTCCTGCAACCCCTCACCTCCTCCTCCTCCACCCATCAATTACCACTTGTGAGCACGTCACCTTCAGTCAATAGCATGAGGCGCTGCAGCACTGCCATGGGGAAGCGGCGACAGGCCGTGCTGAAACTCCTGAGCTTAGGTAACAAGAGGCACACCACCCAAGAGCTGTTACAGGGTTTGACGGAGCAGACAGATCTGTGGCTTTCACCGCTGAACCTCCAACCAGGCATGGTCGTGTGTGACAATCGGCGTAACATGGTGGCGGCTTTGCAGCTTGGCAAACTAACACACGTGCCATGACTGGCCCATGTGTTCCATCTGGTGGTTCAGCGCTTTCTTAAAAACTACCCCAATTTGTCTGAGCTGCTCAGCAAGGTGCGCCGCGTGTGCGCACATTTCAGAAAGTCCACCACAGATGCTGATACCCTCAGGACACTTCAACAGTGCTTCCAGCTGCCAGTTCACCGACTGTTGTGTGATGTGCCCACGGGCTGGAATTCAACTTTGCACATGTTGGCTAGGGTTTACGAGCAGCATAGAGTCATTGTCGAATACTAGCTGCAACATGCCCATTGGAGTGGTAGTCAGCCTCCGCACCTCTTCACAGAGCAGTCAGGAAACTTTGAGGAGTCTATGCAAATGGTGAGTGGCGATGCGGCCATTATCAGCTTAACCATCTTGCTGCTTTGCCTGCTGAGAAGGTCACTGCTAAGCATTAGGGCTGACGCTTTGCAGATAAAACAGGAGATGGGGAATGACAATACATTGCTTGATAGCCAGACCACCCTCTCGTCTGTTTCTCAGCGTGTATTGGAGGGGAGGAGGGGGAAGAGATGGCTGCCCCCATTGCAGAGGGTACGCATGCCTCTTCCCTCACAGCGTATATGGGCTGAAGAGGAGGAGGAGGCTGAGAGACATCCTCCTAGTGAGGACAGCGATGTGTTGCGTACTGGGACTCTGGCACACATGGCTGACTTCATGTTAAGCTGCCTTTCCTGTCACTCTCGCGTTACACGCATTCTGGCCAACACGGATTACTGGGTGTTCACCCCTCTCAACCCACGGTATAAGGTGAACCTTTCCACTCCCATTCCTGAAGAGGAAGGGAGTACGAGAGTGATGCAATACCACAAGGCCCTGGTGGAAAAGCTGATACTAAATTTCCCATCTGACAACACTAGCGGTAGAGGATGTAGGTCTGTGGGCCAATTAGCAGGCGAGACGAGGGGAACATGCAGGAGGTCCAGTGCAGGCAGGGGAACACTCTCTTAGACGTTTGCCAGTTTTATGGTACCCCAGCCAGACTGCGTCACCACTCCCCAGTCTAGGCTGAGTAGGAGGGAGCAGTGTAAAAAGATGGTGAGGGAGTACATAGCCGATCGTACCAACGTCCTCCATGATCCCTCTGCTCCATACAACTATTGAGTGTCAAAGCTGGACACGTGGCTGGAACTTGCACTGTACGCCTTGGAGGTGCTGGACTGCCCTGCCGCTAGCGTGTTATCAGAGAGGGTGTTTAGTGCTGCTGGGGGGATTATCATGGATAAGCGTACCCGCCTGTCAACTGACAGCGCCGATAAGCTTACACTTATTAAGATGAAAAAAAGCCTGGATTTCCCCAGACTTCTTTTCTCCACCGGTGGAAAGCAGCGTAACATCAAGGTTCTTAAAGCTGGAACTGGAGAACCATGCACCCTCCATCACCCCAAAAAAGGGTAGAAGTAGCTTGGTCTATCCTTCTCTGATCTTCCTCCTCCTCCTCCTAAACTAGCATGTCAGCATACTAAACAGCCAATTCTTTCGAAGGCCAAAAGGCTCTTTAAAAACATTTTTTTTTTTTTCGGAGGGCTGCCTCCAGGCTCTCTTAACAAATTAAGCAACTAAGAGCTGTATATTAAAAAAATTTTCCATGTTCACCTGCACTCTGGATAAACAAATTTTTCAGGGGTACACCTATACTCTTGGTACACACATTTTTTCGGGGTTTGCCAATACTCTTAGTAAACAAAGTTTTCAGGGGTTCGCCTGTGACCTGGAAGCCTTGGATACATCCATGCATGCTGCCCCTGCTGTTCCCTATCGATTTCTGTGGTGCTTCCATCACTTTCTGATGTTTTCAGGGAAATCACACACCCTCTCCTATGCAGAGCATGGGTTACTTTGAAAAATGCCCGAGTCTCCCATTGCCTTCAATAGGGTTCATTACTCGAAATGAGATCTCGAGCATTATGAAAAGCTCGACTGGAGTAAAGAGCACCTGAGCATTTTGGTGCTCGCTTATCTTTAGTGGAAACCTAATTTTTGCTTCTTTCATTGCTTGCCATGGCCTTCAGAGTTACATTAGCTCTTCCAGGAAAAGTGTTAATTCTTCAAACAGTGCCCTTAGGTGCAGTCCCCACCCCGAGGCACCTAAGCCCTCTCAGGCTAAATCTTGCAGGGACTTGTGGCTCTCTCACATCTAAGATGCTGGGGTGAGCAAGATTGTCTCTTCAGAGTACGCCATCAATTTTCTTTCTGCTCCCCCAGATAGCTTTTTCAATTCTTACAGGCTACTCTGATACAGCCAGATCTTTCACTACTTTAAAGCTGTTCATGACATACTCAAACAGGGAAAATTGAAAAAGTGTGCACCCACAAATAGTAATGCAAAAAAATATTTTTTATTGTACAACTCCAGAAAATGCTAAATTTTGGGTCCATAACCCTTTTTCAAGCAGGAGTATATGTCGTAGGTACTGCTTTTCCAATAGGGACTGTGTAAATAGTAAAGAGGAGAGGACTGAACTTTGAGAAACTCCAACAAGAGAAGAAGTAGAGCTGGCAAATGATCTGCAAATGATCTGCTGAACATGTGATCAGAGAGCCACCGTGGCAAGATAACTAAGAGAGTACAATAGAGTGAAAAGTACTAAGGAGGAACTTATGATCTATGTTGTTAAATGCTAAGGAGAGATTGGGAAAAATCAATAGAGAGTAGTCCCTGCTAGATTTAGATCAGGAGAAAATGTTATGCTTTAGTAGGGGCAGTTTCTGTATCAAGTCAAATATGAAAATCAGATTGTAAACTTTCAAGACAAGAGTTGAGAAGACTATGCATTCTAGAAGTTTGGAGATGAAAAGGAGATTAGAGATGGGTCTATAGTTAAAACTGCAGGGTCCTATTAAGCTAGTTAGCAATGCATGGTTAAGTTAAAGGTATTCTTTTTTTAGTAATCAGTATGTAAGAACATGTTTAAAAGAGAAGGCGCAGCAGGCAGAACAGAGCGCAGATCTGCAATAGGGGTTTGAGCAACAGGGAATAAGATGGTAATCACAGTGGCTCTGCTGCTTCCTGAGACATGGAAAATCGTGATCATGTGCAGTATGCTGCATGCAGTGGTAAATTGGCAGTTGTTATTGGGTGACACCCACGGAGTCAGGTAGGAGAAGATGTTGTTCTGTCGTGACGCCAGTTCGTATATGGTTAGTGCCCATTCCAAGCAAAAAAATTGAATACAAAGAAAGGAGAAATAAATATCACGGGGTAGAACCTCTGCCCTGCCTGAAAGGCTTAGCGTTTGTACCTAAGTGCAGATGTTTGCAAAAGGAATCAATGGTAGGAAGGGACTCCAAGACTCGGGTGTAAAAGTGAACCAAATCAGTTTGATTAAATTAAAATAGATAACTTTTATTAATAACTTGTTTAAAATTAGGGCCACATAAATCATATAACAAATACTGACACACGTGGACTGACAACATGGATCGTGCTGTGTGACTCAGTGACCGGATGGAGTAAGGGTCTCAATTCCCCTTAGGTATCCAGTCAGGTTAACCCCTATTGACAGAATTAGGGGACTGGGTCACTGGTTTATAGCGGTACGTCACAATAAGAAGGTTTCCGATCTAGCGTGGCTGGTTCACAGCTGGAAACCCCTCGACCATTATTATCGCTATTTTCAATAAGGATCATATGGTTGATCAAAAGATCTATGTTACACCATACTGGATAAGTCGTCACTCATAGTTCGTATATTTTCACGTTAATAATGGGGGAATTATGCCCCACAGTGGATGATCACTCAGATATTAGTGTAGGTGTTACAACGTCAGTAAATGAGTAGTCGCTTAGTGCTCACTCAAGCATTCTTTTCATGTCTTGAGGATGAGATAATTACTCAGCAGGTAGGTGACTACTAGGATGGCTTTCAGTGTTTCAACACTTGTTAACGTATTAATTCAGAGTTGTGTATTGATTTCACACAGTGAGTGACTGCTCAAGTATTTAGTGTACGTATTTCGAATAGTCACTATAGTGGTCACTAAAGCGTTCATCAGTTTGGAGCAGCGGAATAATTGCTCCAGGAGTACGTGATCACTACCGTGGCTATTCGTTCAGACATTAGCTCTATTTCAAAATTAATTTCCTTTAGGGATAGGACATTAGCTCAACGCGTTTCTCCGTCCCTGTGTGGGGCGGTTCTTCAGGAGCAGGGCCGAGAATTGCCCTAAAATCTATGTGATAATCCCTATGAATCCTATTTTAGTGAATAAGACCCTTGTTGGTAGTCCTTGTTCTTATTAGAAAGAAATAAAACAAAAGTTCTCCTCCTATTAGTTCCCTAGGCTCAGGGACTTCGTGTGAAGGGTCGCTTTGCTAGATGAAGATAGCAAACGGACCGATGAAAGCCTACAGGTATATGGCTAGCAACTTTACTAATTGCAGTGAGACCGGTTGTCATATATGAGTCTCCCGGCAAGTAGGAAAAAGTTGCATATCACGACTCCCCGTTCTCAGAAGGAATCTCCAGGGACGATTCCCTCAGAGGCACGATCTGAGTCGTGCCCCAAAAAGTAATAAAGGGCTAATCACATAGACCGGTATATCCAAGTCTATAAGTACTGGATCAGTGCCCAATTACAGCCTATGGCCTGTAAGAAGTAGTCTAATAGGGTTGGATCAATCATCCAATGCGCCAAAAAT
The DNA here is from genome assembly GCF_035609145.1 of Eleutherodactylus coqui. Taxonomy (NCBI): domain Eukaryota; kingdom Metazoa; phylum Chordata; class Amphibia; order Anura; family Eleutherodactylidae; genus Eleutherodactylus; species Eleutherodactylus coqui. The sequence goes on from NC_089843.1 coordinate 31,388,798, forward strand.
AGATAAGTAGTGCTGCCCCGATTGCCGGACAGGACTGCGTAGCCCTACTAGTAAGGGGAGTTAAGCTGCAGGAGGAAGAAAGGAGAGTTATAGTGCCTGCGGCTCTGATGGTGAGCGGCTGGCAATGAAATCCCAGAGCTCACAGCAGGGATTAAAAACTAGGGAACTCATTGGCTAACCATTGACAAGCCCCCGGAACTAGGAGGAGCTATATCCCTTTTTAATCCCTGCTTAACCTGACTGGTTAACCTGACTGGATACCTAAGGGGAATTGAGACCCTTACTCCATCCGGTCACTGAGTCACACAGCACGATCCATGTTGTCAGTCCACGTGTGTCAGTATTTGTTATATGATTTATGTGGCCCTAATTTTAAACAAGTTATTAATAAAAGTTATCTATTTTAATTTTGTCTATATCTGTGAAGGGCATTTCTAAGGCTATATAGATTTGGAATACCACTGTGATTTTTGTTTCAAATCAGTTTGATTCTTCAAGAGCACACAAGGGTTCAACTTGACTTGTTGCATATAATTCACATTAGATGACTTTAGAAGAAACAGTAGACAAGGAAATCCAGCAGCATTAGTGGTAGTTTAAAATATGTCCAAACCTTTTATTGTTCTATATTAAAAAGATGAACCGGCAATGTTTCGACTATACAGGTCTTTGTCAAGCCTGATCACCCATATACAGTCCACCATTAATAACAAAAAACACATAACACACAGCAAATAGGCATCAAGTAACCACCCATTGCTTAATTACATACAAACATATAACAGGTGTAACATATAATATTTCCATAATGTTCCAGATATCTTCTTTCCCTTGGCGCGGCGTCCAGCTGTGGGCTCTGCACATGTGTGAGAATATACATAATATTGTGGTTCCACAATGGAATACACATCCATATATGTGGAGCATGTGCAATGACAGCACCATGAGAGATGGCATACAATGTCCTGCGCAGGCGCGAGGCTACTAGATCTTGCAAGTACTCTGCCATATATACAAATGGCAAATACCATAATAGCGTTTGCGCATGCTCAATGCTCACAGTTAATGGACTCATATCCCAGGGGAGAATGAGCCTGCAAAGCTGCATATGCTGGATATAGAGATGTTCTTCCAGCATATAATTGATGGATACTACAACTTGGATAGTGTTAAATACATCTTAATTAAATATGAATAATAAATTAATTAACAATAAATTAATCAGGAATAACCATGTCAATCTCAATACGAATTTGGTGATGTACTACAATAAAATCAACATATATATATACACACACACACACATATATATATATATAGATACACAAGAATCTGATAATAGAATAAATACCAGCTAGAATGAATGCAAATGAATATTCAATGAATAATTTAGAAATCTTGATGGTATATTAAATATTTAAATAATTAATGATATAGTCACAATATAAAAAAAAAAAATACATACCATAAAAAGACTAGAGCGGAGGAGGTCCCAAGGAATATTAACGTAGTTGCTTGGTAGGACCCCTGAAAACTTATTATTAAAAAATATATTAAAATATGCTATTTAAGGACCAACATGAATAAACCAAAAACAAACGACAAAAAATGATATTGAGATAACAGAACGGTCAAAAGAAAAAGGGAACAAATACAGAATGCCTAAGGAAGGGTATAGGACTTTATCTGTCTGGAATGACGAGTTCCAAAAAGAGTGGTACAAGATGCAATAGATAGATATTGTGCAAACTGGATCACCCTAAAAAATGCCACTCTAGTTGTAACAATGCTGTGGTACCAAATGAGACACCCACTGCATGTGTGTTACAAGGAAGCAAATAATCGATTTGGTTCTATTTCAGAATACATTCTCATATTCTGTTCTCTCGTGTTCTGTACGACATTGTTACAACTAGATGACCATGTGCAATTCCTCGATCTGATGATCACTAAGGATACAGGGAGACTAACAGCTGATTTATTTGTGAAATCTATGGACAGAAACAGGATTTTACACTATAACAGCAGCCACCCTCGGAATATGATCCAGGGTTTACCATGGAGCCAGTTGCTGTGGGTAAGAAGAGGGACGGATCATAGTCAAATTGATAAGAGGTTGGGAGAAATGTGTGAAAAATTCATGGTTAGTGGATACCCTAAACAACTTGTTAATAATGCAGCTGGGAGGGTATGTTTTATTGGCCATAGTAGTCTCTTGTCACCTAGAGTAAATAAAACGAACTCTAAACGCATTCCATTTGTGTTCACTTTCAATACCTTTAGTAGCATTATTGCAAATATTATAAATATACATTTCTCAGGGGCTTGGTACAGGAAACTACATTTTTCCTCGGTGATTTGCCTTCAAACTTTGCTCCCTACATTAGTCTACATTGGCCGACTTGGTTTCCTTTCTTGCTGTGTCTGTGTATGGCTGACATAGATTTCCTTCTCCTCTTCTCTTCTCTCTTTCCTCTCCTCTGCTACTTAAATGCTCTTGCTACTGAATACTCACACTTTAGATGTTCCACTTTCCACCACACTTGCTTTCTTGTTGTTTCTTCCTGGCTTCTCTAAAGCTTGAGCCTAGCTTTGAACTTGGAGGACTAATCTACTGTTAGGTCTGGCAGACACGGGCATCATCCTGCTTCCTAAGTCTACTTCACTTTGTTCCAGCATCCCCAGGGTTATTGTGTCTGGCTTCTCCTTCCAGTTGTAGGTGATTTGCCATCATCCTTCAATTTAACCTGCCCAGATCTTTCCCAGGGTGCTTGGTGTTGTGTATTTCCTTGCATGACTGCATGTAAGCTGCTGCTGCAGCTATCCTGCCTGCGTCCTGTTTCTTCTGTTTGCTTATGCTGGATGGTATTCTGTTCTTGTATGAATCCAGCTTTCTGTGCGTTCTGCTGCTGGTCCCGGCAGCTTGCTTGCTGTCTATCCTCTGTGTCTCTTTTCTCTGTATAGGTCTGTATCCTGCTCGCTCCTTATGTTCACCCCTCACTCCTCCATTTCCACTCTGTGTTTCTGTCTTCACCAGGTAGGTAAGCAGGACTAGGAGTTAGGTATAAGAGAGGTGACGTGGACTTCCTCACCTTCAGGGCTATCTCCAGGTGAGGGACATTTAGCCCATCTTAGTTCAGGGTCAGGTCCATCCTTGTACCGAGTTCCAGCTTTTGCACAGTCTCAGCACCTGAGCCTGGTGGTTCCCCTCGGCGGGGCGACACAGTGGATCCACAACCGCAACGTAACACCTAGCTCTGCCCACTCTCTCCTATTGTACTGACATTAACCTCTATTTTTTCCTAAGCCTGGCTAACCACTCACCCGGCTGTTGCTAGGTAACTTCTACTCACCAGGGGCTGGAGAATATTGCTAGAACACATAATTCAGTGAGAAATATGAACACATAACATTATAACTTCTAATATATTACATTAAACCCGCTTTAACACTGTAATCATCACAGAAAGTGCTGGAGAACCCAACTCTGTGGTACTACAAAGGGAGAGCTACCAATAAAAAGAGGGGTTAAAATTATATTGAAGTGATTGATGACAGCTGGAGAAAGACTGGATAAGATGTGAGGGAATAGAGTCACTTATGCAGGTAGCAGAGTGCAGAGAAAATGCTGAGAGTGAGTAAGATATGCTCACTCTCAAAACTAAAAGAAAGTTACTCGGAGATTGGGAGATTATCTCCTGCTGGTTGCTGTCAATATTATCTTTGAATAAGCAGGCACGTCTTCGGAACTGAGATCCATCTTAGGTGGCTGCACTTTTTGTTAGGAGGAAGTGAAAAGTATCAAATTGCATTATTGGATAGTCAATAGATGAAAGTGGGGAAATATGGTGCCGCACCACCGTAAATCGGTTCCCTACTGTCCATACATCACCCAGCATGTGCGAACCGATCTGCTAACACACTCAGACTAAACCCCCCTCTATTATGAACCTCACATGCTCACCTCCAGGACTACTTTAAAGCAGTACCAATACTCTGGAATGCTCTACCCCAAAACACCTCGACAATTAACGATGCATGGAACTTCAGACGTGCCTTAAAGACGCATCTCTTCAATTCAAAGAAGCATACAAAGCCTCTTGATCTAGTCCCACACACCCACAATAAGCTCCCTGCCCCTCCGTATGACTTTCCACTTTTGCCCGTCATGTACCCTTCCTGACCCATGCTTTCTGTACTACCCCACCTTGTTTGTGTCTTAAAAACTGTATATCACATGCTATTGCTGTATTCCCCCTTGCTCCAACGCATGGTTGTGTACCTTCTGTTATCACCCCACCCCTTTTGTTTCTAAATATTTGAATACCACATGTAACTTGTGTAATTTCTGTAATTCTTGTATTGTTTGTATTTTGCATGTGCCTCGAAAGCGCTGCAGAATAAGTTGGCGCTATACAAATAAAGATTATTATTAAATAGGATTGTATGGCGAGGTGATGGCAGAGTTTTAGGTTTTGATCAGGAACTTGTAATGGAGAAAATCTGTTGAAGCATATGATTTCATCCATAGATGTTCAACGCACCTAGATCTTCACCAAAGGAAACTTGTTTGTGGAATGCACCAAGCTTGCCATGTTCAGGAGGGTCAGTATGTAGGCACTGCTTTTCTAGGGCATGTTTCAGAGTTTATTAAAGTATAGTGTGAGAGCATACAAGAGAATGAAGCTGGATTTGCTACTGAAAAGGCTAAGGGAAGGGTTAAGAATTTTTTTGTATAGGTGCAAGCGGCATTTTACAACTTCCACATCTTGGATTTTTAGAGGCATTTTTATAGCTGTATGTATGTTTGGTGGGATGATGATTTCCATAACAGTGCTGTTCCAGCAATTGTATCCAACACTTGGGTTGCAGCATTTGGGGAGTTGGCTTTCTCTCCCACACGAGTTGGGAACAGGAGGTAGTATGAAGTGTAGGGGTCAGCAACTGCTGTAATTACTGCAATCAGTAGGAGAAGCATTTGAGAGTGCTCAGCCACGGGCAACTTAAGTAGTGAGAATGGTTCTGGATCCTTTTTTCTGGTTTGTCTTCTACATGCAGGATGTCTTCACAATTCTAGACAGATTGCCTTCTTCATCCTCACTATCATCCTATTTTTAGGTCTGACCTTCCCCTATCCTGTTTCCACATGCAGAAAAGCATCAAACCTGCACCCCCAGTTGGGTGATGAAGTTTTTTAGACAGCTCTAACTCAAAATGGTGCTGCACTTTATATGCCCCCTCATCCTTCAGTGCTCACAAGTAAAATGCTAAGCTGTCACCAAGGTGCCAACACAACTCCCTTTTGGTTTCATTACATGGTGACATACTAGTCACATCACACTTGTATTTAGTGTGGCTTACTCCTATTTCAGAGAAAAGCAACAGCACTCACATCTTCTTGTAGGGATGAGTTGTCAGGTGGCACTGTGTAATGCCTATGTACTATATTGATGTGCCAGCCAGAGTGACACATTTCTTGAATTCCAGCAGGAGGTCATCGAGGCCCTAATATTTGGGGACCAGGAAGGGGGGAGCCCAGTACTTTCGGAAGTGAGGCCACAAACATTGTTCTAGGGTAACACTTTATTAGTGAAATTTCCTCCATTCGTAAGAATGACCCAAAAAGGTGCAAAGTCTGTTACAAATGAAGGATAAGGAGGGACACCATATACCATTGTTATTCGTGCCCCATGCAATCCGGCCTGTATATAAATAATTGTTTCAAAATATACCAGATGTCCCTGGAATTTTAATGTACATAAAGCCACATGCCAGTCCTTCAATTCTGAGGCTAGCCATGTGTCCAAACAGCAGTACACGTCCACAAATGGGGTATTTCTGAGCTTGGCAAAAATTTAGTTACCCATCATAGGGTGCTTGCATATAAAATATGTGGCTAAACCTACAAATTACTGGAAAAAATTGAATTTTATGTTACCAAATGAAAATGTAAAATAAATTCACAAAACACCTGTGGGGTCAAAAGCCACACTGCACCTGGTAGTGCAACTTAATAATGAATCTGGTTATTTATTTTCTTCTTTAAGGACTATTCTTGAAAAATTGAGGCAACTAGACCCACTTTCACCCATAGAAGTGCAAAGGTATTAGCATAACATGGATAATTGCTTCACTCATCAATATCCTTGCTTAGTGGCAAGCAAGATGGCCCAGAAGCACTCAATTTGACATTCCCAAAAGATACTGACTAGTAGTGAGTGTCAAAATACACCAGACTATTGCTATATAGATCATATAATTACAAAGTGGCTTGATGGATGCTATTAGCAAAAGAATCTCTAGGATAAGGTGCAATAATCTAGACCTAGGCTTAGTTGTCTCCTAATACTAGTTCTCAAAGAATTGCTCTCATACGGCGAAAAATAACAAATGAAGTAATATAGCTCGTAGGCTATAGGCATTAGTGAGTCTGGAGATTAAGCCCTCCTGATATAGTGCCATAGGCACCACCTACAGGGTTGGGACAAATCAAGAGGTCCAATCAGGTGGAAGGGGCGTGAGAGTCAACATGTCATGCCGTTATTTCAACTAATGGAACCCTAGATATAATGTATAGGGGGCTTCACAATGTCAGTCCATAATTTACCTGCTCAACAGACACCTGGCCCGATCGCCACACATTTAGCTAGATTGGTTGCAGCAAGGTCTGGTGTCAGTAGTGCTTCCCCATGTCATAATTGATTGGGCGCTCAGGGAGCTATGTCCAGGCATCATCACGCATCCACCTCGGTCATCATGGAGTTCGGTGAAGGCTGAAGCGTGCACATGCATATTCATACGTATAGAGCATGGGTGTCAAACTCATTTTCACCGAGGGCCACATCAGGCTTATGGGGACCTTCACAAGGCCGATTGTAAGGCAACCTGCAGACGGCCGGGTCGGATCCCGCTGTGAGAATTCTCGCAGCGGGACCTGACCCGAGCCCCTGCAGGGACCATCGCGGCACTCACCTGCTCCCATAGCTTCGGCTCTGTGATGTGCCGGCTGCCGCCCCCAGATGGCGCATGCGCAGAGTGGAGCCGACACCCGGGGAGTGACATTTCTGTGCGGGGCTCTGCGAAACCTGCACAGAAATAGAGCATGCCACGATTTGGTTTCCGTGCGGACAAATCACGGCCATTTGCCTAGGATTGCGTTTTCTGGCGCAATCCTATGGCAGCTTCCACGGGCGGAATTTCTGCTTGTGTGCAGGGGGCCTAAAACTGTATAGTAAGGGTATTTGCGTACATAATATGCAGTGAATAGAAGCCATTGATTTCAATGAGTTCATTCATATGATGTATATTTTCACACAGCATGACCTATTTTGTTGCGTACTACGCACCCCAATAGGCCATTGAAGTACATGAGCTGCACAAATATGTGGTGAATGCGCAGGAAACCTGTGTATTTACTGCATATTTGTGCACCATTTCAGTGGGCCCATCTGCATTCCTTTTTGCGTGCGCAAATATACAAGCATAAGCAATTTTTGATTGCGCAAATACGCAGCGTATTTGTGCGACCGAAATCCGATTACACCCATGTGAACGAGCCCTAATAGTGACCCTGATAGTGGCCCTAGTAAAAATAACGACCCCCACAGTGGCCCAATTAGTAATATTAACCCCCTCAGTAGTAATACCCCCAGAGCAACATTAACCCCCCCCCTCAGTAATAAGCCCCCCCCTCGGTAATAATAATAAGCCCCTCCTCGGTAATAATAATAAGCCCCTCCTCGCTATAATAAGAAGCTCCCCCCCTCGGTAATAATAAATCCCCCCACCCTCGGTAATAATAAGCCCCCCTCGGTAATAATAATAAGCCCCCCTCAGTAATAATAAGCCCACCCTCGGTAATAATAATAAGCCCCCCCCTCAATCCATATACTTACCTCCTCCTTGCCATCAGCGCCGCTCCCCTTCTGCTCGTGCTGAGCCCGGATGCACACTGACGTCAGTGTGTAGCCCGCCACGCTTCCTCCCCGAGTACTCTCCTGCGGAACTGATAAGCAGGGGCTCGGGGGAGGATGAGCCCGGCAGAACACTGACGTCAGTGTGCGCCGGGATCAGCGGTAACAGCGTGATTACCAGCGGGGAGCTCCGGCACCCCCGCTGGTAATTGCACGCAGTGGCACGCCGCGGGCCATATAACATGAGGTAGCGGGCCGGATTCGGCCCGCGGGCCTTGTGTTTGACGCATGTGCTATAGAGCGTCACCCCTCATTCCGATCATGTGACAAGAAGTCACATGACACGCACAGCTACGTCACCAAGAGGAGGTGGAGTAAGGGTGCGGTCATGCAGGGAGACCTGTCAATACTATTATAACATACTAGTATAAGATGTACCAGATATCCCAGATAAAAGGTTAGCAGGGGATTGTCCATAAAGAAGAGTGAATCAATCTGAGACTGTTAGGGATGTTACAACTCCGCATCTAACACATTAAACAGTTTTCAGAATGCATCTTTAGAGTCTCTTTTTAAATAAGTATATTAATCGTGTTCAGTAAAATAAACACTGCCGGATCCATGGTAATCACTTGTGGTATCGAGTTCGCGAGGTACAAAGCGCAGGAAAGTATATAAGATTTACTTAATTGTCTTTTAGGTTAAGAGGACTATAAAGTTTGACTTATTTACCTCATTCATTGGTATAAGTAACTGGGAGGGCACAAATAGGGACAGTTAATATACATATACAGTCTTGTTATTGATGTTCTACAAGGTTAGAAATAGTGAATACATGGAATTATACACAGATGCTGAGAAAAATATACACAATTATGTGTTACAGCACTTATTAGCAAGTGTAATGTATAAAAAAAGATCACAATGCAATTTGTTCCCCATGTATGGTGTAAGATGCGATCATATTAGCAGATACCTCGTAGTCAGAATCTCCCTTAATCATAGTGTCAAATTCTGACACATTGGGTTATAAATAGAGATGAGCGAGCACCAAAATGCTCGGGTGCTCCTTACTCGGGACGAAAATTTTGCGATGCTCGAGGGTTCGTTTCGAATAACGAACCCCATTGAAGTCAATGGGCCACCCGAGCATTTTTGTATATCGCCGATGCTTTCTAAGGTTTCCATTTGTGAAAATCTGGGCAATTCAAGAAAGTGATGGGAACGACACAGCAACGGATCGGGCAGACGAGGGGCTACATGTTGGGCTGCATCTCAAGTTCCCAGGTCCCACTATTAAGCCACAATAGCGGCAAGAGTGGCCCCCCTCCCAACAATCTTTACTTCTGAAAAGCCCTCATTAGCAATGCATACCTTAGCTAAGCACCACACTACCTTCAACAAAGCACAATCACTTCCTGCATGACACTCCGCTGCCACTTCTCCTGGGTTACATGCTGCCCACCCCCCCCGCACGACCCAGTGTCCACAGCACACACCAAAGAGTCCCTGCGCAGCCTTCAGCTGCCCTCATGCCACGCCACCCTCATGTCTATTTATAAGTGTGTCTGCCATGAGGAGGAACCGCAGGCACACACTGCAGAGGGTTGGCATGGCTAGGCAGCGACCCTCTTTAAAAGGGGCGGGGGCGATAGCCCACAATGCTGTACAGAAGCAATGAGAAATATAATCCTGTGCCACCGCCATCAGGAGCTGCACACGTGGGCATAGCAATGGGGAACCTATATGCCACACACTATTCATTCTGTCAAGGTGTCTGCATGCCCCAGTCAGACTGCGGTTTTTTATAAATAGTCACAGGCAGGTACAACTCCGCAATGGGAATTCTGTGTGCACCCACAGCATAGGTGGCTCCCTGGAACCCACCCGCTGTACATAAATGTATCCCATTGCAGTGCCCTGGACAGCAGAGCTAACGTCAGATTAAATGCAGGTGGGCTTCAGCCCACACTGCATGCCCCAGTCAGACTGGAGTTTTTTATAAGTAGACACAGGCAGGTACAACTCCCTATTGTGAAGTCCGTGTGGACCGACAGCATGGGTGGCTCCCTGGAACCCACCGGCGGTACATAAATATATCCCATTGCAGTGCCCAGCACAGCTGAGGTAATGTCATGTTTAATGCAGGTGGGCTTCAGCCCACACTGCATGCCCCAGTCAGACTGGGGTTCTTTAGAAGTGGACACATGCAGTTACAACTCCGTGTGGACCGACAGCATGGGTGGGTGCCAGGAAGCCACCGGCGGTACATAAATATATCCCATTGCAGTGCCCAGCACAGCTGATGTAACGTCAGCTTTAATGCAGGTGGGCAAAAAATTAATTGGATTACACTGTAGGCGAGGGCGCAAAAAAATTGGTGTACCAACAGTACTAATGTACCTCAGAAAAATTGCCGATGCCCAACCAAGAGGGCAGGTGAAACCCATTAATCGCTTTGGTTAATGTGGCTTAATTTGTAACTAGGCCTGGAGGCAGCCCAGTTAAAATAAAAATTGGTTGAGGTGAAAGTTTCAACGCTTTAATGAGCATTGAAACGTATAAAAAATTTTTACAAAAATTATATGACTGAGCCTTGTGGGCCTAAGAAAAATTGCCCGTTCGGCGTGACTACGTGAGGTTTTAGGAGGAGGAGCAGGAGGAGGAGGATGAATAGAATACACAGATTGATGAAGCAAAAAGGTCCCCGTTTTTGATGGTGAGAGAGAACGTAGCTTCCATCCGCGGGTGCAGCCTACGTATTGCTTAGGTATCGCTGCTGTCCGCTGGTGGAGAAGAGAAGTCTGGGGAAATCCAGGCTTTGTTCATCTTGATGAGTGTAAGCCTGTCGGCACTGTCGGTTGACAGGCGGGTACGCTTATCCGTGATGATTCCCCCAGCCGCACTAAACACCCTCTCTGACAAGACGCTAGCCGCAGGACAAGCAAGCACCTCCAGGGCATACAGCGCGAGTTCAGGCCACGTGTCCAGCTTCGACACCCAGTAGTTGTAGGGAGCAGAGGCGTCACCGAGGACGGTCGTGCGATCGGCTACGTACTCCCTCACCATCCTTTTACAGTGCTCCCGCCGACTCAGCCTTGACTGGGGAGCGGTGACACAGTCTTGCTGGGGAGCCATAAAGCTGGCAAAGGCCTTGGAGAATGTTCCCCTGCCTGTGCTGTACATGCTGCCTGATCTTCGCGCCTCCCCTGCTACCTGGCCCTCGGAACTGCGCCTTCTGCCACTAGCGCTGTTGGACGGGAATGTTACCATCAGTTTGTCCGCCAGGGTCCTGTGGTATAGCATCACTCTCGAACCCCTTTCCTCTTCGGGTATGAGAGTGGAAAGGTTCTCCTTATACCGTGGGTCGAGCAGTGTGTACACCCAGTAATCCGTAGTGGCCAGAATGCGTGTAACGCGAGGGTCTCGAGAAAGGCATCCTAGCATGCAGTCAGCCATGTGTGCCAGGGTACCTGTACGCAACACATGGCTGTCCTTACTAGGAAGATCACATTCAGGATCCTCCTCCTCCTCCTCCTCAGGCCATACACGCTGAAAGGATGACAGGCAAGCAGCATGGGTACCCTCAGCAGTGGGCCAAGCTGTCTCTTCCCCCTCCTCCTCATGCTCCTCCCCCTCCTCCTCAACGCGCTGAGATAAAGACATGAGGGTGCTCTGACTATCCAGCGACATACTGTCTTCCCCCGCCTCCGTTTCCGAGCGCAAAGCGTCTGCCTTTATGCTTTGCAGGGAACTTCTCAAGATGCATAACAGAGGAATGGTGATGCTAATGATTGCAGCATCCCCGCTCACTATCTAGGTAGACTCCTCAAAGTTTCCAAGGACCTGGCAGATGGCTGCCAACCAGGCCCACTCTTCTGTAAAGAATTGAGGAGGCTGACTCCCACTACGCCGCCCATGTTGGAGTTGGTATTCCACTATAGCTCTACGCTGCTCATAGAGTCTGGTCAACATGTGGAGCGTAGAGTTCCACCGTGTGGGCACGTCGCACAGCAATCGGTGCACTGGCAGATTAAACCAATGTTGCAGGGTCCGCAGGGTGGCAGCGTCCGTCTTGGACTTGCGGAAATGTGCGCTGACCCGGCGCACCTTTCCGAGCAGGTATGACAAGTGTGGGTAGCTTTTCAGAAAGCGCTGAACCACCAAATTAAAGACATGGGCCAGGCATGGAACGTGCGTGAGGCTGCCGAGCTGCAGAGCCGCCAACAGGTTACGGCCGTTGTCACACACGACCATGCCCGGTTGGAGGCTCAGCGGCGCAAGCCAGCGGTCGGTCTGCTCTGTCAGACCCTGCAGCAGTTTCAGCACGGCCTGCTGACGCTTGCCCACCGCTGTGCTGCCACGCCGCGCGATACCGACTGCTGACGACGTGCTGCTGCTGCTGACACATCTTGATTGCGAGACAGAGGTTGCGTTGGAGGAGGAGGAGGAGGGTGGTTTAGTGGAGGAAGCATACACCGCCACAGATACCAGCACCGAGCTTGGGCCCGCAATTCTGGGGGTGGGTAGGACGTGAGCGGTCCCAGGCTCTGACTCGGTCCCAGCCTCCACTAAATTAACCCAATGTGCCGTCAGGGAGATATAGTGGCCCTGCCCGCCTGTGCTTGTCCACGTGTCCGTTGTTAAGTGGACCTTGGCAGTAACCGCGTTGGTGAGGGCGCGTACAATGTTGCGGAAGACGTGGTCGTGCAGGGCTGGGACGGCACATTGGGAAAAGTAGTGGCGACTGGGAACCAAGTAGCGCGGGGCCGCCGCCGCCATCATGCTTTTGAAAGCCTCCGTTTCCACAAGCCTATACGGCAGCATCTCCAGGCTGATAAATTTGGCTTTGTGCACGTTTAACGCTTGTACGTGCGGGTGCGTGGCGGTGTACTTGCGCTTGCGCTCAAACAGTTGCGCTAGCGACGTCTGGACGCTGCGCTGAGAGACATTGCTGGATGGGGCCGAGGACAGCGGAGGTGAGGGTGTGGGTGCAGGCCAGGAGACGGTAGTGCCTGTGTCCTCAGAGGGGGGTTGGATCTCAGTGGCAGGTTGGGGCACAGGGGGAGAGGCAGTGGTGCAAACCGGAGGCGGTGAACGGCCTTCGTCCCACCTTGTGGGGTGCTTGGCCATCATATGCCTGCGCATGCTGGTGGTGGTGACTCCCCAGCTGATCTTGGCGCGACAAAGGTTGCACACCACTGTTCGTCGGTCGTCAGTCGTCTCTGTAAAAAACTGCCACACCTTAGAGCACCTTGGCCTCTGCGGGGTGGCATGGCGCGAGGGGGCGCTTTGAGAAACAGTTGGTGGATTATTCTGTCTGGCCCTGCCTCTACCCCTGACCACCGCACTGGCTCGGCCTGTGCCTACACCCTGACTTGGGCCTCCGTGTCCTCGCCCGCGTCCACGTCCTCTAGGCCGACCCCTACCCCTCAGCATGCTGTATTACCAGTAGTGCAGAAACAGAACGCTGTAATTAAATGTGCCGCTTATTGGCCTGTGGTTGGAGGCTGACTTCGCTTACGGAACGCGCAGCAGAGCCAGGAAAGAATTTTGTGCAAGCCTGCTGTAACACTTAGCTGGCTGCGTATGAATTAGGACAACTACCCCCAGCAGAGACGCAGTACACTGAGGACGGTCACAGGCAGCCCAAAAAGATTTTTTTTCCCAAATGTTTTTGGAAAAGCCCACTGCCTATATAGACTGTATATGTCTTCTGTCCCTGCCTCACCACTACTGGCCCTGGACAATGTAAAATTACTGCAGACTGTTTCACTCTGGACTGGATGACAGTGGTGATGTAACAGGCAACACAGAGCCAGGAAAGAATTTTGCACAAGTCTGCTGTAACACTTAGCTGGCTGCGTATGAATTAGGACAACTACCCCCAGCAGAGACGCAGTATACTGAGGACGGTCACAGGCAGCCCAAATAGATTTTTTTTCCCAAATGTTTTTGGAAAAGCCCACTGCCTATATAGACTGTATATGTCTTCTGTCCCTGCCTCACCACTACTGGCCCTGGACTATGTAAAATTACTGCAGGACGCAATGCTCTGGACGCAATGCTCTGCATGGCCGATATACAAAAAAAAAAAAAAAAAAGTGCAACACTGCAAAAAGCAGCCTCAACAGTACTGCACACGGTCAGATGTGGCCCTAAGAAGGACCGTTGGGGTTCTTGAAGCCTACAATAACTCCTAACACTCTCCCTATAGCAGCTCCAGCATCAGCAGCACTTTCCCTGAGCTATGTCTGAATGCGTCTGTGGCGAGCCGCGGGAGGGGCCGATTTATATACTCGGGTGACACCTGATCTCACCAGCCACTCACTGCAGGGGGGTGGTATAGGGCTTGAACGTCGCAGGGGGAAGTTGTAATGCCTTCCCTGTCTTTCTATTGGCCAGAAAAGCGTGCTAACGTCTCAGAGATGAAAGTGAAAGTAACTCGAATATCGCGTGGTGCTCGTTTCGAATAACGAGCATCCTGAACACGCTCATACTCGAACGAGCATCAAGCTCGGACGAGTACGTTCGCTCATCTTTAGTTATAAACCCCTACTTTCAAAGACAAAACAAATATAGGTGGCATCAATCTAGCCAGGGCAGTGAAAATAGGTGATTATTGCCAATATTGTAGAATTATATCAAATCTCCACTCCGTACATGCAGAATGACCATCAGATCACCAAGCCTCACTCAATAGATTGGGACCACATTTAAAAGGTACTATAGATAATACAACAGGAGTGAAAATCTTCCCCGAAATAGACCAAACCTGCGAGCCAAATTGTACTCCAAAATCCCAATAAGGATATCCTTACATTCTCATAAAAAGCACAGACTCAACATTATTTCCGGATCACAGGAAACAAGTAAAGGAGAGGTTCTCATTTAGCCCAGATGGAGATAGGCAATTCATTCGGAAAGTCCAAGCTGCTTCTTTTTGCTAAATTCTACATTCCACGTACCCTCTTCTAATATTGGTTCGAATGACCACCATGCCTTGGAAACTAACTAAACTCTCGATCGTATAGTACTTTGAAAGGAGTTACTCTTTTTGATATATTAACAAGCTGTACAATTGGCACACGGGAACGTACCAACAGGTCACGCTAAACCTAGCAAAGTGGAATTGGGCTCTGGTGGTGATAAATGACTTTTGACTAACCGGTCACAAATGTTTCTTCCCCATCTATAGGTAATAGACGGAATATCTGGTATCAAATTTGTCAAGTCATTGTCTTTCTTAAAGATGTCCCAAAATCTGGAGAGGATATCCTTAACCTGCGATGCTCCCATGTCGTAAACACCTATAATGTGCAGTTTAGAAGTCTTCCCTGGCCCGTGAAATCAAGAGGTCTGACCTCTGTTGTTGCGAGGCGAATTCTTGTGCCTGTTGTAGAATATTGATACTTTCTCTCCGTGAATGTGCTGGTCAGATTAGCACATTCTTCCCTGAAGTATATTTCATCCAAGCAGTTTCTCCTCAATCGGAGAAACTGCTGTTTAGAAATTCCTCTCACTTAAGAGGATATTCCACAACAAAAGGCTGTTAGTGGCTTTTTTTTTTCAAAAAAGGCCAGAGGCAGGAGTCCCATCTGGTCTCTTTGGGATTTTAATATCTAAAAATGCCACTGACTCGTTTCTGATTTCACTTGTGAATATCAGGTTCAGATTGTTGAAGTTCAGGTGTTTTTTGAACCCCACAAACATGGAATGACTACCAGACCATAAGAGAAAAATATTGTCGATAAATCGCAACCAGATTAGGATATGGTCAGACCAGTAAAGGTCAAAGACATGTTTTTCCTCCCACCAGCCCAGGAGCAGGTTGACATATGACGGGGCACACAGAGTCCCCATTGCAGTTCCCATGAGCTGAGCTTGGATTCAAAAAGAAAATAATTCCGAGTCAAGATAAACTTGACTAATAGAGTTGAGCGAACATACTCTACCAAGCTTGATGCTTGTTCAAGTATTAGCGTACTTGATGGTGCTCATTACTCGAACGAGCATCAAGCCGTGTTCGACCCCGCCCCGGTTTTTGGCTCCTCCCCACCGTGACGCAGCGCGCGCCGTTGGCAAATTTTTTGTCTGGCAGGCAAGGGTGGGGGAGAGAGAGAGATGAACCTAGGGGAAAAAAAAGCTCAGTAACCGGCGTCCCACATACTAAAATGCTCGAGTCTTCCATTGTAGTCAGTGGGGTTCGTTACTCGAGTAGAGCTCTCGAATTTTATGAATAGCTCAACTCAAGTAACGCGGACTCGAGCATTTGGGTGCTCGCTCATCTCTATTGACTAACTGCTGGATGAAGTTCTTATGATCACAGAACTGTGAACCTCTTTGTGCATGAAAAAACTGAACTGCCTCCATACCAATCACATGGGGTAAAGAGCTGTATAGTGCCTCTACATCGATAGTTGCCAGATGTATTGGGACTCACCGTAATGTTCTCGATATGTCTCAAGACATCGATCGTGTTGTTGTAGAGAACACAAAAGGTCATAGGATTCTATCTATATAAATACTGGCATTCCGAGTAAGGCTGTTTACCCCTGAGACAATCGGTCTGCTGCGCAGGAGGTTAGTGCATATGTGGAGTTTTGGTAACACGTAAAAGGTTGCAATCAAGGGAAACATGGGCAGCATGAAATTCAATTCAGTTCCATCAATAAGGTCCTGTTCCATAGCTTGTGTGAGTAATAGTTTTAATTCGTCCAGGAATGTTGGTGTGGGATCACTTGTCAAGACTGAGTATGTTGCTCTATCCTTCAGCAGCTGTTGGCACATAGTCACGTAATTGGCCCTATCCAAGATCACCACATTCCCCCCTTTGTCCGAGGGTTTTATGATTATATTGGTATTCGATTCCAGGGTACATAGGGTGGTCATCTCATCATGTGTGAGATTAGATAGTCCTAGACATGTAGTATGTAGGGACTTAAGATCTCTTAGTACCAAAGCCTCAAAAATATCTAATTCAGGGCAATAAACATGGGGGAGATTAGCAGTGTTTGGTAGTTTCAGATCTGTAAAGGGGCGACTCCCCAGGGGACGTTAAGCTTCGGCCTCCAGATCTTGTAGGGTCTGCAGTCCAGGTACATCTTCTGCCTGAAGACCCAAATCTGTGGCCAGATTTTCATTTCTGATGGAAAAGAATTTGCGCCACTTGAACTTGTGGATGAAGAGGGAGATGTCCTTTGTCCAAATTAAGGGATAAAAATCATGTCATCGGGATGAAGGACAGCACGCAGATCTCTGAGCTAGTCAAGGCCTGCTTGGACAAATTAACCACTTGTAGTCCATTTGTATTTACCTCAGGGGTGTTGTTAGCACGGGATAGGGGCACTACCCTATTCTAGAAATCTGTTATTGATTTTGTATTTGCTCCCTGTGCCCATTAAACAAATATTGAGATAGGGGCTGTCCCAAGATCCCATCATTCAGGAGTGCTGGTGTACCCTACCGCAGTTCTGATTATGAAATCTACCGCGATTCCGTCGTTGTTGGTAGGAAGATCTTTCACCCCTCTGATTTTCCCCCTCGGATGCATCAAAGTCCAAAGAGCAGATTTCGCCATCGGATCTTGTGCCTCTTTCTCCCTAGGCCTTATTATTTCTAAAATCTTGTAAATCACGCATACGTTGTGCATGTTTTCTATCCTTAATTAGAGATGTATATTGGTCAATATTTTGTTGTAGAGACCTCTCACACTGAGAGAACTCTGGATCCATTTGGAAGCTCTTGGCACATTCTATACTTGCCTCAAGGGACTTCTGTGTTTTTTCTAAAGGGAACTTCTCTTCGTCAATTAGAAGGTCAATTAATTTCAAAGATTCTTCTGTAGACTACTTTGTCCACTTGGACATAAATTCAGGATTTCTACAGTGTGATGGAGGTAGAATGGGGTTGCAAAGACCACGTGGAACCATGCCATGTTCAACATACTTCTGCAGCGCTTAGATCTCCCATCAACATCTAATGAATAAACAGCCACTAAATAGCCTTTTGTTGTGGAATAGCCATCACTCATATCGTCTTCAGAGTGGAATTCCTAAAGGGCAGTTTCTCTGGTTGAGGATAAACTGCTCGGATGAGATATTCTTCAGGGAAAAATGTACTAACTTGACCAGCAGATTCACGGAGATAAAGTATCCAATCAATATTCTACAACAGACACAAGAATTCGCCCCACAAAAACAGAGGTCAGACCTCTTAGTTTCATGCTCCAGGGAGGGCTCTACTAAACTGCACATTATAGGTACTTACGACATGGGAGCATCACAGGTTAAGGATGTCCTCTCCAGACATCCTTAAGAAAGACAATAACTTGACACATTTGATACCAGATATACCGTCTATTACCTATAGACGGGGAAGGCACATTCGTTACCGGTTAGTCAAAAGTTATTTATCACCACCAGAGCCAAATTCCACCTGGCTAGGCTTAGTGTGACCTGTTGGTACGTTCCCGTGTGCCAATTGTACAGCTTGTTAATATATCAAAAAGAGTAACTCCTTCCAAAGTGCTGCAAAGCACAGGCTCTATACGAATCAAGATTTTGTGAACTGCATTACCAAGAATGTGATCTACTTAGCCTCATGTCCTTGTCCACTCAATTATGTGGGTAAGACAACACAACAATTTAGACGTAGGATCTTTTCTCATATTGGGAACATCCACAGGAGAGAGCCCACTCCCCTTGCAAATCATATGTGGTCTGCCCATGGAGGGGATACTGACCTGGCTAGTTTCCAACGCATGGAGGTCATTCGTACCAATGTTAGAAGAGGGGACAATGAACGTAGAATTTTGCAAAGAGAAGCAGCTTGGATTTTTCAAATGAATTGCCTATCTCCATCTGGGCTAAATGAGAACCTTTCCTTTACTTGTTTCCTGTCATCCGGAAATAATGCTGAGTTTGTGCTTGTTATGAGAACATAAGCATATCCTTATTCGGATTTTGTAGTACAATCTGGCTCACAGGTTGGGTCTATTTCAGGGAGTATCTTCACTCCTGTTGTATTATCTATAGTACTTTTTCAAGCGGTCCCGATCTACTGAGTGAGGTTTGGTAATCTGATGGTTATTCTGCATGTACGGAGCGAGATTTGATCTAATTCTACAATATTGGCATTAATCCACTATTTTCAATGCTCTGGCTAGATTGATGCCACCTATATTTGATTTGTTTTTGAAAGTGGGGATTTATAATAACCAAATGTGTCAGAATTTGACATTAGGATTGAGGTAGATGCTGACTATGAGGTATCCGCTAATATGATCGCATGGGGAACAAATTGCATTGTGATCTTTTTTATACATCACACTAGCTGATAAGTGCTGTAACACATAATTGTGTATATTTTTCTCAGCATCTGTGTATAATTCCATGTATTCACTATTTTTAACCTTGTAGAACATCAATAACAAGACTGTATATGTATATTAACAGTCCCTATTTGTGCCCTCCCAGTTACTTATACCAATGAATGAGGTAAATAAGTCAAACTTTATTGTCCTCTTGACCTAAACAACAATTAAGTAAATCTTATATACTTTCCTCCGCTTTGTACCTCTCGCGAACTCGGCACCACAAGTGATTACCATGGATCCGGCAGTGTTTATTGCACTGAATACGATTAATATACTTATTTAAAAAGAAATGCATTCTGAAAACTGTTTAATGTGTTAGATGCGGCGTTGTAACATCCCTAACAGTGTCAGTTTGATTCACTCTTCTTTATGGACAATCCCCTGCTAGCCTTTTATCTGGGATATCAGGTACATCTTGCATGTTATAATAGTATTGACAGGTCTAGCTGCACGACCGCACCCCCGCTCCACCCCCCCCCCCCCTCGGTGACGTAGCTGTGTGTGTCATGTAACTTCTTGTCACATGATCGGAATTAAGGGTGACGCTCTATAGGTATTAGTATGCATGCACACGCTTCAGCGTTCACCGAACTCCATGATGACCGAAACAGAAAGCATGATGATGCCGGGACACACCTCCCTGTGCGCCCAATCAATTATGACATGGGGGAAGCAATGCAGACACTGGACCTTGCTGCAACCGATCTAGCTAAATGTGTGGCGATCAGGCCAGATGTCCGCTGAGCAGGTACACTATTGAGTGGAATCTGACAGGGGCTGGCATTGTGAAGCCCCCTATACATTATATCTAAAGTTCCATTAGTTGAAATAACAGCGTGACATGTTGACTCTCACGCCCCCTTCCGCCTGATTGGACTTCTTGATTTGTCCCAACCTTGTAGCAGGAGGGCTTCATCTCTAGACTCCATAATGCCTATAGCCTACCATTAAGGCTACGAGCTATATCACTTGATTTGTTATTTTTCAGCATATCAGAACAATTTTTTAAAGAACTAGTGTTAGCAGACGACCAAGCCTAGGTCTAGATTATTGCACCTTATCCTAGAGATTCTTTTGCTATTAGCATCCATCAAGCCGTTTTATAATTATATGATCTATACAGCAATAGTCTGGTGTATTTGGACACTCACTACTAGTCAGCATTAGAAATGAGCGAACGCACTCGTCCGAGCTTCATGCTCGCTCGAGTATTAGTGTACTCGAGATGCTCGTTACTCGAGACGAGCACCACGCGGTACTCAAGTCAATTCCATTTCCTTCCCTGCATGTTTTGCGCCATTTTCTGGCCAATAGACATGCAGGGAAGGCATTACAACTTCCTCTTGTGACGTTCCAGCCCTATCCCACCCCCCTGCAGTGAGTGGCTGGTGAGATCAAGTGACCGCCGAGTATTTAAATCAGTCCCGCCTGCTGCTCGCCTCAGACACACGCTGGCAGAGATTAAGAGGGTGCTGCTGGTGCTGTAGTTAGAGTGTTGTCGTCTTCAAGAACCCCAACGGTCCTTCTTAGGGCCACATCTTACCGTGTGCATTACTGTTGTGGCTGCTGGGAGCAGTTTTGCACCAATTTTTTTTTTTCATCTTGGGCTCTGCAGACTATTGCGTTCTCAGTCTGCAGCCAATTATACAGAGTATAGGGGCAGTACTGGTGAGGCAGGGACAGTGCTAGTGTAGAATCCTGTCAACAAGTACCCCAAAAAAGCTCCTGCTTAGGGCTACCTGTGACCGTGTGCATTACTGTTGTGGTTGCTGGGAGTTGTAGTGGCTCACTATTACCCAATTAGGCCTTTCTGCAGCCTACTGTATAATCTTTTCGGCCTACAGTGTGCGTTACATAACCGCTGTCAGCCTCCAAGCGCAGGCCAATAATTGCTTAAATTTTAATACACTGCTCTGTGCGTCCCGTCAACTTCACGCACAGCGTACCGCCACAGCCACTGATAGAGGGAAAGACATTTACACGCTATCTAGGCTGTTGGCTTTTTCAAAAAGAAAAGCTGAAAAAAAATCCTCCTTAGCGCTACCTGTGAGCGTGTGCAGTTTACTGCGTGGCTTCTGGGAGTTGTAGTGGCTCACTATTAGCCAGCTAGGCCTTTCTGCAGCCTACAGTATAATTTTTTGGGCCTACAGTGTGCGTTACATTACCGCTGTGACCCTCCAAGTGCAGGCAAATAATTGCCTAATTTTTTACACCGCTCCGTGTGTCCCGTCAACTTCACGCACAGCGTACGGCCACAGCCGCTGATAGAGGGAAAGACATATGCATGCTATCTTGGCTGTTGGCTTTTTCAAAAAGAAAAGCTGAAAAAAATCCTCCTTAGGGCTACCTGTGAGCGTGTGGAGTTTACTGCGTGGCTGCTGGGAGTTGTAGTGGCTCACTATTAGCCAGCTAGGCCTTTCTGCAGGCAAGCGTATAATTTTTTTTGGCTTACAGTGTGCGTAACATAATCGCTGTCAGCCTCCAAGTGCAGGCAAATAATTGCCTAATTTTTTACACCACTCTGTGTCTGCTGTTTTTCGAAATACACCATGCTGAGGGGTAGGGGTAGGCGTAGAAGACGTGGCCGTGGACGCCGGCGAGGACGCGGAGGTCCAAGTGAGGGTGTGGGCACAGGCCGAGTTCCTGGTCCAGGTGAATCGCAGCCGGCTGCTGCGGGATTAGGAGAGAGGCAAATTTCTGGGGTCCCCAGCTTCATATCACAATTTTTGGGTCCACGTGGTAGAGCTTTATTACAAAATGAGCAGTGTCAGCAGGTCCTGTCATGGATAGCAAAAAATGCATCCAGCAATGTATCGACCACCCAGTCTTCTACGCCGTCCACTGCTGCAACTCTGAATCCTCTCGCTGCTGCTCCTCCTTCCTCCCAGCCCCCTCACTCCATCAAAATGACACATTCTGATGACCAGGCAGACTCCCAGGAACTGTTCTCGGCCCCCTGCCTTGATTGGGAAAAAATGGTTCCTCTCCCACCTGAGGAGTTTGTCGTGACCGATGCCCAACCTTTGGAAAGCTCCCGGGGTCCGGGTGATGAGGCTGGGGACTTCCGGCAACTGTCTCAAGAGCTTTCAGTGGGTGAGGATGTCGATGATGATGAGACCCAGTTGTCTATATAATCCCCCAACTGTTTCCCAAAGCACCCCCTCGCGCCAAGCCACCCTGTAGAGACCTAGGTCTTCAAAGGTGTGGATGTTTTTCAGTGAGAGCGCAGACAACCGACAAACCATGGTGTGCAACCTGTGTTGTGCCAAGATCAGCCGGGAAGCCACCAGTACCAGCCTCACCACCACCAGCATTCACAGGCATATGATGGCCAAGCACCCCACTAGGTGGGACGAAGGCCGTTCACCGCCTCCGGGTCGCACCACTGCCTCTCCCCCTGTGCCCCAACCTGCCACTCAGATCCAACCCCCCTCTCAGGACACAGGCACGAGCGCCTCCCGGCCTGCACCCACATCCTCACCTCCGCCGTCCTCGGCCCCATCCAGCAATGTCTCTCAGTGCTGCGTCCAGCTGTCGCTAGCGCAAGCATTGGAGCGCAAGCGCAAATGCGCCGCCGCGCACCCGCACGCTCAAGCATTAAACGTGCACATTGCCAAATTGATCAGCCTGGAGATGCTGCCATACAGGCTTGTGAAAACGGAGGCTTTCAAAAACATGATGGCGGTGGCGGTCCACGCTACTCGGTCCCTAGTCGCCACTAGGCGCGAAGATCAGGTAGCATTTTCAGCACAGGCAGGGGAACACTGTCCAAGGCCTTTGCCAGCTTTATGGCTCAACAGCAAGACTGCGTCACCACTCCCCAGTCAAGGCTGAGTCGGCGGGAGCACTGTAAAAAGATGGTGAGGGAGTATGTAGCCGATCGTACCACCATCCTCCGTGATGCCTCTGCTCCATACAACTATAGGTGTCAAAGCTGGACATGTGGCACGAACTTGCGCTGTATGCCCTGGAGGTTCTGGCTTGCCCTGCCGCTAGCGTCTTGTCAGAGAGGGTCTTTAGTGCAGCTGGGGGAATCATCACGGACAAGCGTACCCGCCTGTCAACTGACAGTGCCGGCATGCTTACATTCATAAAGATGAACAAAGTCTGTATTTCCCCAGACTTCTCTTCTCCACCATCGGAAAGCAGCGGAACCTAAAGATTATTTTCACTGCAACCGCAGATAAAAGCACTCTCCTCTATATCAGCGGTTAAACGGGGCATTTAGCTTTGTCAATCTGTCTCTGACATTAGTGCTCCTCCTGCTACTCCTCCTCCAGAAACAACATGTCATCGCGCTGAACGGCCAATTTTTCTAAGTTTCAAAAGTATTGAGACTGTAACATGAACCAATTTTTTCAACAGGGCTGCCTCCAGGCTCTTTTGCAAATTAAGCAACAGTGAGCTGTATCTTTAAAAAAATGTTTATGGGTTTCAACCCTCTCGGTTGATAAATTTTTCACTGGTACACTTGTACTCTTGGTACACTAATTTTTGGGGCCCACGCCTACACTTTTAACTAACTAATTTTTCCAGCCTTCGCCTACGCTCATGGTATCCCAATGTTTCAGAGGTTGGCCTATAATATTACTACAGAAATTTTACTGAGGTATGCCTGCCTATACTTCTGCTACAAGAAAGTTACAAGAGTCTGCCAATACTCCTGCCGCTTACATGTTACAGGGGGTCTGCCTATACTGCTGCCACTTGAATGTTACAGGGCTCTGCCTATACTTCTGCCACGTAAATCTTACAGGGGTCTTCCTATACTGCTGCCACAAGGATGTTACTGAGGTCTGCCTATACTGCTGCCCCGTAAATTTTACTGGGGTTTGCTTATACTTCTGCCACGTAAATGTTACAGGGGTCTGCCAATACTGCCGCCACGTAAATGTTACAGGGGTCTGCCTCTACGTCTGCTACAAAAATGTCACTGGGATCTGTCTATAGTGTTACTACAAAAAGGTAACTGGGGTCTGCCTATACTGCTGCCACGTAAATTTTGCAGGGGGCTGCCTATACTTCTACTACAGAAATGGTGCTGGGGTTTTATCTATACTGCTGCTACAGAACTGATACTGGGGTCTGCCTATACTGCTACTACATAAATGTTACTGGGGTCTGCCTATACTTCTGCCACATAAATGTTAAAGGGGTCTGCCTGTACTGCTGCTACATAACTGTTACTAGGGTCTGCCTATACTTCTGCCACATAAATGTTACAGGGGGTCTGCGTGTACTTCTGCTACAAAAATGGTACTGGGGTCTGCCTATGCTTCTGCTACATAAATGTTTCAGGGGTCTGCTTATACTGCTGCAACAGAAATATTACTGGGGTCTGCCTATACTTCTACTACAGACATATTACAGGGGTCTGCCTATGCTTCTGCTACATAAATGTTACAGGGGTCTGCTTATACTGCTGCTACAGAAATGTTACAGGGGTCTGCCTATACTGCTGCTACATAACTGTTACTGGAGTCTGCCTATACCTTTGCCACATAAATGTTACAGGGGTCTGCCTATACTGCTACCACTTAAATGTTACAGGAGTCTGCCTATACTTCTGCTACAAGAATGTTACTGGGGTCTGCTTATACTTCTGCCACGTAAATGTTACAGGGGGTCTTCATATACTGCTGCTACACAAATGTTACAGGGCTCTGCCAATACTGCAGTTACATAAATGTTACAGGGGTCTGCCTATACTTCTGCTAATGAAATGTTACTGGGGTCTGTCTATACTGTTACTACAGAAATGTTAATGGGGTTTCCCTAGACTTCTGCAACATAAATGTTACTGGGGTCAGCTTATACCTTTGCTACAGGAATATTACAGGGGTCTGTGTATACTATGGGTGCACTAAGTCTTCCCATCACGGTGTTCTACCTATCTGGTGCCCAAAAAAAACAAGTGAGTGACTAGGGCATGGATTGTGGGCCGAGGACAACATGTATTTCCTCTCACGTAACCTCAGCTATCCTGGGCACTGCAATGGGATTTCTTTATGTACCGTCTGTGGGTTCCTGCTAGCCACCCATGCTGCGGGTGCACACTGACTTGCCATAGAGGAGTTGTACCTGCCTGGCACTTTTAAAAAAAAACAGAATGTCTAGTGCATGGCGTGTAGGCCGCAGCCAACATGTATTTCCTCTCACGTAACCTCAGCTATCCGGGGCACTGCAATGGGATTTCTTTATGTACCGTCTGTTGGTTCCTGCTAGCCACTCATGCTGCGAGTGCACACAGACTTCTCATAGAGGTGTTTTACCTGTCTGTCCCCAAAACACTGACAGACTTGGGTAGGGTGCAGAGTGCAGATGGTTTACCCCTAGTGTTGTCGATGAGGTATACGACACCCAAACAGAAGGAGTAGTGTGTGGACACATGGAGTCCCCATTGCTTCGTCACTCGAAGCACCTTGGGCCACACAACGTGTTTGCTGGGACAGAGGCTGACCCAGGGCCCGCTCACATACTTCCCACACAGAGTATTGCTGCATTGTGGAGATGTGTAGAAGTGCTGGGCTGGCAGCGGAGTCCCCTTTATGCCCACGTTTGCAGCTCCTGACGGAGGTGGCAAAGGATTGGAATGAAGATGGAACATAAATGTATTATCAATTCTCAACAGCATTGTGGGCTATCGCCCCCCCCCCCCTCCTTTCAAAGAGGGTCGCTGCCTGGCTCTGCCAACCCTCTGCAGTGTGTGCCTCCGGTTCCTCCTCATGGCAGATGCACTTATAAATAGATATGAGGGTGGTGTGGCTATGAGGCCAGCGTGTAGCATGAGGGCAGATGAAGGCTGCGCAGGGACACTGTTGTGTGCGCTGCGGGCGCAGGGTCGTGCGGGGGGGGGGGCAGCATGTAACCCAGGAGAAGAGGCAGCGGTGTGTCCCACAGGCAGTGATAGTGCTTGGTTGGAGGAAGTGTGGTGCTTAGCTAAGGTATGCCTTGCTAATGAGGGTTTGTCTGAAGTATAAATTGTTGGGGGGGGGGGCACTCTTGCCGCTATTGTGCCTTAATAATGAGACCTGGGAACCTGAAATGCAGCCCTGCATGTTGCCCATCGCCTGCCCTATCCGTATCTGTGTCCTTTCCATCAATTTCGTAGGTTTTGAAGATTTACACAAATGAAAACCTTAGCGAGCATCGGTCATATACAAAAATGCTCGAGTTGCCCATTGACTCCAATGGGGTTCGTTACTCGAAATGAACTCTCGAGCATCGCGGAAAGCTCGACTCGAGCAACGAGCACCCGAGCATTTTGGTGCTAGCTCATCTCTAGTCAGCATCTTCTGGGACTGTCGAATTGAGTGCTTCTAGGCCATCTTGCTCGTCACTAAGCAAGGATATTGATGAGTGAAGCAGTGGATATTAACTTATATGGAAACGATATTATTCCGTGCTTCCTCTCAATTATCCATTTTCTGCTAATACCTCCGCATTATAGCTGCCTCAGTGCCTTTCTGGCACTAATCTTTATTAAATAATAATCAATGGAACAGTTCCTGATGAACTGTACAATTTACAGGGAAACGCGTTGAACCGTAAAAAACTAGCTGAACCGCAACAATATGGAATCATGTCTTATTAAAATCGTGATCAGTTTTAGGTCACTATAAAGAACAATCTGATTATTAAAAAGTTCTAACTCTTGCAGCTAGCAGCTGTATTGAGGATTATTACTTCTCCCTACTCATTAGCTTATTACTAACTTTGAGGGAGTGTAAGCCTCATTATCTTTGTACCAATCGAGTGTTGTAGGGGGTCTGAGAGACCTATTCTATTAGGGTACAGTGGTGGATTATTATGACCCTCCGATCTTCACTCAGTACCTGCTCCCACTCTTTACATAACTCACTTTTGTGCCCTGGTCCACCAGCACAAACCGTGGGGTCTCGTGTTTGTATGTGTTTGTCTGAGCCCGAAGATTTTAATTAACTTCTTATAAAATTTATTTTAGATTGTACACATCTACTCTGTGAAGGGCAAAAATATATTTCAAGATTGTGTCTGCCCCTGTGAAGTTTACAGTCAAAAAATAACGGGCATTTATGTGAGGAGTAGCCCACATTTGGCACTTTTACTGCTGGAAAGTGATCTTATCCCTAGGTTACATAGAAAATAGACCTGTTACTTCCTACTGACTACAAAACTTATCATAGCTGAAAAATGGAAAACATGCTCCCCTCCATACATTAAGGATTTACTAGACACTTTGGCAGATTATTATATATCTGAAAAAATACATGCTAAGTCTAACAACAACCCGAATAGCTTTCATTCCATGTGGAATCCTTGATCGCAATTTTATGGTATCGGTTGATTTGAGTAACTGTTGAACTGAGTTGTATGTTAAAACTTTGACATTTTTACAATAATATATATTATTCAGAACAGCTAATTTCAATTTAATGCAAATCTACAACATAATGCAAATTATATTGTATGTGATCTTTACTAAATGATTAGTGTAATCTAATTGTCTATTTGAGATGCAAATATTGTCAACAACTATCATTACTAGTTGTTGAAATGCTGTATGTGATGATGTATAATATTTTGTACGTAGAGAGGTTAGACCGTCAGCCATTTTGTTCTTTGTACCTTGACCTATATTCAGCCTATATCCAGCAACCAATTTGGTATCTGTTGTATAATCCCTGAATAGTTGGAAAGAAGCAACAGTTTTAGCAGCTTTGTTCCCCAGCCTGTTGATATGTGCATGTAGGAAAAGCATTGTTTCACCTGGCCTGGACAAGAGTTGTGCTGTGATGTAAATAACCCCCCATTCTTTCTCTCCCACCTGTATTTGTTGGGTGGTATTAGCATTAGGATATAAACCATGCTTGTGTTAATTAAGTTTTAGAAAAAACAATCTTCTATTAGTGGGATAGACTCTTCCTCTTCCAGACTGGCTGGGGCCGAATTCATATTGTCGAAATTTCTGATAAGAATATTTGGTCGTGTGAAGGTCCCAGCTGGATATGAATTTGATTTTCAAAATTGGGTGGCCCAGACGGGCAATACGCATCCACTCACGGTGCGTTAAGTACTCAGGGACCCTCTCAAATTACGTAGCTCCATCCCTGGTTATGATTCCAGCTGCATGTTTGATATTTACACGCAGATAAAATCATGACCGGAAATATTGCTCTTCATAAACGAAGGCCTTCCCGCCGAGATATGACCAAAAATAAATAATTATGATTCTTCAGATTTCGTACACGTCCAACCCTCCATTCTATGTATGACCTCAGAGGGGGCGGGGAGGAGGTGTGCATTAGGGGCCCTTTAAAATGTGGAGACCCTCAGGTCCAATTTGTTGATCCACGAGGCTATACTGCAGTATATGGACTCCCCTATGTTCTGGATCTCCACCACCCAGACTCCTTTGGGCCGTGTATCCCAAAAATCTGGCAACTTTCTTTTAATTTCTCCTGTTTATTTTAAAATCTGCTGAGTGTGTATTTGTGCTGTATTCCTTATTCTCCCATGCAACAACTTTTTTTCTTGTATACCTTTGTACATTCTGTATATATTGCACTGCTAGACCTTTTCTAGAATAAATCTACAATTTATCAGTTCAAGCCTTTTCCGTTTTAACAACGCACCATAATACTCTGAAGATTGTATTAATAATTTAAATCGGGTCCAATGCCTGTGAACATTGGTGGTGGCAGCTGTGTATGGGCATTGCAGAGCTCTGGAGTGCGTTAGAATAGGGCAGGTCAGGATTTGAGCTTTCATTTTGCATGCGTACAGAAGCCCCGAGGAAGCTGGGTACAAATCAACCTGTATTTTAATGACCTCACGCTTACAATACTGCTAGAGTGATCGAGGACTGAGGCGGGATCGATAGGTATCATACCCTCTCTCCTGTGTCCGGTATGTGACACTGTATACAATAATGCAAAGCTACCATTTGTATTATGAAAATCAAATAAAAATTATTTGGAGAAAAAAATGCTGGCAGCCCAAAATGGAACATTCGATCCCTTCATATCCAAATCGAACATTTGGCTGACAAATCATCCCTCAATTAACTACAATACATATCCCTTTACATATCACCCTTCCAAATATCTCCATGTCTTTAGCCACCCCCCTTTCCCTATTAGATTCTTGCCATAAGATAAAAGCCTTCAAGTGGTACAAACAAGTTTCCAGTCTCTGGATCATAGTTGATATCTTGCACTCAGGTAACGCACTGCATTATCCTGGCAACTATTTTCTTTTCTCATGTAAGAAGAAACATTAGTTTCATTACTATTCAACAACACATTGCATGTTCAAAATAGTTATGCCACGTAGAGAAATTGTATTCTAATGCACCAAATATGTCAGCTTTATTTTATTCTTTGCTTATTAGAAAAACCCAATACAAATTATTGCTGCAAATGTAGAGTCTGGCTGCATGCATTACTGCATGTCTGATAGCAAGTGTAATAACTGGAATGTATCTCTGGTAGCAAGGAGTTTGAGCTCGGCAGAGAAGGTTGAGCTGAAGTACCCTCAGGCCCCCTGTGTGTCTGCTGCAGGTAGGTCCCTGTCCCTGGAACCAGAATACTGGACTGTCCACTCGCCGATGTCAATCCTGATAAGCTGAATGCTAGCCCGCATCAGCTTTTACTCATATAAAAAAAGACAAAAGTATTATAGAGGTGAAATCTTTATTACTTAACCCGAGAGATTATATTTGCAAATTTTACGAGCACAGAGGTTTCTCCATTAGGCAGGTTAACAAAAGAATGGAAAGACCAGTATTATTGTATCTTGATTAGAGATGAGCGAGCACCAAAATGCTCGGGTGCTCGTTACTCGGGACGAAATTATCGCGATGCTCGAGGGTTCGTTTCGAGTAACGAACCCCATTGAAGTCAATGGGCGACCCGAGCATTTTTGTATTTCGCCGATGCTCGCTAAGGTTTCCATGTGTGAAAATCTGGGCAATTCAAGAAAGTGATGGGAACGACACAGAAACGGATAGGGCAGGCGAGGGGCTACATATTGGGCAGGGAAGGCTTTTTTGGAGCAGAACAGCATAGAGCGGCCCCCTGCAGCAGCTTCAAGCGTCTTCCTCGGCGGCATGAAACAAGCGTGACTCCCCCTGCCCCTGATGTAATTTTCATATTGCCAGCAGCAGCAGACCCAAGGCGCCCCCCCCCCCATCCTCCTATCGATGCCATGTTAACCTCACGGCCAGCAGCAGAGAGCCCACTGCACCAAGGGGAGAAACTGTGACAGGCAGACGACCGCAGACTGCAGCACCACAGCAGGGATCCCACTACGCCACAGCACAGCAGGAGCATCTGCGGCGGCACATAGCCAGTAACTGTGCACGGGGGACAGGGCATCATGGAGCAGAGAGGCAATGGGCTACAGGGAGCAGGCAGCTGACGCCCGGAACGCAACACACAGCCAGCAGCAGTGACTGAGGCCTCATCCTCCGGGTGGTTGGGAGCCAATCCAGAGAAGCGGCGCGGGACCAAGCGGTGAGAGTCAGAGGTGCTGCCTCTCCACTGCTTTTTGCTGGCCATGCGGGCTTAGGGTGAGGATTAGTTTTCTACCTAGGCTTAGATTATACACTGTAAAGGCTGGCGTGTTCCAGCTGTAACATGCTAGGATTTACAGCTCATAATCTGCGCCCTAAGTGGAAAACAAACTCTCACCCTAAGCCTGCACGGCTGGCAAAAAGCAATGAAGACGCTGCTACCGGTAGGACCTTCAAGGCTTCACCCTGTCAGGAGCTAGGGGTGTGACAGGGGCGTTCCCCCTGTCAAACCCCTAGCTTCCAGTGGCGTCAATATACAATAATACCGGAAAGACCTCAGCACTCCAAATGAAGTCCTGTATTCACCCAGAAACATATTACAAAGATTCAAACTCTTACAGGGTTTCTATCAAGCAATATATAAAGTAATAGTGCAGAGTATTTATGTTGCGTAGCAATGACATCACTTCCTAATCCAATCAATCAATAATAAATAAATAATGAATAAACAACTGATACATAAAAACACCAATAAATAATAATAATAATCTTCATTTGTATAGCACCAACTTATTCGGCAACACTTTCGAAACAGGGGGGAACACAAACAATACGGCAATTACATGTGGTATTCAGTTATTTGCAACAAGCAGGGTGGGGGTGATAACGGGTACAGGAGCAGAATATGTACACAATAGACAAAGTGGAAAGTGTGGGAAGCCATAGGAAGGGGCAGGGGGCATGTTGTGGGGGTGAGGGATTAGATCAGGAGATTTGGTATGCTTCTTTGAAGAGATGCGCCTTTAAGGCACGTCTAAAGCTCTGTGTTGGGGATTGACCGGATGTTTAGGGGTAGTTTGTTCCTTAGGTTTGGTGCTGCTCTAGAGAGGTTCTGGAGCTGAAAATGTGAGCTTTGTGTTAGAGGAGCGTTTAGTCTGAATGTGTTAGCAGATCGGAGCACACGGGATGGGTGATGTATGGACAGTAGGGAAGTGATGTACGGTGGTGCGGTGCCATGGAGAGCTTTGTGGGTGAGGGTGATGAGTTTGAATTGTGTTCTCTAATGGATGGGCAGCCAGTGCAGAAACTGGCATAGTGCAGAGGCATCAGAGAAGCAGCTGTATAGGAAAATGAGTTTACCTGCCGCATTTAGTATGGATTGGATTAATCAACGAGCTTGTTAAAAATGCACTGAATGACCACTTTATTAATGATATGTCTTTGTCAAAACTGGAGCATTTCACTTGACATACAGTAAATACAACTAGATGCTGAAATCATTAGGAATATTTGCCTGTGTGGACAGGAGAGCTTCTTTCTGTTGTAGCAAATTGATGGAGGTACTGATATGCTTTGACCATATTATTCTATGTACTCTCAGAGATGTTCTCAATGATTGGGATCTAGAGAGTTTATAAGTCACGCAAAGACCTTTTGGTATAAACATTGCTGCTTTTATGTCCTTGAAGGAAAAAAGACTATTAAATTTTGCACCTTGAATGCTGTCACATCTTTCTTGTATGTTTCTAGGTTAGATCCATGGACTCTTGGTCCAGATAACAATGCATTTGTTTTCTCACTACTAAAGTGCTCTGGATTGTGCTGCTGGTGGTGGATCTGTTTCTACTCGTGCGAGATCTGGGCAGTGTGATAGTTAGGAAGCAAGAAAAACTCACTGCCATGTTCTTGGAACCAATGACTATACTCCTTGTGGCATAGTACATTGCCCTGCTGATAGTGTCTTTTTGGCATAGGGTAAACGGCTGACATTAAGGTATGAACTCGGTCGTCCACTATGCCTAGGTAAGCCCTAATGTTAAATGTCCATGCACAGGTATCAGAGGAGTGAGGGATTGCCAAGTAAACATTCCCAACACCATTCTTCTACCTTCACTGGCCTTACCTGTTGATAGCTGACAGAAATGGTTCATTGATTCATGCAGGTTGTGCCAAATTCTCCCATGAGCATGATGCAACAGAAGCCTTGGCTCATCTGATCATAGGATGATTTTCTGCTGCTCAGTTATTCAATTGTTGCGCTCTTTTCCCCCAATAGTCTCGCCTATCTGTTTTTCTTAGCAATAGCACTTAAACTGATCACCTCCTGCTATAGCCAAATTAATTTTGCACTCTGACACACTAGTTGAAGCAAAGGTTGTGTTTGGCTGCAGTTTCCTTGACTTTGCACCACCTGTCCATCAGAACAATTCGTCTTTCAGTGATCTACAGGATCTACTTTCGCTGGAGGTTTTTCCTTAATCACATGATTTTCTGAATACTTTCCACACAATTACATTAGAAAACCCCACAAGGTTGGCAGTGAAATCCTGGCCGCGGGTAGTCCAGTGCTGATGACCAGGCCTCGTTGGAAGTCACTGAAATCACTGGATTTTCCCATCTAATGTGGACTCGCACTGAAACTGATCCACCTATCACTTGCTTTTATGCTTTATTCTACGATTTGGGGTATAATTTCCATACAGGGAAGCCCCAATTAAAAGTAGGCCAATGTCTCCAAAAAAGTGACAATTTTGTGATACGCAGTAACTCGCAGGCAGTCAATTACATTGCCTTACACAGTTCCGATCATATTAGAGTGTTATAATTACATAATACTCAAGTGCAAAAAAAAAACAGCATTTTCTATTTATGCGAGATAGAGCCCATTGTTCCCCATGTGCGCCTACATACACACGCCCATATACAATTACGTACACCAAACAACACGCTTATTATGGGAAAAATAAACAAAAGCATAAAAAAAAAGATGTCCTGAACATGACAGCAAGCGTGAGAACGCGGTCATGTGCAGTAGAATTTCACCGTCATACGCGGCAGTACACAGGGTCACAGCTGACCCTAGCAGCATTTTACATTGATGGCTGTATGAGTCCAGCCTTAAAGGAGATGTCTCGAGGAAGCAGTTAAATTTTTTTTTTGCCCAGTCCCCCCCATTAAACATACATTACTAATTACCCCTGTAAATGACATTTCTAGCTGGTTCGTACTTACCGTTCCAGCGTTTCAGCAACTTATAAAAGTTTCCTCAAGATGGCCGCCGGCTCTTTCCCCGTCGCTCGCTGCAGCCCGACGTGCGCGCTCCCGAGACGCCGCCAGCTGTGTCTCCATGGCAACCGGACGCATCGCAGCCGCCGACCAGACGCCCCGCAGCCGCCGACCAGACAGCAGGTAACCGGTGCTAGCCCCCGGCTCCCCAGCGCTAGACCCTCAGCCCAGGTGAAGGCCCCGGAGCCCAGCGCTAGGTTCCGGAGCCCAGCGCTAGTTCCCCCGGCCTAGCGGCAGCCCCCCCCGGCCTAGCGACAGCCCCCCCATCGCAGCGGCAGCCCCCCCGGCCTAGCGACAGCCCCCCCCATCGCAGCGGCAGCCCCCCCCCGGCCTAGCGACAGCCCCCCCATCACAGCGGCAGCCCCCCCCGGCCTAGCGACAGCCCCCCCATCACAGCGGCAGCCCCCCCCGGCGCAGCGACAGCCCCCCCCGGCGCAGCCCGGCGCAGCGGCAGCCCCCCCCCGACAAATCACTTACCTGGGAGGCTTCTCGGGGCTGCTGGGCTGGGCTGGTCTTCTCCGCTGGGCAGCTCCAGTTTCTGCACCTTCCTCTAACAAAGGATGGTGCAGAATGGCCGCTGCAGCGCGCTCCCGAGCAGTGACAGCTCGTCTGCGCATGCGCAGAAGAGCTGTAGCGGGGAGCACACTGAAGCGGCTCGTGCTGAATGGAGAAGACCGGACTGCGCAAGCGCGTCTAAAAAAGCAAGCTGCCAGCGAATTTAGACGGAACCATGGAGACGAGGACGCTAGCAACGGAGCAGGTAAGTGGAATAACTTCTGTATGGCTCATATTTAATGCACAATGTACATTACAAAGTGCATTAATATGGCCATACGGAAGTGTATAACCCCACTTGGTTTCGCGAGACCACCCCTTTAACTGTAATCTAAACTGGAACAACCAGGTTCAGGCAGCTGCTGCCAAGGCAAATAGGATCATGGGTTATATCAAAAGAAATCTAGGGGCACATGATAAGAACATTGTTCTTCCTCTTTACGAGTCACTGGTCAGACCACACATGGAATTTTGTGTAAAGTTTTGGGCCCTGGTACTTAAGAAGGTCATATCAGATCTTGAGCGGGTACAAAGGCAGAGAACTAAAATAATAAAAAAATATCAAAATTGGAGTTATTTAGCTTAGAAAAAGACAGCTGAGGGGCATCCTAATAACTATGTATAAATATATTAGGGGTCAGTACAGAGATTTCTCCCATCATCTATTTATACTAAGGAATGTAACAAGAGGGCACCCTCTATGTCTAAAGGACACGTTTCTACACCAACATAGAAGAAGGTACTTTTTTGTAAGAGCAGTGAGACTAGGGAACTCTTTGCCTCAGGATGTGGTGGTGACGAACTCACTAAGGGTGGCTTCACACGATCGTGTTTTTGTGCGTACATAGTGCACATGATTGTTCATCCTCTTTGCAAGTCACTGGTAAGACCACACATGGAATTTTGTGTACAGTTTTGGGCATTGGTACACAAGAACGTCATATCAGAGCTTGAGCGTGTACAAATGCAGGCAACTAAGGGTATAAACAAATATCTTAGAAAAAAATATCTTAGGAAAAGACAGCTGAGAGGCGACTTAATAACTATATATAAATATATTAGGGGTCAGTACAGAGATCTCTTTCCTCATTTATACTGAGGAGTGTAACAAGGGGTGCCCTCTAAGTGTAGAGGAAAAATTTCTACACCAACATAGAAGGGAGGTTCTTTTCTGTAAGAGCAGTGAGACTAGGGAACTCTTTGTCTCAGGATGTGGTGTGACAAACCCACTAAAAGAGTATGAGAGGAGTCTGCATGTCTTTTTGAGTACAATATTACATGTTTTATCATTGATTACTTCAGAAGGATCAGTGATCCAGGGATTATTCTGATTGCCAGATTTGGAATAGGGAGGGAATTTTTTTCTGCTAAAACGAGGGGAGGATTTTATCTTATTCTGGATAAACATTTTTAACTGGATAGATATGTGTCTTTTTAGCCTTACATAATATTTTACTATGTTACTTACAAGCTGATATTCATCTATATGTATATTTATCTATTTACAGGCCACAGTTTGAGGCATTTATACTCCCTCTGATTTTCCACTTTGCCATTGATAATATTAATCAGAATCCTGACATCCTACCCAACATATCTCTGGGATACCATTTTTATGACACATGTTTAGATAGACGATTGGTGATACGCCGTGTTTTACATCTTATGTCTGGTCCAGATAAGGTGATACCTAATTACTCATGTACAGGCCGTGGCCAGCTGATCGGTGTCATCGGAGATCACCACTCATCTACCACTATTTTAGCAGCACAAATGCTTGGACTATATGGATATCCTCAGGTATTGGATACACTAAGTGCTGTCCTAAACTACAAGTGCTGTAATATGATAGAAGTGGGATATTTAAGTGCTTGTTGTAGTTTTAATGATAAGTGTACAATGTTATTCAAATACATCTAATATATATGAGGGATGTCTCCAATGTGTAAGTTGCATGGACATTGGATGTGTCCTACATGTTGTCTTTCTATTTAATCATGTGAAAAAATAAGATGTGGTCATGACTGCACAGGGATGAACTAATTCCACGCCTCGATTCTGAACTCATTGCACAGATCATCACGGACTGTTTAATTGTAAGGTAGGTTGCAGCCTAAACTGTGGTAGCATATCTTGGTACAGGTGCTCACTACACTCCAACATTCAATTTACATTATTATCAGAGTCAACGGGGCACATTTATGAAAGGGTTTATACCAGCTTGTAGCATTAAAAAGTCATAAAATGTAGCACAAAAGATGTTTTTCCGTAAAAAAAATTGCATTTTTTTTCCTTTCTGCGTAGTGACAAGGACTAAATTTTATAAAGTTTAAGACTTCTTCAACGAAAAGTTGGAATATTTCTAAAGGGAAAAGAAGAGAATATGAAAAAGCAACATACATTACATAAAAACTTACAAAAATAAAGGGGATAAAGAGTAGGACACTAGACCTTATTGGTTGGATTGGTTAAGAAATCTGGGTGCTGAGGAGACAAACTGGGGGCAGCAGTTCCTGCAGTTGCTAAATTCATCTGGAGTTCTGATCAAAGAGGTTCTGCATCCCTGGGGTCTTATGGACTCTCTTGCTTCTTCTAGTGCAGACTATTCCTGAGATGACATCTGCACTTATTCTAGCTATTCACTTGCTAGCCTGGGTCTGCTTTTTACAGGCTGCTGTTTTCTTACTACTGCTATCAGTGCCTGGAGGGGCTGGGCTCCTGCATGCAGAGCTGTGAGCCTCATGGTGGGTGCTGTGTGTGGACACTGTCTGAGCCCTGTAATTATGTGCCTTCTCCTTCTTACTTGTTGGACTGCCCTTCTTTTCTGTTACTGGCGAAGCCTGCATTGGATGTCCTGAAAGCAGGGGACAGGGGAAGACCCTCCACATACCCTGTGACTCCAGGAGTGCCCCCTGGTCGCCGCTCTCACTTCTGCACTGAGAGCCTCATGGTGGGGACTGTTAGCGGGCACCATCTTGGACCTGCTGTTTGCTGCCTCCCCACTTCTTTCTGTGTAGCGCCCCTCATTCCTCCCTGTGAATGCCTTATTTAGAGACATGGGGCAGGGGGAAACCCTCTTTCACTCTCCCTGGGTCTTGGATTCTACTTCAGCAACCACCGTCTCTTCTGATAGTGCTGCCTCCTTAACCCTATCTCCTCTGCTGCCAGCCGTGCTGCGAAGAATTCTGTCAGGTGCTTAGTACTGGGGCGCACTGCCTTCCTCTTGATCTATAGCTTCTTCTCCTCCGGTGTGTGATGGTCAGGACCCTCTGTGTCGGTAGCTGATGTTGTCGTTTCAGGTCAGTACCGCAAATCTCAGCTTCTTGCTTCCTTTCTTGCCGCCATCCAGGCCTCGCCCCCAGAAGCTTTTATAGATTACAGTTCATGAAAGGTTAGGTGACACAAAGAGGAAGTTACACATTTTGGAGACATCTGTTAGTAGGGAGAAAATACTAACAATATACTCTGTATTATAAGATACACATTCTGCCTGATAGAATAGAGCGATAGAAGTTAATACAACTTGATTTTATCTTGAAGCCTGTTCTATTTTCATAAATCAAAGAATATCCATTACCAGATCCATTACACAGACTGAAAAACTAAGTTGAGAACACACAAAGCCATGTATAGCTTAGCTAGTCAGAGATGAGATACCATTAACCACCTGAGAAGGAGGACTTCAAGTGTTTCAAAGTAGTACTAGCTGACTTATACAACATTGTATATACTAGGGGGAAGCAGGGGGAGAGTAACTAATCAGTAAAAGTGAAAAAAACCCTGGAATGATTTTAAGAAGTCATAAATAATTAATCTGAATATAGTGACCATAAAATACTGCATACATAACTGATATACATATGCTTATCTACCTAGAGGGGTCCACATTTGATAATACGCCAACTGTTATCCCACAGTTAATGTCAAATCTGAAAAAGAGCAAAAAGATTTAAAATATATAATTATATATTATTATAATTATAAATAGACATAAAAACACAATTGGATATTAATAGATATGCTCTGAATCACTTGTAACCAAATCAGTATGAACAGAATGGGGGAAGAAAGGTGAACATTAGAGATGAGCGAGCAGCAAAATGCTTGGCTGCTCGTTGCTCGAGTCGAACTTTTTGCAATGCTCGAGAGCTCGTTTCGAGTAACGAACCCCATTGAAGTCAATGGGCGACTCGAGCATTTTTTTATGGGACCGATGCTCCGCTTAGGTCATGAATTGTAAATCTCTGGAAATCCTCAGATAGTCATGGAAACACCACAGAACCGGATAGGAAAGGACAGGGGCAGCATGCATGGCTGCATATGGGTCTCCCAGGTCCCACTACTAAGCCAAAATGGGGGCAAGAGTGTGGCGTCACCCCCCCCCCCCCCCAACAATTTTTACTTCGGACAAACCCTCATTAGCAAGGCACACCATAGCTAAGCACCACACTACCTGCAACCAAGGACAATCACTGCCTGCGGGTCACACTGCTACCTCTTCTGCTGGGTTACATGCTGGCATTGCTGTCCAACCACCCCGCACAATCTTGCGCCCACAGCGCACACAAAAGTGCCCCTGCGCAGCGTTCAGCTGCCCTCATGCCACACATTCGCTTCATAGCCACACCACCCTCATGTCTATTTATAGGCACATACTGGATGAGGAGGAACCGGAGGCACACACTGCAGAGGGTTGGCAGGGCCAGGCAGAGACCCTCTTTGAAAGGGGGGCGATAGCCCACAATGCTATTGAGAATTGATGATAAATTGACATTCGATCATCATTCCAATCCCGTGCCGCCTCCGTCACAAAATTGTCAGGAGCTGCAAACGTGGGCATAAAGGGGACTCAGGTGCCAGCACTTCTACACATCTCCAAAATGAAGCAATACTCTGTGTGGGAAGCATGTGAGCAGGCCCAGGGTCAGGCTCGGTCCCAGCTTCTATCTTGTGTGACCCAAGGTGCCACGAGTTGCATAGCAATGGGAAATCCATGTGTCCCCACACAATTCATTCTGTGTAGGTGTTAGATAGCTCAACACCGCAATGGAAAGTCTTTGAGTTCCTTGGGCTTGCCTATGCTGTCGGTGCACAAAGATGGTATTACACAAGAAGAAATCAGAGCGCCCAAACATGGCAGAGTTTCACCCCGCCAAGTACCTCGGCCCACATTTCTACCCTAGTCAGTCAGTGTATTTGTGCCAGACAGGTAAAACACTGCAATGGGAAGTCTTTGTGCACTCACAGCATAGGCAAGCCCAAGGAACTCAAGCATGGTATTACACATGAGGAAATCAGAGTGACCAAACATGGCAGAGTTTCACCCCGCCAAGTATCTCAGCCCACATTTCTACCCTAGTCAGTCAGTATATTTGTGTCAGACAGGTAAAACACCGCAATGGGAAGTCTTTGTGCACTCACAGCATAGGCAAGCCAAAGGAACCCAAGGAAAGTATTAAACATGAAGCAATTACAGTGTCAGGACAGTGTCCGGGATATGGGGGTCCCTGAGATATCCCGCAACCCCTGTCCCTGCCTACTTGCCCCCCTGGGCTAACCCCCAGGGCGACAACTGGGCGGCGGTCCCTACCCTCACTAGGGACGCGGGACACGGGAAGACAAACAGACACTGAGACAAACAACGGAAGAATGGTCAGACAATCCGGGTTGGCAACAAGAGGGTACGCGGTACGGAGGGGTCAGGCAAAAACGTGGTCAAGTCCAAAAGCAGGTGTCAGAAAAGCCGAGGTCACAAGAGTAGTCAGGATAACGCGGGTGCAGCTGGAGAACCAAACTAACACTGGCAAGGCCTGAAAGGAAAACACACCTATTTAAATGCTGTCAGTGCTCCCGCCCCAGAAGCTGATTGGGGCGGGGAGCCTGACAGCAGCAGGGCTAATCAGGGCGGTGCTGGGGGCACGCCCCCAGTCTTGCTGCACAGACAGTTACTAGGGAAGCCAGCCTGGTAGTCAAGCGACTAGAAGCACCAGCTGCCTCCCTAGCAACCCGGCGGCGACCAGTCTTGCAGCGGCCCGGGGAGATCACAAGAACCGGGGCACCTCTACGCCGCGCTCCTGTAACCCGGGTGGCAGGACCGGTGGTGCGGGCACGGCGGCCCCGAGAGTTGCCGGTTCTGACAGTACCCCCCCTTCTACGGGGGGACACCGGACCCCCATGGCCAGGTGCGGGCTTCAGCGGGAAAGCCCTGTGGAATGCCTGGACTAGGCGTGGCGCATGAACGTCCCTGGCAGGGACCCACGTCCTATCCTCAGGGCCAAATCCTCTCCAGTGGACCAGGTACTGCAGCACACCTCTAACCCGTCGGGCATCAACAAGCCTTTCTACTTCATACTCCAGTTCCCCCTGTACCAGAGAAGGAGGAGGCGGGTTCTGGGTGGGTAGAACTGGAGTCACATACTTCTTAAGCAAGCTTTTGTGAAAAACCTTGTGGACCTTCCAGGGGTCAGGAAGTGCCAACTTATATGACACCGGGTTGATAACCTGAGAAACAGTAAATGGGCCAATGAACCGAGGAGCAAGTTTCAGGGAGGGAACCTTAAGTCTCAGATTCTTGGATGACAATAAAACTTGCTCCCCGACCACAAAAGGTGCGGAGATAGTACGTCTTTTATTTGCGTATTTACGCAGTTTCTCTTGGGAACCCTGAAGGTTCTTACGAACCTGGGCCCAAACTGTGCACAGTTCCTCAGAGGATATGTCAGCGGCCGGATTGTTCGAAACCAAAGGAGTAGAAAGCGAGAACCGGGGATGGAACCCATAGTTGCAAAAAAAAGGTGACAATTGGGTCGACGAGTTAACGTGGTTGTTAATAGCAAATTCGGCGAGAGGTAAGTAGTTGGCCCACTGATACTGGTTATCAGAGACAAACAGTCGCAGATACTGGATAAGTTCTTGATTCATCCGTTCCGTTTGTCCGTTACTCTCGGGATGGAAGGCGGAGGAAAAAGACAAATTAACGTTTAGATTTTTACAGAAGGCTCGCCAGAAGCGAGCGACGAACTGAACCCCTCTATCTGACACAATATCCTCGGGGATCCCATGTAACCGAACGATCTCCTTGATGAACATTTCAGACAGGAGTTTGGCGTTAGGCAACTTGCAAAGCGGAACGAAATGTGACATTTTAGAGAAACGGTCAACTATTACCCAGATGACCGTATTCCCCAGCGAGGATGGCAGATCAGTAATAAAATCCATGGACAAATGGGACCATGGCCTGGACGGAATGGGCAAGGGAAGAAGAGGACCCTCAGGACGTCTCCTGAGATTCTTCCCCCTTGCGCAAACCGGGCACGCGGACACAAATACCCGTACCTCCTTGGCCATGTGCGGCCACCAATAGAGTCTGGACACTAACTCCAGAGTACCCCTGATGCCGGGGTGTCCAGCTAGGACTGAAGCATGTGTCTCCTCTAACACTTTCAATCTCAGTGACAACGGGACAAATAATTTGCCTTCCGGAAGGGCTTCAGGAGCAGATTGTTGGGCGGCGTGAATGAGAGGTGAAAGGTCGGAGGAGACAGCAGCGAGGACCACCCCAGGGGAGAGAATGCTCTCAGGCTCCGACTCGGAAGGTTCCGGAGAACCAAAACTCCTAGACAGGGCATCAGCCTTGACATTCTTAGAACCGGGTCTATAGGTAACAACAAAATTGAACCGCGAGAAAAACAAGGCCCAGCGGGCTTGCCGAGCATTTAACCTCTTAGCGGAATCTAGATAGGTGAGGTTTTTATGGTCTGTGAGTACCGTGATCTGGTGATGGGCTCCTTCCAAAAAATGCCTCCACTCTTCGAAAGCCCACTTAATCGCCAGCAATTCCCGGTTGCCTATATCGTAGTTCCGTTCAGTGGAAGAGAACTTTCTAGAAAAATAGGCACACGGTCTAAGGTTAGTGAGAGTGGAGGGACCTTGGGACAGTACCGCTCCCACACCAAACTCAGAGGCATCTACCTCCACCACAAAAGGGCAGGACAGATCCGGTTGCACTAGGACGGGTGCAGAAGAGAACGCCGCCTTTAGGGTATCGAAGGCCCTCAGAGCCTCAGAAGACCAGGTCCTCACATCTGCCCCCTTTCTGGTGAGGTCCGTTAGAGGTTTAGCCACCACGGAGAAGTCTTTAATGAACTTGCGATAGTAGTTGGCGAAGCCGAGGAAGCGTTGAAGGGCTTTTAATGAACCTGGCTGGGCCCACTCCGTGATGGCTTTCACCTTCTCGGGATCCATCTGGAAGTCGCATGGCGTGATGATATACCCTAAGAATGATATCTTTTGTACCCCGAAAACACATTTCTCGAGTTTAGCAAACAGCTTGTTATGTCTGAGTCGAGCTAGCACAGTCTGAACATGAGTATGGTGACTCGGCAAGTCGGAGGAAAAAATCAAAATGTCGTCTAGATATACAACAACGAACACCCCCATGATATCCTGAAACACTGAATTCATGTACCCCTGAAAAATGGCGGGGGCGTTACACAATCCAAAAGGCATAACTAGGTATTCGAAATGACCGAGGGGCGTATTGAAGGCGGTTTTCCACTCATCCCCCTCCCGAATGCGGATGAGGTTGTATGCTCC
Organism: Eleutherodactylus coqui; assembly: GCF_035609145.1. Lineage (NCBI taxonomy): Eukaryota > Metazoa > Chordata > Amphibia > Anura > Eleutherodactylidae > Eleutherodactylus > Eleutherodactylus coqui. Next base: position 31,431,798 of record NC_089843.1, read on the forward strand.
CCTGAGATCAAGTTTAGAAAACCATCGGGCACCAGCGACCTGGTTGAGGAGGTCAGGAATGAGTGGAAGAGCATACTGGTTTCGGACTGTGATTTTATTTAGCTCTCTATAGTCAATACAGGGCCGGAGACCCCCATCCTTTTTCTCAACGAAGAAAAACCCGGCACCCACCGGGGATTCTGAGGGCCGGATGTGCCCCTTGGCCAGGCTGTCCTGGATATAGTCCCTCATGGATTCTCTCTCTGGAACCGTAACGTTATAAATGCGGCCCTTAGGAAGTTTGGCCCCAGGAGTCAAGTCGATTTTACAGTCCCATTCCCTATGAGGGGGCAGAGCTTCAGATAATTGTTTGGAGAACACGTCGGAAAACTCGGAGAGGTAATCTGGTAGGGGGCTCCCCTCGCAGGTGGAGATTCCCACCTTCACCGAACAAAGGTGGTTGGCACAGCGGGGACCCCACTTTACCAGTTCCAACGTGTCCCAATTTACTACCGGGTTGTGCTCCCGGAGCCAGGGGAGGCCTAGGACGACGTCCACAGACAAATCTCTCATCACTAGAAAGGTGCAGGTTTCCACGTGTAAGGCTCCTATCGTAAACCTTACTTCAGGGGTAACCAGATTAACAACCCCTGCTTGCAATGGAGTGGAGTCCACTCCTGAAACCAGAATCGGAGTCTCTAAACGTAACAAAACCCCGGACAGTTGAGCAACGAAATTGAAGTTAACGAAATTAGCCGCAGCCCCAGAATCAACGAAGGCTTGCCCAGTACGGTGGAAGGCATGAAATTCTAGGGTGCAAGGCAATAACATTTTGGACAACACAGGGAGTACCTTGGCTCCTAGACAGTCCCCCCGACAACTGCCCAGGAGCGGAAGTTCTTCCTGCCGTGGCTTCTTAGCGCAGGTTGCAATGCGGTGACCCAGCTCCCCACAGTAGAAGCAGAGGTTCTTCTTCAGGCGGTATTCCCGTCGTTGCTTGGGGTTCATGGCTCCCAGCTCCATGGCCTCGGTGGTGGGAGGTAAAAAGGTCGGGTCAGTCGAAGAAGTGGGCGTGGGGAGTGGGGTGGTTCGAGCGGCGTGTCTGGCCCTCAAACGTCGGTCGGCTCGAATAGCCAGCGACATGGCTTGCTCCAGGGTTCTGGGCTCCGGGTGGGCCACGAGTAGGTCCTTAAGACCTTCAGACAGACCGGTCAAAAATAGGTCTTTTAGGGCGGCATCATTCCACCCGGATTCTGTACAATGTTGGCGGAATAGAGCGCAGTGGTCCTCCGCCATCTTGCGACCCTGTAGCAGGGCCAGAAGCTTGGAGACTGCGTAGCCGGCCCGGTCGGGTTCGTCATAAATTTGACCCAAGGCGGAAAAAAAGGCGTCAAGGGCTAGTCGGGTGGGAGAGCCAGCTGGTAGCGAGAAAGCCCAATTTTGGGGCTCTCCCCTCAGGCGGGTAATTACGATTCCCACTTTCTGGTATTCAGTACCAGAGGAGTGGGGGCGGAGATCAAAGTAGAGCTTGCAGCTCTCTCTAAATGCAAAAAACTGACCTCTCTCTCCGGAGAAGCAATCCGGAAGCGTGGCTCGAGGTTCTGACATTGTTCCTGGAGCGGAAGAGGGCTGCATGGGACCTGCAGCTGCCACTTGTTCCTGTAGCTGCAAGCGGGCTGTTAGGTCCTGGGCAAGGGTCGTAAGGACCTGGACCTGGTTCGCTAAAGCCGCCACGGCCTCCATCGAGGGGCTCAAAGTTGCCGGGCGGATGCAAGGGTCTGACCTTCGTTCGGCCAGTGTTACTGTCAGGACAGTGTCCGGGATATGGGGGTCCCTGAGATATCCCGCAACCCCTGTCCCTGCCTACTTGCCCCCCTGGGCTAACCCCCAGGGCGACAACTGGGCGGCGGTCCCTACCCTCACTAGGGACGCGGGACACGGGAAGACAAACAGACACTGAGACAAACAACGGAAGAATGGTCAGACAATCCGGGTTGGCAACAAGAGGGTACGCGGTACGGAGGGGTCAGGCAAAAACGTGGTCAAGTCCAAAAGCAGGTGTCAGAAAAGCCGAGGTCACAAGAGTAGTCAGGATAACGCGGGTGCAGCTGGAGAACCAAACTAACACTGGCAAGGCCTGAAAGGAAAACACACCTATTTAAATGCTGTCAGTGCTCCCGCCCCAGAAGCTGATTGGGGCGGGGAGCCTGACAGCAGCAGGGCTAATCAGGGCGGTGCTGGGGGCACGCCCCCAGTCTTGCTGCACAGACAGTTACTAGGGAAGCCAGCCTGGTAGTCAAGCGACTAGAAGCACCAGCTGCCTCCCTAGCAACCCGGCGGCGACCAGTCTTGCAGCGGCCCGGGGAGATCACAAGAACCGGGGCACCTCTACGCCGCGCTCCTGTAACCCGGGTGGCAGGACCGGTGGTGCGGGCACGGCGGCCCCGAGAGTTGCCGGTTCTGACATACAGAGCCCAAACATGGCAGTCTTTCAGTCCGCAGAGGACCTTGGCCTCTGCACACACCCTCAGCAATCGTTGGCATAAAGCGGACTTCGATGGTAGTACAGCTGTGAACGTCTCATTTAATTAGTTGCGGTTGCTTTCACCGCTCCAAAGACTGGATTAACCAGGAAGAAGTTCCACAGGCCCAACCTGGCGCAGTTGCATTTCCCACAGGACATAGGCGGACTCCGATGCTAGTACAGCAGTAAACGTCTCATTAATGCAGTAACGCTCCTCTTGTTTGGCCCAAACTAGTGTCTCAGATAACTGTGGTAACACGAGAGAAAATACATGTGGCCCAGTGCTGATCGCCTGACCCCAAGCAGGAGGAGGAGGTGGCATTACAAGGCCAAGAAACCATGATCAGGACCCGCTATAGTCTGTGTGGGAAGTATGCGAACAGGATATGGGTAAGGCTCGGTCCCAGCAAACACCTTGTGTGACCCAAGGTGCCCCGAGTTACATAGCAATGGGAAATCCATGTGTCCCCACACAGATAGCTCAACACTGCAAGGGGAAGTCTTTGAGTTCCTTGGGCTCGCCTATGCTGTCAGTGCACAAAGATGGTATTACACAGGAAGAAATCAGAGTGCCTAACCATGGGAGAGTTTCACCCCGCCAAGGACCTTGGCCTCGGCCCACATTTCTGCCCTAGTCAGTCAGTGTATTTGTGCCAGATAGGTAAAACACCGCGATGGGAAGTCTTAGTGCACTCATAGTATAGACAGACCCCTGTAACTTTCCTGTAGCAAAGGTATAAACAGACCCCAGTAACATTTCTGTAACAGAAGTATAGGCGGACCCCAGTAACATGTCTGTAGTAAAGGTATAGGCGGACCCCAGTAACATGTCTGTAGCAGAAGTATAGGCGGACCCCAGTAACATTTCTGTAGTAAAAGTATAGGCAGACCCCTGTAACATTTCTGTAGTAAAAGTATAGGAAGAACCCAATAACATTTCTGTAGTAAAAGTATAGGCAGACCCCAATAACATTTCTGTAGTAAAAGTGTAGGCAGACCCCTGTAACATTTCTGTAGTAAAAGTATAGGCAGACCTCTGTAACATTTCTGTAGTAAAAGTATATGCAGACCCCTGTAACATTTCTGTAGCAAAAGTATAGGCAGACCCCAGTATAATTTCTGTAGCAGAAACATAGGCAGATCCCTGTAACATTTCTGTAGCAAAAGTATAGACAGACCCCTGTAACATTTCTGTAGCAAAAGTATAGGTAGACCCCGGTAACATTTTTGTAGTAATAGTAAAGGCGGACCCCTGTAACATTTCTGTAGTAAAAGTATAGGCAGACCCCAGTAACATTTCTGTAGCAGAAGTATAGGCAGACCCCTGTAACATTTCTGTAGCAGAAGTATAGGCAGACCCCTGTAACATTTCTGTAGCAAGAGTATAGGCGAACCCTATAAACATTGGTGTACCATGAGTGTAGGCGAAGGCTGAAAAAATTAGTTAGATAACAGTATAGGCGAGGGCCAGAAAAATTGGTGTACCAAGAGTACAAGTGTACCCCTGAAAAATTGCTCAACCGCGAGGGCAGGTGAAACCCATAAACATTTTTTAAAGATACAGCTCGCTGTTACTTAATTTGTAACTGAGCCTGGAGGCAACCCTGAAAAAAAAATTGGTTTCTGTTAAAGTATCAATAGTTTAGAAATTTAGAAAAATTGTAAAAAAAAAAATATATAAGCAGAGCCTTTTTGGCCGCAGAAAAAATTGGCAGTTCAGCGTGATGACATGCTGTTTTAGGAGGAGCAGTAGTAGGAGGAGGAGTAATAATATCCCAGAGAGTGATTGACAAAGCTAATTCCCCCTTTTTTTCCGGTGATGGAGAATGCTTATTTCTCCGGTTGCAGCGAAAAGAATCTTTAGGTTCCACTGCTCTCCGCCGGTGGAGAAGAGAAGTCTGGGTAAATCCAGCCTTTGTTCATCTTTATGAGTGTAAGCAAGTCGACACTGGCAGTTGACAGGTGGGTACGCTTGTCCGTGATGATTCCCCCAGCTACACTAAACACCCTCTTTGACAAGACGCTAGTGGCAGGGAAGGCCAGCACCTCCAGGGTGTATAGTGCAAGCTCGTGCTACGTGTCCAGCTTTGAAACCCAATAGTTGTATGGAGCAATGGCATCACGGTGAACGGTGGTACGATCGGCTACATACTCCCTCACCATCTTTTTACAGTGCTCCCTCCGACTCAGCCTTGACTGGGGAGTGGTGACACAGTCTTGCTGGGGAGCCATAAAGCTTGCAAAGGCCTTGGAGAGTGTTCCCCTGCCTGCGCAGGACATGCTGCTTGATCCCACGCCTCCCCTACTAGTTGGCCCTCGGAATTGCGTCTTCTGCCACTAGCGCTGTCAGATGGGAAGTTTAGCATCACTTTTTCCCCAGGGCCCTGTGGTATTGCATCACTCTCGTACCCCTTTCCTCTTCAGGAATGAGAGTGGAAAGGTTCTCCTTGTACCGTGGGTCGGGAGGGGTGTACACCCAGTAATGCGTGTTAGCCAGAATGCGTCTAACGCGAGGGTCACGAGAAAGGCAGCCTAACATAAAGTCAGCCATGTGTGCCAGGGTGCCAGTACGCAACACATCACTGTCCTCACTAGGACGATCACTTTCAGGATCTTCTTCCTGCTCCCCTTCAGCCCATACAGGCTGAACAGATGAGGGGCAAGCAGCATGGGTACACTCTGCAGTGTGCCCAGCTGTCTCTTCCACCTTCTCCTCCTCCTACTCCTCCCCTTCCTCCTCCTCCTCCAAAATGCGCTGAGATATAGACATGAGAGTGGTCTGGCTATCAAGCGACATACTGTCATCCCCCATCTCCTGTTCCAACTGCAAAGCGTCGGCCTTTATGCTTTGCAGCAAATTTCTCAGCAGGCAAAGCAGCCGGATGGTAACGCTAATGATTGCCGGATCGCCTCTCACCATCTGGGTTGACTCCTCAAAGTTTCTGAGGGCCTGGCAGATATCTGCCATCCAGGCCCACTCCTCAGTGAAGAATTGGGGAGGCTGACTACCACTACGCCGCCCATGTTCCACTATTGCTCTAGGCTGCTCGTACAGCCTGGTCAACATGTGCAGCCTTGAATTCCAGCGTGTGGGCACGTCGCACAGCAGTCGGTGCTCTGGCAGATTAAACCGATGTTGCAGGGTCCTCCGGGTGGCAGCGTCCGTGGTGGACTTGCGGAAATGTGCGCAGACGCGGCACACCTTGCCGAGCAGATCAGACAAGTGTGGGTAATTTTTAAGAAACCACTAAACCACCAGATTGAAGACTCGGCCCAGGCATGGCACGTGTATGAGGCTGCCGAGCTGCAGAGCCGCCACCAGGTTACGGCCGTTGTCTCACACGACCATGCTCGGTTGGAGGCTCAGCGGCGAAAGCCAGAGGTCGGTTTGCTCTGGCAGACCCTGCAGCAGTTATGGGGACGTGTGCCTCTTGTCGCCTAAGCTATGTAGTTTCAGCACAGCCTGCTGACGCTTGACCACGCTGTGCTGCCGCGCCGCGCGATACCGACTGCTGGCGACATGCTAACACTTTTTAATTGAGAGGTTGAGGTGGCGGAGGAGGAGGAGGGGGAGGGTTTGGAGGAGGTAACCACGCTGGTGTGGGCACGATTTATGTTGCGGGAGACGTGCTGGTGTAGGGCTGGGAAGGCACACCGGGAAAAATAGTGGCGACTGGGAACCGAGTAGCGCAGGACCGTCGCAGCCATCATGTTTTTGAAAGCCTCCGTTTCCAAAAGCCTCTATGGCAGCATCTCCAGGCTGATTAATTTGGCAATGTGCACGTTTAAAGCTTGGTGGGTGGCGGCATATTTGCTCTTTCGCTCCAACGCTTGTGTTAGTGACAGCTGAACGCTGTGCTGAGAGACATTTGTGGATGGAGTGGAGGACAGTGGAGGTGAGGGTGCGGGTGCAGGCCGGGAGGTGCTCGTGCCTGTGTCCTGGGAGGGGGATTGGATTTGTGTGGCAGGTTGGGGCACAGGGGAAGAGGCAGTGGTGTGACCAGGAGGCGGTGAACGGCCTTCGTCCCACTTTGTGGGGTGCTTGACCATCATATGCCTGCGCATGCTGGTGGTGGTGAGGCTGGTACTGGTGGATCCCCGGCTGATCTTGGTGCTACACAGGTTGCACAACACTGTTCGTCGGTCATCCGCGTTCTCACTGAAAAACATCCACATCTTTAAACACCTAGCCCTCTGCACGGAGGCTTGCCGCGAGGTGGTGCTTTGGGAAACAGTTGGGGGATTCTTCGCTCTGGCCCTGCCTCTCCCCCTGGCCACCCCACTGCCTCTTCCAACCTGTCCTGCTGCTACACTTGCCTCCCCCTCTGAAGCCCTGTCCTCAGTAGGCTTAGCAAAGCAGGTGGGGTCAGTCACCTCATCGTCCAGCTGATCTTCCTCCGAATCCTCTGTGCGCTCCTCCCTCGGACTTTGTGCTCTTACTACTACCTCACTGACAGACAACTGTGTCTCATCATCATCCTCCTCCTCATGCACAAAAAGCTCTTGAGACAGTTGCCGGAAGTCCCCAGCCTCATCACCCGGACTCCGGGAACTTTCGAAAGTTTGGGCATCGGTCACAACAAACTCCTCAGGTGAGAGAGGAACCATTTTTTCCCACTCATGGCAGGGTCCCGAAAACAGTTCCTGGGAGTCTGCCTGCTCAGAATATGTCATTTTCATGGAGTGAGGAGGCTGGGAGGAAGAAGGAGCAGCAGCCAGAGGCTTCAGAGTTGCAGTCCCTAGTCCGGGAGTAGTGGACTGCGTAGAAGACTGAGTGGTCGATACATTGCTGGATGTATTTTCTGCCATCCACGACACGACCTGCTCACACTGCTCTGTTTGTAATAAAGGTCTACCACGCGGACCTATAAATTGGGATATGAAGCTGAGGACCCCAGAAACTTGTCTCTCTCCTAATGCCGCAGCAGCCGGCTGTGATTCACCTGGACCAGGAACTCAGCCTGTGCCCACACGCTTGCTTGGACATCCACGTCCACATCCGCATCCTCGACCCTTACCCCTACTCATCATCATGGCGGATTAAGAATAGAGCGGGGCCCAAATGAATTACCCCACTATACAGCACTGACAACTGTGGTTTAATTCACTGCACACAGAGACTTGTAGAAAGCGGAGGCTCTATGCTGTGACTTGAAAAAAGTAACCCGCTGTCTTGCGCTGATACCTAGGGGTAATTTACTGCTCGCAGAGACTTGTAGATTATAGAGGCTGTGAGGAGTGGGAGAAGACTCTAAAGCCAGTGGATAGTGTTGGTAACTGCGGCTATCTCCACCCCACCAACAAAAATATTATTGTCAGACGCTCTACACAGCAGCAGAGTTGCAATACTTTGCAGTGGCCCGGGTGATATTACAGTACTGTTTAGTGGTGAGACAGCTGTCTAATTCACTGCAGACAGAGAACGGTATAAATGAGGTAGTTTGCAGCAGGCTAGAAATTATTTGAGTGCACTTTCACGGTGAGAGCGGTATTGTACGGCACTGCAGCCTGAAAAAAGTATTACTGAAAGGCTGCAAACAGGCCTAGCTGTTGTGGGAGATATCCTATATGTTCACCATTTTGTATGTATTTTCTGTTGTCAACTGTGTATATACTGTATTTTGTCTATAATGGTCTGAACCTCTGGAGGAAGAGAACATCACCTCCCCCCCACCTCCACAAGAATTGGAGGAGCTCAAGAACTGGTAAAACCAGTTCTAACTGGCCAAACCTTTTATTTCATGTTTCTTGATCACATTATGAAATAGTGATATGATGGCTACAAATAGCCAAAGGGTGGATTGTGGTACAAATATAATTGGCTATTTGTAGCCCTCCATTTTGTCCTTCATCCTCCATTTTATATTTTCTTTTATTCTCCATTCTGTATTTTACATACGAATAGCTATGAACATTCATGTGGACTTCAAACCTGTTTGGTGTAGGAAGCTTTGATGTAACTGTGAAATGTGTATGTGACTTGTTAGTTCTTTGTATAAGATAGAGGTCTAACATATCTATATTGGTCTTACTTATACAGAACAATGCTACCTGCTTTTACTACAATTCCATTTGTATAGGTTTGTTTGAGCTCTGTCCATATACATTGTATGGCCATGAATCTGTGGAGTCTTGTTAATCCTGTGATACCATCAGCATTGTCTAGGGAATTGAGTTGTTGATTCTGAACCTTTGATCAAAGAAACTGGCTACTTCAGATGGTGGGGGGGGGGGGGGGTCCAACTGAAAGCACATGGCATAGGAATGTCTTTGTCCTTGACAAAGAGAGAGGAGAAACAGGATGTTTCTCTCATGAAGCTAAATTCAAGAATGAACTGAGCGTGCACACCGAAGTTCCTCCCAGATGGATGACATCACAAGCTACCTCACAAATACCTCCCTCTGAGAAATGGCCTATCAGCTCACTGTAACTGCTAAATTGCCTGACTTCCTGTGTTAAACTTATTTAAGTTTTACGCGGGCTGAATAAAGACAGAGTTTGATTTCATGGGCACATGATGTAGACGTGTGATCTTTGAAAGGCTCTCCAGGCCTGCACATATTATCTTAATTTGGAAACGCACAGTATATCCGAAATAGCGAAAATTGCGCTAACAAATTTGGAGGCACCGCTGGGATAATGAAGATACAGAGATATGAAGATATTTCATCGTTATCCGGACACAAGGGGACTTCGAAGCAGAGACGGACAGATAATGAGCTCAAACAAGGTAATAAGCTATTCTTATACCTGTATCATCTTTCCCTCTCTGCTATGATCCGCCCCAGGCCGGGTGAGTTGAAATATGATAAGTCTGTATCAAAAGAACAATCAAGTAGATATACTGTGTGGTTTTTATGAAAGTCTGTGAAGTAATGTTCTGAGTGTAAGAAGGTGTGAGCTATGGGGTTATATTGTCTCTGTAGTAGTGAATGGTGTGAACAGACTGTGCAGGTTAATAAGGAACAAAGAATGTGAAGTATAACTTGTTAAAAGAAAGCAAAAAGGAAAGTTGATATAAGCAATTTTAGCTGAAGGTTATAGTAGTGAGTAAAGTTGCTGAGAGTGTCCATGCGGTGAGTTTCCATTGTGCAACATGTGGCTGAAGAGGCCTCCCTTTGTTATGTGGGGGGGAGGGGTGCACATGGAATGCTTGTATTTGCCATGTTGGCATACCTCAACTCAAGGGAATTTGGGCTTGGAGTAATTGGTACCAGACAGCAGAGAGGCCTGTCTGATGGTAGATGTGGGCTAGCCAGAGATTCTGCTCCGATTATGGTAGTCCAAGCAGGCTGTTGAGGTTCCACAATGTGGTGCCAAAAATACAGATCTGTGCCATGAGGTGCAGGAGTAGAAAATCTCAATTAATTAAGGATTTTTCCAATTACGACAAGATGGGCAGGGGCGAAATTGTAAGTGCTTATTAATAAGATAAGCCAGACCTGTGTCGTGAGGTGTGGGAAAAATCGAAGTATGACTCGCAAGCAAATTCAATGAGATGATGTTTGTAAACATAACTGGACACACAAAAATGGGAAAGGAAAAAGCAAGTCAATGAGTTAAGGAAAGGTAGAAGGTTTAACAATGAACGGTGATAATAGTTGCTATCTGGAGTGGTGAATATAAGTATGTGGGTGGAAATGGGCATAAGTTGTATTATGTTTGTCATTGGATAGCCTATTCTGAACAAAATATGTAAAAACCGCGGTACATAAGAGTTTTTCTTATATATATACTTTGTTCAATATGGGAAGTTCTATGTACAGCAAATACAATCCCAGTTTCTACTTCACATGAGATACTTATCAGTCTGTGTATGAGTGAGTGAAAACCCCCAGTGTGTGTGAATTTGTGGGTATAAATGAAGGGCCCGTATGAGAGTTAGATTGTGTTATATGGTATATACTGTTCGGAGGCTAGAAATGAAATGAGGCAAGAAAGACCAAACGCTGAGCCAGACCACAGGGGGTGGAGCTAGGTGATGTAAGGAGATGGGAGGGAAGAACAATAGGAAGAGGTCTTGCTCCACCCTCCACACAGACCAGCCTAGGAGAGAAGTGTGTCTCCATTTAAGTGGATGTTGGTATATATGTATATTGTGGTAATGTATAGAGGGAAGGTCACTATTAGACTCCATGTTAAGTCTTTCACTTGAACAAATGTAGGTGACCAGAGGAGGGGCAGCAGGCACAGACCATGACATTAAATAGCAAGCACATAAGTGTATGGTTGGAGAAACACAAATGAAAAGAGAAACTAGGGATCCTAACAATAATGTTGTAACTGCCATGATTAATGTAAATCTTGAGTTTTACCCATAGATGGTTCCAAATATCGACGAAATGGACAAGCAAAACAGGCTATGCAGTGGTAACCGACAGAAAGAGGTAATTATACAAAAACCACTCTTTTCCTCATGAGACACTCAGTTACTCAGGAAATAGAGGTGATGGCGCTCACTGAAATATGTAAGCTGGCTGCAGGTAAGACTGTTTGTCTGCACCGACTTAAGGTACACATTGGGAATCGTACACGATTTCACATCTTATATGGCACAGTGGAAGTTTCATGGGGTCCTTGAGTAAGCCAATCCAGAATGCAGAAGCAGTGTCTTTGTTCTACAAGTTTTTAGCTCTTTCCGCACAGGTGACTTATCATCAGAGTCCAGGCTTATGCCACAGAGACAACCACTGAGGCTGGAAGGAACCAGAGAGCAGGCACCGCAGCAGCCTGACTTCCCTTGAATGAGGTAACGGCTGGTAACCTGCTTGCACCTGAAACAGGTGTAGATATTTCTCTGTCGCTTGAATTACAGGAACAGGCCTCAAAAGAAGAAAAAGGAGGAGTGGAAAAGCGAGCGGAATGCTACTGGAGTCTGGCAGAAAGGTAAATGCCTGTGCCTCCCCTGCACGCTGTACTCCATGATGTCACACCTGATCCCTGAGCTAACCCATTCATCCAAGGAGGTAATGTGTGGTATGGTGTCTTCTGCTTGGCTTACCCCAGGGTTCAACACTGCTGCAATAGGGTTTGTACAGGGATGCACGATATGCGCCCGTTACAATCCAGGCCAATTGGTCAAGGTACCTTCTCGGTGCGAGCCAGACTATCTGTATCAGCGACTGCAGAATGATAGCATACAGCTACCACAGGTAGGTGTTTGGAGTTGTTGGTTTGCATAGACCTCTTTTCATGTTATTTGGAGGCGTGGCTTAAGAAAATAAATAAATAAAATAAAAATAATTTTTAACACGCCAAAAATATGACCTAAGAATATGTTTTATGAAAGTAATTTTGAATATTTAGGTACACCAGAAATAATAATTAATAAAAAGTTTACCTTTATTATTTGTCATCTACTTGGTTAGAACCACGCCCAAATGTAAGACTAAGTTGAGGCCCTATGAAGGTTTTGTTTGGTAATGCTGCTGTAATAGGCCTATGCTTATTCCAGGCCAAAAAGGAGGGTCTCACCTCCCAAGTGAGTGCCTTATATCAGGAGTTATATCATCTGTCACTCATAAATGTGTATTCTCCGTGTTTCCAGATCAAAATGCAAAGAATCCTTTCAAGTACTGTTAACCACTACAACCTCAGTGAAACTTGAAGAAAGCTAATTTGGGTTCATGTCAGACATTGAATAAAGATAATCAAGGAAGGAGACAAATGTGGCCCATATCCTTTGTTATATGTAGGACCCTTGCAGTCATTGGGCTGTCATTTTTCTTCTTCCTCATAAGGGTAACAAAAGACATACATCCTATGAAGAGGGTTATACTGTTTTATATGTAATGTGTAGAGGCGTAACTTGAAGCTCCCGGGCCCCGATGAAAAACTTGGAACCGGACCCTGAACTATAATGCTTTACTCATAGTACTGGGTTCCCTATATGAAGAAGAGAGGCCTTATGGCCCCCTATGGCTCCTGGGCCCGGGTGCAACCGCATCCCCTGCATCCTCTATAGTTACACCCCTGGTAATGTGTCAAAGATCAGAAAAATGTCAACAGATGCAATAAGGTAGCAGTAAGTGTACCAATGTTTCAGCCATATTGTGTAATCAGACCAATGTTAACATGTAACAAACAATATAATCTGAAATCACACCTTGGAAAGCCAGTCACATTCAACATGTTGTATGTCATCTAAACTATGAACAAGGTGGCTTATGCAGAAAACGTGAAATAAAGATCAATCTTTCAGGAGCCATCTACCTAGAATACCGTTGGAAAAACTGTAACGTGTTGTGTGGTATTTTCCTTATCCTGGATATCACCCAGCAGTAGGAAGGGATAATGTAGGAGACAGGGAAAGGGCAGCAGGCGTATGGTGTCACCCTTGCGGGAGGCAGCCACATGGCGGAGGTGACAGCTAGGGTCCCCTGTAGGCGGTAGGGAAAGGCCCGAGGACACAAATAGGAAGGAAAAACCATCCAGGAGAATGAAAATACGCACAACAAAGGAGGGAATTGTGGGAGATATCCTATATGTTCACCATTTTGTATGTATTTTCTGTTGTCAACTGTGTATATACTGTATTTTGTCTATAATGGTCTGAACCTCTGGAGGAAGAGAACATCACCTCCCCCCCACCTCCACAAGAATTGGAGGAGCTCAAGAACTGGTAAAACCAGTTCTAACTGGCCAAACCTTTTATTTCATGTTTCTTGATCACATTATGAAATAGTGATATGATGGCTACAAATAGCCAAAGGGTGGATTGTGGTACAAATATAATTGGCTATTTGTAGCCCTCCATTTTGTCCTTCATCCTCCATTTTATATTTTCTTTTATTCTCCATTCTGTATTTTACATACGAATAGCTATGAACATTCATGTGGACTTCAAACCTGTTTGGTGTAGGAAGCTTTGATGTAACTGTGAAATGTGTATGTGACTTGTTAGTTCTTTGTATAAGATAGAGGTCTAACATATCTATATTGGTCTTACTTATACAGAACAATGCTACCTGCTTTTACTACAATTCCATTTGTATAGGTTTGTTTGAGCTCTGTCCATATACATTGTATGGCCATGAATCTGTGGAGTCTTGTTAATCCTGTGATACCATCAGCATTGTCTAGGGAATTGAGTTGTTGATTCTGAACCTTTGATCAAAGAAACTGGCTACTTCAGATGGTGGGGGGGGGGGGTCCAACTGAAAGCACATGGCATAGGAATGTCTTTGTCCTTGACAAAGAGAGAGGAGAAACAGGATGTTTCTCTCATGAAGCTAAATTCAAGAATGAACTGAGCGTGCACACCGAAGTTCCTCCCAGATGGATGACATCACAAGCTACCTCACAAATACCTCCCTCTGAGAAATGGCCTATCAGCTCACTGTAACTGCTAAATTGCCTGACTTCCTGTGTTAAACTTATTTAAGTTTTACGCGGGCTGAATAAAGACAGAGTTTGATTTCATGGGCACATGATGTAGACGTGTGGTCTTTGAAAGGCTCTCCAGGCCTGCACATATTATCTTAATTTGGAAACGCACAGTATATCCGAAATAGCGAAAATTGCGCTAACAAATTTGGAGGCACCGCTGGGATAATGAAGATACAGAGATATGAAGATATTTCATCGTTATCCGGACACAAGGGGACTTCGAAGCAGAGACGGACAGATAATGAGCTCAAACAAGGTAATAAGCTATTCTTATACCTGTATCATCTTTCCCTCTCTGCTATGATCCGCCCCAGGCCGGGTGAGTTGAAATATGATAAGTCTGTATCAAAAGAACAATCAAGTAGATATACTGTGTGGTTTTTATGAAAGTCTGTGAAGTAATGTTCTGAGTGTAAGAAGGTGTGAGCTATGGGGTTATATTGTCTCTGTAGTAGTGAATGGTGTGAACAGACTGTGCAGGTTAATAAGGAACAAAGAATGTGAAGTATAACTTGTTAAAAGAAAGCAAAAAGGAAAGTTGATATAAGCAATTTTAGCTGAAGGTTATAGTAGTGAGTAAAGTTGCTGAGAGTGTCCATGCGGTGAGTTTCCATTGTGCAACATGTGGCTGAAGAGGCCTCCCTTTGTTATGTGGGGGGGAGGGGTGCACATGGAATGCTTGTATTTGCCATGTTGGCATACCTCAACTCAAGGGAATTTGGGCTTGGAGTAATTGGTACCAGACAGCAGAGAGGCCTGTCTGATGGTAGATGTGGGCTAGCCAGAGATTCTGCTCCGATTATGGTAGTCCAAGCAGGCTGTTGAGGTTCCACAATGTGGTGCCAAAAATACAGATCTGTGCCATGAGGTGCAGGAGTAGAAAATCTCAATTAATTAAGGATTTTTCCAATTACGACAAGATGGGCAGGGGCGAAATTGTAAGTGCTTATTAATAAGATAAGCCAGACCTGTGTCGTGAGGTGTGGGAAAAATCGAAGTATGACTCGCAAGCAAATTCAATGAGATGATGTTTGTAAACATAACTGGACACACAAAAATGGGAAAGGAAAAAGCAAGTCAATGAGTTAAGGAAAGGTAGAAGGTTTAACAATGAACGGTGATAATAGTTGCTATCTGGAGTGGTGAATATAAGTATGTGGGTGGAAATGGGCATAAGTTGTATTATGTTTGTCATTGGATAGCCTATTCTGAACAAAATATGTAAAAACCGCGGTACATAAGAGTTTTTCTTATATATATACTTTGTTCAATATGGGAAGTTCTATGTACAGCAAATACAATCCCAGTTTCTACTTCACATGAGATACTTATCAGTCTGTGTATGAGTGAGTGAAAACCCCCAGTGTGTGTGAATTTGTGGGTATAAATGAAGGGCCCGTATGAGAGTTAGATTGTGTTATATGGTATATACTGTTCGGAGGCTAGAAATGAAATGAGGCAAGAAAGACCAAACGCTGAGCCAGACCACAGGGGGTGGAGCTAGGTGATGTAAGGAGATGGGAGGGAAGAACAATAGGAAGAGGTCTTGCTCCACCCTCCACACAGACCAGCCTAGGAGAGAAGTGTGTCTCCATTTAAGTGGATGTTGGTATATATGTATATTGTGGTAATGTATAGAGGGAAGGTCACTATTAGACTCCATGTTAAGTCTTTCACTTGAACAAATGTAGGTGACCAGAGGAGGGGCAGCAGGCACAGACCATGACATTAAATAGCAAGCACATAAGTGTATGGTTGGAGAAACACAAATGAAAAGAGAAACTAGGGATCCTAACAATAATGTTGTAACTGCCATGATTAATGTAAATCTTGAGTTTTACCCATAGATGGTTCCAAATATCGACGAAATGGACAAGCAAAACAGGCTATGCAGTGGTAACCGACAGAAAGAGGTAATTATACAAAAACCACTCTTTTCCTCATGAGACACTCAGTTACTCAGGAAATAGAGGTGATGGCGCTCACTGAAATATGTAAGCTGGCTGCAGGTAAGACTGTTTGTCTGCACCGACTTAAGGTACACATTGGGAATCGTACACGATTTCACATCTTATATGGCACAGTGGAAGTTTCATGGGGTCCTTGAGTAAGCCAATCCAGAATGCAGAAGCAGTGTCTTTGTTCTACAAGTTTTTAGCTCTTTCCGCACAGGTGACTTATCATCAGAGTCCAGGCTTATGCCACAGAGACAACCACTGAGGCTGGAAGGAACCAGAGAGCAGGCACCGCAGCAGCCTGACTTCCCTTGAATGAGGTAACGGCTGGTAACCTGCTTGCACCTGAAACAGGTGTAGATATTTCTCTGTCGCTTGAATTACAGGAACAGGCCTCAAAAGAAGAAAAAGGAGGAGTGGAAAAGCGAGCGGAATGCTACTGGAGTCTGGCAGAAAGGTAAATGCCTGTGCCTCCCCTGCACGCTGTACTCCATGATGTCACACCTGATCCCTGAGCTAACCCATTCATCCAAGGAGGTAATGTGTGGTATGGTGTCTTCTGCTTGGCTTACCCCAGGGTTCAACACTGCTGCAATAGGGTTTGTACAGGGATGCACGATATGCGCCCGTTACAATCCAGGCCAATTGGTCAAGGTACCTTCTCGGTGCGAGCCAGACTATCTGTATCAGCGACTGCAGAATGATAGCATACAGCTACCACAGGTAGGTGTTTGGAGTTGTTGGTTTGCATAGACCTCTTTTCATGTTATTTGGAGGCGTGGCTTAAGAAAATAAATAAATAAAATAAAAATAATTTTTAACACGCCAAAAATATGACCTAAGAATATGTTTTATGAAAGTAATTTTGAATATTTAGGTACACCAGAAATAATAATTAATAAAAAGTTTACCTTTATTATTTGTCATCTACTTGGTTAGAACCACGCCCAAATGTAAGACTAAGTTGAGGCCCTATGAAGGTTTTGTTTGGTAATGCTGCTGTAATAGGCCTATGCTTATTCCAGGCCAAAAAGGAGGGTCTCACCTCCCAAGTGAGTGCCTTATATCAGGAGTTATATCATCTGTCACTCATAAATGTGTATTCTCCGTGTTTCCAGATCAAAATGCAAAGAATCCTTTCAAGTACTGTTAACCACTACAACCTCAGTGAAACTTGAAGAAAGCTAATTTGGGTTCATGTCAGACATTGAATAAAGATAATCAAGGAAGGAGACAAATGTGGCCCATATCCTTTGTTATATGTAGGACCCTTGCAGTCATTGGGCTGTCATTTTTCTTCTTCCTCATAAGGGTAACAAAAGACATACATCCTATGAAGAGGGTTATACTGTTTTATATGTAATGTGTAGAGGCGTAACTTGAAGCTCCCGGGCCCCGATGAAAAACTTGGAACCGGACCCTGAACTATAATGCTTTACTCATAGTACTGGGTTCCCTATATGAAGAAGAGAGGCCTTATGGCCCCCTATGGCTCCTGGGCCCGGGTGCAACCGCATCCCCTGCATCCTCTATAGTTACACCCCTGGTAATGTGTCAAAGATCAGAAAAATGTCAACAGATGCAATAAGGTAGCAGTAAGTGTACCAATGTTTCAGCCATATTGTGTAATCAGACCAATGTTAACATGTAACAAACAATATAATCTGAAATCACACCTTGGAAAGCCAGTCACATTCAACATGTTGTATGTCATCTAAACTATGAACAAGGTGGCTTATGCAGAAAACGTGAAATAAAGATCAATCTTTCAGGAGCCATCTACCTAGAATACCGTTGGAAAAACTGTAACGTGTTGTGTGGTATTTTCCTTATCCTGGATATCACCCAGCAGTAGGAAGGGATAATGTAGGAGACAGGGAAAGGGCAGCAGGCGTATGGTGTCACCCTTGCGGGAGGCAGCCACATGGCGGAGGTGACAGCTAGGGTCCCCTGTAGGCGGTAGGGAAAGGCCCGAGGACACAAATAGGAAGGAAAAACCATCCAGGAGAATGAAAATACGCACAACAAAGGAGGGAATTGTGGGAGATATCCTATATGTTCACCATTTTGTATGTATTTTCTGTTGTCAACTGTGTATATACTGTATTTTGTCTATAATGGTCTGAACCTCTGGAGGAAGAGAACATCACCTCCCCCCCACCTCCACAAGAATTGGAGGAGCTCAAGAACTGGTAAAACCAGTTCTAACTGGCCAAACCTTTTATTTCATGTTTCTTGATCACATTATGAAATAGTGATATGATGGCTACAAATAGCCAAAGGGTGGATTGTGGTACAAATATAATTGGCTATTTGTAGCCCTCCATTTTGTCCTTCATCCTCCATTTTATATTTTCTTTTATTCTCCATTCTGTATTTTACATACGAATAGCTATGAACATTCATGTGGACTTCAAACCTGTTTGGTGTAGGAAGCTTTGATGTAACTGTGAAATGTGTATGTGACTTGTTAGTTCTTTGTATAAGATAGAGGTCTAACATATCTATATTGGTCTTACTTATACAGAACAATGCTACCTGCTTTTACTACAATTCCATTTGTATAGGTTTGTTTGAGCTCTGTCCATATACATTGTATGGCCATGAATCTGTGGAGTCTTGTTAATCCTGTGATACCATCAGCATTGTCTAGGGAATTGAGTTGTTGATTCTGAACCTTTGATCAAAGAAACTGGCTACTTCAGATGGTGGGGGGGGGGGGTCCAACTGAAAGCACATGGCATAGGAATGTCTTTGTCCTTGACAAAGAGAGAGGAGAAACAGGATGTTTCTCTCATGAAGCTAAATTCAAGAATGAACTGAGCGTGCACACCGAAGTTCCTCCCAGATGGATGACATCACAAGCTACCTCACAAATACCTCCCTCTGAGAAATGGCCTATCAGCTCACTGTAACTGCTAAATTGCCTGACTTCCTGTGTTAAACTTATTTAAGTTTTACGCGGGCTGAATAAAGACAGAGTTTGATTTCATGGGCACATGATGTAGACGTGTGGTCTTTGAAAGGCTCTCCAGGCCTGCACATATTATCTTAATTTGGAAACGCACAGTATATCCGAAATAGCGAAAATTGCGCTAACAAATTTGGAGGCACCGCTGGGATAATGAAGATACAGAGATATGAAGATATTTCATCGTTATCCGGACACAAGGGGACTTCGAAGCAGAGACGGACAGATAATGAGCTCAAACAAGGTAATAAGCTATTCTTATACCTGTATCATCTTTCCCTCTCTGCTATGATCCGCCCCAGGCCGGGTGAGTTGAAATATGATAAGTCTGTATCAAAAGAACAATCAAGTAGATATACTGTGTGGTTTTTATGAAAGTCTGTGAAGTAATGTTCTGAGTGTAAGAAGGTGTGAGCTATGGGGTTATATTGTCTCTGTAGTAGTGAATGGTGTGAACAGACTGTGCAGGTTAATAAGGAACAAAGAATGTGAAGTATAACTTGTTAAAAGAAAGCAAAAAGGAAAGTTGATATAAGCAATTTTAGCTGAAGGTTATAGTAGTGAGTAAAGTTGCTGAGAGTGTCCATGCGGTGAGTTTCCATTGTGCAACATGTGGCTGAAGAGGCCTCCCTTTGTTATGTGGGGGGGAGGGGTGCACATGGAATGCTTGTATTTGCCATGTTGGCATACCTCAACTCAAGGGAATTTGGGCTTGGAGTAATTGGTACCAGACAGCAGAGAGGCCTGTCTGATGGTAGATGTGGGCTAGCCAGAGATTCTGCTCCGATTATGGTAGTCCAAGCAGGCTGTTGAGGTTCCACAATGTGGTGCCAAAAATACAGATCTGTGCCATGAGGTGCAGGAGTAGAAAATCTCAATTAATTAAGGATTTTTCCAATTACGACAAGA
Source organism: Eleutherodactylus coqui (assembly GCF_035609145.1). Classification (NCBI taxonomy): domain Eukaryota; kingdom Metazoa; phylum Chordata; class Amphibia; order Anura; family Eleutherodactylidae; genus Eleutherodactylus; species Eleutherodactylus coqui. The sequence continues at coordinate 31,451,525 of NC_089843.1, forward strand.
TGGGCAGGGGCGAAATTGTAAGTGCTTATTAATAAGATAAGCCAGACCTGTGTCGTGAGGTGTGGGAAAAATCGAAGTATGACTCGCAAGCAAATTCAATGAGATGATGTTTGTAAACATAACTGGACACACAAAAATGGGAAAGGAAAAAGCAAGTCAATGAGTTAAGGAAAGGTAGAAGGTTTAACAATGAACGGTGATAATAGTTGCTATCTGGAGTGGTGAATATAAGTATGTGGGTGGAAATGGGCATAAGTTGTATTATGTTTGTCATTGGATAGCCTATTCTGAACAAAATATGTAAAAACCGCGGTACATAAGAGTTTTTCTTATATATATACTTTGTTCAATATGGGAAGTTCTATGTACAGCAAATACAATCCCAGTTTCTACTTCACATGAGATACTTATCAGTCTGTGTATGAGTGAGTGAAAACCCCCAGTGTGTGTGAATTTGTGGGTATAAATGAAGGGCCCGTATGAGAGTTAGATTGTGTTATATGGTATATACTGTTCGGAGGCTAGAAATGAAATGAGGCAAGAAAGACCAAACGCTGAGCCAGACCACAGGGGGTGGAGCTAGGTGATGTAAGGAGATGGGAGGGAAGAACAATAGGAAGAGGTCTTGCTCCACCCTCCACACAGACCAGCCTAGGAGAGAAGTGTGTCTCCATTTAAGTGGATGTTGGTATATATGTATATTGTGGTAATGTATAGAGGGAAGGTCACTATTAGACTCCATGTTAAGTCTTTCACTTGAACAAATGTAGGTGACCAGAGGAGGGGCAGCAGGCACAGACCATGACATTAAATAGCAAGCACATAAGTGTATGGTTGGAGAAACACAAATGAAAAGAGAAACTAGGGATCCTAACAATAATGTTGTAACTGCCATGATTAATGTAAATCTTGAGTTTTACCCATAGATGGTTCCAAATATCGACGAAATGGACAAGCAAAACAGGCTATGCAGTGGTAACCGACAGAAAGAGGTAATTATACAAAAACCACTCTTTTCCTCATGAGACACTCAGTTACTCAGGAAATAGAGGTGATGGCGCTCACTGAAATATGTAAGCTGGCTGCAGGTAAGACTGTTTGTCTGCACCGACTTAAGGTACACATTGGGAATCGTACACGATTTCACATCTTATATGGCACAGTGGAAGTTTCATGGGGTCCTTGAGTAAGCCAATCCAGAATGCAGAAGCAGTGTCTTTGTTCTACAAGTTTTTAGCTCTTTCCGCACAGGTGACTTATTATCAAAGTCCAGGCTTATGCCACAGAGACAACCACTGAGGCTGGAAGGAACCAGAGAGCAGGCACCGCAGCAGCCTGACTTCCCTTGAATGAGGTAACGGCTGGTAACCTGCTTGCACCTGAAACAGGTGTAGATATTTCTCTGTCGCTTGAATTACAGGAACAGGCCTCAAAAGAAGAAAAAGGAGGAGTGGAAAAGCGAGCGGAATGCTACTGGAGTCTGGCAGAAAGGTAAATGCCTGTGCCTCCCCTGCACGCTGTACTCCATGATGTCACACCTGATCCCTGAGCTAACCCATTCATCCAAGGAGGTAATGTGTGGTATGGTGTCTTCTGCTTGGCTTACCCCAGGGTTCAACACTGCTGCAATAGGGTTTGTACAGGGATGCACGATATGCGCCCGTTACAATCCAGGCCAATTGGTCAAGGTACCTTCTCGGTGCGAGCCAGACTATCTGTATCAGCGACTGCAGAATGATAGCATACAGCTACCACAGGTAGGTGTTTGGAGTTGTTGGTTTGCATAGACCTCTTTTCATGTTATTTGGAGGCGTGGCTTAAGAAAATAAATAAATAAAATAAAAATAATTTTTAACACGCCAAAAATATGACCTAAGAATATGTTTTATGAAAGTAATTTTGAATATTTAGGTACACCAGAAATAATAATTAATAAAAAGTTTACCTTTATTATTTGTCATCTACTTGGTTAGAACCACGCCCAAATGTAAGACTAAGTTGAGGCCCTATGAAGGTTTTGTTTGGTAATGCTGCTGTAATAGGCCTATGCTTATTCCAGGCCAAAAAGGAGGGTCTCACCTCCCAAGTGAGTGCCTTATATCAGGAGTTATATCATCTGTCACTCATAAATGTGTATTCTCCGTGTTTCCAGATCAAAATGCAAAGAATCCTTTCAAGTACTGTTAACCACTACAACCTCAGTGAAACTTGAAGAAAGCTAATTTGGGTTCATGTCAGACATTGAATAAAGATAATCAAGGAAGGAGACAAATGTGGCCCATATCCTTTGTTATATGTAGGACCCTTGCAGTCATTGGGCTGTCATTTTTCTTCTTCCTCATAAGGGTAACAAAAGACATACATCCTATGAAGAGGGTTATACTGTTTTATATGTAATGTGTAGAGGCGTAACTTGAAGCTCCCGGGCCCCGATGAAAAACTTGGAACCGGACCCTGAACTATAATGCTTTACTCATAGTACTGGGTTCCCTATATGAAGAAGAGAGGCCTTATGGCCCCCTATGGCTCCTGGGCCCGGGTGCAACCGCATCCCCTGCATCCTCTATAGTTACACCCCTGGTAATGTGTCAAAGATCAGAAAAATGTCAACAGATGCAATAAGGTAGCAGTAAGTGTACCAATGTTTCAGCCATATTGTGTAATCAGACCAATGTTAACATGTAACAAACAATATAATCTGAAATCACACCTTGGAAAGCCAGTCACATTCAACATGTTGTATGTCATCTAAACTATGAACAAGGTGGCTTATGCAGAAAACGTGAAATAAAGATCAATCTTTCAGGAGCCATCTACCTAGAATACCGTTGGAAAAACTGTAACGTGTTGTGTGGTATTTTCCTTATCCTGGATATCACCCAGCAGTAGGAAGGGATAATGTAGGAGACAGGGAAAGGGCAGCAGGCGTATGGTGTCACCCTTGCGGGAGGCAGCCACATGGCGGAGGTGACAGCTAGGGTCCCCTGTAGGCGGTAGGGAAAGGCCCGAGGACACAAATAGGAAGGAAAAACCATCCAGGAGAATGAAAATACGCACAACAAAGGAGGGAATTGTGGGAGATATCCTATATGTTCACCATTTTGTATGTATTTTCTGTTGTCAACTGTGTATATACTGTATTTTGTCTATAATGGTCTGAACCTCTGGAGGAAGAGAACATCACCTCCCCCCCACCTCCACAAGAATTGGAGGAGCTCAAGAACTGGTAAAACCAGTTCTAACTGGCCAAACCTTTTATTTCATGTTTCTTGATCACATTATGAAATAGTGATATGATGGCTACAAATAGCCAAAGGGTGGATTGTGGTACAAATATAATTGGCTATTTGTAGCCCTCCATTTTGTCCTTCATCCTCCATTTTATATTTTCTTTTATTCTCCATTCTGTATTTTACATACGAATAGCTATGAACATTCATGTGGACTTCAAACCTGTTTGGTGTAGGAAGCTTTGATGTAACTGTGAAATGTGTATGTGACTTGTTAGTTCTTTGTATAAGATAGAGGTCTAACATATCTATATTGGTCTTACTTATACAGAACAATGCTACCTGCTTTTACTACAATTCCATTTGTATAGGTTTGTTTGAGCTCTGTCCATATACATTGTATGGCCATGAATCTGTGGAGTCTTGTTAATCCTGTGATACCATCAGCATTGTCTAGGGAATTGAGTTGTTGATTCTGAACCTTTGATCAAAGAAACTGGCTACTTCAGATGGTGGGGGGGGGGGGGGTCCAACTGAAAGCACATGGCATAGGAATGTCTTTGTCCTTGACAAAGAGAGAGGAGAAACAGGATGTTTCTCTCATGAAGCTAAATTCAAGAATGAACTGAGCGTGCACACCGAAGTTCCTCCCAGATGGATGACATCACAAGCTACCTCACAAATACCTCCCTCTGAGAAATGGCCTATCAGCTCACTGTAACTGCTAAATTGCCTGACTTCCTGTGTTAAACTTATTTAAGTTTTACGCGGGCTGAATAAAGACAGAGTTTGATTTCGGGGGCACATGATGTAGACGTGTGGTCTTTGAAAGGCTCTCCAGGCCTGCACATATTATCTTAATTTGGAAACGCACAGTATATCCGAAATAGCGAAAATTGCGCTAACACTGTGTAATACAAAAATGGAAACACTGCAACTCCCAGCAGGCCCCAACTAAAATGCACATGGTCAGATGTCGCCCAACAAAGGAGCTTTGCAGTTTTTGCACGGAGGATACGGACTGTATAGTGTTTATAACTTTCCCTATAGAAGTGGCTGCGTCCCAACACTCTGCGTCTAATTCATTGCAGACAGAGAACGGTTTAAATGAGGTAGTGTCGCTGCAGGCTACGAATTATTTGAGTGCACTTTCACAGTGCACTTTTCAAGTCTTTTGGAGAGGGGGCTGTCCTTCGTCCCCACGACCCGGTTTGACCCGTTCGTGTGGATGAAGGACATTTCCCTCTTCACTCGGAAACTACGATGGAAAAAGTTTTTTGCCATCAAAAATAGGGAACACATGAACGAATTAGGTCTAGATATCTCTGACCTTCCTAGTCTTCAAGCCTTACAAGAATTGGAGGATGAGAATCTTAAGGTCCAAGGCACTGGTCCCTTTACAAATTTGAAACCCTTCAACAAATCCAATCCTCCTTTACTCAAAAGTCCGGAAATTAATATTTTCAAAAAGTTTGGGAAAAAATGACCTTAAGGCACTGAAAATTTCCAAAAATTCACATCCAAACCTGACGCAGGGAGAACTCAAAACACTCAAAAATCTAGAAATGAATTCACGGATAATTATCAAACTATCCAATAAAGGCGGTAACATCCTGATAATGAACAGGCCACAATATGTGGAAATGTGTCAACCTCTACTCCGTGATACCTCTACTTATGGTTTACTATCCTACGACCCTACCAACATTTTTGTATCTGAACTTCAGAATTTACTACGGCGGGAACTTGACTCAGGCTGTATCAGTGATAAAGAATATCAATATATGTGTCCCACTAGGCCAACAGTGGCAATGTTTTACGCTTTACCAAAAGTGCACAAAGGCACAAATCCAATTAAAGGAATACCTATAGTGTCAGGGGTCGACAACCTCACTCAAAACCTGAGCATCTATACTGATAAAATCTTGCGTTCATATGTTCTTTCTTTACGGTCATACGTTAGAGATACTATGGACGTCCTTCGTGTTCCTGATGGAATTTCGGTCGACCCTGACATCCTCCTTGCCTCATTGGATATTGAATCACTCTACAGCTCAATTCCACATGAACGTCGACTACAGGCGGTCAAATTCTTTCTCCAGCAGAGGGTCGCATTTCAATAACCATAACCAATGTATCCTGGACTTTCTCGAATTCACTCTGAGTCACAATTATTTTCTGTTTGACACCAAGTACTTCCACCAGCTCAGGGGTCCAGCGATAGGGACGCCTTGTGCCCCATCCTATGCTAATCTGTACCTGGGCTGGTGGGAGGAAAGGTTCATCTATAACAACACAATGTGGTCTGATAACATCATCCTCTGGCTCTAATATATCAACGACATCCTCGTTTTCTGGGAAGGCACTTCTACATCTTTCAAGAGCTTTGTGGACTCACTGAATGAGAATACCCTAAACCTTCATGTAACCAGTGAGATCAATTCTACCACTTTGCCTTTCTTAGATCTGCTGATCCAGAAAAACGAGGATGGTACCATCTCGTCCACACTCTATCGCAAAGCAACAGCCCCAAATAGCCTACTCGGCTGTTACAGTCATCATCCCACTCCTCTCAAGCGAGGAATTCCGAAAGGACAATTCTTACGTATGAGACGGAATTGTTCAGACGATTCTTCCTTCTTGGAAGAAAGTAAAAAATGTATCCAGCGATTCAAGGATAGGGAGTACCCAGAAAACGTGGTCCTAGAGGCCTTTAGGCATGCATCCCAACAGAAACGCACAACTCTCCTAACACCTCGTGAACGTTCGGTTGATCAATATACCCGAGTGATAGGCACTTTTGACACAGCCTCAACACAAGTACGCCATATCTTGAACAACTATTGGGACATCTTAAAGAGTGATACGGATCTTGGGAAATCTATTTTACCCATGCCACTTATTACCTTTTGCTGGGGTCATAACCTTAAAGATCACCTCGTTAAAAGTCATCTCTACCCGGACGACACAAAGACCTGGCTTGGGTCCAACAAACCCTGCGGAACCTTTCCATGCCATGGCTGTGCGGCATGCCCGTTCATACTAAAAGGCAACTCATTTACTGGTGCTTCCACTTAAAAAAAACATATCAGTGTCGCGATTTTATCAGTTGCAGGACTCAAAACTTTATATATATGGCTACCTTTCCGTGCCCTAGAAACTATATAGGAAAAATGATCCAACAATTCCGTCGCAGAATTTTAGGGCATATTGGAAACATAAAGTGCCATGAGTCCACACCCCTTGCGGATCATATCTGGGCAATGCATGATGGAAATGCATACTTTCTTAAATTTCAAGGCATTGAATTCCTGCGGACACATGGCCGGAGAGGGAATATCGATCAATGCCTGTTCCAAAAAGAAGCTGCGTGGATCTACAGCTTGAACACCCTTAACCCAGCCGGCTTAAACGAGAACTTGTGTTTTAACTGCTTACTATAAATTGCCGCAGACTGTTACTCTATTTTTTTAGATCTAGTGTCTGGATAGAAAGCTGAATAAATATCTCTCCTTCTTATTGATCTCGGCATTGCTGCCACTATCTCAATTATGAGTACTATGAGTTATATCATGTATGTTTTACTGAGCTTTCATTATAGCTTTACACTTTATCACCAGTACTTACCTTAATATTCCCAAATAGGACTATCACCCCCGGTTACATTAGGGATGCTCCCATTCCTTCTTGGATCAATTTCTGTAGTAAAGATGCCAACAACATTTTTCCTATATACTGACCCCTCACAGTTGTGCTCACTTTGCATCCTTCAGGTCTTTTAACCTGAACCCCTCCATATTCTTTTATATCATAATGATCGTCCACAATATGCTCATTTGCGATAGATAAAAATCAGACATCTCGCACTTATGAATTAATATTTAATGAGCATCATATTAACAACAACCGTGGATGATTACAGCCATCCGTCAGCTATCCTGAACATAGTTTCTGCAGAGCCACTGTTTGTGATGTCCCGGATCTGATGAATGAATGACGGGGCTTATTTACATTATCGGCAAGCTGGCACAGCTCTCCGATATAGTGAGCGTACTAACATCACTTGACGGACGTATTGACATCATCACGCAGCGTGCGCATGCGCACTTCGTCCGGATCATCCCTGGGGCCGGAACTATTTACTATAAAGCTTTCCAAGACATCGGAGGCAGCGGTAAGTAATCAAACACTGCCACAGCTTCCTCATAACTGCCTCTACGTGGATTTACCTGTGGCATAATGTATCAAAGCTCCAGTTTTGGTCCTCGACCTATCTAGGAGTTAATTACTGTCTCCTCCTACTAACCATCCTGAGGGTGTCCTCTATTGGCCGGGCTGCATCCCCCCTCCCTAAGGGGCGGTCCAGGGCTAGGTATTTATAGCGCTGACGCCAAGACAGAAATCACAACCTGTGGTTCACCATCAGAGCCACAGGTCTTACACCTTTCTTTCCATCTTTTATTTTCATTTGGTGCTCTGGCTAAATTATCATTAGGGTTTTGGGACAAGCTACCCAATATTGATCAGACTATCAGCTAGTGCCACTTATAGGCGTACATGAGAATCCTACTCTAGCTGAATTAGGGACTTAGGGCTGACTGTCCGCTATATGAACAGACCTCTGGTTCAAATCTTCTAGACAAGCAGTTTAGACCATCTCAGGATCTTTTCTCTTGGTCTATACTGCTAACGGCCAACTTTACTTTGGTATGACTAGAACACCTGTCTATAAGTGTCTGTATTCATATGCATAGAGATTTACTATCTGGATCATCTCTATAAGGCATCAACGAGGTGACCTTTATACTGAATTTTATCTCTAGGTGTGATCCCTTAAAACGGGGGTTAGCCATTAATTTAGGCTGCCTCTGGGTTCCCTAACAGAAAAGAACCTCTTCCTGATACGTTATTGTACCTATATCATACAGGTCAAGAGTCTATATATATATGACGTCAACAGATGTCATACACTTTTAGCCATCACCACGTTGTCTTACCATACGAGTTGGTCTGACAAGACAAGGGACATAAGGAAAGTGCCTTGAAATACATTCTAGTATTTTTATAATAGTCAATCATTTATCTTGGCTCCTGATGAACCACCTGTATAAGTGGGGAAACGCGTCAAGCTTTAAAAACTTGCTGACTTGCGAACTGCAACTCTCTAGCTGAAAACTATACAAGTTTCTCTCAGCAGTACTCCACAAAAACTGACTATCTGTCATACGTACCTGGATGCACATAAATCCAATCCATCATTGTCTATATTGCACTTACCTTGATATACAGAAATCGAACTTATCCTCTCGTGCACATGAAAATTATCATACTGTAGTACATGAGTAAAGTGTCTAGAAAGAATATGCAATGTAAGGAAGTACAACTTGCAGCATTTAGAGAAAAAGATAATACAACCTTTATCTAATCCATGGTCTAAAAAAGAGCCTCAGCAGCAATGTTTCAACCTCGATGTATTTCTTTGTCTAACTGACTACTCAGAAGCACAACACTTCAATAGAAGCACACAAACACCCCCCCCCCCCCCCCCCCATAACCACAGTGTCCAATAAAAACAAAGGAGTAATTACCGGTGGGTTTGCGGAGATCCGGTCGGCATACCTCTAATCTGACTGTCCAGGTTGTGATAATAAGGTATCGGCGTCCTACTCTTTCTGGTCCGCGCTTGCGCAGTATACATCAAATCTCACGAGAGTGAGAGCCTCCCAGCACAGAGATCCCGGAAGAAGCCGTCATTCAGCGCATGCGCAGTAGCGCATACTGTGTGTGTGAAGAGTTGGGCAAAGGAAAAAACCCAAAGGTGGGGGCCCGAAGTCGCTCCTGTACATCGCATGTGCAGTAGCACATACTGTGTGTATAGAGAGTAGAGCAAAGGAGTAACCCAAAGGTGGTCCTGAAGTCACTCCTGTACCAAGCGCATCCAGTCACAAAAACTGGAGGCAAAGCACAGCGGAAAGACGCTGGCACATCTAAAACAATAACACATCCAAGGGATATATGTATAGGGTTAGAGTAATTACTAGAGATGAGCGAGCATACTCGTCCGAGCTTGATGCTCGTTCGAGTATTAGGGTGCTCGAGATGCTCGTTACTCGAGACGAGCACCACGCGGTACTCGTCTCGATTAAACTAGCACTGACCATTGAATTCAATGGAGCCGGCAATACAGCCGGCTTCATTGAAAGCAATGGGCTGCCGGCGATCTCAGGATGAATTTTCGGGAAGGGCTTAAAAATATAAGCCCTTACCTGAAAATCATCCTAAGGGTGCGTTCAGACGAGCTTGTGTTGGTGCGTGCATACGCACGCACAAAAACACGCTTGTATTTACAACACTGCATTCCCTATGGTGTGTGCACATGTTTGTACTTTGCAGGTGCGTGCCTGCAAAGATAGGACATGCGTGCACCATAGGGAATGCACACATTGTTTTCAATGGAGCCGCGGCTGCTGCCGGCGGCTCCATTAAAAACAATGGCCTGCTGGCTCCCTGCATTCCTTTTCAGGGAAGGACTTCACATATAAGCCCTTCCCTGAAAAAGAAAGATTTTAGTGTAAAAAAGAATAAGAATGCAGGCATTCTCTTCAATGGAGCCGCTGCTGCTGCCGGCGGCTCCATTGCAGACAATGGTCTGCTGGCACACCTGAATTCTTTTTCAGGGAAGGGCTTTACATATAAGCCATTCCCTGGAAATGAATTAAAAGTGATTTAAAAAACAAAAAAATTAGATACTCACCTCCCTTCAGCTGCCGGGGCACAGCCGCGTCTTCTCCTGCTGTCCCCTGCACTGTGGTGCTGAACTGCTAATCTATCACCAGCCGGGGATTTAAAATCCCCGCCTGCTGAAAGAGCTGAATGTGATTGGCTGAGGTGCTCAGCCAATCAGAGGCAGCTCTCACTCACACCCATTCATGAATTCATGAATGGGTGAGTGGTGCCTCTGATTGGCTCAGCGCAGGGACCAATCAGGGGCAGCTCTCAGCTGTCAGTCAGAGGCAGCACTCACTCACCCATTCATGAATTCATGAATGGGTGTGAGTGAGAGCTGCCTCTGATTGGTGAGGCTGTGACCAATCAGAGGCAGCTCATTCAGCAGGCGGGGATTTTAAATCCCCGGCTGCTGAATACTACTCGGAGCAGTTCAGGAGAACTGCCGGCCAGACGCGGCTGAACTCCGGCTTCAGCGGAAAGGGGAGTATACATTTTTTTTTATTTTTACACATTTTAGGATGATTTTCAGGTAAGGGCTTATATTTTTAAGCCCTTCCCGAAAATTCATCCCGCGCTCGCCGGCAGCCCATTGCTTTCAATGGAGCCGGCTGTATTGCCAACTCCATTGAATTCAATGGGCTAACATTGTTCTTCTCTTCCACAGCTGTTACAGCTGTGGCAGAGGAGAACGATCTTTATGCTGACAGTGCGGGGGGGGGGGGGCACTCTTGCCGCTATTGTGGCTTAATAGTGTGACCTGGGAACTTGAGATGCAGCCCAACATGTAGCCCCTCGCCTGCCCTATCCGTTTCTGTGTCGTTCCCATCACTTTTGTGAATTTCACAGATTTTCACAAATGAAAGCCTTAGCGAGCATCGGCGATATACAAAAATGCTCGAGTCGCCCATTGACTTTAATGGGGTTTGTTACTCGAAACGAACCCTCGAGCATCGCGGGAAGTTCGACTCGAGTAACGAGCACTCGAGCATTTTGGTGCTCGCTCATCTCTAGTAATTACTGGTTTTTGTGAATAAGATTAGTATAAGAGATGTAAATCAGTACTGATAACGGGAAGAACCAGGATATAAACCCCGGTCCTCTCCCCTAAAGTGCTAGAACTCCGCACATCTCAGAAACCCCTCATATAGTTAGAAAATACCCATAAATATCGGCTTAACAGTGCATATAGATGCCGATCAGACAATTTAAACAGTAAAAAAAAAAAAAAAAAAAAGGGTATATGTACAACACGGAAAAAATTTTAATTGCAAAATTCAAGTTTATTCAAGAAGAAACAATAAGAATAAATCTCAAAAACATAAACAGAAAAAGGGGAAGTTTATGAAAAAACCTCAAAAAAGGAATTTTTTTGAAAAAATAGGAAAACACACCAGATCAGATGATGTCCGACAGAGCCGAAAATCTGCAACCCCCGGAAAAATTCTCCATGTATCTAAAAACAAAAATCAAAAAAATACAGAGTTAAGAACACGTAAAAATAAAAATTGTACAAAATACAAGAAAAGACTACAAAGGAAAGGGGAAAAGTCCGGATCATCCCTGGGTCTGGAACTATTTACTATGAAGCTTTCCAAGACATCGGAGGCAGCGGTAAGTTATCAAACACTGCAGCAGCTTCCTCGGAACTGCCTCTACGTGGATTTACCTGTGGCATAATGTATCGAAGCTCCAGTTTTGGTCCTCGACCTATCTAGGAGTTAATTACTGTCTCCTCCTCCTAACCATCCTGAGGGCGTCCTCCATTGGAGTTTCACCGTTACAGGGGATCAGTAGACACTTGTGTTTTTTTCACAGACTGTAATCCTAAATTAAAATATAACTTTTATTAATTATTTATTCTAAAATCCTATTCGGATATGAGGGCTTTCATAAAAAAACTTTTATAATGGGCGTGTGATGCATTCCATTAACACTTGTGTATCCAATAAAGCACCTTAATATGTTGTTTAGTGAGGCGAATCTGCTGTGTATAAATATCACTTTGCAGAAACTCTTACAAATAGAAACGCTAGCTTCCGACCAGCTTCAATGTTTTTAGCGCACTATATGTTGTTTCGTACGCTTTTTTCCGGCTGGGGTTGGATATACACAAAAACAAATATTCTAGTCTCTAGTCTAGGACTAAGATCCTTTTTATAAGATTCAATTATAAATCTTTATCTAGAGAGAGATGTATAATCTCTCTTGGTTCTGTTGTGTATAGCTCGACGCGTTTCTTCGCTATTCGCGATTCGTCAGGAGCAACACTATTTATCACGTAGAACCAGATAGGTTAGGATCAAGCACACTAATGCAAATACATTGATCCAGTATATCTTTGGACCCAATGTATAGTGTGCACAAAAATATAGCACGCCAGTACAGGTGCATTCGGAAATTAACCAGATGGCTATATATTTGGATGATACTTCGGCAGGATCATTCTAAATATTTATATAGCCTGAATGTAAGTGTATATCGCACTTACCTTGATATACAGAAATCGAACTTATCCTCTCGTACACATGAAAATTATCATACTGTAGTACATGAGTAAAGTGTCTAGAAAGGATATTGCTGTATCCTTTGTCTTCATGTTTAGTCTGTCTGTCAGCCAATTAATGTTGTTTTAATAGGATCTCAATAAACATGATCACTGTATGTTTTATTTTTATATACTAAGATATTAATTGTATCTTAATTGTTTGACCCCTCAGTGACCAAGCCTGTTTGCGCCTTAATGACCAGGCCAAATTTTTGAAATCTGACGTGTCACTTTAAAGGGGTTGTCCCGAGGCAGCAAGTGGGTCTGTACACTTCTGCATGGCCATAATAATGCACTTTGTAATGTACATTGTGCATTAATTATGAGCCATGCAGAAGTTATAAAAAGTTTTATACTTACCTGTTCCGTTGCTGGCGTCCTCGTCTCCATGGTGCCGACTAATTTTCGCCCTCCGATGGCCAAATTAGCCGCGCTTGCGCAGTCCGGGTCTTCTGCAGTCTTCTATGGGGCTCCGTGTAGCTCCGTGTAGCTCCGCCCCGTCACGTGCCGATTCCAGCCAATCAGGAGGCTGGAATCGGCAATGGACCGCACAGAAGAGCTGCGGTCCACGGAGGAAGAGGCCATCTTCAGCGGTGAGTAGAGAAGTCACCGGAGCGCGGGGATTCAGGTAAGCGCTCCGGTGAGCTTTCTTTACCTCCCTGCATCGGGGTTGTCTCGCGCCGAACGGGGGGGGGGTTGAAAAAAAAAAAAACCCGTTTCGGCGCGGGACAACCCCTTTAACATAGAATAGCTCAGTAAAGGTTTTGCATATCCAAGTGATTCTGACATTGTTTTTTCACCACATATTGTACTTCATTGAGGTGGTGAAAATAGACTGATAGAATTTGTGTTTATTTATTAAAAGTGCCAATATTGGGAACATTTTGAAAAAATTGTTTTTTTTTACATTTTCAATTGCAATATATCAAATATGTGCAAACATACTGTACACATTTTTACTACAATATATATTTCCATCTGTTTATTTTATTCTGGATGCGCATTTGAAAAACTATTGTGTTTTTTAACCATTTAGGAGACATATAAATTTAACATTACTTTTCAGCATTTTGAGGAACACTTTGTTTTCCTACACCAAGCCAATATTGCAAATGCTCATAGGTGCCAGAATGATAGATACCCCTATCTGACCCTATTTTAAAAACTACGCCACTTAATGTATTCATTGAGGGGTGTCATGAGTATTTTGACCCCACAGTTTTTTTTTCAGAAATTAATTCAATTTAGAGGAGAAAAAGTAAAATTTCATATTTTTGCAAGTATGTCATTTTAAAGACATATTTTTTTTCCTATAGTGCACATGAAAATGAGGATTGACCCCCCAAAATAGATACCATGTTTGTCCTATCTTCAGAAACATAACCATTGTACCCCTAATCTTATGTCTGGATGCACAACGGGGTACAAAATGAAAGGAGTAGTCAGCGTCTTTCAGAACAGCAATTTTGCCTGAAGGTGTTTTAGGTCCCATAGCACACTTGTAGAGCTTTTGAGCAGCCAAAACCATAAAAAGAAAACCCACAAATGACCCAATTTTGAAAACTAGACTCCCTAAGAAATTTATCTAGGTGTATACTGCATATTTTGATCCCACAGTATTTGAATGAATTCAAGCAAAGCAAAAGGAAAAAATTGTGATATTCGTGTTTTTGGCAATTTTGTCATTTTAAAAACAGCTCTTTTTGTACAGCACTCATATGAAGGAATACTTGCACCCCAAAATGGATACCCCTGTTTGTCCTGTTTTCATAAATATACCCATTGTTGCCCTAATTTTATGTCTGGATGCACAACGGGGCCCAAAATGAAAGGAGTAATTGGTGGCTTTCAGAACATAGATTTTGCTTGAAGGTCTTTTATGCCCCATAGCACACTTGTAGAGTTCTTGAGCGGCTAAAACCATAGAGAACCCCCACAATTAACCCCGATTTGAAAACTAGACTCCTTAACAAATTTATTTAGGGGTGTGTTGACCATATTGACACCACAGTTTTTGAATAAATTCAAGCAAAGCAAAAGGAAAAAAAATGTGATTTTCATTTTTTTGGCAATTCTGTCATTTTAAAAACAGCTTTTTTTTTGTACAGCACTCATATGAAGGAAGACTTGCACCCCAAATTAGATACCCCTATTTGTCCTGTTATCGGAAATTTACCCATTATACTGCTAATCTTATGTCTGGATGCACAACAGGGCCCAAAATGAAAGTAGTAGTCGGTGGTTTTTAGAACATAAACTTTTATGCCCCATAGCACAATTGTAGAGTTCTTGAGCACCCCAAACCACATAGAACCTCCACAAATGACCCCATTTTAAAAACTAGACCCCTTAACAAATTCATCTAGATCTCTCACTCCCCCCGGCTACCCCCCGCCACCACCCCGAGCCTGCTCGGACCAGTAAGCAGTTACTCGAGAAGAGAGATGCTCACTCAAGTAACTGCTTTATCTGAGTGTGCTTGTTCATTTGTAGTTAAAATACACAGTACACCCCTAAGCAAAGCAGTAGGAAAAAAATTACGATTTTCATTTTGGGCAATTGTGTCAATTTAAAAACAGGGTTTTTTTGTACAGCACACATACAAATGAAGACTTTCACCCCAGAATGGATACCCCTGTTAATCCTGTGTTCAGAAACCTACCCATTGTGGCCCCAATCCACTCACAGGACACATCGCAAGGCCTATAATGGAAGGAACACCCGTTGGATTGCAGGGCACGACAGAATAAATTCCAGGCCCCATTACTCACTTTTACGGAATAAAAATTGACTCCTTAAAAATATCCACCCCCCCCCCTCTCCTTTCACCCTGCGCACCCTTTTTAGCGTTCCCCAAAAAGATAAAAGTAATAATGTGAACTGTGTGCTGTTTTCAAAGACAGGGGTAATTAAGGGGGCCTGGTTGGGATGGGTACATACAGTTTGACCATGGCAGTTAATAACATCCATCTACCTTCTCCCTCTCTCAACAGGTACGTTCATTTCTGCATCATCCCACTCCAAGCTTAACTCCTGCTATCTCCCTCTGCTTAAATCCTCTGTGCTGCTTGCTTGCTTGCTGTGAATTGTGTATTTTGCATTTCATCCGTTTGCATCGGTACGTTCATTTCTGCATCATCCCACTCTAAGCTGAACTCCTGCTATCTCCCTCTGCTTAAATCCTCTGTGCTGCTTGCTTGCTGTGAATTGTGTATTTTGCATTTCATCTGTTTGCATCGGTAAATGAAACTTTACTTTTAGTCATTTCTGCCATCCACCTCTCCCAAATGGCATCCTTCACCCATCCTTGCTGAGATGCTTTCCTTATCTAAGGAGAGCAATAAATTTCACCCT
Source organism: Eleutherodactylus coqui (assembly GCF_035609145.1). Lineage (NCBI taxonomy): Eukaryota > Metazoa > Chordata > Amphibia > Anura > Eleutherodactylidae > Eleutherodactylus > Eleutherodactylus coqui. Next base: position 31,467,383 of record NC_089843.1, read on the forward strand.
TTTGGTCATTAGGTTTGCAATGCTAAAGTCAGCTGGCCAGTCAATTGGAACCTGATTAGCCACTCCCAGCTGTTTCCTAGTCATACCTTAAACTTTCACTATGATATCAGTGTAAGCATGCATGCCACGCGTGTGGCTGCCACGCGAATATAATGCTGTATGAAGTATGCTGGATAAAGTATGATACAGTTTGACCATAGCAGTTCAACAGGATAGGAGACAGGTAGGCCACAAACTCTGCCTAAATACTTTACACTTCAAAGCTATTGCTAATGCTGTCACCTCTGTTCTCATCCTTGCTCTCAGTTTCAAAACTTCTTCCAAGCGCCCACCTCTGGGGTACACTATTCACATTAGCCCCTCTCTACTATCCTCACCTATGCACAGCTTGCATGCACTCTTTACCTTCTTGCTTAGCCTCAAACCACCTAACGCCACTTCCAAAAATAACAGTCATCCTCATAAATCTCCTAACCATCTGCTAACCCTCTCTATTCTGCTGCTACTAGCTGCTGGGGATATCTCTCCCAATCCTGGCCCACCCTCCACTGCTCCTAGTTATCATCCCCTACCTGACTCACTAATAAAATCCCCAAGCCCAACTGCTAGCCCATGCATACCCTCCCCTGACTCCTTTAAATGTGCGCTCTGGAACTGCCAGTCAGCATGTAACAAACTCCCCACCATCCACGACTTTTTTACTGCTCATTCTTTAAATCTGCTAGCTCTCACAGAAACGTGGATACAGCAGTCTGACACGGCCTCCCCTGCTGCACTGTCTTACAATGGCCTGCAGTTCTCCCTACTGATCCTCCTCGACCTTTCCGCAGCATTTGACACTGTTGACCACAAACTCCTCCTCAGTATGCTTCGCTCCATTGGCCTAAAGGATATTGGTCTCTCCTGGTTCTCCTCCTACCTATCTGACCGCTCTTTCAGTGTCTCCTTTGCTGGCTCTACCTCCCCTCCTCTTCCTCTTGCTGTTGGTGTCCCCTAGGGCTCGGTCCTAGGCCCCCTTCTTTTCTCTATCTACACAGCCCCAATTGGACAAACCATCAGGAGATTTGGCCTCCAATACCACCTCTATGCTGACGACACCCAGCTATACACCTCTTCCCGTTACATCTCTGCACCTTTACTCCAAAACATCACCGACTGTCTGTCTGCTGTCTCTAACACTATGTCCTCTCCTTACTTAAAACGAAACCTCTCTAAAACTGACTTACTGGTATTTCCACCCTCCACTAACTGACCTCATCCTAACATCTCCATCTCAGTGTGTGGCGCCACCATAACTCCTAGACAACATGCCCGCTGCCTTGGGCTCATATTTGACTCTGATCTCTTTTACCCCCTACATCCAATCTCTGGCCTGAGCATGTCAGCTGCACCTCAAGAACATCGCAAGAATCCGCTCTTTTCTCACTGTGGACACACTAAAAACGCTTACTGTTGCCCTCATCCACTCCCGGCTCGATTATTGCAACTCGTTGCTGATTGGCCTCCCCTACAATCGACTCTACCCTCTCCAATCCATCCTGAATGCAGCAGCCAGGCTCATCTTCCTGTCCAGCCGCTACTCGGATGCCTCTGCCCTGTGCCAGTCACTGCACTGGCTGCCCGTTAAATACAGAATTCAATTTAAACTCACTACCTTCATCCACAAAGCCCTCCACAGTGCAGCGCCCCCCTATATCGCCTCCCTTATCTCAATCCATCAACCAGCCCGGGCTCTCCGCTCTGCTAATGAAACCAGACTGAGTGCCCCTTTAATTCGAACTTCTCATTTCCGCCTCCAAGACGTCTCCAGAGCAGCACCGGTCCTCTGCAACGCACTACCAAAGGCTACCCGAGCATTCCAGGACTCGCAGAACTTCAGGCGTGCTCTAAAAACGCACCTCTTCAGGGAGGCATACCGCATTCCCTAAACAAACCCCTCTGTTCTCCGCCTGATAACATGCTCTCGGCCCTAGTGACTGCAATCCCTTCCAGCCATCATAAACCACTCCTGCAGTCATACCGATTCTGCCGTCACACGTCTAAATGTCTGACCATTGTCTATGTGTATAACATCGCTCACTCTTCCACTTCGCCATACCGTGCATATCTCCAGCCCCTTTACCTTCTGTATCACCCCACTATTCGTATTATGTAAGCTCGTTGGAGCAGGACCCTCACCCCTGTTGTATCAATCAACTGATTACTATATGTAACCGTGGTTCTGTAATTTTTGTATTTTGTCTTTCTGTATTCCCCCTGTCTATGTAAGCGCTGCAGAACATGTTGGCGCTATACAAATAAAGTTTATTATTATTATTATTACATGGGGGAATAAAAATGGATATCCCTCCTCCTCTCATGCTTTTTAAGGGTGTATTTTGTGACCTTAGCGGTAGGGATGGGGTGTAAAAAGTGGAGCTCTGTGAGGCTTTGTAAGTTTGCTGAGGTGCAGTGGTCTCACGCAGAAGGCGCTCAACAAACTGCAGGAAGGCGAGCGTTCCCAGGGCTTCTTGTAAACTACGTATTACAGGTAGCAGTCTAAATAATCTTGGGTTCACATGTCCGGATGTGGAATCTGCTTGTGGAGGCCAGCAGTGGATTCCAGCTGTGAGCCCAGCTGCGGCACTGCGTACGGCCGCATAATGTACTGCGCATAACTGTGTACTGACACAGGCGGTCATGCGCAATACCCTTTTTTTGTGTTTGTATTTCCTGCACAGTCACTTAGCGATGACCCACAGTCCGTACACATTGTGGTAGCGTATGGGCTGCGGGTATATCCGCGACCATGGAGCACAATGGGCACTATGTAGTGGATAATAGAACCTGCTGTGTTCTCTTTTCTGCAAGTGGATTACGATATTCCGACCCACTAATGTGAGTGGAATTGTGTGATTGCATCTGTGAGGGGAGATGAAACTTAAATTTTTTTTTTACTTTTACATGATCGCCACTATCCATTGGATAACGGCAAACACGTGAACAGGAACTGTTCAGAGAGGCCCACCCCTGTGAAATCTCCAGCCTCTTGGCTAAGATTTGTAGCGAGGAGCAGGGAGAATTTAAATTACCCTGGCAATCCACGGCTTTTCACCTGCGTCTGCCATTTTGGCGATGGGAGCGTGTGCAGAAGCTGGGATAAGGTCCGAGGATAAATCCGGGGGCCTTAGGTACGTAATTTCATCTCCCTCACAGATATGATCCATGAGGGGAGATGACATGTAAGCTTTTTAAACTTTTTTAAGCTTTTTTTTTTTTACACTCTTTTTTTTACTTCAAATGATCACGGTTTTACATTGGATAACAATGATGACGTCCCCGGTGACATCTCTATGCTCCTGGCTACACATGGTAGCTAGGAGCAGAGGAATTTAGAATTTCCTGGGGCGCGAGCCCTTCTGGAGCCGGAAGCCAGGAGATGTCAAATTTGCCGGGGCTCCAAGCCTTTTGCGCATATGAGTGACATCATGCGTCAGGAGGGCATGCGCAGAAGGCTGGCGTCTAGTCCCGGAGAGCCAGATCATTGGGGAACAGCACAGAGGACGGAGACTGAATCTTAAACTTTTTAAAACTTTTTTGCACTTTAATGCGATCGGCGCTATCCAATGTATAGCGCCGATCGCATTGCCGAGGGGGACTCCCTGTAGCCCGGAATGACAGCTCCAGGCTGTCAGCTACCGGCAGGCACTGGCAGCATGGAGCTGTCATGTCCATAGCCCACGTGGCTTTAATCCCTGCAGAAGCATGTTTCTACATCCTCAGGGATTAAAGCCCACTTTGCTAGAACGAAAAAATACAACGGGCTAGTCACTAAGGGGTTAATGATCACATGATCTTGAACAACTTTAAATAATGGTCTTTGCGCTGATGCATTGCATAACAACCTATAGACTCTGTGATTTCCTCTGTGACAGAAACTGTTGTCGATTATTGAGGACTTCCCTAATAAATTGACTGAAAACAGTCTACTAAACATACTTTCTTTTTTTTCTGTGTTTTGTAGATCAGCTATGGAGCCACCGACCCCTTATTATCTGATAGAATCCTCTATCCACATGTCTTCCGCATGGTCCAAAATAGCCACATCCACAATATGGTGATCACCGACCTCTTGAAGTACTTTGGCTGGACCTGGGTTGGGATTTTAGTGTCGGAGGATGACAGCGGAGAGAATGAGCTGCAAATACTAACAAAGTACATGAGAGAGCGCGGGATCTGTGCCGCCTTCACCATAAAACTTACAGCAGAGAATGCTTATAAAGACCAGCAGTTTGTTTTAGATATTCCAGAAGGAGTCAATATCATTATAATGTGCGGGACCTACTCTAATTATGGAACTCATTTTTTATATAATTATGGTTCTATATTGCTTGACAAAACCTTCATCCTTCCACCATCGTGGGCTTACAGTTTAATGCTTATGGAGTACCGGCATTCAACATTGAATGGAAGTCTGGCAGTGGAGATTTCATCACAACCTTTTTCTGGAATGGAAGATTTTTTTAAAAACTACAAGAAATTCCCCAATCTATTCCATTATCAGTCTTTCTGGACACTATTAGATTTAATGGCAGGAAATGATGATGAAGATTATTTTATTTTAGTCAATTTCACCGATGAAAGGTATAATGACACTTGTCAGTATACCGTGCCCAGTCTGAGGAATTTCCTCTCTTCAGGGGTCGCCCCAAGACTGTATTCTGCAGTAGAAGTTCTGGGAAAAGCTCTACATGAAATGTTCTTATTTATAAACAAATATAAAGATGACTCAGTAACTGGATTTATACACAACAGACGGAAGTTACAGCGCTACATACAAATGATGAAGTCCTCACCGGATCCAATGAGACCTTCATATTACTTTAATGAGCAGGGGGAAGCCATACATCCATATAAGATCAGAAACTGGTTGTATTTAGATGAGGCTACACACGTGGTTGACATAGGAAATTTTTCACCGTGTGCTTTCAGTGGTGAAAATCTTCACATAAATCCGCAGTCTATAACTTGGAAACACACAAATAAGGTAAGATGCCATACATCATGCAGGTGATTTTGTAAAGCTATTGTCTGTCATGAAACATCATTTTTTCGTTTACTAATAGAATTAATCTACATAACCAACTGAAAAAAAATTACTAAAAATGACCATAATCACTGATACAAAGATATATGGGCCGGTACAAACACCATCTCCCTGCAGTACGTAGAAGGGCAAAATGGTATATGGGGAGGTAAGACAGCTGCAAAATACAAATATACTTTATGGGGGTGGCTGCTTAGTATTATGCTTTCACACAGATACGTTTTGTATAATGTCCTAGTCATACTGACATGTGTAGTGAATAGAGATGAGCGAGCACACTCGTCCGAGCTTGATGCTCGCTCGAGCATTAGGGTACTCGAGATGCTCGATACTCAAGTCGAGCACCATGTGGTACTCGAGTTAATTCAATTAACTTCCCTGCATGTTTAGTGCCATTTTCTAGCCAAAAGACATGCAGTGAAGGCATTATAACTTCCTCCTGTGACATGCCAGCCCTATCCCACCCCCCTGCAGTGAGTGGCTGGCGAGATCAAGTGACCGCCGAGTACTTAAAGCGGTCCCGCCCGCGGCTCGCCTCGGACACACGCTGGCAGAGATTAGGGAAAAGTGCTGCTGCTGCTATAGGGAAAATGTTAGTGTAGGATCCTGTCTTCAAGAACTCCAATGGTCCTTCTTAGGGCTACCTCTGACTGTGTGCATTACAGTTGTGGCTGGCTGGGAGCAGCAGTGCACAATTTTTTTTTTTTCATCTCGGGTTGTGCAGGCTATTACAGCTATAGTGTTCTCAGTCTGCAGTCTATTATACTGAGTATAGGGAAAGTGCTGCTGAGATAGGGAAAGTGTTAGTGTAGTATCCTGTCTTCAAGAACCCCAACGGCCCTTCTTAGGGCTACCTCTGACCGTGTGCATTTTACTTGGTGCCTGGTGGGAGTTGTGATGCTTCCATTTTTGTATTACGCAGCTAGGCATGTTTGCAGCAGCCTTTCGTAATATTTTTTTCTGGCTAGAGTGCAGTACAATACCGCTCTCACCGTGAAAGTGCACGCAAATAATTCCTAGCCTGCTGCGAACAAACCTATTTGTACCATTCTGCGTCTGCAGTGAATTAGACGCAGAGCGTTGGACCACAGCCACTTCTAGAGGGAAAGATATATACACTATACACTCCGTATCCTCTGTGCTAAAAACCAAAAGTTCCTTCCTTGGGCTACATCTCACTGTGTGCATTTTACTTGGGGCCTGCTGGGAGTGGTAGTGCTACCATTTTTGTATTACGCAGCTAGGCCTGTTTGCAGCCTTTCAGTTAAACTTTTTTTCTGGCTGCAGTGCAGTACAATACTGCTCTCACCGTGAAAGTGAACGCAAATAATTCCTAACCTGCTGCGAACAAACTTATTTATACCGTTCTCTGTCTGCAGTGAATTAGACGCAGAGTGTTGGCGCACAGCCACTTCTAGAGGGAAAGTTATATACACTATACAGTCTGTATCCGCCGTGCAAAAACCGCAAAGCTCCTTCATTGGGCGACATCTGACCGTGTGCATTTTACTTGGGGCCTGCTGGGAGTAGTAGTGCTTCCATTTTTGTATTACACAGCTAAGCCTGTTTGCAGCCTTTCAGTTAGACTTTTTTTCTGGCTGCAGTGCCCTACAATAACGCTCTCATCGTGAAAGTGCACTCAAATTATTCGTAGCCTGCTGCGAACTACCTCATTTATACCATTCTCTGTCTGCAGTGAATTAGACAGCGGTCTCACCGCTAAACAGTACTGTAATATTTACCGGGGCCACTGCAAAGTATTTCAGCTTTGCCGCTATGCAGAGCGTCTCACAATAATATTTCCGTTGGTGGGGTTGAGATAGCTGCAGTTACCAGCACTATCCACTGGCTTTAGAGTCTTCTCCCAGTCCATACAGCCTCTCTTATCTACAAGTCTCTGTGAGCAGTAAATTACCCCTAGGTATCAGCACAAGACAGAGGGTTACTTTTTTCAGGTCACAGCATAGAGCCTCCACTATCTACAAGTCTCTGTGTGCGGTGAATTAAGGCCCAGTTGTCAGTGCTGTACAGTGGGGTAATTTATTTGGCCCCTGCTCTATTCTTAATCCGCCATGATGAGGAGTAGGGGTAAGGGTCGAGGAAGTGGACGCGGACGCCCAAGCGAGGCTGTGGGCACAGGCCGAGTTCCTGGTCCAGGTGAATCACAGCCGGCTGCTGCGGGATTAGGAGAGAGACAAGTTTCTGGGGTCCCCAGCTTCATATCACAATTTATGGGTCCGCGTGGTAGACCTTTATTACAAACAGAGCAGTGTCAGCAGATCCTGTCGTGGATGACAGAAAATGCATCCAGCAATGTATCGACCACCCAGTCTTTTACGCAGTCCACTACTCCCGGCTTAGGGACTGCAACTCTGAATCCTCTGGCTGCTGCTACTCCTTCCTCCCAGCCTCCTCACTCGATGACAATGACATATACTGATGAGCAGGCAGACTCCCAGGAACTGTTCTCGGGTCCCTGCCACGAGTGGCAAAAAGTGGTTCCTTTCTCACCTGAGGAGTTTGTCGTGACCGATGCCCAACCATTGGAAAGTTCCCGGAGTCCGGGTGATGAGGCTGGGGTCTTCCGGCAACTGTCTCAAGAGCTTTCAGTGGGTGAGGAGGACGATGATGATAAGACACAGTTGTCTGTCAGTGAGGTAGTAGTAAGGGAAGTAAGTCAGAGGGAGGAGTGCACAGAGGATTCGGATTAAGAGCAGCTGGACGATGAGGTGACTGGTTTGCTAAGCCTACTCAGGACAGGGCTTCAGAGGCGGAGGCAAGTGCAGCAGCAGGACAGGTTGGAAGAAGCAGTGAAGTGTCCAGGGGTAGAGGCAGGGCCAGAGCGAAGAATCCCCCAACTGTTTTCCAAAGCACCCCCTCGTGGCAAGCCTCCGTGCAGAGGGCTAGGTGTTCAAAGGTGTGGATGTTTTTTAGTGAGAGCGCGGATGACCGACAAACAATGGTGTGCAACCTGTGTCGCACCAAGATCAGCCGGGGAGCCACCACTACCAGCCTCACCACCAACAGCATGCGCAGGCATATGATGGCCAAGCACCCCACTAGGTGGGATGAAGGCCGTTCACCACCTCCGGGTCACACCATTTCCTCTTCCCCTGTGCCCCAACCTGCCACACAGATCCAATACCCCTCTCAGGACACAGGCACAAGAGTCTCCCGGCCTGCACCCTCACCTTTACTGTCCTCCACCCCATCCGGCCCCCGAGCTGTTGCAGGGTCAGACAGAGCAGACCGACCTCTGGCTTTCGCCGCTGAGCCTCCAACTGGGCATGGTCGTGTGTGACAACAGCCATAACCTGGTGGCGGCTCTGCAGCTCGGCAGCCTCATACACGTGCCATGCCTCACGTCTTCAATCTGGTGGTTCAGCGATTTCTGAAAAACTACCCTCACTTGTCTGATCTGCTCGGCAAGCTGCGCCGCATCTGCGTACATTTCCGCAAGTCCACCACGGACGCTGCCACCCTAGGACCCTGCAACATTGGTTTAATCTGCCAGAGCACCGACTGCTGTGCAATGTTCCCACACGGTGGAATTCTACGCTGCACATGTTGGCCAGGCTCTCTGAGCACCGTAGAGAAATAGTGGAATACCAACTCCAACATGGGCTGCGTAGTGGTAGTCAGCCTCCCCAATTCTTTACCAAGGAGTGGGCCTGGATGGCAGATATCTGCCAGGTCCTCGGAAACTTTGAGGAGTCTACCCAGATGGTGAGCGGCGATGATGCAATCATTAGCATTACCATCCCGCTGCTATGCCTGCTGAGAAGTTCACTGCAAAGCATAAAGGCCGACACTTTGCGGTTGGAACAGGAGATGGGGATGACAGTATGTCGCTTAATAGCCAGATTACCCTCATGTCTATATCTCAGCGCGTTTTGGAGGAGGAGGAGGAGGAGGGGGAGGAGCAGGAGGTGTAAGAGACAGCTGGGCACACTGCACAGGGGACCCATGCTGCTTGCCTCTCATCTGTTCAGCGTGTTTGAGCTGAAGAGGAGGAGGATCCTGAAAGTCATCTTCCTAGTGTGAACAGTGATGTGTTGCGTACTGGTACCCTTGCACACATGGCTGACTTCATGTTAGGCTGCCTTTCTCCTGACCCTTGCATTAGACGCATTCTGGCCACTACAGATTACTGGGTGTACAACCTTCTCGACCCACGGTAAAAGGAGAACCTTTCCACTCTCATTCCCGAAGAGGAAAGGGGTACGAGAGGGATGCAATACCACAGGGCCCTGGTGGAAAAAGTGATGCTAAACTTCCCATCTGCCAGCGCTAGTGACAGAAGGCGCAGTTTCGAGGGCCAAGTAGCAGGGGAGGCGCGGACATTAGCCAGTATGTCCAATGCAGGCAGGGGTACACTCTCCAAGGCCTTTGCCAGCTTTATGGCTCCCCAGCAAGACTGTGATACCACTCCCCAGTCAAGGCTGAGTCGGAGGGAGCACTGTAAAAAGATGGTGAGGGAGTACATAGCTGATCGTACCGCTGTCCTCTGCTCCATACAACTATTTGGTGTCAAAGCTGGACACATGGCACGAACTTGCGCTGTGCGCCTTGAAGGTGCTGGCTTGCCCTGCCACTAGCGTCTTGTAAGAGAGGGTGTTTAGTGCAGCTGGGGGAATCATCACGGTTAAGCGTACACGCCTGTCAACTGCCAGTGCCGACATGCTTGCACTCATAAAGATGAACAAAGCCTGGATTTCCCCAGACTTCTCTTCTCCACCGGCGGAGAGCAGCAGACCCGAAAGATTCTTTTCGCTGCAACCGGAGAAAAAAGCATTCTCTATCACTGGAAAAAAAGGGGGAATTAGCTTTGTCAATCTCTCTCGGATATTAGTCCCCCTCCTCCTACTCCTCCTCCTGAAACATCATGACATCACGCTGAACTGCCAATTTTTCTGCGGCCCAAAAGGCTCTGCTTACAATTTTTTTGCAATTTTTCAAAGTTTCAAAAGTATTGATACTTTAATAGAAACCAATTTTTTCACAGGGCTGCCTCCAGGCTCTGTTACAAATTAAGCAATAGCGAGCTGTATCTTTAAGAAATATTTATGGGTTTCACCTGCGCTATCGGTTGAGCAATTTTTCAGGGGTACAATTGTACTCTTGGTACACTCATTTTTCTGGCCCTCGTCTATACTGTTATCTACCTAATTTTTCCGACCTTCGCCTACACTCATGGTACACCAATGTTTCAGGGGTTCGCCTATACTCTTTCTACAGAAATTTTACTTGGGTCTGACTATACTTCTGCTACTGAAATGTGACAGGGGTCTGCCTATACTTATACTACAGAAATGTTACTGGCGTCTGTTTATACGTTTATTACAGAAATGTTACAGGGTTCTGCCTATAACTTTGCTGCAGAAATGTTACTGGGGTCTGCCTATACTTCTGCTACAAACTTGAAAAAATGATGTTGGCAGCAGTTGCGGTGCAAAGCAATGAAGATCTTTTTATTCCTCCCAAAACATGCAAACACGACGTTTTGACTCCATGAGTCTTTGTCAAGTATAGACAACAAGTGAATAACATACAAATATATAGTGTGTCTGATATCACATTAACCAATCACAACATAACATATAATAAAATTCACCTGCATTCGTTGATGTCATCATGGCACACACCCTAAAGGTACCATGTTTCTGGCCTTCAACTTCCTCCTATGCTTATCGCGTTGTCATGGCATTTTAGCTTAGAGACCTCCCATTGCTTATTGAAGGTCACGAGGTGCGTGCGTTTCTGCCGTCACTCGTGACGTCATGGTGTCACGCTGGCAGAACGTGATCATGTGTGATCGGCGTGCCGCCTCATCCAGAGCGTTATAGCAGAACGTCCCGAACGTCATCCAGAGCATCTCAACAGAATGTAATCACCTCTAATAGGTGTGCCGCATCATCCGGAGCATGCCGGCATCAAGTCACATGACAGGATGACGTGCCCCGTCATTCGAAGCGTACAGAGATGTCGGGTAGACCATTACAACGATCGTTGGCTCCCCCCCCCTGTAGGGGAGTTGCCATTATCCAGAAGGCCCTGCCCTCTTGCTGGCCACTGGATCTGGGTATCAAGCATAGTCAATAGTGCATTACATATGGGCATAATGTCATAATGTCTACCATATAATAAAAGATTTTGCTCTAGCACATTGTGTATATTATTACACTGACGTTTTATATACTCTGACGCTTTATCTATAATTACCATGAATTTAGAAAATATGTGTCACTGTTCTATCCCCTATTTCACCGCACACCAATTGTTTCTGGATAATGGCAACTGCCCTACCATGTTTGAGCAGCTGGAACAGCCCAAACATGGATAATTACCCATTTTAGTGGACAAAAAGGTTTTAGGTCTTATTGGAGGGATTTTTTCAAAGGTAGATTGCACCAATTTGTCCTGCAGACTCACACAGCGTCTGTATGACATAATCGGTTGTTCACCAAATTCAGTTGCTTGTGGGGCTAACTGTAATAATGGCCAGTGTTTACGTAAAATGGATGATACCTGTCTGCTTACAGTAGTATATGCAGATATGAATGGTATACGTTCCTTTTTGACGACTCTATTCTGTGGTGTTAACAATACGTCCCGTGTAAGCCTCTTTGCCTGTTCCATTTTTTCAAAAACTAATTTTTTGGGATAACTCCGACTGAGAAATTTCTTACACATCTTACATGGCACCCGGCTATGCCTGAAACTAAACACCTTTAGGGTGTGTGCCATGATGACATCAACAAATGCAGGTGAATTTTATTATATGTTATGTTGTGATTGGTTAATGTGATATCAGACACACTGTATATTTGTATGTTATTCACTTGTTGTCCATGCTTGACAAAAACTCATGGAGTTGAAACGTCGTGTTTGCATGTTTTGAGAGGAATAAAAAGATCTTCATTGCTTTGCACCGCAACTGCTGCCTACATCATTTTTTCAAGATTATACAAGGAATGGCTTGGTTTGGATCCCAATCCTAGTTGGCGCGCTTATACTTCTGCCACATAAATGTTACTGGGATCTGTCTATACTTTTACTACAGAAATGTCACTGGAGTCTGCCTATACTTCTGCTACAGAAATATTACAGGGGTATGTCTATACTTTTACTTCAGAAATGTTACTTGGGTCTGTTTATACTGTTACTATAGAAATGTTACAGGGGTCTGCCTATACTTCTGATACAGAAATGTTACTGGGGTCTGCCTATACTTCTACTACAGAAATGTTACTGGGGTCTGTCTATACTGTTACTACAGAAATGTTACTGGGGTCTGTCTATACTTTTACTACAGAACTGTTACAAGGGTCTGCCTATACTTCTGCTACAGAAATGTTACTGGGGTCTGTCTATACTTTACCTACAGAAATGTTACTGGGGTCTGTCTATACGTCTGCTACAGAAATGTTACAGGGGTCTGCCAATACTTTTGCTACATAAGTGTTACTGGGGTCTGCCTAGACTTCTGCTACAGAAATGTTACTGTGGTTTGCCTAGACTTCTGCTACAGAAATGTTACTGGGGTCAGCCTACATGTTTGCTACTGAAATGTTATTGGTGTTTGTTGGCCTATACTTCTGCTACAAAAAATGTTGCTGGGGTCCGCCTATACTTTTACTAAAGAAATGTTACTGGGGTCTGTTTATACCTTTGCTACAGGAATGTTACAGGGGTCTGTCTATACTATGAGTGCACTAAGTCTTCCTATCACGGTGTTTTACCTATCTGGCACAAATACACTGACTGACTAGGGCATGAATTGTTGGCCGAGGCCAAGGTTGTTGGCGGGGTGAAACTCTCCCATGGTGGGGCACTCTGATTTTTTCCTGTGTAATACCATCTTTGTGCACTGACAGCATAGCCGAGCCCAAGGAACTCAAAGACTTCCCCTTGCAGTGTTGAGCTATCTGTGTGGGGACACATGGATTTCCCATTGCTATGTAACTGAGGGCACCTTGGGTCACACAAAGTGGAGGCTGGGACCGAGCCTGACCTTGGGCCCGATCACATACTTCCCACACAGACTATAGCGGGTCCTGGTCATGGTTTATTGGCCTTGTAATGCCACCTCCTCCTCCTGTTTGGGGTCATGGGATCAGCACTGGGCAACATGTATTTTCTCCCGTTTTATCACAGTTATCTGAGACACTGGTTTGGTCCAAACAAGAGGAGCGTTACTGCATTCATGAGACCTTCACAGCTGTACCAGCATCGGAGTCCGCTCTATGCCCGCGATTGCTGAGGGTTTGTGCAGAGGCCTATGTCCTCGGCGTAGTAAAAGTCTGCCATGTTTGGGCACTGTGATTTCTTTATGTTTAATACTGTCTTTGGGTTCCTTGGATTTGCCTATGCTGTGAGTGCACAAAGACTTCCCATAGCAGTATTTTACCTGTCTGGCACAAATACACTGACTGACGGGTAGGGTGCAGAGTGCAGATGGCTTTCCTCTTGCATTGTCGATTGAGGTATCCGACACTTACACAGAATGAATAGTGTGTAGGCACATGGATTTCCCATTGCTATGTCACTCGTGGCACCTTGGGTCACACAAGGTGTTTGCTGGGACCGAGCCTGACCCTGGGCCCGCTCACATACTTCCCACACAGACTATATCTGGTCCTGGTCATGGTTTCTTGGCCTTGTAATGCCACCTCCTCCTCCTGCTTGGGGTCATGGGATCAGCACTGGGCAACATGTATTTTCTCTCGCGTTACCACAGTTATCCGCGGCACTGGTTTGGGCCAAACAAGAGGAGCGTTACTGCATTCATGAGACTTTCACAGCTGTACTAGCATCGGAGTCCGCTCTATGCCCGCGATTGCTAAGGGTGTGGGCAAAGGCCTATGTCCTCAGCGCAGTTAAAAGTCTGCCATGTTTGGGCACTGTGATTTCTTCAGGTTTAATACTTTCTTTTGGTTCCTTGGACTCGCCTATGCTGTGGGTGCACAAAGACTTCCCATAGCGGTGTTTTACCTGTCTGGCACAAATACACTGACTGACTTGGGTAGGGTGCAGAGTGCAGATGGCTTTCCCCTTGCGTTGTCAATTGAGGCATCCGATACCTACACAGAATGAATAGTTTGTGGACACATGGATTTCCCATTGCTATGTCACTCGCGGCACCTTGGGTCATACAAAGTGTTTGCTGGGACCGAGCCTGACCAAGGGCCCGCTGACATACTTCCATACTTCCCACACAGACTATAGCGGGTCCTGGTCATTGTTTTTTTGGCCTTGTAATGCCACCTCCTCCTCCTGCTTGGGGTCAAGGGATCAGCACTGGGCAACATGTATTTTCTCTCGTGTTACCACAATTATCTGCGCACTGATTTGGGCCACACAAGAGGAGCGTTACTGCATTCATGAGACCTTCACAGCTGTACTAGCATCGGAGTCCGCTTCGTGCCCGCGATTGCTGAGGGGTTGGGCCGAGGCCTATGTCCTGGGGAAAATGCAACTGCGCCAGGTTGGGCCTATGGAACTTCTTCCTGGTTAAGACAGTCTTTGTAGCGGTGAAAGCAACCGCAATTAATTAAATGAGACGTTCACTGCTGTACTAGCATCGGAATCCGCTTTATGTCCACCATTGCTGAGGTTATGTGCAGAAGCCGAGGTCCTGAGGGAAATGAAACTCCGCCATGTTGAGCTGGTGGAACTTGTTCCTGGTTAATCCAGTCTTTGTAGCGGTGAAAGCAACTGTAACTAAATAAATGAGACCTTCACAGCTGTACTAGCATCGGAGTCCGCTTCATGCCCGTGATTGCTGAGGGTGTGGACAGAGGCCTATGTCCTGGGGAAAATGCAACTGCGCCAGGTTGTGCCTGTGGAACTTGTGCCTGGTTAATGCAGTCTTTGGAGCAGTGAAAGCAAACGTAACTGATTTAATGAGACCTTCACAGCTGTACTAGCATCGAAGTCTGCTTTATGCCCACGATTGCTGAGGGTGCGGCTGGGTGAAACTTTGCCATGTTCGGGCGCTGTGATTTCTTTATGCGTAATACCATCTTTAAGTTCCGGGGCTCGCCTATGCTGTGGGTGCACAAAGACTTCCCATTTCGGTGTTTTACCTGTCTGACAGAAACGCACTGACTGACTAGGGCAGAAATGTAGGCCGAGACCCTTAGCAGGGTGAAAGTCTGCCATGTTTGGGCACTGTCATTGCTTCATGTTTAATACTTTCCTTGGGTTCCTTTGGCTCGCCTATGCTGTGAGTCCACAAAGACTTCCCAGAGTTGCGTTTTACCTGTCTGACACAAATACACTGACTGACTAGGGTAAAAATGTGGGCCGAGGTCCTTGGCGGGGTGAAACTCTGCCATGTTTTGGGGCTCTGATTTCTTCTTGTGTAATATCATCTTTGTCCCCCGACAGCATAGGCAAGCACAAGGAACTTAAAGACTTTCCATTGCGGTGTTGAACTATCCAACATCTATACAGAATGAATTGTGTGGGGACACATGGATTTCCTATTGCAATGCAACTCGCGGCACCTTGGGTCACACAAGATGGAGGCTGGGACCGAGCCTGACCCTGGGCCCGCTCAAGTGCTTTCCACACAGAGTATTGCTGAATTGTGGAGATGTGTAGAAGTGCTGGCGTCTGAGTCCCATTTATGCCCACGTTTGCGGCTCCTGACAATTTTGCGACGGAGGTGGCACAGGATTGGAATGATGATTGAACGTCAATTTATCATCAATTCTCAACAGCATTGTGGGCTATCGCCAACACTTTCAAAGAGGGTCGCTGCCTGGCCCTGCCATCCCTCTGCAGTGTGTGCCTCCGGTTCCTCCCCATCCAGTATGAGCTTATAAATAGACATGAGGGTGGTGTGGCTATGAAGCGAGCGTGTGGCATGAGGGCAGCTGAAGGCTGCACAGGGAAACTTTTGTGTGCGCTGTGGACGCAGGGTCGTGCGGGGGGTTGGACAGCATGTAACCCAGATGAAGAGGCAGCTGTGTCACCCGCAGGCAGTGATTGTCCTTGGTTGCAGGTAGTGTGTTGCTTAGCTAAGGTGTGCCTTGCTAATGAGGGTTTGTCCGAAGTAAAATTTGTTAGGGGAGGAAGACTCTTGCTCCTATTTTGGCTTAATAGTGGGACCTGGGAGCCTGAGATGCAGCCATGCATGTTGCCCCTGCCCTTCCCAATCTGTTTCTGTGGTGTTTCCATGACTTTCTGAGGTTTTCCAGAGTTTCACAAGTCATGACCTATGCGGAGCATCGGTCCCATACAAAAATGCTCGAGTCGCCCATTGACTTCAATGGGGTTCGTTACTCGAAACGAGCTCTCCAGCATCGCGGAAAGTTCAACTCGAGCAACGAGCACCCGAGCATTTTGGTGCTTGCTCATCTCTAGTAGTGAACCATTCAAACCTACAGAACGCAGATGCTGGGAGGAGAGGTCAGGGGTCATGGCCTCTGATTCTAGTAATGGTGGGCAAATGGGAGCGACCAGAGGTTTAGGATGGGAAAACTATTACTATCGGGTATGCTAAATGTATGGACAGCAGCTAAACCTTTCCTCAGTGATCACTAATGGTATGGCTATGGATGCAAAATATTCTGAATGATCACATTATGTAATTCTCAGCGTTCAATTCCAGCTGTTTGAAAAAGAAGCATTTCACCTTGAAACACATCACAAACTGGCAAATTAGTAAACATTGTGTTCACAGTCCATAATCTTTGTGTTTAGTGCTCAAGTCCTAGCGTCACTTATACTTTTACCGAGGAGCAATAGGTCAGAACAACTGTAGTACATCAGTTCTTTACTTTTGTGTCTTTAGTTCTCTGTATGCTAAAAAAGCAAGAAGAGTTATAGGTGGTGCCAATGCTGAGGAGCTGATGTAGGTGGTGCCAATGCTGAGGAGTTGATGTAGGTGGTGCCAATGCTGAGGAGTTGATGTAGGTGGTGCCAGGGATGGGGAGCTGATGTAAGTGGTGCCAGAAATGAGCAAATGTTTATAGACAGCAATAGGCTAAGGAGATGATGCAGCATGTGTCAATGCTGATAAGCTTATGTAGGTAGTGCCAATGTTGAGGAGCTGATGTAGATGGTGCCAATGCTGAGGTGATGATGTAAGTGGTGTCAGTGATGGGGAGCTGATGTAGAAGGTGCGTGTGCTGAGGAGCTGTTGTAAGAGGTGCCAGAAATGAGTAGCCGTTGCAGACAGAAATAGTTCTGAGGAGATGATGTATACAGTGCTGTTTGTTCATCCATTAGTACACAAAACTGGAAAACTGTATGTGATGGATATGCTGGATTACTACACAATAAACCGAGTGAGTGATGAGAGACAGCACCAACAAGGTTTACACTGTTTTAAGCAATTATGTCAGACCAGGAACATGAGTCCTGGAAGAGGAACACATTGCATAGGAAGTCCATGGATAGGATTTTCAGCCATTAGGGTGGGATACCCAGCAAAGGAATTATAACATAAAGATGTGTCCTCTCAACTCTTATTGAATTTTGTTATGGACTCAGAATTGTCAGAATACAAAATTGATACAATCTAGTGCCATCCAATAAGAAGTAAGTCTATTAAATATACACACTTTTTTAATTTGGCGGTCAAGGAATGATGAAGAGTCAATAGATGTATCTGAGACATCTTTTACAGTTGTCCACTAAAAAAAAATGTGTACATTAAATGTATACATTTTTTTAAAACATGGAATCATATTGTGAGCAATGGCAGATGAACGGCCTCTTTATTATTTTGTTTTCTTTTATCTTGGAAAGTGTCATGTTGTGGGAAAGACTAAAAGGAGACATTTCTGTAGGCCACAGGAGAAATCCACTTACTGGCAATAATATGGAGCCAACTTCAAAATCTTCTTCCTCATAAATGTCCCTCATGGATTTAGCTGCAGCTTCATCTCCCCTCTACAAAACAAGTCTTCCAAGGCAATGAATCTTTCCCAGCATCCCTTAGAAGTTCTGGCTGCAGCATCATCTCCGCTTTTCAATGAGGTCTACAAGCAGGTTTCTCTTTAGCCCCTACCTCACAGGCTGAATTGGGAGGTAATTTGAAAAATCTATACATGTCACTAAATAAACATAGGCTAGGCTAATTAATTAGGGGCACAGCATGGAGGTTTTCCCAGCACATAGATGAACATGATGCAGATCAGCAAGTGTAGTGTCCCCATTGTCTTTGGTAATTCTATGTTTCTCTCTTTAATTGTGTGGCGATGAGATCTCATTATTGCTGTTACCATGCAGGGCGGCGCGGGGTCCCACGATCGGTACCCGCCGCTCCGGCGTCGGCGTCCTGGAGCTCTAGGTCGGGGCTCTCCCGGCGGCTTGGGGCGGCCGTTGGGCGGCGGCGTGGGCGTGTCCACTTGTAGGGTGCCGCCCGCACGCCTCCATCCTTCTTATGCAGCAATGGGAGGAGTTGCCTCTGCCCACTCTCCACCCCTGGGCGGAGCCTTGTAGTTAAAAGACTGGCAGTGATCTGAGCTCACTGCCAGTTATTAGTTCTGTCAGCCACTAGTCAGTCCTGTCTGCAGTTCAGCTCAGTCAGTTCTCTAGCTGCTTGTCAGTCTCCTTTCCCAAGCCTTGTCTTGCTCTGTAATTCCTGTTTGGTCATTCCATCTGCCTTTTCTGTCGGCACTCTGTCCCTCACTAGTTAGGTTCCTCTTTGTAGTCGCCAGGTCCCTAGCCTAGGGTAGGGACCGCCGTCCAGTTGTCCGCCTGGGGTTAGCCAGGGCCGAGGCAAGTAGGCAGGGACAGTGGGGTGCTGGAAGTTCAGGGCACCCCACCTGGCGCTCAGGGGGTCAGAGTGCTGTAACAATTGCTCTAAGTTTTTGTCCTGTTTCCCCAACATAAAGGCCCCCAACAGGACATTTACTGCACAGGATCAGGTAGACAACATCGGACATGGAACATGCGATCTTATAGTCCTGCTGTGTGTTGGGGATCTATGTCCTGTCAGTGGTCAGTACATGTGAGCGGCTCCTTGCATTGCAGGGAAAAGTTCCTTTTTGTGTCTCAGAGGGCAATGCACTCCTGATTATAAAGTTGCTCAAATTTTGGAGGGAAGGGTCTGGGAATATGGTTTCAGGCGGACATTCTTTTGTAGGGTACTAAGGGAAACTGCAAAGAAACTCTGATGTATGTTTTGCTTGTTGCTTCTACCAGGGGTAAAAGAAGCAACAAGTGAAATGTACATCGATGCTTTGGTATGGTTTTTGTGTTGGCTGAATGTGGTGACAGTGCTTATTTGCACTGGATTTATATGCCATTTACCTTTCTATTCATTGATTATGATATATAACTGATATATGTTTTGGTAACCAGTCTTCATGCATACCTAACTTATGGACATTGCATTCTTTATTCCAAATCTTTGTATGTAGTTTTAACTTTGTTATTAAATAAAGTATTTTGCTTTTACACTACGTGTTTTTTTTCCCTTTGGGTGGATTTTCTGTGGTGCTTTATTGGCTGTGATAATATAGAAGGTTCTAAACTAAATAAAGTCAATGTGAACATGGCTCCATAACCAAATGGATTACCCCCAGAAGTTCTTCAAGAATCAGCTCAGCTCTTTCTGCAACCCAGTTCTATTGGCTTCACACACAGCATTTTTCTGGAAAATTCTCTTGCAATTTTTGAGGCACTTTTTTGATCCAAAGCCAGAAGTGGATTAAAAAAGAATGAAAACTATAAAGGAAGAACTTCTCCTTCCTGCTAGATTGAATTCTGGCTTTGGCTCAAAAAACTGTATCAAAAACTGCAAGTGCAGCTTCCAAAAAATACTGTGTGTAAAGCCACCCTTCATAACATTTAGAGATACTCTAGTGACTGGCATAGTGGCAATGGACTTGTAATGTCATGTTCATTGTTTATTTGAAACATACTCCACATTATCCCTGGGTAATTATAGGCCTTTAAGCCTAAAAAGCTTGTCCAAGATAAGAAAAATGTTTTAAAAAGGGTTCCTCAGTGTGGAAACATAATAAAGAGCTCATAGAACTCATGCTCACCTCTCTCCGTTTGTGCCCTACCAGCATTTCCAGTCTTTGCTGATGATGTCATCTTTGTAGGTAGCAATCAGCCTGAGCCATCTTTGAACAAGCTGCTGCAGCCAATTGGAGTGCTTAGTGATCATCACTGATCACTATCATTGGCCACCGCGGCAGGTTTATGGGACATCACAGGCATACTACAACCTGACTTCAGCATGCCTAGAAACATTGTCATACACTTGAAGATGTTTTCACAAATTGATAATCTGCTATTCAACAGTGTGTGTGTGGGAGTTGCCTCAAGTGGAAGCTATACAGACCTATTTTTATTTAAAAAAAAAACTGAAATCTTACCAATTATCCCCAGAATTTGTTTTGATTTACTAAATCAGATTTCCAAAAACACCATTATGTCATCATTACCATATATCATTATTTCTTACAATGTTTGCCAGAATAAAAAGCTCTAATTTCATTATTAGAGATGAGCGAGCACCAAAATGGTCGGGTGCTCGTTACTCGGGACGAAATTATCGCGATACTCGAGGGTTCGTTTCGAGTAACGAACCCCATTGAAGTCAATGGGCGACCCGAGCATTTTTGTATATCGCCAATGCTCGCTAAGGTTTCCATTTGTGAAAATCTGGGCAATTCAAGAAAGTGATGGGAACGACACAGCAACGGATAGGGCAGGCGAGGGGCTACATGCTGGGCTGCATCTCAAGTTCCCAGGTCCCACTATTAAGCCACAATAGCGGCAAGAGTGCCCCCCCCCCCTCCCAACAACTTTTACTTCTAAAAAGCCCTCATTAGCAATGCATACCTTAGCTAAGCACCACACTACCTCCAACAAAGCACAATCACTGCCTGCATGCCACTCCGCTGCCACTTCTCCTGGGTTACATGCTGCCCAACCCCCCCCCCCCCCTGCACGACCCAGTGTCCACAGCGCACACCAAATTGTCCCTGCACAGCCTTCAGCTGCCCTCATGCCACGCCACACTCATGTCTATTTATAAGTGCGTCTGCCATGAGAAGGAACCGCAGGCACACACTGCAGAGGGTTGGCATGGCTAGGCAGCGACCCTCTTTAAAAGGGGCGGGGGCGATAGCCCACAATGCTGTACAGAAGCAATGAGAAATATAATCCTGTGCCACCGCCATCAGGAGCTGCACACGTGGGCATAGCAATGGGGAACCTATGTGCCACACACTATTCATTCTGTCAAGGTGTCTGCATGCCCCAGTCAGACCACGTTTTTTTTATAAATAGTCACAGGCAGGTACAACTGGGAATCCCCAACTCCGCAATGGGAATTCCGTGTGCACCCACAGCATGGGTGGCTCCCTGGAACCCACCCGCTGTACATAAATGTATCCCATTGCAGTGCCCTGGACAGCAGAGCTAACGTCAGATTAAATGCAGGTGGTCTTCGGCCCACACTGCATGCCCCAGTCAGACT
The DNA here is from genome assembly GCF_035609145.1 of Eleutherodactylus coqui. Taxonomy (NCBI): domain Eukaryota; kingdom Metazoa; phylum Chordata; class Amphibia; order Anura; family Eleutherodactylidae; genus Eleutherodactylus; species Eleutherodactylus coqui. The sequence continues at coordinate 31,488,925 of NC_089843.1, forward strand.
GGGGTTCTTTAGAAGTAGACACATGCAGTTACAACTCCTTGTGGACCGACAGCATGGGTGGGTGCCAGGAACCCACCGGCGGTACATAAATATATCCCATTGCAGTGCCCAACACAGCTGATGTAACGTCAGCTTTAATGCAGGTGGGCAAAAAATTAATTGGATTACACTGTAGGCGAGGGTCCCAAAAAATTGGTGTACCAACAGTACTAATGTACCTCAGAAAAATTGCCCATGCCCAACCAAGAGGGCAGGTGAAACCCATTAATCGCTTTGGTTAATGTGGCTTAATTTGTAACTAGGCCTGGAGGCAGCCCAGTTAAAATAAAAATTGGTTCACGTGGAAGTTTTAACGCTTTAATGAGCATTGAAATGTATAAAAATTGTTTGCAAAAATTATATGACTGAGCCTTGTGGGCCTAAGAAAAATTGCCCGTTCGGCGTGATTACGTCAGGTTTCAGGAGGAGGAGGATGAATATTATACACAGATTGATGAAGCTAAAAGGTCCACGTTTTTGATGGTGATAGAGAACAATGCTTCCATCCGCGGGTGCAGCCTACGTATTGTTTAAGTATCGCTGCTGTCCGCTGGTGGAGAAGAGAAGTCTGGGGAAATCCAGGCTTTGTTCATCTTGATGAGTGTAAGCCTGTCGGCACTGTAGGTTGACAGGCGGGTAAGCTTATCTGTGATGATTCCCCCAGCCGCACTAAACACCCTCTCTGACAAGACGCTAGCCGCAGGACAAGCAAGCACCTCCAGGGCATACAGCGCGAGTTCAGGCCACGTGTCCAGCTTCGACACCCAGTAGTTGTAGGGGGCAGAGGCGTCACGGAGGACGGTCGTGCGATCGGATACGTACTCCCTCACCATCCTTTTACAGTGCTCCCGCCGACTCAGCCTTGACTGGGGAGCGGTGACACAGTCTTGCTGGGGAGCCAGAAAGCTGTCAAAGGCCTTGGAGAGTGTTCCCCTGCCTGTGCTGTACATGCTGCCTGATCTCCGCGCCTCCCCTGCTACCTGGCCCTCGGAACTGCGCCTTCTGCCACTAGCGCTGTCGGATGGGAATTTTACCATCAGCTTGTCCGCCAGGGTCCTGTGGTATAGCATCACTCTCGAACCCCTTTCCTCTTCGGGTATCAGAGTGGAAAGGTTCTCCTCATACCGTGGGTCGAGCAGTGTGTACACTCAATAATTCGTAGTGGCCAGAATGCGTGTAACGCGAGGGTCACGAGAAAAGCATCCTAACTTGAAGTCCGCCATGTGTGCCAGGGTACCTGTACGCAACACATGGCTGTCCTCACTAGGAAGATCACTTTCAGGATCCTCCTCCTCCTCCTCCTCCTCAGGCCATACACGCTGAAAGGATGACAGGCAAGCAGCATGGGTACCCTCAGCAGTGGGCCAAGCTGTCTCTTTCCCCTCCTCCTCATGCTCCTCCTCCTCCTCCTCAACGCGCTGAGATATAGACAGGAGGGTGCTGTGACTATCCAGCGACATACTGTCTTCCCCCGACTCTATTTCCGAGCGCACAGCACGTCACACAGCAGTCGATGCAGTGGCAGATGAAACCGATGTTGCAGAGTGCGCAGGGTGGCAGCGTCCATGTGGGACTTGCAGAAATGTGCGCAGAGCCGGCGCACCTATCCGAGCAGGTCTTACAAGCGTGGGTAGCTTTTCAGAAAGCGCTGAACCACCAAATTAAAGACGTGGGCCAGGCATGGCACGTGCGTGAGGCTGCCGAGCTGCAGAGCCGCCACCAAGTTACGGCCATTGTCACACACGACCATGCCCGGTTGGAGGCTCAGCGGCGCAAGCCAGCGGTCGGTCTGCTCTGTCAGACGCTGCAGCAGTTCATGGGCCGTGTGCCTCTTATCTCCTAAGCTGAGTAGTTTCAGCACGGCCTGCTGATGCTTGCCCACCGCTGTGCTGCCACGCGCGACACCGACGTGCTGCTGCTGACATCTTGATTGCGAGACAGAGGTTGCGTAGGAGGAGGAGGGTGGTTTAGTGGAGGAAGCATACACCGCCCCAGATACCACCACCGAGCTGGGGCCCGCAATTCTGGGGGTGGGTAGGACGTGAGCGGTCCCAGGTTCTGACTCTGTCCCAGCCTCCACTAAATTCACCCAATGTGCCGTCAGGGAGATATAGTGGCCCTGCCTGTCTGTGTTTGTCCACGTGTCTGTTGTTAAGTGGACCTTGGCAGTAACCACGTTGGTGAGGGCGGGTACAATGCTGCGGGAGAAGTGGCCGTGCAGGGCTAGGATGGCACATCGGGAAAAGTAGTGGCGACTGGGAACTGAGTAGCGCGGGGCCGCCGCCGTCATACTTTTGAAAGCCTCCGTTTCCACGGCAGGGGCCCGAGAACAGTTCCTGGGAGTCTGCCTGCTCCTCAGAATGTGTCATTGTAATGGAGTGAGGAGGCTGGGAGGAAGGAGGAGCAGCAGCCAGAGGATTCAGAGTTGCAGCAGTGGACGGCGCAGAACTCTGGGTGTTCGATAGATTGCTGGATGCACTTTCTGCCATCCACGACAGGACTTGCTCACACTGCTCATTTTCTAATAAAGGTCTACCGCGTGGACACATTAATTGTGAGATGAATGTGGGGACGCCAGAAACGTGCCTCTCTCCTAATCCCGCAGCAGTCGGCTGCGGTACACCTGGATCAGGAGCTCGGCCTGTGCCCACACCCTGACTTGGGCCTCTGCGTCCTCGGCCGCACCCACGTCCTCTAGGCCTACCCCTACCCCTCAGCATGGTGTATTACCAGTAGTGCAGAAACAGAACGCTGTAATTGAATGTGCCGCTTATTGGCCTGTGGTTGAAGGCTGACTTTGCTTACGGAACGCACAGCAGAGGCAGGAAACAATTTTGCGCAAGCCTGCTGTAACACTTAGCTGGCTGCGTATGAATTAGGAGGATAACTACCCCCAGCACAGACCCAGTACACTGAGGACAGTCACAGGCAGCCCAAATAGATTTTTTTTCCCCAAATGTTTTTGGAAAGGCCCACTGCCTATATTCAATCAATATGTCTTCTGTCCCTGCCTCACCACTACTGGCCCTGGACTATGTATAATTACTGCAGGGCGCAATGCTCTGCACGGCCGATATACAAAAAAAAAAATGTGCAACACTGCAAAAAGCAGCCTCCACACTACTGCACACGGTTAGATGTGGCCCTAAGAAGGACCGTTGGGGTTCTTGAAGCCTAAAATACTCCTAACACTCTCCCTATAGCAACTCCAGCAAGACAGCACTTTCCCTGAGCTATGTCAGAACGCATCTGTGGCGAGCCGTGGGAGGGGCCGATTTATATACTCGGGTGACACCTGATCTCGCCAGCCACTCACTGCAGGGGGGTGGTATAGGGCTTGAACGTCGCAGGGGGAAGTTGTAATGCCTTCCCTGTCTTTCTATTGGCCAGAAAAGCGCGCTAACGTCTCAGAGATGAAAGTGACTCGAACATCGCGTGGTACTCGTCACGAGTAACGAGCATCTCGAACACGCTAATACTCGAACGAGTATCAAGCTCGGACGAGTGCGTTCGCTCATCTCTATTCATTATCCTTCCAGTACATTTCCCTTAACCCCTTAGTGATCAGCCCATAGTGTCTCTATATCTTGCCCAAGTGAGCTTTAATTGCAGAGGACATAAAAACATGCATCCTCTGGGGATTAAAGCCCTACAGGCTGTGGATGTAACTGCTCCATGCTGTTGGTTATCGGAGTTAGCCAACATCCTTAAGTTGTCATCCCAAGCCACGGGACTACTCCTCCGGTCAAGCAATCGCTAGTATCCACCGGATACCGGCGATCGCTTTAAAATCAATGTAAAGTAAAAAGAAAGTTAAAGTTTCAGCTCCCCTTATGTATTGGATTCATAAGTGGAGCTGGGAATACTCACCCCTGTCCTCCATGATGTCCGTTGGCATTCTTGTCCTCCCCGGACCTGATGCCAGCGTCTGCACATGCGCGCCAGACGGCATTACGTCAAGCGCATGTGTAGAGGGCAAGGAGGCCCGGGAAATTTAAAAACTCCCAGCTCCTGGCTAGTATGAGTAGCTGACAGCAGGGAGCTATCACCGAGAACCGCTATATGCAGTTCCTGGTCACATGATCGCTGTCTTCCAATGGATAAAGTTAAAAAAAAGTGTAAAAACAAAAAGAAAAGTTTGTTTCATCTCCTCTCTTGGATTATCAAAATATACAAACGACAAAGGGGCCAGCAGCACGTACAAAAGATGCTTGATGTAAGGAGGAGATCCCCCGCGTAGTCAAGAGGTAGAAAAAAAGCATACCTTTATTAGATATCCCAGATAAAACACAGACAGCAGCAACGTTTCGGCTTTTGGTTAGCCTTTGTCAAGCTCATTAGTGTAACATACAGACACCGTATTTAAATAAACCAACACCAATCAAAGACGACATGTAAAAACACACCTACAAAATACTTGCCTCTGATAGGAGTGTGGAACTGTCCATCACGTGTTGCCGCCCCGGGTCATCAACAACAACACCTGTGTTGCCTGAAAAAAGCCTAAGAGCTAGTAATGCCATAGCTGTGATGTCATCACATGGAGACCAGCAGCTCACATGTCGTACCTACACCCGTTCGCTATGGTGATGTGTAAACAACTGAGGGGTGAGGAGGTGAAGCATCATCAGCAGCATCAGCAAAAAAGCCCTAGAGCTTTCCATCATGTCGCAAAGGGGCGGGACCGCCGTGTCTATATGTAAACAGTTGGAAAGTTAGTCCTAATCGCAAGGGGCAACCTCTCTGGCTCCGGCGCGTCACAAATGGGCGTGGCCTCGCGATATCGGCACGTCATAATGGGGTGGAGTTATGGGGGAAAAAAAAGACACAAATGTAGGCCCAGTGCCTGCGCGTCACAACGGGGCGGGACTTAAAGGATACGCCGCGTCATAGTGGGGCGGGATTGTAGGGAAAGCACACTCATGTGAACCCAGTGCCACCACGTCACAACGGGGCGGAGCTTAAGGGATGCGCCGTGTCATAGTGGTGCGGGATTGCTAGGAAAACCTACACAACATCCCACTTCCATGAGACACAAAAACGTGCAGGATAATCGCAGCCTGGGTGATCACGCAAAATTTAAGACAATTGAAGTTTGATGTTCCTTTCGGTTTTGGCCCCGTTGTGCATAAAGACATAATATTATGGTAACTATGAGTATGTTTCTGAACAAAGGATAAACAAGGCTATCTATTTTGGGGGGGTGGGGGAGGCTTCATTCATATGTGTGCTGTATAAAAAAAACGTTTTTTAAAATGACACAATTGCCAAAAAAAATGAAAATCACAATTTTTTCCTTCTGTTTTGCTTGAATTCATTGAAAAACTGTAGAGTCAAAATAAGCAGTACACACCTAGATGACTTTGTTAAAGGGGTTGTCCAGCGAAAGCAAGTGGGGGTATACACTTCTGTATGGCCATATTAATGCACTTTGTAATGTACATTGTGCATTAAATATGAGCCATACAGAAGTTATTCACTTACCTGTTCCGTTGCTAGCATCCCCGTCTCCATGGAGCCGTCTAATTTCAGCGTCTAATCGCCCGATTGGACGCGCTTGCGCAGTCCGGTCTTCTCCCTTCTGAATGGGGCCGCTCGTGCCAGAGAGCGGCTCCTCGTAGCTCCGCCCCGTCACGTGTGCCGATTCCAGCCAATCAGGAGGCTGGAATCGGCAATGGACCGCACAGAAGACCTGCGGTCCACCGAGGGTGAAGATCCCGGCGGCCATCTTCACAAGGTAAGTAAGAAGTCACCGGAGCGCGGGGATTCGGGTAAGTACTATCCGTTTTTTTTTTTTTAAACCCCTGCATCGGGTTTGTCTCGCGCCGAATGGGGGGGCTATTTAAAAAAAAAAAAACGTTTCAGCGCGGGACAACCCCTTTAAGGTGTCTAGTTTTCAAAATGAGGTGATTTGTGGGGCATCTCTGTCGTATTGACCACTCAAAGGTTCTACAAGGGGGTAATGGGGCCAAAATCACCAAGCTAAATGTCTGTTCCGAAAGCCACCAGGTGCTCCTTTCGGTTTGGGCTCTGTTTTGCATACAGACAGAAGATTAGGGCCACAATGGGTATGTTTCTGAACACGGGACAAACAGGGGCTGCAAGTCTTCATTCATTTTGGTGCTGCACAAAAAACAAACTGTTTTTAAAATGAATTGAGATGAAGATATAGAGGCACGTTTAAATCTAATATGCAAAAAAATGTTGGATAGGGACTATTCCCATGGGGTTGTACTACCTGCATCAGATTAAGCATGTTCCTTAAGTCAAATGGATTTGTTGACCCCCCAGAATAAGCAAGAAAAGCCCCCCCCCCCCCCCCCAAATAGTCAGTATCCAAGTAAAAAAGTAGATTCAGTGCTCACGGGATCCACGGCACAGTATAGCACAGATTCCCCCAATGGGTTAAATAACAGTTACTTTATTGCAACGCGTTTCGGCATCAGAAAGCCTTTTTCAAGCAATAACTATTATAGCAGCAGCACACACACAGATATATATATCATATACAATAAATGCTCTTACCTCGCTAGACGCCGCATACCTTGTGGTGTTGCTGTTATAATTGTTATTGCTTGAAAAAGGCTTTCTGATGCCGAAACGCGTTGCAATAAAGTAACTGTTATTTAACCCATTGGGGGAATCTGTGCTATACTGTGCCGTGGATCCCATGAGCGCTGAATCTACATTTTTACTTGGATACTGACTGCATGAAGACTTCTTTGGGAGAAGTCTGATTTGATGTCAGCTGGCTCTCTGGTGTTTTGCTGGATGGTGGATCAGGCAGGAAAACTTGGTTTCCTATATTTTTATGCCTTCTTGGATGCTGGGTGCCAGTGGGACCCCTTTGATAAGGTGGATAAGTGCGGTTTCAACTGTGATCTGACCCCCCCCCCCCCCCAAATAGTATTTGTGTTTACCTATAATCCTGTGAGTAGTAGGATAGCAGGGATCATCAAATGCTATTGCTCTATTTTGGGCAAGAACTGCCCACAAATAGCAGAGTTTGTGAATCTTCCTATGATGGCCTAAAGGAGATGCTGCAACATCAAGGACAAACTGGTCTGCTCATACCAGGGAGTGGAGAAAACACAAAGACAACAGGTGTTAACCCGACCCAGACAGAGAAATTTTCCCTGCTTGGGGTGTTCATTTGTTAAAGGGTCTAGTATTTAAAATGGGGTCATTTGGGGGGATTCTCTGTCATTTTGGCCACTCAAGGGCTCTACAAATGGGCGATGGGGACTAAAACACCTTCAAGCAAAATAACTGTTCTGAAAGCCACCAGCTGTTCCTTTCAATTTGGGCCCCGTTGTGCATACGGACATAAGACTAGGTCCACAATGGATATGTTTCTGAACACAATAGAAACAGGGGTATCCATTTTGCCATGTCTTTCATGTCTTTAAAAGAACATATTTTCAAAAATATGAAATTTTATTTTCTCTCCTCTAAATTGCATTAGCTACTGAAAAGAAACTGTGGGGTCAAAATACCCCTGACACCCATTAGTAAATACATCAACGGGCTCAGTTTTTAAAATGGAGTCATTTGTTGGGGTATCTATCATCCTGACTGCTATGAGCCTTTGAAATCTTAGCATGGTGCAGGAAAACAAAATGTTGCTCAAAATTTTAAGAATTAATGCAAAATTTGTATGTCTCGTAAATTGTTAAAAAATTGAACGTTTTTCATATATGCGTCCAGAATAGACTAAACAAATGCAAATATATATCTCATCAAAACGTTGTTCAGTATGTTTGCACATATTTGAGATATTGCAAATGAAAATGTGAAAAATTTGGCACTTTTAAAAAATATACACAAAACTGGGGTACACTAAATACTGTTGCTTTTTATGTATGTGGGACAGTAGGGATAGAAAATCACATTACATTCAAGTGGACTGGCCTACAAGAAATCTTGACTCCACTGAGAAAAATGTAATTCCCGAGCCTCTTGTGGACTTAAAAGATGTTCTTCTTCCACTCCTTCATATAAAGCTGGGTTTAATGAAAAATTGTGTCAAAGGTATGAACCAGGAAGGATGGGCATTTAAGTACTTAAGAGACAAATGTCCTACATTGAGTGATGCAAAGGTTAAGAAAGGTTTTTTTGTTTGGCAACAAATTAGACAACTCGTAAAGGATCCTGCATTTATCCAAGTTTTTGAGAGAAAAGAAAAGGAAGCTTGGCACGCCTTAAATTGAGTTATTCATGGATTCTTAGGCAACACAAGAGATGATAACTATACTCAGTTGGTGACAGTACTTCTGGAAAAATAACATCAACTCGGAAGCAACATGCCCCTTAAAAACCATTTTCTCCACTCCTACCTAGACCTTTTCCCTCCTATTTGTGGAGCTGTCAGTGATGAACACAGAAAAAGATTCCACCAGGAGATTTCTGTAATGGAACAAAGATATCAGGGCCATTGGAATGAAGCAGTGTTTGCAGATTACTGCTGGTCTGTGTGTAGGGATGCTCCGGAACTGACTTACAAGAGGCAAGCCAAAAGAAAACGATCTCATGAAGTCACCACATGATTCTCTTCACACCAAATCACCTGCCAGGAATTCTTCCAGCAATTTAGAACTCTTAGAATGTAACTGTCATAAAAAAAATTCAAATGCACTTTCAATGTTGTTAGCATACGTAATTAAAATGTAGCATTTTCTTTTAATTCGTTAAAATAACATACTTCCACCTATTGTATATCACAGAAACTAGAGCTAATAAAAATTTTCTTTGTGATATTTGTTTTTCTCACTCCAAAATTAGTAAGATTTGACTCAAGAAGTTAAGGAAACATTCCAAAATATTTTTTTGGTGGCCAATTTTATAATCCAAAAATTTGTTAAAAAGATGTACACAATTATTATTGACAACCATTAATTTTGCTTTGTAAATCAGACAGAAAGCTTCTATTGTCTTTTTAGTGGCAGCAACACAACTAAATCCCCCGTTTTTTGTTTCCCTGGAGAAATCTGGTAAATAAAGTTCTGAGAATCATTAACTGTTTCCTGACCGCCCACTGTAAATTTATGTCCTAGCTTGCTGGCCTCTGTGTAGCAACAACAACAATTTATCTTTCTTTCTCCCACCAGATCATGCGTCCTAGAGCAGGTCCAGCCCCAAATACTGTCATTATCAAGCATTGCTTCGAGTGCACTCATCAGGATCTCCATGGTTCAGGTCCCCATGTGATAGTCCTGACAGCCACTCATAGTGCTACAAATAGAGATGAGCGAGCACCGAAATGCTCGGGTGCTCGTTACTCGAGTCAAACTTCCCGCGATGCTCGAGGGTTCGTTTCGAGTAACGAACCCCATTGAAGTCAATGGGCGACCCGAGCATTTTTGTATGGGACCTATGCTCCGCTAAGGTTTTCAGTTGTGAAAGTCTGGGAAATTCAAGAAAGTGATGGGAACGACACAGAAATGGATGGGGCAGGCGAGGGGCTACATGTTGGGCTGCATCTTAAGTTCCCAGGTCCCACTATTAAGCCACAATAGCGGCAAGAGTGACCCCCCCCCCCCCAACAATTTTTTACTTCTGAAAAACCCTCATTAGCAAGGCATACCTTAGCTTAGCACCACATTACCTCCAACAAAGCACAATCACTGCCTGCATGACACTCCGCTGCCACTTCTCCTGGGTAACATGCTGCCCAACCGCCCATTTCAGTAATAGTAGCAGTCAAGACAGGCCCCAGTAACAATTCCAAAGCAGCAGTATAGGGGGAGCACAGTATTAGTTCCATTTCAGTATTAGTAGCAGTCTGGACAGGCCCCAGTAACATATCAATAGCAGCAGTATAGGGGGAGCACAGTATTAGTTCCATTTCAGTAGTAGTAGCAGTCTAGACAGGCCCCAGTAACATATCACTAGCAGCAGTATAGGGGGAGCACAGTATTAGTTCCATTTCAGTAGTAGTTGCAGTCTAGACAGGCCCCAGTAACATATAACTAGCAGCAGTATAGGGGGAGCACAGTCTTAGTTCAATTTCAGTAATAGTAGCAGTCAAGACAGGCCCCAGTAACAATTCCGAAGCAGCAGTATAGGGGGAGCACAGTATTAGTTCCATTTCAGTATTAGTAGCAGTCTAGACAGGCCCCAGTAACATATCACTAGCAGCAGTATAGGGGGAGTACAGTATTAGTTCCATTTCAGTAGTAGTAGGAGTCTGGACAGGCCCCAGTAACGTATCACTAGCAGCAGTATAGAGGGAGCACAGTATTAGTTCCATTTCAGTAGTAGTTGCAGTCTAGACAGGCCCCAGTAACATATCACTAGCAGCAGTATAGGGGGAGCACAGTATTAGTTCCATTTCAATAGTAGTAGCAGTCTGGACAGGCCCCAGTAACATATCACTAGCAGCAGTATAGGGGGAGCACAGTCTTAGTTCCATTTCAGTAATAGTAGCAGTCTGGACAGGCCCCAGTAATAATTCCGAAGCAGCAGTTTAGGGGGAGCACAGTATTAGTTCCATTTCAGTATTAGTAGCAGTCTAGACAGGCCCCAGTAACATACCACTAGCAGCAGTATAGGGGGAGCACAGTATTAGTTCCATTTCAGTAGTAGTAGCAGTCAAGACAGGCCCCAGTAACATATCACTAGCAGCAGTATAGGGGGAGCACAGTATTAGTTCCATTTCAGTAATAGTAGCAGTCTGGACAGGCCCCAGTAATAATTCCGAAGCAGCAGTATAGGGGGAGCACAGTATTAGTTCCATTTCAGTATTAGTAGCAGTCTAGACAGGCCCCAGTAACATACCACTAGCAGCAGTATAGGGGGAGCACAGTATTAGTTCCATTTCAGTAGTAGTAGCAGTCTGGACAGGCCCCAGTAACATATCACTAGCAGCAGTATAGGGGGAGCACAGTTTTAGTTCCATTTCAGTAGTAGTAGCATTCTAGACAGGCCCCAGTAACATATCACTAGCAGCAATATAGGGGGAGCACAGTATTAGTTCCATTTCAGTAGTAGTAGCAGTCAAGACAGGCCACAGTAACATTTCCGTTGCAGCAGTTTAGGGAGATAACAGTCTCTTTCGCATTTCAGTAGTTGCATTATAGACAAGGCCCCAGTTACATTTATGTAGCAAAAGTGTAGGCCAACCCCACACACCTTGCTGTACCATGAGTGCAGGCGAAGCCCATTAAAATTAATAGGATTACACTGTAGGCGAGGGCCCAAAAAAATTGGTGTACCAACAGTACTAATGTACCTCAGAAAAATTGCCCATGCCCAACCAAGAGGGCAGGTAAAACCCATTAATCGCTTTGGTTACTGTGGCTTAAATTGTAACTAGGCCTGGAGGCAGCACAGTTAAAATAAAAATTGGTTCAGGGGCAAGTTTCAACGCTTTAATGAGAATTGAAACGTATAAACATTGTTTACTAAAGTAATATGACTGAGCCTTGTGGGCCTAAGAAAAATTGCCCGTTCGGCGTGATTACGTGAGGTTTCAGGAGGAGGAGCAGGAGGAGGATGATGAATATAATACACAGATTGATGAAGCTAAAAGGTCCCCGTTTTTGATGGTGATAGAGAGCGATGCTTCCATCCGCGGGTGCAGCCTACGTATTGTTTAGGTAGCGCTGTTGTCCGCTGGTAGAGAAGAGAAGTCTGGGGAAATCCAGGCTTTGTTCATCTTTGAGTGTAAGCCTGTCGGCACTGTCAGTTAACAGGCGGGTACGCTTATGCGTGATAATTCCCCCAGCCGCACTAAACATCCTCTCTGACAAGACGCTAGCCGCAGGGCAAGCCAACACCTCCAGGGCATACAGCGCGAGTTCGGGCCATGTGTCCAGCTTCGACACCCAGTAGTTGTACGGAGCAGAGGCATCACGGAGGACGGTCGTGCGATCGGCTACGTACTCCCTCACCATCCTTTTACAGTGCTCCTGCCGACTCAGCCTTGACTGGGGAGCGGTGACACAGTCTTGCTGGGGAGCCATAAAGCTGGCAAAGGCTTTGGAGAGTGTTCCCCTGCCTGCGCTGTACATGCTGCCTGATCTCCGCGCCCCCCTGCTACCTGGCCCTCGGAACTGCGCCTTCTGCCACTAGCGCTGTCGGATGGAAATTTTACCATCAGTTTGTCCACCAGGGTCCTGTGGTATAGCATCACTCTCGAACCCCTTTCCTCTTCGGGTATGAGAGTGGAAAGGTTCTCCTTATACCGTGGGTCGAGCAGTGTGTACACCCAGTAATCCGTAGTGGCCAGAATGCGTCTAACGCGAGGGTCACGAGAAAGGCATCCTAACATGAAGTCAGCCATGTGTGCCAGGGTACCTGAACGCAACACATGGCTGTCCTCACTAGGAAGATAACTTTCTGGATCCTTCTCCTCCTCCTCCTCCTCAGGCCATACATGCTGAAAGGATGACAGATAAGCAGCATGGGTACCCTCAGCAGTGGGCGCGGCTGTCTCTTCCCCCTGCTCCTCCTCAGGCTCCTCCCCCTCCCCCTCCTCTTCATCCTCCTCAACGCGCTGAGATATAGACATGAGGGTGCTCTGACTATCCAGCGACATACTGTCTTCCCCTGCCTCCGTTTCCAAGCGCAAAGCGTCTGCCTTTATGCTTTGCAGGCAACTTCTCAAGAGGCATAGCAGAGGATTGGTGACGCTAATGACTGCAGCATCGCCGCTCACCATCTTGGTAGACTCCTCAAAGTTTCCAAGGACCTGGCAGATGTCTGCCAACCAGGCCCACTCTTCTGTAAAGAATTGAGGAGGCTGACTCCCACTGCGCCGCCCATGTTGGAGTTGGTATTCCACTATAGCTCTACGCTGCTCATAGAGCCTGGCCAACATGTGGAGCGTAGAGTTCCACCGTGTGGGCACGTCGCACAGCAGTCGGTGCACTGGCAGATTAAACCGATGTTGCAGGGTCCGCAGGGTGGCAGCACCCGTGTTGGACTTGCGGAAATGTGCACTGACCCGGCGCACCTTTCCGAGCAGGTCTGACAAGTGTGGGTAGTTTTTCAGAAACCGCTGAACCACCAAATTAAAGACGTGGCCAGGCATGGCATGTGCGTGAGGCTGCCGAGCTGCAGAGCCGCCAACAGGTTACGGCCGTTGGCGCACACAACCATGCCCGGTTGGAGGGTCAGCAGCGAAAGCCAGCGCTCGGTCTGCTCTGTCAGACCCTGCAGCAGTTCGTGGGCCGTGTGTCTCTTCTCTCCTAAGCTGAGTAGTTTCAGCACGGCCTGCTGACGCTTGCCCACCGCTGTGCTGCCACGCCGCGCGACACCGACTGCTGGTGACGTGCTGCTGCTGACACATCTTGATTGCGAGACAGAGGTTGCGTAGGAGAAGGAGGAGGAGGAGGGTGGTTTAGTGGAGAAAGCATACACCGCCGAAGATACCAGCACCGAGCTGGGGCCCGCAATTCTGGGGGTGGGTAGGACGTGAGCGGTCCCAGGCTCTGACTCGGTCCCAGCCTCCACTAAATTCACCCAATGTGCCGTCAGGGAGATATAGTGGCCCTGCCCGTCTGTGCTTGTCCCCGTGTCCGTTGTTACGTGGACCTTGCCAGTAACCCTGTTGGTGAGGGCGCGTACAATGTTGCGGGAGACGTGGTCGTGCAGGGCTGGGACGGCACATTGGGAAAAGTAGTGGCGATTGGGAACCGAGTAGCACGGGGCCGCCGCCACCATCATGTTTTTGAAAGCCTCCGTTTCCACAAGCCTATACGGCAGCATCTCCAGGCTGATCAATTTGGCTATGAGCACGTTTAACGCTTGAGCGTGCGGGTGCGTGGCGGCGTACTTGCGGTTGCTCTCAAACAGTTGCGCTAGCGATGGCTAGACGCTGCGCTGAGAGACATTGTTGGATGGGGCCGAGGACAGCGGAGGTGAGGGTGTGGGTGCAGGCCGGGAGACGGTCGTGCCTGTGTCCTGAGAGGGGATTTGGATCTCAGTGGCAGGTTGGAGCACAGGGGGAGAGGCAGTGGTGCAAACCGGAGGCGGTGAACGGCCTTCGTCCCACCTTGTGGGGTGCTTGGCCATCATATGCCTGCGCATGCTGGTGGTGGTGAGGCTGGTGGTGGTGGCTCCCCGGCTGATCTTGGCGCGACAAACCTTGCACACCACAGTTCGTCGGTCGTCTGCACTCTCAGTGAAAAACTGCCACACCTTTGAGCACCTCCGCCTCTGCAGGGTGGCATGGCGCGAGGGGGCGCTTTGGGAAACAGTTGGTGGATTATTCGGTCTGGCCTGCCTCTACCCCTGGCCACTGCACTGCCTCTTCCAACCTGCCCTGCTGCTGCACTTGCCTCCCCCTCTGAAGACCTGTCCTCAGTAGGCTTAGCAAACCAGGTGGGGTCAGTCACCTCATCGTCCAGCTGCTCTTTCTCCGAATCCTCTGTGCGCTCCTCCCTGGGACTTACTGCCCTTACTACTACCTCACTGATAGACAACTGTGTCTCATCGTCATCATCCTCCTCACCCACTGAAAGCTCTTGAGACAGTTGCCGGAAGTCCCAAGCCTCATCCCCCGGACCCCAGGAACTTTCCAAAGGTTGGGCATCGGTCACGACAAACTCCTCCGGTGGGAGAGGAACCATTGCTGCCCAATCTGGGCAGGGGCCCGAGAACAGTTCCTGGGAGTCTGCCTGCTCCTCAGAATGTGTCATTTTCATGGAGTGAGGAGGCTGGGAGGAAGGAGGAGCAGCAGCCAGAGGATTCAGAGTTGCAGCAGTGGACATCGTAGAAGACTGGGTGGTCGATAGATTGCTGGATTCACTTTCTGCCATCCACGACAGGACTTGCTCACACTGCTCAGTTTCTAATAAAGGTCTACCGCGTGGACCCATTAATTTTGAACTAAATCTGGGGACACCAGAAACTTGCCTCTCTCCTAATCCCGCAGCAGTCGGCTGCGATACACCTGGACCAGGAGCTCGGCCTGTGCCCACACCCTGACTTGGGCCTCCACGTCCTCGCCCGCGTCCACGTCCATGTCCTCTAGGCCTACCCCTACCCCTCAGCATGGTGTATTACGAGTAGAGCAGAAACAGAACGCTGTAATTAAATGTGCCGCTTATTGGCCTGTGGTTGGAGGCTGACTTTGCTTACGGAACGAACAGCAGAGCCAGGAAACAATTATGCGCAAGCCTGCTGTAACGCTTAGCTGGGTAAAAATGAGCAACTACTACCCCCAGCACACACGCAGTAAACTGAAGACGGTCAGAGGCAGCCCAAATATAGTATTTTTTTCCAATTTTTGGAAAAAAGCCCACTGCCTGTGATATAGCCTGTATATGGATTTTCCTGTTGGAGGATGACTGTGGTTATTGAAAGAACAGTGCAGCCAGAAAACAATTATGAGCAAGGCTGGGTATTAATGAGCGACTACTACCCCCAGCAAACACGCAGTAAACTGTAGATGGTCACAGGCTTAGCTGGGTATTAATGAGCGACTACTATCCACAGCACACACGCAGTAAACTGAAGACGGTCACAGGCAGCCCAAATATAGTATTTTTTTTCCAATTTTTGGAAAAAAGCCCACTGCCTGTGATATAGCCTGTATATGGATTTCCCTGTTGGAGGATGACTGTGGTTATTGAAAGCACAATGCAGCCAGAAAAAATTATGCGCAAGGCTGGGTATTAATGAGCGACTACTACCCCCAGCAAACACGCAGTAAACTGTAGAAAAAATTGTGCGCAAAGCTGGGTATTAATGAGTGACTACTACCCCCAGCAAACACGGAGCAAACTGTAGATGGTCACAGGCTTAGCTGGGTATTAATGAGCGACTACTACCCCCAGCACACACGCAGTAAACTGAAGATGGTCAGAGGCAGCCCAAATATAGTATTTTTTTCCAATTTTTGGGAAAAAGCCCACTGCCTGTGATATAGCCTGTATATGGATTTCCCTGTTGGAGGATGACTGTGGTTATTGAAAGCACAGTGCAGCCAGAAAAAATTATGCGCAAGGCTGGGTATTAATGAGCGACTACTACCCCCAGCAAACACGCAGTAAGCTGTAGACGGTCACAGGCTTAGCTGGGTAATAATGAGCGACTACTACCCCCAGCAGACACGCAGTAAACTGAAGACGGTTACGGGCAGCCCAAATATAGTATTTTTTTTCCAATTTTTGGGAAAAAGCCCACTGCCTGTGATATAGCCTGTATATGGATTTCCCTGTTGGAGGATGACTGTGGTTATTGAAAGCACAGTGCAGCCAGAAAAAAATTATGCGCAAGGCTGGGTATTAATGAGCGACTACTACCCCCAGCAAACACGCAGTAAACTGTAGATGGTCACAGGCTTAGCTGGGTATTAATGAGCGACCACTATCCCCAGCACACACGCAGTAAACTGAAGACGGTCACAGGCAGCCCAAATATAGTATTTTTTTCCAATTTTTGGAAAAAAGCCCACTGCCTGTGATATAGCCTGTATATGGATTTCCCTGTTGGAGGATGACTGTGGTCATTGAAAGCACAGTGCAGCCAGAAAAAATTATGCGCAAGGCTGGGTATTAATGAGCGACTACTACCCCCAGCAAACACGCAGTAAACTGTAGATGGTCACAGGCTTAGCTGGGTATTAATGAGCGACTACTCCCCCCAGCAAACACGCAGTAAACTGTAGACGGTCACAGGCTTAGCTGGGTAATAATGAGCGATTACTACCCCCAGCACACGCGCAGTAAACTGAAGACGGTCACAGGCAGCCCAAATCTAGTTTTTTTTTTCCAATTTTTGTGAAAATGCCCACTGCCTGTGATATAGCCTGTATATGGATTTCCCTGTTGGAGGATGACTGTGGTTATTGAAAGCACAGTGCAGCCAGAAAAAATTATGCGCAAGGCTGGGTATTAATGAGCGACTACTACCCCCAGCAATCACGCAGTAAACTGTAGAAAAAATTGTGCGCAAGGCTGGGTATTAATGAGTGACTACTACCCCCAGCAAACACGGAGTAAACTGTAGATGGTCACAGGCTTAGCTGGGTATTAATAAGCGACTACTACCCCCAGAACACACGCAGTAAACTGAAGACGGTCACAGGCAGCCCAAATATAGTATTTTTTTTTCCAATTTATGGAAAAAGGCCCACTGCCTGTGATATAGCCTGTATATGGATTTCCCTGTTGGAGGATGACTGTGGTTATTGAAAGCATAGTGCAGCCAGAAAAAATTATGCGCATGGCTGGGTATTAATGAGCGACTACTACCCCCAGCACACATGCAGTAAACTGTAGAAAATATTATGCGCATGGCTGGGTATTAATGAGCGACTACTACCCCCAGCAAACACGCAGTAAACTGTAGACAGTCACAGGCTTAGCTGGGTATTAATGAGCGACTACTACCCCCAGCACACACGCAGTAAACTGAAGACGGTCACAGGCAGCCCAAATATAGTATTTTTTTTCCCAATTTTTGGGAAAAAGCCCACTGCCTATATAGCCTGTATATAGATTTCCCTGTTGGAGGATGACTGTGGTTATTGAAAGCACAGTGCAGCCAGAAAAAATTATGCGCAAAGCTGGGTATTAATGAGCGACTACTACCCCCAGCAAACACGCAGTAAACTGAAGACGGTCACAGGCAGCCCACATATTTTTTTTTTCCAATTTTTGGGAAAAAGTCCACTGCCTGTGATATAGCCTGCATATGGATTTCCCTGTGGGAGGATGACTGTGGTTATTGAAAGCACAGTGCAGCCAGAAAAAATTATGCGCAAGGCTGGGTATTAATGAGCGACTACTACCCCCAGCACACACGCAGTAAACTGAAGACGGTCACAGGCAGCCCAAATATAGTATTTTTTTCTAATTTATGAAAAAAAGCCCACTGCCTGTGATATAGCCTGTATATGGATTTCCCTGTTGGAGGATGACTGTGGTTATTGAAAGCATAGTGCAGCCAGAAAAAATTATGCGCAAGGCTGGGTATTAATGAGCGACTACTACCCCCAGCAAACACGCAGTAAACTGTAGAAAAAATTATGCGCAAGGCTGGGTATTAATGAGCGACTACTACCCCCAGCACACACGCAGTCAACTGAAGACGGTCACAGGCAGCCCAAATATATTATTTTTTTCCAATTTTTGGGAAAAAGCCCACTGCCTGTGATATAGCCTGTATATGGATTTCCCTGTTGGAGGATGACTGTGGTTATTGAAAGCACAGTGCAGCCAGAAAAAATTATGCGCAAGGCTGGGTATTAATGAGCGACTACTACCCCCAGCAAACACGCAGTAAACTGTAGATGGTCACAGGCTTAGCTGGGTATTAATGAGCGACTACTACCCCCAGCACACACACAGTAAACTGAAGACGGTCAGAGGCAGCCCAAATATAGTATTTTTTTCCCAATTTTTGGGAAAAAGCCCACTGCCTGTGATATAGCCTGTATATGGATTTCCCTGTTGGAGGTTGACTGTGGTTATTGAAAGCACAGTGCAGCCAGAAACAATTATGTGCAAGGCTGGGTATTAATGAGCGACTACTACCCCCAGCAAACACGCAGTAAACTGTAAACGGTCACAGGCTTAGCTGGGTAATAATGAGCGACTACTACCCCCAGCACACACGCAGTAAACTGAAGACGGTCACAGGCAGCCCCAATATATTATTTTTTCCAATTTTTGGATAAAAGCCCACTGCCTGTGATATATCCTGTATATGGATTTCCCTGTTGGAGGATGACTGTGGTTATTGAAAGCACAGTGCAGCCAGAAAAAATTATGCGCAAGGCTGCAGTAAGACCTAGCTGGGTAATAGTGAGCGACTACTACCCCCAGCAGACATGCAGTAAACTGAACACGGTCACAGGCAGCCCAAAGATTTCTTCTTCACAATTTTTTTGGAAAAAGCCCACTGCCTATATAGCCAGTATATCTCTTTTCCTGTACCACTGTCCCTGCCTCAGCAGTACTGCCCCTATACTCTGTAAAATGACTGCAGACTGAGGACGCTATGGTTTGCACGCCCGATATACAAAAAAGAACAATTGTGCAAAACTGCTAAAAGCAGCCTCAACAGTACTGCACACGGCCAGATGTGGCCCTAAGAAGGACCGTTGGGGTTCTTGAAGACTATAATAACACCTAACACTCTCCCTATAGCAGCTACAGCAGGACAGCACTTTCCCTAATGTCTCTCAGTGTGCATCTGTGGCGAGCCGCGGGCGGGGCAGATTTAAATACTCGGTGGTCACTTGATCTCCCAGCCACTCTCTGCAGGGGGGTGGGATAGGGCTGGAAAGTCACAGGAGGAAGTTGTAATGGCCAGAAAAGCGCACAAATTTCTCAGGGAAGGAAATGTAATGGAGTCGAGTGCCCCGTGGTGCTCCCCTCGAGTAACGAGCATCTCGAACACCCTAATACTCGAACGAGCATCAAACTCGGACGAGTACGCTCGCTCATCTCTAACTACAAACCTTTCTGCCAGCCCCCACCCCTCTGCCACTTGTCGGGATTGAAGGAGAGAGAAGCAGCAAGTATTGTTAAAGCACAACATTAATTGACCCCATGAATGAGTAATCCCAATAACATAATATCTTTATATTTAGGTTGGTAGGATGTAGGTCGTGTAGATTGTGGACTGTAGTGTTATTCTTTTTATTTACTAGAAATCATTTACCTTTTTTTTTACATCAATTAGTAATAACTTGAATTTTGAGTTTATATAAATTAATGAATCTCCTTAAAATTCTCTATGGTGCTAATTATAATTCTATAGGTAGTTCAAATAAATAAACTACCTGTTAATCCCGGTTTTACTCAAGTTTATTTGGTACAGGTGTTTACCTGTTGTTCGCATGAAAAATTTTATGAAGTTGTGGTTACTTCAGAGGAATCGAGGAATAAAATATGCATACACATGTTTAACTCTTTACATGCTGTGGTCAGTGTGACCACGGTATATAAAAGGCTGACAGAAGAAGACTGCTCCCCCTCTCACCCATTGGACCCCCACAATGTGATCATAGTGTCCAGATTGGTTGCTATGGCACCCAGAATTTTGAATATGGTCTTTGAGTTCACCTGTTACGATGGCCTATGAGGCTCAGCCTTTGACTGTGTTTCACAGGCTTTCTTACACAATGCTATACTGAAGTAGTGCATTAGAAGAATGACAAAATGTGGTGATATTCAAGTCCCCTAATGGGACAAAAATAAAGAGTATTAAAAAATTGCTAAAGGAAAAATGTCAAAACCTCACCTTTCCACCTTTAGTGCAGGCTCACTTGAGGGTACTTGAATTGTGTATCATGAACGCGATGCACGCTTGTGTAATACATGGAACATTTCATCAATTTAAATACATTGATTTTCAGTCACATTAGTGTTTTTCATTGAATATAGTACGCAAATAAAAAATAACACAGCATGTTCTATTTTACCGTGTATTACACGTGATACAGACTTTTTGTTCTCTATGGATGGTTACGAAATGCTGTACATATTGTGTGCACGTGGCATTTGTATGCAATGTCGCTTAGCGACAGAGTGGGAATAAAAGAAAAAAGTGAAATCAGGAGGCCTGCACATGGTAGCGTACCTGAGATATGGTGTCATGCGCAGGCAAAAATCACTGCCATACATGGCGATATGTGGGTCCACACCGCGGTTATGTTCTGTGTCATAAACTTAGCATTTTAGCACATGATTGTATGAGTCTGCCCTTACTATGTAAAAGTAAGAATAAAAAATGTAAAAAAAAATTCCATGTGGCATCACTGCCTTCACAATGACCCATAGAAAAATATGTGTACATTATTTAACCCACAAAGTGCACACCATAAAAAAATAAATTAAAGACATGGGAAAAGTTGCTAATTGTACTTATGTCACTTTATAGATCTTTAGGGGTCTATGAATGCGGGAATAAACAAAAAATACACAAATCTGTTGGCCTGGGGCAAAAGTGGTGAGGCCAGTGCAGAAGGCAGAAAAGTTGCTAAATATTTGTGCATGCAGGACTTACACCCAAATCTGCAACTTTTTGATGCCAGAATTCTGTAGTATAAAGAAGGATAAACTAAAACAATGGTAAATCAGTCTTAGGCCTCGGTCACACGGGCGATTTTCCATGTGATCTGCACATGCGCATGCGATGTGCGATTTTATAAAACCATTGCTTTGCAATGGTATTCGACACATGAGCGCTTTTTATGCGCTCGTCTGATAAATTATAGAACAGAAATCGCAGATCGCACCTATCTGCGATCTGCGATTCCTGTTCTCTTCTCTATATGCGCTCAATGGGGCCGGCGGCAGCAGCGCTGACCCCATTGAGAACATATACTAGACAAATCATTCTTCTCTGTAACAGCTGTGGCAGAGAAGAACGATGTTTGCCCATTGACTTCAATGGAGCCGGCAATACAGCTGGCTCCATTGAAAGCAATGGGCTGCCGGACAGCGCTGAATGAATTGTCGGAAAGGGCTTAAATATATAAGCCCTTCCCTGCAATTTATCCAGAAATGTGTTAAAATAAAAAAAAAATATATACTTACCTTGTCCCGGCAGACGGAGTTCAGCGCGGCCGGCCTGCAGTGGGTGTGAAGGGGGTGTGAGTCAGACCTGCCTCTGATTGGCTCAGCGCTGAGCCAATCAGAGGCAGGTCTGACTCACACCCATTCATAAATTCATGAATGGGTGTGAGTCAGACCTGCCTCTGATTGGCTTAGAGGCAGCCAATCAGAGGCAGGTCTGACTCACACCCTCTTCACACCCACTGCAGGCCGGCCGCGCTGAACTCCGTCTGCCGGTACAAGGTAAGTATATATATTTTTTTTATTTTAACACATTTCTGGATGAATTGCAGGGAAGGGCTTATATATTTAAGCCCTTCCCGACAATTCATCCCGCGCTCGCCCGCAGCGCATTGCTTTCAATGGAGCCGGCTGTATTGCCGGCTCCATTGAATGCAATGCGCTGGACAGCTCCGGCCCGTTTCTAATGAAACGCGGCTAGGTGCAGATTTTTGGGCGATTTTCGGGCCCCGGTCACGCGATTTGCGGATGCGCATCCATCATGCGATCCGCAAATCGCGCGAAAAAACACCAGTGTGACTAAGGCCTGAGTCCCAAAATATACACAATAAACAGTGTATACTGTTGTTAGCGTGGATTGACAGGACCCATACACGGGTATATGTAGCATTTATCTTTGAGCCCCCCAAAAAATTTAAAAAAAGAAAAATAATAGGAGTTTTAATACGCTTTGAACCCCACACTCCACATCCCCCTACCCTGCAAATTTTCAAACAGTGTATACTGTTGTTAGATAGAGTGGATTGACAGGACCCACACATGTGTATATAGCGTATGCTTTGAGTCCCAAAATATACACAATAAACAGTGTATACTGTTGTTAGATAGCGTGGATTGACGGGACCCACACACGTGTATATAGCGTACGCCTTGAGTCCCAAAATATACACAATAAACAGTGTATACTGTTGTTAGCGTGGATGGACAGGACCCACACACGGGTATATATAGCGTACGCTTTGAGCCCCCAAAAAAATTTAAAAAAGAAAAATGATAGGAGTTTTATTACTTGCTATCTAGTCTCTGTACACCACTAGCAGTATACTGCATAAAACCGGTAACAGTATGCAGTATACAGCTGGGATACTTGAGAATACTTTGTGCGCACTACTGCTCACAGCCAGCCAAACTGCTGATGCACACAATGAGAGGAGTAGTAGTCCTAGAAAGAACTGTTGGGTTCTTGGAACAAGAATCCCTGCCTAGCCGCAACCTCTAACCTACACTATTGCTTTCCCTGAATAGCAGCAGCTCTATCCTTCAGCTAATGCAGCCTGTGTGTGAGGCAAGCCTCAGGTGACTGGAGTTTTTATGCTCGTAGGTCACCTGATCAGGCCAGCCAGTCACTGCTATAGAAGTGCACAGGGTTGGCACGACACAGCAGGAGGTGCAAAAGCCTTCCCTGCATCCCAATCTAGTGATATTACTGTGTGATTGCAGTGTTAGGGCGAGCACCCACTGGCGTTTTTTTACCTACGTTTTGCGTTTTGCGTTTTTCCTGCACAGGCATAGAGATAACATGTGTTCCTGTCCACTGGCGTTTTTTTTGCGTTGCGTTTGCGTTTTTAACATAGGAACTGTCAGTTGCATATGTGTCCTTATTTTTCTCCATGGAAATTAATGGAAAAGCCACGAAAACGCCGCGAAAAACGCCGCGAAATCGCGATTTTGCGCGATCGCGATTTTAACATTACAAGTCCCATAGACCCCTGCAGAGAAAAAAATGCTGCGAATTTCGCAGGGAAAAAAATCGCCAGTGGGTGGGCTCCCTTAGGGTTGCTCTACATATTGAAAAAATTCCTATTTTGGTCTGGTGGATATGTGGTACCCATAACGAAGTATAATCATGATGATGGGTTTATGGGGTGTAAGGATTTCCCATCCATAAACTAGTTCCCCACCTCACTCTACGTAAATGTTTGAGTCTGTCCAAAATTTGGTGTTTTTAAGCAATATTTAATAAAGTTAATCATTTTGATTTTCTTTTTCAGTGATTACTTTTAAAATAAGAAGCATAACTGTTGTCTTCCTTATTTCAATTTTCGATCAAGGAGACCATATGTGGGCATTATTTTATTTTCAGTGACATCACTGCACAATTGACCCTGCACCACTGTACACTATTTTGACCACTATTTTTGGTTGGATCACAATGTTCATCACATATTTAGTGCCCTAATTTATCCAGACTCCAGACAGAATCATGAATATATTCAGACCCCAGAGATCCTAAAATGTATTAGAGCCCAAATTAGACACCCTGAATAAGTCAGACTCTAGACCAAACCACTTGAATAATCAGTACCCTACATATGTTTACCCTACTGGCTCGCTTTATCCAGGAGCACCACTGTACTGCTACCTGATGCTATCTAACATCAGGACATTGTGTGCACACTGGGTATTGATGTTACACAACATCAGAACCCAGTGCAATAACAGTTAGAGATGAAGAAAAGTCAGGAGGGTAAGTACACTGACAACCCTGGGCTCACTCAACTGTTATTGCTTTGTGGTTTATAGTACCGTCTTTCCCTAAAGAAAGGGTAATTAAATTGGAGAAACAAGTTCTGGAAACATTATTTGGCCTTCACCCTTACCAAAATAGCCAACATATTAGGTAATTTTGCTTCCCATATGGTGGTAGAGATATTTCACGTAGATGGATGTATATACAGTATCAGCTAGATAGATTTAATGTGTAATATGTTATGGGATATTTCTACAGATGCTGATAACTGTATTAAATGCCAAAGTGAGGAATGGCCAAATGAGAAGAGAGACCGATGCCTGCCAAAAGTCATAGAATTCATCTCTTACCAAAATGACGCAATGGCTTATGTATTTTCTGGTGTCTCAGTCTTCGGATGTCTTGTGACTGGCTTCATATTTTTAATATTTATTACCTATCGGCACACTCCTATTGTTAAAGCTAACAACCGGAACCTGAGTTACGTCCTCCTGGTCTTTATCATCCTCAGCTTTCTCTCAGTCTTCTTGTTTCTTGGTCGTCCCAACGATGTAACTTGTAGATTGCGGGAAACCAGTTTTGGAATATTCTTCTCAGTAGCCATCTCTTCACTTCTTGCCAAGACTGTTATTGTTTGTGTTGCTTTTAAGTCCACCAAGCCTGGAAGCCCCTGGAGAAAATGGTTGAGTGTAAAGTTGCCCCATACCATAGTGCTATTGTGTTCATCTTTACAAGTTGTCCTCTGTGTTATCTGGTTGTCTATCTCTCCCCCATTCCAGGACCTGGACACTCAGTCTTATCCTGATAAGATCATCATTCAGTGCAATGAAGGCTCAGATATCTGCTTCTACTCCATGTTGGGTTATATGGGGCTCCTGGCAGCGGTGAGCTTTGTTCTGGCTTTCATGGTAAGGACATTACCGGACAGTTTTAATGAGGCCAAGTACATCACCTTCAGCATGCTGCTGTTCTGCAGTGTCTGGATCTCCATGATCCCAGCTTATCTGAGCACCAGAGGGAAATACATGGTAGCGGTGGAGATATTTGCAGTAATAGTGTCCAGTGCTGGACTTTTAGCTTGTGTGTTTTTCCCAAAATGTTTTATCATTTTATTTAAATCTGAAATGAATAAAAATACTGACCTGCTGAGGAAAAGGAAGGAATGAGGGCAAAATATTACCACGTGTCAGGGATTGAACATTTTGCAGATATTCCAGTTATTTGGTGCTTTTTAAAAAATTGTATCCATTCACTGTATATGCATAAACTTATAGCTCAGTGAGGATATGACTGCCGGCACCCAGAATAAGAGTCCCCCATTTTCTTGAGGAAAATAGTGTTATACCATGTAGAGTAAAGTTAAACAAAGTAATGTTGTAGATATGATACCATTTAATGGCTAAACGCCCTTTTACAAAATGTTTATAGCTCAAAATTCATTGAAACAAGCGAACATGAGTGATAATCATTTGGTGTGAAGTGAACATATCAATCCCTTGTCATTTGTAGGTGTTTAAGCTGACTTTTCAGTCAGTTAAAAAACCTTGTTAGAACTCGACAGCTCACTGGCTTCTCATTCTGTATGATAGCTCCCCGCTCAGCGCTTCCCGTAGTAAAAGGGACTTAAAAAAGTAGAATGATGTTACAACAAGCATTTGAATCTACTTAGGATTCTTCACCGGGCTCCTAACAAGACAGATCTGAAGTGTCATATATATAAATGGACCTTTATATGGTCCAGAAAATAGTCAGAGAAATAGTGTAATAAATTGCATTTAAAACAGTAACTGAACCGTATATGCGGGAAATACGACCTTAATGAGTCCACAGATAAACTGTCATTCAATGCATGTGACTTCCAATTTACCCACTGGGGAATTCATCAGAGCTGGAACAAGCTGATTATATTCAAGAAGTCAAAAACATCATCAACAGGTTCCTCCAATGGGGTTACCCAGCACACACCATTCAGAATGCGTGCCTAATAGAGATGAGCGAACGTACTCGTCCGAGCTTGATATTCGTGCGAATATTAGGGTGTTCGGGATGCTCGTTACTCGTAACGAGCACCACGCGGTGTTCTGGTTACTTTCAGTTTCCTCTCTGAGACGTTAGCGCGCTTTTCTGGCCAATTGAAAGACAGGGAAGGCATTACAACTTCCCCCTGTGACGTTCAAGCCCTATACCACCCCCCTGCTGTGAGTGGCTGGGGAGATCTGATGTCACCCGAGTATAAAAATCGTCCCCTCCCGCGGCTCGGCTCAGATGCCTTGTGAGTTAGCTGAGGGAAAGTGCTATCGTGCTGGAGTTGCTGTAGGGAGAGCGTTAGGAGTTAGTGTAGGGTTCAAGAACCCCAACGGTCCTTCTCAGGGCCACATCTAATAGTGTGCAGTACTGTGTTAGCACTGTATTTTTTATTTTTTTTCAAAATTGGATCTGCAGAGCATTGCGCCCTGCAATAGGGACAGAAGTGGTGGTTAGGCAGGGAGAGTGTTAGCAGTGAGTGTAGGCTTCAAGAACCCCAACGGTCCTTTCTAGGGCCACATCTATCCGTGTGCAGTACTGTCCAGGCTGCTGTTAGCAGTGTTGCATTTTTTTTTTTTCTCAAAACCGGCTGTGCAGACCATTGCACCCGGCATTAATACTACAGGGATAGAATTGTGTAGGCAGGGCCAGAAGACATACATTATTCATTGAATAGACGCAGTGTGGCTTTTCCTTTGAAAAACAAGGGAAAAAATTCTATTTCGCCTGCCTCTGACAGTCCTCAGGGCTCTGGGTACGTGTGTGCTGCGTGCAGAACGTTAAAAAAAATCAGACGCAGCCAGCTACGTTTTACTGCAGGCTTGCGCCAATTTTTTTCCTGCATGGGAAATCCCTGATCTCCTGTAGCGAATAACTTTGCATCACTGCAGTTCTGTGACACATTTGCAGGGCCACAACACAGTTATTAAACTTAGTAGTATTCATTAAATACACGCAGTGTGGCTTTTTCTTTGAAAAACAAGGGAAAAAATTCTATTTTGCCTGCCTCTGACAGTCCTCAGGGCTCTGGGTACGTGTGTGCTGCGTGCAGAACATTAAAAAAAATCAGACGCAGCCAGCTACGTTTTACTGCAGGCTTGCGCCAATTTTTTTCCTGCATGGGAAATCCCTGATCTGCTGTAGCGAATAACTTTGCATCACTGCAGTTCTGTGACACATTTGCAGGGCCACAACACAGTTATTAAACTTAGTAGTATTCATTGAATACACGCAGTGTGGCTTGTCCTTTGAAAAACAAGGGAAAAAATTCTATTTTGGCTGCAGGCTTGCGCCAATTTTTTTCCTGCCTGGGAAATCAAATCACTGGTAATACACCATGCTGAGGGGTAGGGGTAGGCCTATAGGACGTGGACGCGGGCGAGGACGCGGAGGCCCAAGTCAGGGTGTTGGCACAGGCCGAGCCAGTGCAGTGGCCAGGGGTAGAGGCAGGGCCAGACCAAATAATCCACCAACTGTTTCCCAAAGCGGCCCCTCGCGCCATGCCACCCTGCAGAGGTCAAGGTGCTCTACGGTGTGGCAGTTTTTCACAGAGACGCCTGACGACCGACGAACAGTGGTGTGCAACCTTTGTCGCGCCAAGATCAGCTGGGGAGGCACCACCAACAGCATGCGCAGGCATATGATGGGCAAGCACCCCACAAGGTGGGACGATGCCCATTCACCGCCTCCGGTTTGCACCACTGCCTCTCCCCCTGTGCCCCAACCTGCCACTGAGATCCAACCCCCCTCTGAGGACACAGGCACTACCGTCTCCTGGCCTGCACCCACACCCTCACCTTCGCTGTCCTCGGCCCCATCCAGCAATGTCTCTCAGCGTAGCGTCCAGACGTCGCTAGCGCCACAGTTTGAGCGCAAGCGCAAGTACGACGCCACGCACCCGCACGCTCAAGCGTTAAACGTGCACATTGCAAAATTGATCAGCCTAGAGATGCTGCCGTATAGGCTTGTGGAAACGGAGGCTTTCAAAAGCATGATGGCGGCGGCGGCCCCGCGCTACTCGGTTCCCAGTCGCCACTACTTTTCCCGATGTGCCGTCCCAGGCCTGCACGACCACGTCTCCCGCAACATTGTACGCGCCCTCACCAACGCGGTTACTGCCAAGGTCCACTTAACAACAGACACGTGGACAAGCACAGGCGGGCAGGGCCACTATATCTCCCTGACGGCACATTGGGTGAATTTAGTGGAGGCTGGGACCGAGTCAGAGCCTGGGACCGCTCACGTCCTACCCACCCCCCGAATTGCGTGCCCCAGCTCGGTGGTGGTATCTGCGGGGGTGTATGCTTCCTCCACTAAACCACCCTCCTCCTCCTCCTACGCAACCTCTGTCTCGCAATCAAGATGTGTCAGCAGCAGCACGTCGCCAGCAGTCGGTGTCACGCGGCGTGGCAGCACAGCGGTGGGCAAGCGTCAGCAGGCCGTGCTGAAACTACTCAGCTTAGGAGAGAAGAGGCACACGGCCCACGAACTGCTGCAGGGTCTGACAGAGCAGACCGACCGCTGGCTTGCGCCGCTGAGCCTCCAACCGGGCATGGTCGTGTGTGACAACGGCCGTAACCTGGTGGCGGCTCTGCAGCTCGGCAGCCTCACGCACGTGCCATGCCTGGCCCATGTGTTTAATTTGGTGGTTCAGCGCTTTCTGAAAAGCTACCCCCACTTGTCTTACCTGCTCGGAAAGGTGCGCCGGATCTGCGCACATTTCCGCAAATCACACACGCACGCTGCCACCCTGCGGACCCTGCAACATCGGTTTAATCTGCCAGTGCACCGACTGCTGTACGACGTGCCCACACAGTGGAACTCTACGCTCCACATGTTGGCCAGACTCTATGAGCAGCGTAGAGCTATAGTGAAATACCAACTCCAACTTGCGCGGCGCAGTGGGAGTCAGCCTCCTCAATTATTTACAGAAGAGTGGGCCTGGTTGGCAGCCATCTGCCAGGTCCTTGGAAAATTTGAGGAGTCTACCCAGGTGGTGAGCGGCGATGCTGCAATCATTAGCGTCACCATTCCTCTGCTATGCATCTTGAGAAGTTCCCTGCAAAGCATAAAGGCAGACGCTTTGCGTTCGGAAACAGAGCCGGGGGAAGACAGTATGTCGCTGGATAGTCAGAGCACCCTCCTGTCTATATCTCAGCGCGTTCAGGAGGAGGAGGAGGAGCATGAGGAGGATGAGGAGGAGGGGGAAGAGACAGCTTGGCCCACTGCTGACGGTACCCATGCTGCTTGCCTGTCATCCTTTCAGCGTGTATGGCCTGAGGAGGAGGAAGAGGAGGAGGAGGAGGATCCTGAAAGTGATCTTCCCAGTGAAGACAGCCATGTGTTGCGTACAGGTACCCTGGCACACATGGCTGACTTCATGTTAGGATGCCTTTCTCGTGACCCTCGCGTTACACGCATTCTGGCCACTACGGATTACTGGGTGTACACACTGCTCAATCCACGGTATAAGGAGAGCCTTTGCACTCTCATTCCCGAAGAGGAAAGGGGTTCCAGAATGATGCTATACCACAGGGCGCTGGTGGACAAACTGATGGTAAACTTCCCATCCGACAGCGCTAGTGGCAGAAGGCGCAGTTCCGAGGGCCAGGTAGCAGGGGAGGCGCAGAGATCAGGCAGCATGTACAGCGCAGGCAGGGGAACATTCTCCAAGGCCTTTGCCAGCTTTATGGCTCCCCTGCAAGAGTGTGTCACCGCTCCCCAGTCAAGGCTGAGTCGGCGGGAGCACTGTAAAAGGATGGTGAGGGAGTACGTAGCCGATCGCACGACCGTCCTCCGTGACGCCTCTGCCACCTACAACTACTGGGTGTCGAAGCTGGACACGTGGCCTGAACTCGCGCTGTATGCCCTGGAGGTGCTTGCTTGTCCTGCGGCTAGCGTCTTGTCAGAGAGTGTGTTTAGTGTGGCTGGGGGAATCATCACGGATAAGCGTACCCACCTGTCAACCGACAGTGCCGACAGGCTTACACTCATCAAGATGAACAAAGCCTGGATTTCCCCAGACTTCTCTTCTCCACCAGTGGACAGCAGCGATACCTAAGCAATACGTAGGCTGCACCCGCGGATGGAAGCATCGTTCTCTCTCACCATCCAAAACGGGGACATTTCTGCTTCATCAATCTGTGTATAATATTCCTCCTCCTCCTCCTCCTCCTCCACTTCCTGAAACCTCACGTAATCACGCCGAACGGGCAATTTTTCTTAGGGCCACAAGGCTCACTCATATAATTTTTCTAAACAATTTGTATACGTTTCAATGCTCTTAAAAGCGTTGAAACTTTAACTTGAACCAATTTTTCGTCAAACTGGGCTGCCTCCAGGCCTAGTTACCACTTAAGCCACATTAACCAAAGCGATTAATGGGTTTCACCTGCCCTCTTGGTTGGCCATGGCCAATTTTTTGGATGTACATTAGTACTGTTGATACAGCAATTTTTGTGGGCCCTCGCCTACAGTGTAATCAAATGAATTTTTAGCCCACCTGCATTACAGCTGACGTTACATCCGCTGTGTTGGGCAATGCAATGGGATATATTTATGTACCGCCGGTGGCTTCCTGGCACCCACCCATGCTGTGGGTCCACAGAGAATTATAAATGCATCTGTTTCCACATCTAAAGAACCCCAGTCAGACTGGGGCATGCAGTGTGGGCCGAAGCCCACCTGCATTAAGCACGACATTACTACCTCAGCTGTGTTGGGCAATGCAATGGGATATTTTTATGTACCGCCGGTGGGTTCCAGGGAGCCACCCATGCTGTCGGTCCACAGGGACTTCACAATAAGGAGTTGTACCTGCCTGTGTCTATGAATTAAAAACCGCGGTCTGACTGGGGCATGCAGACACCTTGACAGAATGAATAGTGTGTGGCACATAGGTTCCCCATTGCTATGCCCACGTGTGCAGCTCCTGATGGCGGTGGCACAGGATTATATTTCTCATTGCTTCTGTACAGCATTGTGGGCTATCGCCCCGCCCCTTTTAAAGAGGGTCGCTGCCTAGCCGTGCCAACCCTCTGCAGTGTGTGCCTGCTTTTCCTCTGGCAGACGCACTTATAAATAGACATGAGTGTGGCGTGGCATGAGGGCAGCTGAAGGCTGGGCATGGACAGTTTGGTGTGCGCTGTGGACACTGGGTCATGGGAGGGGGGTTGGGCAGCATGTAACCCAGGAGAAGTGGCAGCGGAGTGTCATGCAGGCAGTGATTGTGCTTTGTTGGAGGTAGTGTGGTGCTTAGCTAAGGTATGCCTTGCTAATGAGGGCTTTTCAGAAGTAAAAGTTGTTGGGGGGGCCCACTCTTGCCGGTATTGTGGCTTAATAGTGGGACCTGTGAACTCGAGATGCAGCCCAACATGTAGCCCCTCGCCTGCCCTATCCGTTGCTGTGTCGTTCCCATCACTTTCTTGAATTGCCCAGATTTTCACACATGAAAACCTTAGCGAGCATCGGCGATATACAAAAATGCTCGGGTCGCCCATTGACTTCAATAGGGTTCGTTACTCGAAACGAACCCTCGAGCATCGCGAAAATTTCGTCCCGAGTAACGAGCACCCGAGCATTTTGGTGCTCGCTCATCTCTAGTGCCTAAGAGTGGATCACAAATTCAAGGATTTTTTATCTATCACATAACACAGCCACATTGAGGGATGATCCATCTTTGAGACAAAATGACTTCCTTGCACATATTCTGAATGGTGGTGTTACGGCAAAAATGTATGGCCGTTTAGGGAAAGCTGAGTGTACCTTGTGAATGACGTTATATGACCCATGCGACGGCGATAGCCTGCTGAGGGACAGCAGAGTGTACCCCGCGACTGAAGTCCAGGTGGCCCTTGCAGTAGGGCTGCTCACACCAAGATTTCAATGCACATATCTAGTCCATGAGTATTTTGCATGCTATTATCACATTAACCCCTTAGTGACGGCCCCATTGCCTTTTTACATCCTGGCCTGCTGGGATTAATTCCTAGAGGACATAAAAACATGCCTCCTCTAGGAATGAAAGCACTGCAGGCTCAGGACGTGATAGCTCCATGCTGCCGGTTACCAGAGGTAGCCGACAGCATGGAGCTGTCATCTGGGGCGTGGAACCCCACCCCCAGTCACGCGATCGCTGGTATCCACTGGATACCGGCAAACGCATTAAAGTTACCAAAAAGTTAAACAAAGTTAAAGTTTCAGCTACCCTTACTGATCTGATCTGTAAGGGGAGCTGAGAGTACTCAGCCCCCGTCCTCCACGCCGTCCGGCATCATCTTCTTTCTCCCCGGCCCTGCCACCGGCGTCTGCGCATGCGCGCCAGACGCATTATGTTACGCGCATGCGCAGAGAGCTGGGAGGCCAGGGAAAATTAAAAACTCCCTGCTCCCGGCTAGTATGAGTAGCCGAGAGCAGGGAGCTGTCAACGGGAGCTGCTGTATGCGTTTCCTGGTCACATGATCGCTGCTGTCCAATGGATAGCAGCGATCATGTAAAAGTAAAAAAAAGTTGAAAAAGTGAAAAAAAAAAAGAAAAAAAGTTTGTTTCATCTCCCCTCATGGATCATATCCATGAAGGGAGATGAAATTAGGAACCTAAAGAGATGAAATTAGGAACCTAAAGCCCCCAGATTTATCCGCGGACCTTGCCTGTCTTCTCCGCACGCGTCCGTGCCAAAAACAGAAAAATAGATACTCACCTCTAGAGATGAGCGAGCACCAAAATGCTCGGGTGCTCGTTATTCGGGACGAACTTTTCGCGATGCTCGAGGGTTCGTTTCGAGTAACGAACTCCATTGAAGTCAATGGGCGACCCGAGCATTTTTGTATTTCGCCGATGCTCGCTAAGGTTTCCTTGTGTGAAAATCTGGGCAATTCAAGAAAGTGATGGGAACGACACAGCAACGGATAGGGCAGGCGAGGGGCTACATGTTGGGCTGCATCTCAAGTTCACAGGTCCCACTATTAAGCCACAATAGCGGCAAGAGTGCCCCCCCCCCCTCCCAAAAACTTTTACTTCTGAAAAGCCCTCATTAGCATGGCATACCTTAGCTAAGCACCACACTACCTCCAACAAAGCACAATCACTGCCTGCATGACACTCCACTGCCACTTCTCCTGTGTTACATGCTGCCCAACCGCCCCCCCCTCCCCCCCACAGCGCACACCAAAGTGTCCCTGCGCAGCCTTCAGCTGCCCTAATGCCTCACCACCCTCATGTCTATTTAGAAGTGCGTCTGCCATGAGGAGGAACCGCAGGCACACACTGCAGAGGTTGGCACGGCTAGGCAGCGACCCTCTTTAAAAGGGGCGGGGCGATAGCCCACAATGCTGTACAGAAGCAATGAGAAATAGAATCCTGTGCCACCGCCATCAGGAGCTGCACACGTGGGCATAGCAATGGGGAACCTATGTGTCACACACTATTCATTCTGTCAAGGTGTCTCTGCATGCCCCAGTCAGACTGGGGTTCTTTACAAGTGAACACAGATGCATTTATAATTCCCTGTGGACCCACAGCATGGGTGGGTGCCAGGAAGCCACCGGCGGTACATAGAAATATCCCATTGCATTGCCCAACACAGCTGAGGTAGTAATGTTGTGCTTAATACAGGTGGGCTTCGGCCCACACTGCATGCCCCAGTCAGACTGGGGTTCTTTACAAGTGAACAAATGTAGGTTAAACTCCGTGTGCACCTACAGCATGGGTGGCTCCCTGGAACCCACCGGCGATACACAAAAATATCCCATTGCATTGCCCAACACAGCGGATGTAACGTCAGCTGTAATGCAGGTGGGCTAAAAATTCATTTGATTACACTGTAGGCGAGGGTCCACAAAAATTGCTGTGTCAACAGTACTAATGTACATCCAAAAAATTGGCCATGGCCAACCAAGAGGGCAGGTGAAACCCATTAATCGCTTTGGTTAATGTGGCTTAAGTGGTAACTAGGCCTGGAGGCAGCCCAGTTTAACGAAAAATTGGTTCAAGTTAAAGTTTCAACGCTTTTAAGAGCATTGAAACATATAAAAATTGTTTACAAAAATTATATGAGTGAGCCTTGTGGCCCTAAGAAAAATTGCCCGTTCAGCGTGTTTACATGAGGTTTCAGGAGGAGGAGGAGGAGGAGGAATATTAGACACAGATTGATGAAGCAGAAATGTCCCCGTTTTGGATGGTGAGAGAGAACGTAGCTTCCATCCGCGGGTGCAGCCTACGTATTGCTTACGTATCGCTGCTGTCCGCTGGTGGAGAAGAGAAGTCTGGGGAAATCCAGGCTTTGTTCATCTTGATGAGTGTAAGCCTGTCGGCACTGTCGGTTGACAGGTGGGTACGCTTATCCGTGATGATTCCCCCAGCCACACTAAACACACTCTCTGACAAGACGCTAGCCACAGGACAAGCAATCGCCTCCAGGGCATACAGCGCGAGTTCAGGCCACGTGTCCAGCTTCGACACCCAGTAGTTGTAGGGGGCAGAGGCGTCACTGAGGACGGTCGTGCGATCGGCTACGTACTCCCTCACCATCCTTTTACAGTGCTCCTGCCGACTCAGCCTTGACTGGGGAGCGGTGACACAGTCTTGCTGGGGAGCCATAAAGCTGGCAAAGGCCTTGAAGAATGTTCCCCTGCCTGCGCTGTACATGCTGCCTGATCTCTGCGCCTCCCCTGCTACCTGGCCCTCGGAACTGCGCCTTCTGCCACTAGCGCTGTCGGATGGGAAGTTTACCATCAGTTTGTCCACCAGCGCCCTGTGGTATAGCATCATTCTCGAACCTCTTTCCTCTTCGGGAATGAGAGTGCAAAGGCTCTCCTTATACCGTGGATCGAGCAGTGTGTACACGCAGTAATCCGTAGTGGCCAGAATGCGTGTAACGCGAGGGTCACGAGAAAGGCATCCTAACATGAAGTCAGCCATGTGTGCCAGGGTACCTGTACGCAACACATGGCTGTCCTCACTAGGAAGATCACTTTCAGGATCCTCCTCCTCCTCCTCTTCCTCCTCCTCAGGCCATACACGCTGAAAGGATGACAGGCAAGCAGCATGGGTACCGTCAGCAGTGGGCCAAGCTGTCTCTTCCCCCTCCTCCTCATCCTCCTCATGCTCCTCCTCCTCAACACGCTGAGATATAGACAGGAGTGTGCTCTGACTATCCAGCGACATACTGTCTTCCCCCGGCTCTGTTTCCGAGCGCAAAGCGTCTGCCTTTATGCTTTGCAGGGAACTTCTCAAGATGCATAGCAGAGGAATGGTGACGCTAATGATTGCAGCATCGCCGCTCACCACCTGGGTAGACTCCTCAAATTTTCCAAGGACCTGGCAGATGGCTGCCAACCAGGGCCACTCTTCTGTAAATAATTGAGGAGGCTGACTCCCACTGCGCTGCGCAAGTTGGAGTTGGTATTCCACTATAGCTCTTTGCTGCTCATAGAGTCTGGCCAACATGTGGAGCGTAGAGTTCCACTGTGTGGGCACGTCGCACAGCAGTCGGTGCACTGGTAGATTAAACCTATGTTGCAGTGTCCGCAGGGTGGCAGCGTGCGTGTGGGATTTGCGGAAATGTGCGCAGAGCTGGCGCACCTTTCCGAGCAGGTATGACAAGTGGGGGTAGCTTTTCAGAAAGCGCTGAACCACCAAATTAAAGACATGGGCCAGGCATGACACGTGCGTGAGGCTGCCGAGCTGCAGAGCCGCCACCAGGTTACGGCCGTTGTCACACACGACCATGCCCGGTTGGAGGCTCAGCGGCGCAAGCCAGTGGT
Organism: Eleutherodactylus coqui; assembly: GCF_035609145.1. Classification (NCBI taxonomy): domain Eukaryota; kingdom Metazoa; phylum Chordata; class Amphibia; order Anura; family Eleutherodactylidae; genus Eleutherodactylus; species Eleutherodactylus coqui. The sequence continues at coordinate 31,524,756 of NC_089843.1, forward strand.
CGGTCTGCTCTGTCAGACCCTGCAGCAGTTCGTGGGCCGTGTGCCTCTTCTCTCCTAAGCTGAGTAGTTTCAGCACGGCCTGCTGACGCTTGCCTACTGCTGTGCTGCCACGCCGCGTGACACCGACTGCTGGCGACGTGCTGCTGACACATCTTGATTGCGAGACAGAGGTTGCGTTGGAGGAGGAGGAGGAGGAAGGTGCTTTAGTGGAGGAAGCATACATCGCCGCAGATACCACCACCGAGCTGTGGCCCGCAATTCTGGGGGTGGGTAGGACGTGAGCGGTCCCAGGCTCTGACTCTGTCCCAGCCTCCACTAAATTCACCCAATGTGCCGTCAGGGAGATATAGTGGCCCTGCCCGCCTGTGCTTGTCCACGTGTCCGTTGTTAAGTGGACCTTGGCAGTAACCGCGTTGGTGAGGGCGCGTACAATGTTGCGGGAGACGTGGTCGTGCAGGGCTGGGATGGCACATCGGGAAAAGTAGTGGCGACTGGGAACCGAGTAGCGCGGGGCAGCCGCCGCCATCATGCTTTTGAAAGCCTCCGTTTCCACAAGCCTATACGGCAGCATCTCTAGGCTGATCAATTTTGCAATCTGCACGTTTAACGCTTGAGCGTGCGGGTGCGTGGCGTCGTACTTGCGCTTGCGCTCAAACTGTGGCACTAGCGACGTCTGGACGCTGCGCTGAGAGACATTGCTGGATGGGGCCGAGGACAGCGGAGGTGAGGGTGTGGGTGCAGGCCAGGAGACGGTAGTGCCTGTGTCCTCAGAGGGGGGATGGATCTCAGTGGCAGGTTGGGGCACAGGGGGAGAGGCAGTGGTGCAAACCGGAGGCGGTGAACGGGCATCGTCCCACCTTGTGGGGTGCTTGGCCATCATATGCCTGCGCATGCTGTTGGTGGTGCCTCCCCAGCTGATCTTGGCGCGACAAAGGTTGCACACCACTGTTCGTCGGTCGTCAGGCGTCTCTGTGAAAAACTGCCACACCGTAGAGCACCTTGACCTGTGCAGGGTGGCATGGCGCGAGGGGGCGCTTTGGGAAACAGTTGGTGGATTATTCGGTCTGGCCCTGCCTCTACCCCTGGCCACCGCACTGGCTCGGCCTGTCCCACACCCTCACTTGGCCCTCCGCGTCCTCGGCCGCGTCCACATCCTCTAGGCCTACCCCTACCCCTCAGCATGCTGTATTACCAGTGATTTGATTTCCCAGGCAGGAAAGAAATTGGCGCAAGGCTGCACTCAACCGTAGCTGGTTGCGTCTGATTTTTGTACGTTCTCCACGCAGCACACACGTACACGGAGACCTTAGGACTGACACAGGCAGGCCAAATATAATTTTTTCGCTTTTTTGCAAAGGGAAGGCCCCACTGCGGATATTCAATGAACAATACGTTTAATAACTGTGGTGTGGCCCTGAAAAAGTGTCACACAACTTTAGTGTAGCAGAGTTATTAACTCTGGCAGAGCAGGTATTTGCCAGTCAGGAAAGAAAATGGCGCAAGGCTGCACTCAACCGTAGCTGGTTGCGTTTGATTTTTGTACGTTCTCCACGCAGCACACACGTACACGGAGACCTTAGGACTGACACAGGCAGGCCAAATATAATTTTTTCGCTGTTTTGCAAAGGGAAGGCCCCACTGCGTATATTCAATGAACAATACGTTTAATAACTGTGGTGTGGCCCTGAAAAAGTGTCACACAACTTTAGTGTAGCAGCGTTATTAACTCTGGCAGAGCAGGTATTTGCCAGTCAGGAAAGAAAATGGCGCAAGGCTGCACTCAACCGTAGCTGGTTGCGTCTGATTTTTGTACGTTCTCCACGCAGCACACACGTACACGGAGACCTTAGGACTGACACAGGCAGGCCAAATATAATTTTTTCGCTTTTTTGCAAAGGGAAGGCCCCACTGCGTATATTCAATGAACAATAACTGTGTTGTGGCCCTGCCTGCACAATTCTGTCCCTGTAGTATCAATGGAGGGTGCAATGCTCTGCACTGACGATTTTTAGAAAAAAAAAATATGCAACACTGCTAACAGCAGCCAGCACAGTACTGCACACGGTTAAATTTGGCCCTAGAAAGGACCGTTGAGGTTCTTGAAGGCTACACTCACTCCTAACACTCTCCCTGCCTAAGCACCACTTCTGTCCCTAATGCCGGGTGCAATGCTCTGCACTGCCGATTTTGAGAAAAAAAAAAAAAAACACTGCTAGCAGCAGCCTGCACACAGGTAGATGTGGCCCTAAGAAGGACCTTTGGGGTTCTTGAAGCCTACACTAACTCCTAACGCTCTCCCTACAGCAGCTCCAGCACGATAGTACTTTCCCTCAGCTAAGTCACAAGGCATGTGTGGCGAGCCGCGGGAGGGGCCGATTTTTATACTGGGGTGACATCAGATCTCCCCAGCCACTCACAGCAGGGGGGTGGTATAGGGCTTGAACGTTACAGGGGGAAGTTGTAATGCCTTCCCTGTCTTTCAATTGGCCAGAAAAGCGCGCTAACGTCTCAGAGAGGAAACTGAAAGTAACCAGAACACCGCGTGGTACTCGTTACGAGTAACGAGCATCCCGAACACCCTAATATTCGCACGAATATCAAGCTCGGACGAGTACGTTCGCTCATCTCTAGTGAGTATACATTTTTTTTTTTTATTTTAACACATTTTAGGATGAATTGCAGGGAAGGGCTTATATATTTAAGCCCTTCCCGACAATTCACCCCGCGCACGCCGGCAGCCCATTGCTTTCAATGGAGCGGCTGTATTTCCGGCTCCATTGAATTCAATGGGCAAACATCGTTCTTCTCTGTCACAGCTGTTACAGCTGTGGCAGAGAAGAATGATTTGTCTTCTATATGTTCTCAATGGGGTCGGCGCTGCTGCCGCCGGCCCCATTGAGCGCATATAGAGAAGAGAACAGGAATCGCAGATCGCACATAGGTGCGATCTGCGATTTCTGTTCTATAATTTATCGGACAAGCGCATAAAAAGCGCTCATGTGTCCGATACCATTGCAAAGCAATGGTTTTAAAAAATCGCCGGACGCATGCGAATGCGCAAATCGCGGCTAAAAACGCCCGTCTGACTAAGGCCTTAGGGCTACATCTGACCGTGTGCATTTTACCTAGGGCCTACTGGGAGTAGTAGTAGTGCTTCCATTTTGTATAATGCAGCTAGGCCTGTTTGCAGCCTTTCAGTTAGATTTTTTTCAGTCTGCAGTGTCGTACTATACCGCTCTCACCAGGAAAGTGCACTCAAAGAATTCCTAGCCTGCTGCAAACTACCTCATTTATACCGTTCTCTGTCTGCAGTGAATTAGACAGCGGTCTCACTGCTAAACAGTACTGTAATCTTATTGGGGCCATTTCAAAGTATTTCAGCTGCTGTGCAGAGTGTATCACAATATCATTTCCTTTAGTGGGGTTGAGATAGCCGCAGTTACCAGCCCTATCCACTGGCTTTAGAGTCTTCTCCCAGTCCACACAGCTTCTATTATCTACAAGTCTCTCTGAGCAGTAAATTACCCCTAGGTATCAGCACAAGACAGCAGGTTATTTTTTTCAAGTGACAGCATAGAGCTTCCGCTATCTACAAGTCTCTGTGTGCAGTGAATTAAGGCCCAGTTGTCAGTGCTGTACATTGGGGTAATTTATTTGGGCCCTGCTCTATTCGTAATCTGCCATGATGAGGAGTAGGGGTAAGGGTCGAGGACGTGGACGTCCAAGTGAGGGTGTGGGCACAGACCGAGTTCCTGGTCTAGGTGAATCACAGCCGGCTGCTGCAGGATTAGGAGAGAGGCAAGTTTCTGGGGTCCCCAGCTTCATATCACAATTTACGGGTCCACGTGATAGACCTTTATTACAAACAGAGCAGTATGAGCAGGTCCTGTCGTGGATGGCAGAAAATGCATCCAGCAATCTATCGACCACCCAGTCTTCTACGCAGTCCACTACTCCCGGCCTAGAGACTGCAACTCTGAATCCTCTGCCTGCTGCTCCTCCTTCCTCCCAGCCTCCTCACTCCATGAAAATGACATATTATGAGTAGGCAGACTCCCAGGAACTGTTCTCGGGTCCCTGCCATAAGTGGGAAAAACTGTTTCCTCTCTCACCTGAGGAGTTTGTCGTGACCGATGCCCAACCTTTGGAAAGTTCCCGGGTCCGGCTGAGGAGGCTGGGGACTTCCGGCAACTGTCTCAAGAGCTTTCAGTGTGTGAGGAGAATGATGATGAAGAGACACAGATGTCTGTCAGTGAGGTAGTTGTAAGGGCAATAAGTCTGAGGGAAGAGCGCACAGAGGATTGAGAGGAAGAGCAGCTGGACGATGAGGTAACTGACCCCACCTGGTTTGCTAAGCCTACTGAGTACAGAACTTCAGAGGGGGAGGCAAGTACAGCAGCAGGACAGGTTGGAAGAGGCAGTGGAGTGGCCAGGGGTAGAAGCAGGGCCAGAGCAAAGAATCCCCCAACTGTTTCCCAAAGCACCCCCTTGAGGCAAGCCTCCGTCCAGAGGGCTAGGTGTTCAAAGGTGTGGATGTTTTTCAGTGAGAGCGCGGACAACCGACGAACAGTGGTGTGCAACCTGTGTCGCACAAGATCAGTCGGGGGGCCACCACTACCAGCCTCACCACCACCAGCATGCGCAGGCATATGATGGCCAAGCACCACGCAAGGTGGGATGAAGGCCTTCACCATCTCCGAGTCACACCACTGCTTCTTTCCTTGTGCCCCAACCTGCCACACAGATCCAATCCCCCTCTCAGGGCACAGGCACGAGCGCCTCCCGGCCTGCACCCACACCCTCACCTCCACTGTCCTCCACCCCATCCAGCAATGTCTCTCAGCGCACCGTTCAGCTGTGGCTAACACAAGCGTTGGAGCGAAAGCGCAAATACACCACCACGCACCCGCACACACAAGCTGTAAATGTGCACATTGCCAAATTAATCAGCCTGGAGATGCTGCCGTACAGGCTTGTGGAAACAGAGGCTTTCAAAAACATGATGGCGGTGGTCCGGCGCTACTCGGTCCCCAGTCGCCACTATTTTTCCCGGTGTTCCGTCCCAGCCTGCACCAGCACGTGTCCCGCAACATTATACTTGCCCTCATCAACGCGGTTACTGGAAAGGTCCACTTAACCACGGACACGTTGATAAGTACTGGCGGGCAGGGCCACTATATCTCCCTGATGGCACATTGGGTGAATTTGGTGGAGACTTGGCCTGAGTCAGAGCCTGGGACTGCTCATGTCCTACCCACACCCAGAATAGCGGGTCCTACCTCAGTGCGGCAGTTTATGCGACCTCCTCTAAACTCTCCCCCTCGTCCTCCTCCTTCGCAACCTCTACCTCGCAATTAAGAAATGTTAACAGCACGTCGCCAGCAGTCGGTATCGCACGGCAGCATCACAGAGGTGGGCAAGCGTCAGAAGGCCATGCTAAAACTAATCAGCTTAGGTGACAAGAGGCACACGGCCCCAGAACTGTTGCAGGGTCTGACAGAGCAGACCGACCACTGGCGTTCGCCGCTGAGCCTCCAGCCGGGCATGGTCGTGTGTGACAACAGCCGTAACCTGGTGGCAGCTCGCCAGCCTTACACATGTGCCATGCCTGGCCCACATCTTCAATTCGGTGGTTCAGCGGTTTCTGAAAAACTACCCACACTTGTCTGACCTGCTTGGCAAGGTTCGCCACGTCTGCGCACATTTCCGCAAGTCCACCACGGACGCTGCCACCCTGAGGACCCTGCAACATTGGATTAATCTGCCAGAGCACTGACTGTTGTGTGACGTGCCCACACGGTGGAATTCTACGCTGCACAGATTGCCCAGGCTCTATGAGCAGCGTAGAGCAAGAGTGAAATAACAACTCCAACATGGGCTGCGTAGTGGGAGTTATCCTTCCCAATTCTTTACCGAGGTGTGGGCCTGGATGGCAGATATCTGCCAGGTCCTCAGAAACTTTGAGGAGTCTACCCAGATGGTGAGCGGCGATGCTGCAATCATTAGCGTTACCATTCCGCTGCTATGCCTGCTGAAAAGTTCGCTGAAAAGCATAAAGGCTGACGCTTTGCGGTTGGAACAGGGGATGAGAGTATGTCGCTTGATAGCCTGACCACCCTCATGTCTATATCAACGCATTTGGAGGAGGAGGAGGAGGGGGAGGAGCAGGAGGAGGAAGACGGGAAGAGACAGCTGGGCACACTGCAGAGAGTACCTATGCTGCTTGCCTCTCATCTGTTCAGCGTGTATGGGCTGTGGAGGAGGAGGAGGAGGATCCTGAAATTGATCTTCCTAGTGAGGACAGCCATGTGTTACATACTGGCATCCTGGCACACATGGCTGACTTCATGTTAGGCTGTCTTTCTCGTGACCCTCGCGTTACACACATTCTGGCCAACACGGATTACTGGGTGTATACCCTTCTCGACCCATGGTATAAGGAGAACCTTTCCACTCTCATTCCCGAAGAGGAAAGGGGTACGAGAGTGATGCAATACCACAGGGCCCTGGTGGAAAAAGTAATGCTAAAGTTCCCATCTGACAGCGCTAGTGGCAGAAGGCGCAGTTCCAAGGGCCAAGTAGCAGGGGAGGCGCGGAGATCAGTCAGCATGTCCAGCATATGCAGGGGAACACTCTCCAAGGCCTTTGCGAGCTTTATGGCTCCCCAGCAAGACTGTGTCACCACTCCCCACTGTAAAAAGATGGTGAGGGAGTACGTAGCCGATCGTACCACCGTCCCCCGTGATGCCTCTGCTCCATACAACTATTGGGTGTCAAAGCTGGACACGTGGCACGAACTTGCGCTGTACACCCTGGAGGTTCTGGCTTGCCTTGCCGCTAGCGTCCTGTCGGAGAGGGTGTTTAGTGCAGCTGGGGGAATCATTACGGATAAGCGTACCCGCCTGTCAACTGCCAGTGCCGACATGCTTACACTCATAAAGATGAACAAAGCCTGGATTTCCCCAGACTTCTCTTCTCCACCGGCGGAGAGCAACGGAACCTAAAGATTATTTTCGCTGCAACCGCAGATAAAAGCATTCTTCTCTAGCACCGGAAAAAAGCTTTGTGAATCTGTCTCTGATATTAGTCTTCCTCCTCCTCCTGAAACATCTTTTTATCACGCTGAACTGCCAAAATTGATAGATGAGCCCAAAAAGGCTCATCTAACAATTTTTTTTACAATTTTTCTAAGTTTCAATAGTATTGATACTTTAAAATGAACCAATTTTTTGAACACGGCTGCCTCCAGGCTGTGTTACAAATTAAGCAACAGCGAGCTGTATCTTTTAAAAAATATTTACGGGCGTCACTTGCCCTCTCGGTAGAGCAATTTTTCAGGGGTACGTTGATACTCTTGGTACACAAATTTTTCTGGCCCTCGCCTACAGTCATGGTACCCCAATTATCAGGCGTTCGCCTACAGTCTTGCTACAGAAATGTTACAGGGGTCTGCCTATACTGCTGCTACATACATGTTACTGGGGTCTGCCGAAACTTCGGCTACATAAATGTTACAGGGGTCTGCCTATACTTCTACTACAGAAATGTTACAGGGGTCTGCCTATACTTCTGCCACAAAAATGTTACAGGGGTCTGTCTATACTTCTGCTACAGAAATATTACTGGGGTCTGTCTATACTGTTACTATAGAAATGTTACTGGGGTCTGCCTATACTTCTGCTACAGAAATGTTACTGGGGTCTGTCTATACGTTTACTACAGAAATGCTACAGGGGTCTGCCTATACTCGTGCTACAGAAATGTTACTGGGGTCTGTTTATACCTTTGCTACAGGAATGTTACAGGGGTCTGTCTATACTATGGGTGCACTAAGTCTTCCCATTGCGGTGTTTTACCTATCTGGCACAAATAATACAGTGACTGACTAGGCCAGAATTGTGGGCCGAGACCAAGTTGCCCTTTGCAGTGTTGAGATATCTGTGTGGGGACACATTGATTTCCCCCTATTGCTATGTAACTCAGGGCACCTTGGGTCACACAAGGTGGAGGCTGGGACCGAGCCTGACCCTGGGCCCGCTCACATACTTCCCACACAGACTTTAGCGGGTCCTGGTCATGGTGTCTTGACCTTGTAATGCCACCTCCTCCTCCTGCTTGGGGTCAGGGGATCTGCACTGGGCATCATATATTTTCTCCTATGTTACCACAGTTATCTGAGACACTGGTTTCGGCCAAAGAAGAGCAGCGTTACTGCATTAATGAGACGTTCACAGCTGTACTAGCATCGGAGTCCGCTCTATGCCCACGATAGCTGAGGGTGTGTGCAGAGGCCTATGTCCTCGGCGCAGTGCAAGTCTGCCATTTCTACATGTTTATTACTGTCTTTGGGTTTCTTCAGCTCGCCTATGCTGTGGGTGCACAAAGACTTCCCATGGCGGTGTTTGACTTATCTGCCACAAATACACTGACTGACTTGGTTAGGGTGCAGAGTGCAGATGGCTTTCCCCTTGCGGTGTCGATTAAGCTATCCGACACCTACACAGAATGAATAGTGTGCGGGCACATAGATTTTCCCATTGCTATGTCAGTCGCGGCACCTTGGGCCACACAAGGTGTGTGCTGGGACCAAGCCTGATAAAGGGCCCACTCACATACTTCCCACACAGGCTACAGCAGGTCCTGGTCATGGTTTCTTGGCCTTCTAAGGCCACCTCCTCCTCCTGCTTGGGGTCAGGGTTTCAGCACTGGGCATCATGTATTTTCTCTCGTGTTACCACAGTTATCTGAGACACTCGTTTGTGCCAAAGGAGAGGAGCGTTACTTCACTAATGAGACGTTCACAGCTGTACTAGCATTGGAGTCCACTTCATGCCCACGATTGCTGAGGGTGTGAGCTTAGGCCTATGTCCTTGGCGCAGTGAAAGTCTGCCATGTTTTGGCACTCTGATTTCTTTATGGTTCATGTCTTGGGTCGCCCAAGACCCACCTATGTTGTGGTTGCACACAGACTCTCCATAGCGGTGTTTGACCTGTCTGGCACAAAGTCATTGACTGACTTTGGTATGGTGCAGAGTGCAGATGGCTTTCCCCTTGGCGTTGTCGATGAGGTATCCGGCACCCAAACAGAATGACTAGTGTGTGGAAAAGTGGATTCCCCATTGCTATGTCACTCGCGGCACCTTGGGCCACATAAGGTGTTTGCTGGGACCGAGCCTGACCAAGGGCCTGCTCACATACTTCTCACACAGGCTACTGCGGGTCCTGGTCGGTTTTCCTTGGCCTTGTAAGGCCACCTTCTCCTCCTGCTTGGGGTCAGGGGATCAGCACCGGGCATCATGTATTTTCTCCTGTGTTACCACAGTTATCTGAGACACTTGTTTGGGCCAAAGAAGAGCAGCGTTGCTGCATTCACGAGACGTTCACAGCTGGACTAGTATCAGAGTCCACTTCATGCCCGCATTTGCTGAAGGTATGGGCTGAGGCCTATGTCCTGGGGGAACTTCAACTGCGCCAGGTTGGGCCTGTGGGATTTCTTCCTCGTTAATGCAGTCTTTGGAGCGGTGAAAGAAAACGTAACTGATTTAATGAGACCTTCACAGATGGACTAGCATCAGTGTCCGCTTCATGCTCGCATTTGCTGAGGGTGTGTGCAGTGACCTATGTCCTCGGCGGAGTGAAAGTCTGCCATGTTTGGGCTCTGTGACTTCTTTTTTTTTAAATATTAAATTTTTATTTGAGATTCAGACAACTTACATACAGAATTTTGTTGTTAATAGATTATCATTGAATTGTTACAACCAAAATTCGTTTCTTCTGATTACATCACAACATATTATAACATGTTCAAATCTCGTTTGTTATATATTAATTGCACAAAACCATTTTTTTTTTTATAACTAAACAATTAAACAATTGGCACTAAAATTGCTTCTTGTAGATTCTGTTTTTTGTTCCTCCTCATCTCCACATTCCCCACTCCTCTTTATATCTCTTAAGAGAGTTATTTCGTAACGCCAACCACCCTTCGAACACTCGTTGTTCAGCCATCCAGTCACTGAACTTCCCAACCGTTGGGGAAGCAGTATTTTTCCAGTATTTAGCTATAAGGGATTTAGCTGTCATCAGTGCATGACCTAACAGATATCTGATGTTAGGGGGATAGTTGTTCAAGTCAATCAGTAATATTATTAGTTTAGCCTTCCTTTCTACTTTAGACTTTAATGAGGCTTCTAGTAGGTTGAGAATTGGACCCCAGTAGTTATTTAGAGCTGGACATGACCAAAAAATGTGGGTAAGAGTACCTCTCTGCCCACAGTTTCTCCAACAATTGCCATCTGACTTGTGAAGCCTGCTAGCTAGTAGGCAGGGAGAGTAGTGCCATCTCAGATTTATTTTTATTTGTGTTTCTAGAATACCCAAGCCTCTAGTGGAGCCGCATGCCGTTTTGTAAGCTTTTTCCCAGTCTTCAATTGATATTTTTTCTCCTAGCTCTTTTTCCCAATTGAGCATGTGCATTTTTTTTGGGAGAAGGATGTTATTATCTGTCAAAACATCATAAAAATATCTGGTGTCTGATTTTCCTAGCGAGGGGGGAGGTATTGTGATCTTTCCGAGAACTGTGGTTGGGATTTTTGTTTTGTGGATAGATGAATTTTTTAGAAGTCCTTTTGAGACAGGTTGTATTTTGAACTTATGTTCTCGAAAGGCAGTATCTCGCCTTCTGTTGTTAAATCGTCTATCTTTTTAATCCCTTTTTTTCCCCATTCGTCTAGGTTTATATCTATGTTGAATAGGCTTTCTATTTCCAGGGGTATATTTGGTTTTGTGTATGTGTCATATTTTGCTACTTTCACAGTATACTCCTTCCATGAGTTCAGGGAGGCCATAACAGTGGGGGGCGGATTTGTTAGGTTTATTTTTACTTCTGGGTTTTTTGTCATTGCTTCAAGGGAGGCCGCTAATAGTAGCGCGTTCCCTTTTTTGGAGTTAGTGAGGCATGCTTCCATGCCCACCCAAGCCATCACGTTTTCTGTTTTTATCCAGTTCCTAGTTTGATTTAAGATGTTCGCGTTGTAGTATGCCTCTAGGTTAGGCAAGTCCGCTCCCCCCTTTTTACAGTGTAGGGTTAAGATTGGTGTGGCTAGTCTCGATTTATTTCCTCCCCAGACAAATATTGCAAGTTGTCTTTGTAATTTTTTAAGTGTGTTTTTTGATATGGGAATTGGTAGTACTCTAAAGAGGTATAGGATCTTTGGCAATATTTTTATTTTGTATGTCATAATCCTACCCAGCCATGACAAGTTTATATTTGATTGATAATCTAGCTCCTTCTGGATTGTTTCCTGGAGAGGTGTAAAATTTATTGTTTCTAATTTGTTTATGTTTGCTGTCATTAATGTCCCCAAATAAGATATATTTTCTTTTTCCCACTTAAAGGCAAACTCTGTTTGGATTATGTGTTTTAGATCCCTTGAGACATTTATGCCTAATATTATTGTCTTATCAACGTTGACCTTGTAGTATGAGATGTTGCTAAATTGTTCTATTATTCGATAGGCAGCTCTCAGGGATTCCAGCGGGTGGGATAGAGTTAGAACAATGTCGTCGGCAAAAAGGCCGATTTTATGTTGGCGGGCGTTCAGGGGGATTCCTCTTGTGTCTATAGAAGATCTTATTAGTTCAGCAAGCGGCTCCACCATGAGGACGTATAAGATCGGGGATAGCGGGCACCCCTGGCGTGTTCCATTTGTTATTTGGAATTTCTCAGAAAGAGCCCCATCTACCATCACCTTTGCTGTCGGACAGGAGTACAGGGCCCGGACGGCGCCAATCATCTCTCCCCCCATGCCAAATTTCTCTAAAACTTTAAATGCGTAACCCCAGTGAACCCTGTCAAAAGCTTTTTCAGCATCTAGGGCCATGACTACTGTTGGTAATTTTGTGCTATTCAAACCATGGATAAGATTTAAAAGTTTCCTGGCGCCGTCCGCAGCCTGCCGCCCCTTTACAAAACCGACCTGGTCGGAGTGCACTATCGTTGGGAGTATGTCAAGTAAACTGTTTGCCAATACTTTTGCATAAATTTTGACATCTGCGTTAAGCAATGATATCGGTCTAAGGTTCGCTGGGTCATCCGGTTCTCTACCGGGCTTAGGCAGTACTATTACTGTGGCTTGGAGCATTTCTTCAGGAAATCTTCCTTTCTCCATAGCTGAGTTAAACATCCTCACTAGACAGGGAGTCAGAGAACCCGAGAACATTCTATAATACTCAGCCGAGAACCCATCAGGTCCCGGCGCTTTTTGTTGTTTCATGGAGGATATTGCATCCATTATTTCAGTTTTTGTTATTGGACCCTTTAGTTTATCTGCTTGTGTTTCATTTTTTACGGGTAAGTTAATTTTACTCACGAAATTTTCTATGTCTTCGACTTTAGGGTGGGTAAGTTTTGGGTCATTTTTAGAGATGAGCGAACGTGTTCTTCCGAGCTTGATATTCGTGCGAATATTAGGGTGTTCGGGATGTTCGTTATTCGTAACGAACACCATGCGGTGTTCTGGTTATTTTCACTTCCTTCCCTGGGACGTTAGCGCGCTTTTCTGGCCAATTGAAAGACAGGGAAGGCATTACAACTTCCCCCTGTGACGTTCAAGCCCTATACCACCCCCCTGCTGTGAGTGGCTGGGAAGATCAGGTGTCACCCGAACATAAAAGTCGGCCCCTCCCGCGGTTCGCCTCAGATGCGGTGTGAGTTAGATGAGGGACAGTGCTGTTTGTACCGGAGCTGCTGTAGGGAAAGAATTGGTAGTTAGTGTAGGCTTCAAGACCCCCCAAAGGTCCTTATTAGGGCCACTGATAGCTGTGTGTTGGCTGCTGTTAGCAGTGGCAATTTTTTTTTTCTCAAAATCGCCTCTGCAGACCGTTGCACCTGGCATTAGGGACAGAAGTGCTGCATAGGCAGGGAGAGTGTTAGGAGTGAGTGTAGCCTTCAAGAACCTCAACGGTCCTTTCTAGGGCCATATTTATCCGTGTGCAGTACTGTCCAGGCTGCTGTTAGCTGTGCTGCATTTTTTTTTGCTTCTCAAAATCGCCTCTGCAGACCATTGCACCCTCCATTGATACTGCAGGGAAAGAATTGTATAGGCAGGGCGACAACACAGTTGTTATTCATTGAATATACGCAGTGCTGCCTTTTGGTGCCAAAAAACGGAAAATAATTAAATTTGTCCTGCCTCTGTCCGGCCTAACGCCGGTGGACACGTGTGAGCTGCGTCTGCAACCTGTAAAAATCAGACGCACCCAGCTACGCTTTACTGCTGGCTTCGCCATTTGCTTTCCTTAATTGGGAAAAAAAATACCTGCTCTCCAAGAGTTATAATAACTCTGCTACCCTCACGTTCTGTGACACATAAGCAGGGACACAGCACAGTTATTAAACTTCTCATGTTCATTGAATATACGCAGTACTGCCTTTTGGTGCCAAAAAACTGAAAACAAATCTATTTGTCCAGCCTCTGTCCGTCCTAAGGGCGGTGGACACGTGTGAGCTGCGTGAACAACATTGCTAAATCAGACGCACCCAGCTACGCTTTACTGCTGGCTTCGCCATTTGCTTTCCTTAATTGGGAAAAAAATACCTGCTCTCCAAGAGTTATAATAACTCTGCTATCCTCACGTTCTGTGACACATAAGCAGGGACACAGCACAGTTATTAAACTTCTCATGTTCATTGAATATACGCAGTGCTGCCTTTTGGTGGAAAAAAACTGAAAACAAATCTATTTGTCCAGCCTCTGTCCGTCCTAAGGGCGGTGGACACGTGTGAGCTGCGTGAACAACATTGCTAAATCAGACGCACCCAGCTACGCTTTACTGCTGGCTTCGCCATTTGCTTTCCTTAATTGGGAAAAAAATACCTGCTCTCCAAGAGTTATAATAACTCTGCTACCCTTACGTTCTGTGACACATAAGCAGGGACACAGCACAGTTATTAAACTTCTCATGTTCATTGAATATACGCAGTGCTGCCTTTTGGTGCCAAAAAACTGAAAACAAATCTATTTGTCCAGCCTCTGTCCGTCCTAAGGGCGGTGGACACGTGTGAGCTGCGTGAACAACATTGCTAAATCAGACGCACCCAGCTACGCTTTACTGCTGGCTTCGCCATTTGCTTTCCTTAATTGGGAAAAAAATACCTGCTCTCCAAGAGTTATAATAACTCTGCTACCTTCACGTTCTGTGACACATTAGCAGGGACACAGCACAGTTATTAAACTTAGATAATTCATTCACTAGAGGCAGTGGGGCCTTTCGTTTTCCAAAAAGGGCAAAAATTATATTTGGCCTGCAGTCTTGCGCCAATTTATTTCCTGCCTGTGAAATCAAATCACTGGTAATACAGCATGCTGAGGGGTAGGGGTAGGCCTAGAGGACGTGGACGCGGCCGAGGACGCGGAGGGCCAAGTCAGGGTGTGGGCACAGCCCGAGCTCCTGATCCCGGTGTGTCGCAGCCGACTGCTGCGCGATTAGGAGAGAGGCACGTTTCTTGCGTCCCCACATTCATCGCCCAATTAATGGGTCCACGCGGGAGACGGTTATTAGAAAATGAGCAGTGTGAGCAGGTCCTGTCCTGGATGGCAGAAAGTGCTTCGAGCAACCTATCGTCTACCCGCAGTTCTGCGCCGTCCACTGCTGCCAATCCGAATCCTCTGTCTGCTGCTCCTCCTTCCTCCCAGCCTCCTCACTCCACTACAATAACACCTGCTCAGGAGCGGGAACACTCCCAGGAACTGTTCTCGGGCCCCTGCTTAGATTGGGCAGCAGCGGTTCCTCTCCCACCAGAGGAGTTTATCGTCACTGATGCCCAACCATTGGAAAGTTCCCGGGGTCCGGGGGAAGAGGCTGGGGACTTCCGCCAACTGTCTCAACAACTTTCTGTGGGTGAGGAGGACGATGACGATCAGACACAGTTGTCTTGCAGTGAGGTAGTAGTAAGGGCAGTAAGTCCGAGGGAGGAGCGCACAGAGGATTCGGAGGAAGAGCAGCAGGACGATGAGGTGACTGACCCCACCTGGTGTGCAACGCTTACTCAGGAGGACAGGTCTTCAGAGGGGGAGTCAAGGGCATCAGCAGGGCAGGTTGCAAGAGGCAGTGCGGTGGCCAGGGGTAGAGGCAGGGCCAGACCGAATAATCCACCAAGTGTTTCCCAAAGCGCCCCCTCGCGCCATGCCACCCTGCAGAGGCCGAGGTGCTCTAAGGTCTGGCAGTTTTTCACAGAGACGCCTGACGACCGACGAACAGTGGTGTGCAACCTTTGTCGCGCAAAGCTCAGCCGGGGAGCCAACACCAACAGCCTCACCACCACCACCATGCGCAGACATATGATGGCCAAGCACCCCGCAAGGTGGGACGAAGGCCGTTCAGCGCCTCCGGTTTGCACCCCTGCCTCTCCCCCTGTGCCCCAACCTGCCACTGAGATGCAACCCCCCTCTCAGGACATAGGCACTACCGTCTCCTGGCCTGCACCCACACCCTCACCTCCGCTGTCCTCGGCCCCATCCAGCAGTGTAGTTCAGCGCACCGTCCAGCCGTCGCTTGCGCAACTGTTGGAGCGCAAGCGCAAGTACGCCGCCACGCACCCGCACGCTCAAACGTTAACCGTCCGCATAGCAAAATTCATCAGCCTTGAGATGCTGCCGTATAGGCTTGTGGAAACGGAGTCCTTCAAAACTATCATGGAGGCGGCGGCCCCGCGCTACTCAGTTCCCAGTCGCCACTACTTTTCCCGATGTGCCGTCCCAGCCCTGCACGACCACGTCTCCCGCAACATTGTACGCGCCCTCACCAACGCGGTTACTGCCACGGTCCACTTAACTACGGACACGTGGACAAGCACAGGCGGGCAGGGCCACTACATCTCCCTGACGGCACATTGGGTGAATTTAGTGGAGGCTGGGACAGAGTCAGAGCCTGGGACCGCTCACGTCCTATCCACCCCCAGAATTGCGGGCCCCAGCTCGGTGGTGGTATCTGCGGAGGTGTATGCTTCCTCCACTAAAGCACCCTCCTCCTCCTCCTCCTCCTCCTCCTCTGTCTCGCAATCAAGATGTGTTAGCAGCAGCATGTCGCCAGCAGTCGGTGTCGCGCGGTGTGGCAGCACAGCGGTGGGCAAGCATCAGCAGGCCGTGCTGAAACTACTCAGCTCAGGCGATAAGAGGCACACGGCCCACGAACTGCTGCAGGGTCTGACACAGCAGACCGACCGCTGGCTTGCGCCGCTGAGCCTCCAACCGGGCATGGTCGTGTGTGACAACGGCCGTAACCTGGTGGCGGCTCTGCAGCTCGGCAGCCTCACGCACGTGCCATGCCTGGCCCACGTCTTTAATTTGGTGGTTCAGCGCTTTCTGAAAAGCTACCCACGCTTGTCAGACCTGCTCGTAAAGGCGCGCCGGCTCTGCGCACATTTCCGCAAGTCCCACACGGACGCTGCCACCCTGCGCACCCTGCAACATCACTTTAAGCTGCCAGTGCACCGACTGCTGTGCGACGTGCCCACACGGTAGAACTCTACGCTCCACATGTTGGCCAGGCTCTATGAACAACGTAGAGCTATAGTCGAATACCAACTCCAACATGGGCGGCGCAGTGGGAGTCAGCCTCCTCAATTCCTTTCAGAAGAGTGGGCCTGGTTGGCAGACATCTGCCATGTCCTTGGTAATTTTGAGGAGTCTACCCAGGTGGTGAGCGGCGATGCTACAATCATTAGCGTCACCATTCCTCTGCTATGCATCTTGAGAAATTCCCTGCAAACCATAAAGGCAGCTGCTTTGCGCTCGGAAACGGGGGCGGGGGAAGACAGTATGCCGCTGGATAGTCAGGGCACCCTCCTGTCTATTTCTCAGCGCGTACAGGAGGAGGAGGAGGAGCATGAGGAGGATGAGGAGGAGGGGGAAGAGACAGCTTGGGCCGCTGCTGACGGTACACCGGCTGATTGCCTGTCATCCTTTCAGCGTGTATGGCCTGAGGAGGAGGAGGAGGAGGAGGAGGATCCTGAAAGTGATCTTCCTAGTGAAGACAGCCATGTGTTGCGTACAGGTACCCTGGCACACATGGCTGACTTCATGTTAGGATGCCTTTCTCGTGACCCTCGCGTTGCACGCATTCTGGCCACGACGGATTACTGGGTGTACACACTACTCGATCCACGGTATAAGGAGAACCTGCCCACTCTGATTCCCGAAGAGGAAAGGGGTTCGAGAGTGTTGCTATACCACAGGACCCTTGCGGACAAGCTGATGGTAAAATTCCCAGCCGACAGCGCTAGTGGCAGAAGGCGCAGTACCGAGGGCAAGGTAGCAGGGGATGTGCGTAGATCGAGCAGCATGTACATCCCAGGCAGTGCAACAGTCTTTAAGGGCCTGGCCAGCTTTATGGCTCCCCACCAAGACTGTGTCACCGCTCCCCAGTCACGGCTGAGTCGGCGGGAGCACTGTAAAAGGATGGTGAGGGAGTACGTAGCGGATCGCACGACCATCCTTGGTGACGCCTCTGCCCCCTACAACTACTGGGTGTCGAAGCTGGACACGTGGCCTGAACTAGCGCTGTATGCCCTGGAGGTGCTTGCTTGTCCTGCGGCTAGCGTCTTGTCGGAGAGGGTGTTTAGTGCGGCTGGGGGAATCATCACAGATAAGCGTAGCCGCTTGTCAACCGACAGTGCCGACAGGCTAACACTCATCAAGATGAACAAAGGCTGGATTTCCCCAGACTTCTGTTCTCCACCAGCGGACAGCAGCGATACGTAAGCAATACGTAGGCTGCACCCGCGGATGGAAGCTACGTTCTCTCTCACCATCCAAAACGGGGACATTTCTGCTTCATCAATCTGTGTCTAATATTCCTCCTCCTCCTCCTGCTCCTCCTCCTGAAACCTCACGTAATCACGCTGAACGGGCAATTTTTCTTAGGGCCACAAGGCTCACTCAAATAATTTTTCTGAACAATTTTTATAAGTTTCAATGCGCTTAAAAGCGTTGGAACTTTAACTTGAACCAATTTTTCGTTACACTGGGCTGCCTCCAGGCCTAGTTACCACTTAAGCCACATTAACCAAAGCGATTCACCTGCCATCTTGGTTGGGCATGGCCAATTTTTACTGAGGTACATTAGTACTGTTGGTACACCAATTTTTTGGGGCCCTCACCTACAGTGTAATCATAGTAATTTCTATGTTCTTCGCCTGCACTCATGGTACAGAAAGGTGTGTGGGGTTGGCCTACAGTTTAGCTACATAAATGTAACTTGTGCCTTGGCTATACTAAGGCTACTGAAATGGAACGAAGACTGCGCTCCCGCTATACTGCTGCTTCAGAATTGTTAATGGGGCCTGTCCTGAGTGCTACTATTGCTTACATGGAACGAAGACTGCGCTCCCGCTATACTGCTGCTTCAGAATTGTTAATGGGGCCTGTCCTGAGTGCTACTATTGCTTACATGGAACGAAGACTGCGCTCCCGCTATACTGCTGCTTCAGAATTGTTAATGGGGCCTGTCCTGAGTGCTACTATTGCTTACATGGAACGAAGACTGCGCTCCCGCTATACTGCTGCTTCAGAATTGTTAATGGGGCCTGTCTTGAGTGCTACTATTGCTGACATGGAACGGACACGTGGAGAGGACACGTAGTGCCTCAAAAACATCCCCCTCCTCCTCCAACAGGGAAAACATCGTTGGCAAATGCCTTTGCATTGGTTCGTCTGGTGGCAGTCCAAGAATTTCACCTTTACCGACACAATAAGAGAGCCCCCACACCATCCCCCCGCCACGGCCCACTTAATCCTGGCCACATTCCGAAAACCAACAAAATACAACCGTGCTACTAGGTCCGCAGTCACCACCACATTACCACCAACGCGGTTACTGTTAAGGTGCATATAACCACGGACACGTGGAGAGGACACGTAGTGCCTCAAAAACATCCCCCTCCTCCTCCAACAGGGAAAACATTGTTGGCAAATGCCTTTGCATTGGTTCGTCTGGTGGCAGTCCAAGAATTTCACCTTTACCGACACAACAAGAGAGCCCCCACACCATCCCCCCGCCACGGCCCACTTAATCCTGGCCACATTCCGAAAACCAACAAAATACAACCGTGCTACTAGGTCCGCAGTCACCACCACATTACCACCAACGCGGTTACTGTTAAGGTGCATATTACCAGTCTGACTGGGGCATGCAGACACCTTGACAGAATGAATAGTGTGTGGCACATAGCTTCCCCATTGCTATGCCCACGTGTGCAGCTCCTGATGGCGGTGGCACAGGATTCTATTTCTCATTGCTTCTGTACAGCATTGTGGGCTATCGCCCCGCCCCTATTAAAGAGGGTCGCTGCCTAGCCGTGCCAACCCTCTGCAGTGTGTGCCTGCGGTTGCTCCTCATGGCAGACGCACTTCTAAATAGACATGAGTGTGGCGTGGCATGAGGGCAGCTGAAGGCTGCGCAGGGACACTTTGGTGTGCGCTGTGGGGGGGAGGGGGGCGGTTGGGCAGCATGTAACCCAGAAGAAGTGGCAGTGGAGTGTCATCCAGGCAGTGATTGTGCTTTGTTGTAGCTAGTGTGGTGCTTAGCAAAGGTATGCCATGCTAATGAGGGCTTTTCAGAAGTAAAAGTTGTTGGGAGGGGGGGGGCCCACTCTTGCCGGTATTGTGGCTTAATAGTGGGACCTGTGAACTTGAGATGCAGCCCAACATGTAGCCCTTCGCCTGCCCTATCCGTTGCTGTGTCGTTCCCATCACTTTGTTGAATTGCCCAGATTTTCACACATGAAAACCTTAGCGAGCATCAGCGAAATACAAAAATGCTCTGGTCGCCCATTGACTTCAATGGGGTTCGTTGTTCGAAATGAACCCTCGAGCATCGCGGGAAGTTCGTTCCGAATAACGAACACCCGAACATTTTGGTGTTCGCTCATCTCTAGTCATTTTTAAGATTATACAGTTTGCTGTAAAAAGAGCGAAATGCTTCCAGTATTTGTTTTGGATGACTTATTTTGTATTCTTTTTTTTTGGAGCTCCATAGGAACGGGATGCTCGCCTTCCCCACTTTCTTTTTAACTAGATTGGCCATCCATTTTGAGGGTTTATTGAGAGAAGCGTATATATTTGCACGGTGAGATGTAATTTCCCTGTCATGGTCCCCCTGTAGAATTTTGCGTAATTCTAATCTAGTTTCGAATAAGTCATTGTAATGTTGTTGGGATGCTGAGGATTGTAGTTGCTTTTCTAGGATTTGAATTTTGCTTAGTAGCGTTTCCGTTTTGGATATCTTTTCTTTTTTATATCTGGCTCCTATTTTTATGAGGATGCCCCTCATGAAGGCTTTGTGGGCTGTCCATATTGTTTCTGGGCTAACCTCGTCTGTGTTATTTAGTATAAAATATTCATCGAGTGCTACTTGTATCTGTTTTTGAATTTCAGGTATCTTCATTATATATGTGTTGTTCCTCCATAATTTGGTGAGGTGGCGATTTTCCCCGAATACGAGAGAGGTCATTATTGGTGCATGGTCTGCCCATGTTATTGTGCCTATCTCTGATTTAATTACTGTAGTAATAAGAGATTTGTCAACCAGACACAGATCTATGCGTGAAAAGGTCTTATGTCGCGCAGAAAAGAAGAAGTACTCCCTGGCAGAGGCATTCAGGCATCTAAACGTGTCATAAAATGCATTGTTTTTTATCCATTCACCCAAGGGCGCTCCTCTCTTCATCTCGCGGTTTGTAGTATCTATGTTTTTTTCTGGCACTAGGTTAAAATCGCCATTTATAATAATTGAGCCTTTAGCTACTCTTTTTATTCTTTTTTGGATTTTGTTTAGAAAGCGTATTTGCTGTGAATTGGTGACATATATGTTGGCTATTGTTACTGGTGTGTTTTTGAGTGTGCCCACCAATATTATAAAACGGCCCTTTGGGTCGCATACTTGTTTATCTATACTGAATGGGGCTGTATCTTTAAATGCTATTAAAACCCCTGCGTGTTTTTTTGGGGCGCAGGCATATATAATCTGGGGATATTTTTTGTGCGTCATTCTTGAAGTGTCTGCATGCAACAGGTGTGTCTCCTGAATACATACAATTTCTGCATCTAGGCGACGTGCTTCCTTCCACACTGAGCTTCTTTTAAAGGGAGCGTTCAAGCCGTTGGCGTTTAATGACATCAGTTTTGTAGCCATTTTCTTGTTGATGCGATGACGTCTGAGGAGGCGAGGAGATGATAGGAACCATGCATATCTGCCAATGAATAAAAAACACAAGAACAGACAAAAACAACGTAGCGGACTATTTTAACGACCTTGCTTTGTAAAGAGCAACTTCCCTCTTCCAGCAAGAAAGTGACGCAACTTGTGGTCAAGTGAGCGAGGGGTGCTCGTAGGTGAATGAAAATTTGCTGTATAATTATTTTAGTAATTTTAAATGCACGTTTGCACAAGCTTGTGCTTGTGGTTCGGTTGGGCTCAAAGTGTCTTGTTTTAAGACGGGATGCGAAAATTAAATTCCACTCAGTGGAGCAAAGCAAAAGGCTTTTGGATTGGTTCATTTTTTCAGGTTTTCCCGAGTTTGCCAGGAGCTGATGTTCTAGATGTGGTCTTGTCACGGTTTGAGACTTTAAAGCCCCATGCGTTCAGAGTCTCTGCTGCCGAGTTGGGATTGTGGAATATGTGGGTTAGATTTGCTCTGGTGGCGATACTTTTTGTAGGGAAACCCCATCTATAGGGGATGTTTGCGTCTCTCAGGGCTGATGTCACCTCTGCAAAGCTTCTTCTTGCTTCCATGGTGGCCTGATATAAGTCAATATATACTCGTATCTCGGAGTAGGGGCTGGAGAGTGTCTTTTTATCTTTCTGACAGTGCTCATAAGTGCCTCTTTCGTGCTGTAAAAATGTATGCGCACTATAATATCCCTGGGGGTGTCCGTTTTGAGGAATTTCGGGAGAGGCAGTCTGTGAGCTCAATCTATTTTTAGCTCTTCCTCTGGGGTGTCTGGCAGAATCGTGCGGAGGAAGCGTGTCACATAGCCTGTAATTTCAGCGTTCAATATTTTTTCAGAGACGCCTCTTAGCTTGACGTTATTACGTCTGTTCCTATCTTCTAGGTCTGTTAATTTTTGTTGCAGTTTGGCTACAGACCCCTCCAAGTCATAGTGGGCATCTATCAGGGAGTTGTGGGATTTGACCAGCTCACCCATTTTTGACTCTGTTTTCCCCATGCGGTCTTTGACTTCTTGAACTGTGGTGTCAACATATGAAGTCAAGCTTTTTATATCAGACTGTATGTTTTCATGCAGCGCCATTACAATCTCTTTAATATAAAGTTCTGAGACGGGCTTATTAGAAGCTGTTAGACTTGCCAGACCACTTTCTTTTATTATGTTGTTTTCATCCTGGCTAGTTGGGCTACTTTCATCTGTTAGTTTGGCCTCTGCTTTGCTGGACTGTCTGTGGGGGATGGGGCGCTCTGTGGCAGCGTGTCCGGCGCCATCTTATGTCCCCTGGTCTGCTTAAGCTGTTTAGCTTGTTTAGTGTTGTCCCCAGCCCCTTTGTTATCTTTAGCTGCTGCCGCTGTGTCTGGGGTGTCTGCAGGCTTCTCTGCTGTGTCTAACATCCCCTCTGTGTCCCACGGCTCACCTGCCTCTGCTTCAGCTGAGTCCTCCGGCGCTTCCTCCAGCGCAGGGACGCCGGCCGAGTCTTCTCCTGGCTCCATGCTGGGTAGGGTGCCGTGCGCCGGGAAAAAATCCTCCAGCCTCGCTGGTTTCGCTTTGGACGTCCTCCTCCTTGGCATCGCTGGGTTCACTGTGAGTTCCAACGTCCTTTTTTTCAGTTTTTTACCGTCTTTAGTTGCTTTCAGTTGCTTTTGAGCCTGTTTAAAGCGAAGCCTCAGGCAAAAGCTTCCGTTCTGGTGCCTCTCTTGGCCACGCCCCCTCATGCCCTCTACTCGATGATGGCCCATTGTGCACATGGAAAGACACACTAGTCAAAGACTGATATGTGCAACTTTGTGTCTCAACATTGGATTGTCCCTGGATTCAGCATGGTCGCAGCCAGGTATACCCAGGCGCATATGACCTGTGCTTTACATAGGGAGAGTAGTAAAGACACCACAGAGGCACACACCTAGGCTGCTCTACCTACTTTTAAAGGTTGCAAATTTACATATATATATATATGGCATTATATATATATAAAATGCCATATCTGTGTTGACAGCTTATCTGTATACGTTAAGGCCTATCCGATTAGGTATAGTTTTGCCACTACAGAGGTAGCAGCCAAATTGTTGAACGAGGTAATTTTGTCGGTATGGGATTCCAGAGACAATATAAATAACCGCTTTTCACCCTCCCTGCCACCCTGTCTTCTGCATTGTATCCCGTTTGGACTAGCTTCCATTACAGGGCGGTACTATCGACAGCAGTTGCAGATACAGTATGGTACTTTCTCCAGGTATGTCCAGGCCCTGTAGAAACATTTATATTTGATGTATAAACAAGTGTTTGCTTCTCTTCCAGATCCTGACTCTGTGTATACAACACATGTTCTGGAGCCAGGATATTGAAAACATGTAACAAAATCTCCATGACCACGCTACGAGGGTCCTTACCAAGATCAGATGACAGCAGCCACTTCAGTAAAGCCTGAGAGGAAAACAAACTGGGTTCACACTAGTCACTGCCAGAGAGTGACCAAGGCAGGAGAGTAACTATGTATTATTATATCCTGTGTAAAATAAATGTCATGCTCATCCTCATAATAATAATAATAATAATAATGAGGAAGGGCAAATGGTATGACACCCTACTGGGAGCAATAGGTATTGCAGTTTGAGTACTGAACTCCACTAATATGATCCCAGGCCAGAGCCAATGAGGCTCAGGCAAGTAAATCTACAGGCCCAGTGGATGCCATCCATGTTTATTTTCCTCAGAATTTAATGTTTGGATTGTGATAAAATGTGTTAAGAATATTAAAATGTTAGCTTAGCTACTCAGCTTAACTTGCTTGAAGATTAGAATGATAAAGCTATAGAATGTAGGTTGAGAGACATATGTATACTCACTCTAACTTAATGACCAATAATGAGCATTTATGAAGAAATATCAGATTAATGAAAAATACAAGTCACAGTGAAAAACATTTGCCAATGACAAATCACACATTAAGACTGAGAAACAGACAATTAAAACTTTAAAATGTCTAATATTTATGTGTTCTTCTAACATTGTGGAAATTTGTCCATCCAGTATCATCTCCAAGGAGAAATCTCCATGATGACTATCATACTCGTTGACCTGATCTATGAAGCTATTGAACAACAGAGCAAAGCAGCAAGTACTGTTCAAATACAAAGAGTGAATTCCGCATGAATTATGGACAGCTGAGCAAAGATGGACTGCACTTTAAAATGTGATTTCAAACATCTCTTTGCAATATTGTGTTCTGCTTCTGCTTGTCTCATGTAGACACACGCTCAGTCTCTCTCCTACCCAGGGATAGCACAGCTGCTGTAGGTGCCAGCGAGGGGATGCCCTACGGGGTGTTAGCTTGTATTGAGAAAGGGTGTGGACTCCTGAAAAATGCCCAGGGTGTTCATGCACTTCTCCCAGTGTTAGGTAAGGCAACCTGCCCTTGTAGGATAGTTTAGTTTGAGGTCGGGAAGGAGAATGAGCGGTTTGCATGGAATAACATAGTAGGACAGCAGAGGTGATCACAAAACAGTGGAAACAATGGAGAATACATATTTATGTAACATTGTCAGATTGATTATTCACATGCCTTATTTATTTATGATAATAAAATTGTATATGTGTCTTTGAATTAACATATATTGAAATATTAAGAGTAGCCGTAATAGGGCTGGTCTGGAAGATAATAAAGTGTTGTGTTGCTCAGAACTTTAGAATTAGGGGTTACAATATAATGTGTACAACTTTAGAAGCTGATGCATATGTTGTAACAGGGTGAGAGGAATGGTCTGGAGTGGAAGGTATGTGTCACAGAGGTTATTAGTCTCTGTGAGGTAGTCCGGACCCTTTCACTCCAGGCCAGATCTTACCACCTGTCCAGGATGCCATTTAAGGAGACAGGTGGAAGGTAGAGAGAGTTGTGTGCGCCTGAGAGATACAGGCTGCAGTTACTCTATGACTTCCACTGTGAACAGAGAGACCCTGTGGACGAGGCGCTACCTGGTTGCAGTAGGCCCCCTGGAGGAGATGCGCCTGCCCTTGGACAAGAGCCAGAGAGATTGAAGGCATAAGGACCAGCTGCGCTCTGGACATCCACAGGTCTGTGCACCTCAATGGACTTGTATGCTCTCCTCAGCTGAGGATTTACCTGTGTCACCTCCGGACTGAGGAGGATTAAACCTGAACAGAGACTTTGTTTGTTGCTATCATTTACCATTTATCTGGAGAACCAGTTATTTATGTTTCTGTTAACGACTGTGTAAATAAACCAAATAAGAAGAAAAGTGATGGTTTGGAGTGCTCTTTAACCCCCGCTGTGCTACAATGTGTGTATATGTATATGTGTGTATATATATACACACACACATATATACATATACACACATATATATCAACTTCTAAAGTTGTACACATTGTATCGTAACCCCTAAATTCTAAAGTTCTGAGCAACACAACACTTTATTATCATATATATATATATATATATATATATATATATATATATATATATATATATATATATATATATAATTTGTGCGCAATGAGTATATACATAGTGTAACAAGAAAAAAATCATGTAAGTTGCTGTTCTCTTAAGAAGAAAGTAACCAAGGTGCAGGTAATTGCTTTATAGTATGTTATATGGTGATTGAGGATGGGTTCACATGAGCGTGTTTTGGTGCGTACTTAGGTTTACATACATCCGCACCTAGGTACGAGCAAAAACACGCGTGAACACAGCTGCGTGCTTGTTGTCAATGGAGCCGCAGCTGCTGCCGGCGGCTCCATTGAAAAAAATGCTCTGTCGGCTCCCTGCATTCTTTTTCAGGGAAGGGCTTTACATATAAGTCCTTCCCTGAAAAAGAAACATTTTAGTGCAAAACAAAAAAACATAAAAAAAAAAACGTATCCCTCCGCCACTGTTGTGACCCCCGCGGGCATGAAGAACACATCTGCCGCATACGGCAGATGTTTCCTTCACCCCCGGCTAGTTAAAAGAATTCCCTGCTGCTACATCTGCCACATCTGTGGCAGATGCAGCAAAAGGAATTCTTCAATTCTCAACCACAGCTGTCACACATGACAGCTGCGGTAGAGAATCCTGCTGCCGGCATCCCGTCTATGGCTTTTCAGGGAAGGGCTTGATAAGTCCTTCTCTGAAAAGCCATTTAAAATAGTGCAAAAAATTTAAAGAAAACAATACTCACCTCCCTTCAACTGCCAGGGCTCAGCCGTGACTTCTGGCGCTGTCCACGGCTCTGTAGTTCTGAGCTATCAGCAGCCAGGGATTTAAAATCCCCGCTTGCTGGTAGCTCTGGTTGTGGTTGGCTGAAGTGCTTCAGCCAATCACAATCAGAGCTACCAGCAAGCGGGGATTTTTAAATCCCCAGCTGCTGATAACTCAGCAGCGCTACAGAGTCGGGGAAAGCAACAGAAGTCCCCGCTGAGCCTCGGCATCTGTCAGTGGCTTTGCAGGGAAGGGCTTCAGAAGCCCTTCCCTGAAAAGCCTTTTAAAATAGTAAAAAAAAAAAATACTCACCTGCCGGGGCTCAGCGTTGACTTCTGCTGCTGTCTCCGGCTCTGTAGCTCTCAGCTATCAGCAGCCGGGGATTAAAAATCCACGCCTGCTGATAGCTGTAATTGTGATTAGCTGAAATGCTTCAACCAATCACAATCAGAGCCACCAGCAGGCAGGGATTTTAAATTCCCGGCTGCTGAAAGCTCAGCAGTGCTACAGAGCCGGGGACAGCGGCAGAAGTCAACGCTGAGCCCCAGCAGCTGTCAATGACTTTTCAGGGAAGGGCTTCATAAGCCCTTCCATGAAAAGCAATTAAAAGTAGTGTAAAAAAAAAAATACTTACCTGTCTGCCGCTGTTGTGTCCCCCGCAGAGGAATTCTTTAATTCTCTACCGCAGCTGTCACACATGTCAGTTGCGGTAGAGGATTCTGCTGCCGGCAATTGATTTTAGGGAAGGGCTTTGAATATAAGCCCTTCCCTGAAAATCAAGTAAAAGTGGTTTAAAAAAACAAAAAAGTTACTCACCTCCCTTCAGCTGCCGGGGCACAGCCAATCACATTCAGCTCTTTCAGCAGGCGGGGATTTTAAATCCCCACCTGCTGATAGATCAGCACCACAGTGCAGGGGACAGCAGGAGAAGACACGCCTGAGCCCCGGCAGCTGAAGGGAGGTGAGTATCTATTTTTCTGTTTTTGGCACAGACGCGTGCAGAGAAGACAGGCAAGGTCCACGGATAAATCTGGGGGCTTTAGGTTCCTAATTTCATCTCCCTTCATGGATATGATCCATGAGGGGAGATGAAACAAACTTTTTTTCTTTTTTTTTTTCAACTTTTTTTTACTTTTACATGATCGCTGCTATCCATTGGACAGCAGCGATCATGTGACCAGGAAACGCATACAGCAGCTCCCGGTGACAGCTCCCTGCTCTCGGCTACTCATACTAGCCGGGAGCAGGGAGTTTTTAATTTTCCCTGGCCTCCCAGCTTTCTGCGCATGCGCGTGACGTAATGCGTCTGGCGCGCATGCGCAGACGCCGGTGGCAGGGCCGGGGAGAAAGAAGATGATGCCGGACGGCGTGGAGGACAGGGGCTGAGTACTCTCAGCTCCCCTTACGGATCAGATCCGTAAGGGTAGCTGAAACTTTAACTTTGTTTAACTTTTTGGTAACTTTAATGCGTTTGCCGGTATCCAGTGGATACCAGCGATCGCGTGACTGGGGGTGGGGTTCCACGCCCCAGATGACAGCTCCATGCTGTCGGCTACCTCTGGTAACCGGCAGCATGGAGTTATCACGTCCTGAGCCTGCAGTGCTTTCATTCCAGTGCTATCGCCGTCGCATGGGTCATATAACATCATTCACAAGGTACACTCAGCTTTCCCTAAACGGCCATACATTTTTGCCGCAACACCACCATTCAGAATATGTGCAAGGAAGTCATTTTGTCTCAAAGATGGATCATCCCTCAATGTGGCTGTGTTATGTGATAGATATAAATCCTTGAATTTGTTATCCACTCTTAGGCACGCATTCTGAATGGTGTGTGCTGGGTAACCCCATTGGAGGAACCTGTTGATGATGTTTTTGACTTCTTGAATATAATCAGCTTGCTGTGAACAGGCCCTTCCAGCTCTGATGAATTCCCCAGTGGGTAAATTGGAAGTCACATGCATTGAATGACAGTTTATCTGTGGACTCATTAAGGTCGTATTTCCCGCATATACGGTTCAGTTACTGTTTTAAATGCAATTTATTACACTATTTCTCTGTCCATTTTCTGGACCATATAAAGGTCCATTTATATATATGACACTTCAGATCTGTCTTGTTAGGAGCCCGGTGAAGAATCCTAGGTAGATTCAAATGCTTGTTGTAACATCATTCTACTTTTTTAAGTCCCTTTTACTACGGGAAGCGCTGAGCGGGGAGCTATCATACAGAATGAGGAACCAGTGAGCTGTCGAGTTTTAACAAGGTTTTTTAACTGACTGAAAAGTCAGCTTAAACACCTACAAATGACAAGGGATTAATATTTTCACTTCATACTAAATGATTATCACTCATGTTCGCTTGTTTGAATGAATTTTGAGCTATAAACAATTTGTAAAAGGGCGTTTAGCCATTAAATGGTATCATATCTACAACATTACTTTGTTTAACTTTACTCTACATGGTATAACACTATTTTCCTCAAGAAAATGGGGGACTCTTATTCTGGGTGTCGGCAGTCATATCCTCACTGAGCTATAAGTTTATGCATATACAGTGAATGGATACAATTTTTTAAAAAGCACCAAATAACTGGAATATCTGCAAAATGTTCAATCCCTGACACGTGGTAATATTTTGCCCTCATTCCTTCCTTTTCCTCAGCAGGTCAGTATTTTTATTCATTTCAGATTTAAATAAAATGATAAAACATTTTGGGAAAAACACACAAGCTAAAAGTCCAGCACTGGACACTATTACTGCAAATATCTCCACTGCCACCATGTATTTCCCTCTGGTGCTCAGATAAGCTGGGATCATGGAGATCCAGACACTGCAGAACAGCAGCATGCTGAAGGTGATGTACTTGGCCTCATTAAAACTGTCCGGTAATGTCCTTACCATGAAAGCCAGCACAAAGCTCACAGCTGACAGAAGCCCCATATAACCCAACATGGAGTAGAAGCAGATATCTGAGCCTTCATTGCACTGAATGATGATCTTATCAGGATAAGACTGAGTGTCCAGGTCCTGGAATGGGGGAGAGATAGACAACCAGATAACACAGAGAACAACTTGTAAAGATGAACACAATAGCACTATGGTATGGGGCAACTTTACACTCAACCATTTTCTCCAGGGGCTTCCAGGCTTGGTGGACTTAAAAGCAACACAAACAATAACAGTCTTGGCAAGAAGTGAAGAGATGGCTACTGAGAAGAATATTCCAAAACTGGTTTCCCGCAATCTACAAGTTACATCGTTGGGACGACCAAGAAACAAGAAGACTGAGAGAAAGCTGAGGATGATAGAGACCAGGAGGACGTAACTCAGGTTCCGGTTGTTAGCTTTAACAATAGGAGTGTGCCGATAGGTAATAAATATTAAAAATATGAAGCCAGTCACAAGACATCCGAAGACTGAGACACCAGAAAATACATAAGCCATTGCGTCATTTTGGTAAGAGATGAATTCTATGACTTTTGGCAGGCATCGGTCTCTCTTCTCATTTGGCCATTCCTCACTTTGGCATTTAATACAGTTATCAGCATCTGTAGAAATATCCCATAACATATTACACATTAAATCTATCTAGCTGATACTGTATATATATCCATCTACGTGAAATATCTCTACCACCATATGGGAAGCAAAATTACCTAATATGTTGGCTATTTTGGTAAGGGTGAAGGCCAAATAATGTTTCCAGAACTTGTTTCTCCTATTTAACTACCCTTTCCTTAGGGAAAGACGGTACTATAAGCCACAAAGCAATAACAGTTGAGTGAGCCCAGGATTGTCAGTGTACTTACCCTCCTGACTTTTCTTCATCTCCAAGTGTTATTGCACTGGGTTCTGATGTTGTGCAACATCAATACCCAGTGTGCACAAAATGTCCTGAGGTTAGATAGCATCAGGTAGCAGTACAGTGGTGCTCCTGGATAAAGCGAGCCAGTAGGGTAAACATATGTAGGGTACTGATTATTCAAGTGGTTTGGTCTAGAGTCTGACTTATTCAGGGTGTCTAATTTGGGCGCTAATACATTTTAGGATCTCTGGGGTCTGAATATATTCATGATTCTGTCTGGAGTCTGGATAAATTAGGGCACTAAATATGTGATGAACATTGTGATCCAACCAAAAATAGTGGTCAAAATAGTGTACAGTGGTTCAGGGTCAATTGTGCAGTGATGTCACTGAAAATAAAATAATGCCCACATATGGTCTCCTTGATCGAAAACTGAAATAAGGAAGACAACAGTTATGCTTCTTATTTTAAAAGTAATCACTGAAAAAGAAAATCAAAATGATTAACTTTATTAAATATTGCTTAAAAACACCAAATTTTGGACAGACTCAAACATTTACGTAGAGTGAGGTGGGGAAATAGTTTATGGATGGGAAATCCTTACACCCCATAAACCCATCATCATGATTATACTTCGTTATGGGTACCACATATCCACCAGACCAAAATAGGAATTTTTGCAATATGTAGAGCAACCCTAACACTGCAATCGCACAGTAATATCACTAGATTGGGATGCAGGGAAGGCTTTTGCACCTCCTGCTGTGTCGTGCCAACCCTGTGCATGTCTATAGCAGTGACTGGCTGGCCTGATCAGGTGACCTACGAGCATAAAAACTCCAGTCACCTGAGGCTCGCCTCACACGCAGGCTGGATTAGCTGAGGGACAGAGCTCCTGCTATTCAGGGAAAGTGATAGTGTTGGTTAGAGGTTGCGGCTAGGCAGGGATCCTTGTTCCAAGAACCCAACAGTTCTTTCTAGGACTACTACTCCTCTCATTGTGTGCATCAGCAGTTTGGCTGGCTGTGAGCAGTAGTGCGCACAAAGTATTCTCAAGTATCCCGGCTGTATACTGCATACTGTTAATGGTTTTATGCAGTATACTGCTAGTGGTGTACAGAGACTAGATAGCAAGTAACAAAACTCCTATCATTTTTCTTTTTTTTAAATTTTTTGGGGGCTCAAAGCGTACGCTATATATACCCGTGTGTGGGTCCTGTCCATCCACGCTAACAACAGTATACACTGTTTATTGTGTATATTTTGGGACTCAAAGCGTACGCTATATACACATGTGTGTGTCCTGTCAATCCACTCTATCTAACAACAGTATACACTGTTTGAAAAGTTGCAGGGTGGGGGGGTTCAAAGCGTATTAAAACTCCTATTATTTTTCTTTTTTTAAATTTTTTGGGAGGCTCAAAGATAAATGCTACATATACACGTGTGCGGGTCCTGTCAATCCAAGCTAACAACAGTATACACTGTTTATTGTGTATATTTTGGGACTCAAAGCGTATGCTATATACACGTGTGTGGGTTCTGTCAATCCATGCTATCTAACAACAGTATACACTGTTTATTGTATATATTTTGGGGCTCAAAGCATACGCTATATACACATGTGTGGGTCCTGTCAATGAACACTATCTAACAACAGTATACACTGTTTAAAAATTTTTTTGGGGGGTGAAGCGTACTCTATTTACTCGTGTGTGGGTCCTGTCAATCCATGCTATCTAGCAACAGTATATACTGTTTAAAAAATTTGGGGGGGCTTAAAGTGTATGCTATATACCCGTGTGTGGATTCTGTCAATCCATGCTATCTAAAAACAGTATACACTGTTTGTGTGTATTTTGAGGCTCAAAGCGCACGCTACATACATGTGTGTGGGTCCTGTCAATCCACGCAATCTAACAATAGTATAGACTGTTTAAATTTGTTTTTTGGGGGGGCTCAAAGCTTATGCTATATACCCCTGTGTGGGTCCTGTCAATCCACACTTTCTAACAACACTATACTCCGTTTAGTGTCTATTTTTACCTATAAGCATACACAGAATAACTCGCAGTTTGCATAGCATTTTGACCAAGTGCATTATCCAATATGATAAAGACTGGGGTAAGGGTCGAGGTCAAAGACATGGACATGGACGTGGGCATCTGAATGAGAGTGTGGGTAGAGGCCGAGGTCCTGGGTGAGGTGAAACAGTGCTTGCTGCTGAGGGAGAAGTACAACGCCGTGTATCTATGCTCCCTAGCTTCATCTCACAGTTTGCAGGTCTGCGTGGTAGACCATTATTAAAAGCACAGGAGTGCGAACAGGTGATGACGGGGATAGCGGATAACATGTCCACTAATTTATCCAACACCCAGTCTTCCACGCAGTCCACTCAGGCTAGCCAAGGAACCGGACCTCGAAAACCTCGAACTGCTCCTCTTTCCTCCCAGCATGGTCACTCCCAGCAAAGGAGAGTTTCTGAACAGGCAGTCTCCCAGGAACTGTTCTCGGTTCCCTTCCCTGAGTCGGAAAAAAATGGTTATTGGGCCACCTGAGGAGTTTGTCATGACCAATGCCCAAAATTTGGACCTTTCACAGTCTCAGGGAGATGGAAACTTCCAAGTAGTGTCTCAAGAGGTATTTGTGGATGATGATGAGAGATGATGAGACACAGCTTTCTGTCAGTGAGGTTGCTGTTAGATCATTAAGCCTGAGGGAGGAGCAGACTGAGGAGTCAGAGGAAGAGCTCGTGGATGATGATGTGACTGATCCAACCTGGATTGGTAAGCCTACTTAGGACAGCGCTTCTGAGAGTGAGGCAACTGCTGCACCAGAAGAGGTTGGAAGAGGCAGTGGGGTGGCCAGAGGGAGAGGCAGGTACAAAGCAACTAATCACCCTACTGTTGCCCACAGCACCTCCTCGCGGCAAGCTCCCGTGCAGAGGGCTAGGTGTTTGAAACCCTGGAAGCACCCGACAAGGTGGAACGCAGGCCATTCAGCACCTGCGGGTCATACCACTGACTCTTCCCCCGTTTCACATGCTGGCACTGAGATTCCATCCCCATCCCAGGACCTAGGCACGAGCTCCCCTCGCCCTGCTTCCACCCCTTTAGCTGCATGGTCCTCCACTGCCTACACCAATGTGTCCCAGCACGGACTTCAGCTGCCCATTATAGAGGCCTTAGAGCGCAAGTGCAATTATGCAGCCACCCACCTGCATGCACAATTGCTAAATGTGCATGTAAGCAAACTGCTGAGCCTGGAGATGCTGCCTTATAGGCTGCTTGAAAGTGAGGCTTTCCGCAACCTCATGGTGGCGCCGCCCCATGCTATTCGGTACCCAGTCGCCACTATTTTTCCCGCTGTGCCGTCCCTGCACTACACAAGCACGTGTTCACTTCACCACCAACACGTGGACAAGTGCTGGTGGGCAGGGACACTACATCTCCCTGACGGCACATTGGGTTAACCTGGCGGCGGCTGTGACAGAGTTTGACCCTGGGTCCGCTCACGTGCTACCCACACCGAGGATTGCGGGTCCCATCGCGGTCATGGTTTCTCCAGCTTATTATGCCTCTTCTTCCACCCCCCCCCACCTCCTCCTCCACCTCTCAATTACCATCTGTGAGCACGTCGCCTTCAGTTGGTAGCTCGAGGCGCTGCAGCACTGCCGTGGGGAAGGTGTTGACAGGCCGTGCTGAAACTCCTGAGCTAAGGTGACAAGAGGCACACTGCCCAAAAGCTGTTACAGGGTTTGATGGAGCTGACAGATCTGTGGCTTTCGCCGCTGAACCTCCAACCAGACATGGTTGTGTGTGACAATGGGCGTAACCTGGTGGCGGCTCTGCAGCTTGGCAGACTAACACACGTGCCATGTCTGGCCCATGTGTTCAATCTGGTGGTTCAGCACTTTCTTAAAAACTACCCCAATTAGTATGAGCTGCTCAGAAGGTGCGTCGCATGTGCGCACATTTCAGAAAGTCTACCACAGATGCTGCCACCATTAGGACACTGCAACAGCGCTTCTATCTGCCTGTTCACTGACTGTTGTGCAACGTGCCTACGTGCTGGTATTTAACATTGCACATGTTGGCCAGGGTTTACAAGCAGAGTGAAGCGATTGTCAAATATCAGCTGCAACATGCCCGTCGGAGTGGTAGTCAGCCTCCGCACTTCTTCACAGAGGAGTGGGCATGCATGTCTGACATCTGTCAGGTGTTGGGAAACTTTGAGGAGTCAGCGAAAATGGTAAGCGGCGATGTGGCCATTATCAGCGAAACCATCCCGCTGCTTTGCACGCTGAGAAGGTCGCTGCTAAGCATTAAGGTCATCACATTGCAGATAGAACAGGAGATGGGGGATGACAATACGTTGCATGATAGCCCGACCACCCTCTCGTCTGTTTCTCAGCACCTATTGGAGGAGGAGGAGGAGGGGGAAGAGACCTCTGCCCACACTTCAGAGGGTACCCATACTACTTCCCTCACATTGGTTCAGCGTGTATGGTCTGAGGAGGAGGAGGCTGAGAGTTATCCTCCTAGTGAGGACAGCGATGTGTTGTGCACTGGGACTCTGGCACACATGGCTGACTTCATGTTAATCTGCCTTTCCCGTGACCCTCGCATTAGTTACAAACGTTTTGCAATACATCATATATACCCAAAAATGATGCCATAAAAAAAATACTTGTCCCGCAAAAAACAAGCCTTCATATGGCTGTGTCAATGGAAAAATGAAAAAAGTTATGGCTTTTGGAATGCGACTGGAAAATTAGTTAAAATTAAATAATTGGCCCATTTAAAAAACGTGGGTCTGACAGGGTAGTAAGAAACCCGCCACTGAAGGTGTTAAGCCTTGTATTTCAATCATATGAATCCTCCCACCAAGTTACCATGATATCTATGACTACAGATTTCTCTTCAGTCAGGAGCTTTAATTCTCCTTCCTTTCTCCTATGCTCAGTGCATTTGTGTAAAAACATTTTAGTTTGTGATCGGTGTTTCTTGTTCCTCTACTTTTCTTCAGAATTGGATGTCTTTGTGCTTTCTTTTCGCTTCTAATAGCAATATTCTCAATTTTATTCCTTAGCTGTATATTTTTGCCAGGCCTTTCACTTCCCTTTGCATATTGTTCTAGTTTACTACCCTGTGCCTTTGCTGCAGGCTGTGATGGGCTGAAAAAAGTATTCTAGACTTCCTCTGCCACTGGTGGTGGTGCTGTTTTGTTGACTTCCTCCTCCACAACCAAGTCCTCTAACCCTTGCTTTCTTCGTGTTTTCTTTTTATTTATTTTGGTATTTTTTGTTGTTGTTGGTTTTAGTGTTTACTCTTTAGTCTAGTTTTTGCTACTTATTAGCCTGCAAACAATTGATTGAATGGCGTTCAAGGCTGCCGGCATGCACTGTGTGTATTTGTTGTTTGTTTTATATTACCAAAAAAAAAAAAAAAACACCACCAATTAAATAAGCTGCAATGCCTTGGAGGCACAATATGTGAAAATGGAAAGGCACAGGATAAAGCTTGTATCTTTGCGAGCTGTCCCTGTTTGGCATAGCATAATTAAATTCACTTAAATTAAACCCCACTGCTACCTGCGTAAGGTCTGTAAAAAATTCATAGTAGC
This sequence comes from Eleutherodactylus coqui, assembly GCF_035609145.1. Lineage (NCBI taxonomy): Eukaryota > Metazoa > Chordata > Amphibia > Anura > Eleutherodactylidae > Eleutherodactylus > Eleutherodactylus coqui. Next base: position 31,560,616 of record NC_089843.1, read on the forward strand.
TGGACTGGCAACTTAGAAACACGTCTGAGGTCAAAAACTGAGAACTGTAATATTCCCTGCACCAAAGATTATTTTGCTGCTCTATACATTGACAGCAGAGACCGGATTTACATTTTGTATAGGCATATATGTGATGCAGTAACTTTCTTTGCTCCCTGCACTTAAACACAGTTTAAGATCTCTGTTGGCAACAAGCTTTCACAACCAGCAGCAATATACCCTTTGTAGAATATATGTTCCCATTAACAACAGACCACGTGTTATATAGGTACAGAAATGTGATGTAGCTTCTCTTTCCTGTGCTTAAATGTAAAATGGCCACTTGTACAACTACACCTATATTATATATCACTAGGTCACATGCTACAGGAGTACAATGAAACTGCTGCCCACATGTAAGATGGAGAACACATTTTGTAACATCAGCAATGCACCCTGGCTGCTGATTGGCTACACGTTGACCGCTACAGCAGAGATTATGGGTAATTCAATTTCTCTACAATTTGAGCCAAGAATCAGTTCGGAATAACCGGATTAGATTACGTGAAAATTGGGATGAGTAACCTTTATCACCATCACTCATTACACAGTCCTACTGCTCATAACTACCATGTACCCGTTATATTGGATATTTCTCCTTCTGAACAAGGGACGCAGTAGTAGCAGCAGGTATGAATTGTTTCTGTTGCCTTTTTTCTGCTTCCAGGTAAACATTGGTCTGAGCAGCGAGATACTGGGATCTGAAGGAAAAGACAAGAACCTTTACTACAATGAGAGTTTCCACAAACAAGCATGTCACATAATACGCTCACTCTTGCAGAATTCTTTTTGTGTTGTGAAGGATTGTATTCAGTTATCAGACTTAAAACAGGTTTTACCTCCTGTACATTTGCTGATGTCCCAATCAGTGTTAGGATTGTATGTGACAGTTGAGCAGCATATAAATTTGTCTGCAAGACAATGTGCTGCAATAAATCATCTGTGTAGAAAAGGTTGAAAAAATAGGTAGAAATTCTTTCACTTCCACGACTATATCTAGGACAGCATAAGACCTCCTTCACACGGGTGACACGGCATTGCTGCAAGAAAATTGCAGTGATATCGCATCGCTGGTCCGTGTGATTTAGCTGCGTCTTCTTGCAGCAATACCGTGATTTTGTGGGCTACAAAGTCGCGCACATTTGTAGCATCACATGCCGGGATTTTAGTTTTGGGTGGGGAGCTTGAAATATTAGCCCTACCCTAAAAATAAGATGTAGCTGAAGAAAATAATTAAAAAAATAAGTATACATCATCTCTCCCTTGCTGCCCAGCAGCTTGTTATTGGTCTCTGGCACTGTTTCTCTGTACCATCCTCTGACCGGGGTTTCAAAAATCCCCGCCTCATGAAAGCACTGGCTGTGATTAGCTGACGCTTAGCCAGTCACAGCCAGCAGTTGATGAATAGCTGTGATTGGTTCAATTACAGCCATTCATTGAGCACTGGATGTGACTGGCTAAACGTCAGCCAATTACAGCCAGCACTTCCAGGAGGCAGGATTTTTCAATCTACGGCCAGAAGATGAAGAAGAGAAACAGTGTCGGGACCCGGGGAGTAACTGCGGTGGCGTCGGATAACGCTTCTAAGGTGATGTAGTAGCAGAGTTTGAATTTGAATTTTCTCAAATGCTACATAAAATTATATACCCATTGTAGATTGGAATGTATCCCTTCAATTGTACTAAACATGTCCCTTGTACTAGGCATGTCATTTATATTAGGCATCTCACTTGTACTAGACATGTCCCTGGTACTTGACATGTCCCTTGTACTAGACACATCACTTGTACTATTCATATCATTTGTACTAGACACATCAATTTTACTCTAGATATCACTAGCATGTACTAGGCAGTTCGGGGCACCTCACTTTAAAAAAGACATAGACAAACTGGAGCAAATTTAGAGAAGAGTTACCAAGATGGTGAGTGGTCTGCAAATCATGTCTTATGAGGAACCCTTAAAGGATCTGGGAATGTTCAGCTTGCAATAAAGAAGGCTGAGAGAAGACTTAATAGCTGTCTACAAATATCTGCAGGGCTGTCGCAGTGCAAAGGGATCAGTCCTATTCTCATTTGCACAAGGAAAGAATAGAAGCGATGGGATGAAACTAAACGGGGGGAGGAGACACAAATTAGATATTAGAAAAAACTTTCTGACAGTGAGGCCTCAGTCAGAAGTCAGAAATCGCCCGAAAATACTGCTCCTAGCCGCGTTTCATTAGAAACGGGCCAGAGCAGTTCAGCGCTGTCCAGCGCATTGAATTCAATGGAGCGAGCAATATAGCCGGCACCATTGAAAGCAATGGGCTGTGGGCGATCTCACAATGAATTTTCGGGAAGGGCTTAAAAATATAAGCCCTTCTCTGAAATTCATCCAGAAATGTGTAAAAAGAAAAAAAATATATATACTCACCTGGTCCCGGCAGACGGAGTTCAGCCGCGGCCGGCTGGCAGTTCTCCTGAACTGCTGTGAGTAGTATTCAGCAGCCGGGGATTTAAAATCCCCGCCTGCTGAATAAGCTGCCTCTGATTGGTCACAGCCCTGATTGGCTCAGCGCAGGGACCAATCAGGGGCAGCTCTCAGCTGTCATTCAGCTGCGAGTTGCCGTTGATTGGTCCCTGCGCTGAGCCAATCAGAGGCAGCACTCACTCACCCATTCATGAATTCATGAATGGGTGAGTGAGAGCTGCCTCTGATTGGTCAGGGCTGTGACCAATCAGAGGCAGCTCATTCAGCAGGCGGGGATTTTAAATCCCCGGCTGCTGAATACTACTCACAGCAGTTCAAGAGAACTGCCGGCCAGCCGCGGCTGAACTCCGTCTGCCGGGACCAGGTGAGGTTTTTTTTTTTCTTTTTACACATTTCTGGATGAATTTCAGGGAAGGGCTTATATTTTTAAGCCCTTCCCAAAAATTCATTGTGCGATCGCCGGCAGCCCATTGCTTTCAATGGAGCCTTCTGTATTGCCGGCTCCATTAAATTCAATGGGCAAACATCATTCTTCTCTGCCACAGCTGTTACAGCTGTGGCAGAGGAGAATGATTTGTCTAGTATATGTTCTCAATGGGGTCGGCGCTGCTGCCGCCGGCCCCATTGAGCACATATAGAGAAGAGAACAGGAATCGCAGATCGCAGATAGGTGCGATCTGCGATTTCTGTTCTATAATTTATCGGACGAGCGCATAAAAAGCACTCATGTGTCGAATACCAAGGCAAAGCAATGGTTTTATAAAATCGCACATCGCATGTGCAGATCACATGGAAAATCGCCCGTGTGACCGAGGCCTAAGACTGATTTACCATTGTTTTAGTTTATCCTTCTTTATACTACAGAATTCTGGCATCAAAAAGTTGCAGATTTGGGTGTAAGTCCTGCATGCACAAATATTTAGCAACTTTTCTGCCTTCTGCACTGGCCTCACCACTTTTGCCCCAGGCCAACAGATTTGTGTATTTTTTGTTTATTCCCGCATTCACAGACCCCTAAAGACCTATAAAGTGACATAGGTACAATTAGCAACTTTTCCCATGTCTTTAATTTATTTTTTTATGGTGTGCACTTTGTGGGTTAAATAATGTACACATATTTTTCTATGGGTCATTGTGAAGGCAGTGATGCCACATGGAATTTTTTTTTAAATTTTTTATTCTTACTTTTACATAGTAAGGGCAGACTCATACAATCATGTGCTAAAACGCTAAGTTTATGACACAGAACATAACCGTGGTGTGGACCCACATATCGCCATGTATGGCAGTGATTTTTGCCTGCGCATGACACCATATCTCAGGTACGCTACCATGTGCAGGCCTCCTGATTTCACTTTTTTCTTTTATTCCCACTCTGTCGCTAAGCGACATTGCATACAAATTCCACGTGCACACAATATGTACAGCATTTCGTAACCATCCATAGAGAACAAAAAGTCTGTATCACGTGTAATACACGGTAAAATAGAACATGCTGTGTTATTTTTTATTTGCGTACTATATTCAATGAAAAACACTAATGTGACTGAAAATCAATGTATTTAAATTGATGAAATGTTCCATGTATTACACAAGCGTGCATCGCGTTCATGATACACAATTCAAGTACCCTCATGTGAGCCTGCACTAAAGGTGGAAAGGTGAGGTTTTGACATTTTTCCTTTAGCAATTTTTTAATACTCTTTATTTTTGTCCCATTAGGGGAGTTGAATATCACCACATTTTGTCATTCTTCTAATGCACTACTTCAGTATAGCATTGTGTAAGAAAGCCTGTGAAACACAGTCAAAGGCTGAGCCTCATAGGCCATCGTAACAGGTGAACTCAAAGGCCATATTCAAAATTCTGGGTGCCATAGCAACCAATCTGGACACTATGATCACATTGTGGGGGTCCAATGGGTGAGAGGGGGAGCAGTCTTCTTCTGTCAGACTTTTATATACCGTGGTCACACTGACCACAGCATGTAAAGAGTTAAACATGTGTATGCATATTTTATTCCTCGATTCCTCTGAAGTAACCACAACTTCATAAAATTTTTCATGCGAACAACAGGTAAACACCTGTACCAAATAAACTTGAGTAAAACCGGGATTAACAGGTAGTTTATTTATTTGAACTACCTATAGAATTATAATTAGCACCATAGAGAATTTTAAGGAGATTCATTAATTTATATAAACTCAAAATTCAAGTTATTACTAATTGATGTAAAAAAAAAAGGTAAATGATTTCTAGTAAATAAAAAGAATAACCCTACAGTCCACAATCTACACGACCTACATCCTACCAACCTAAATATAAAGATATTATGTTATTGGGATAACTCATTCATGGGGTCAATTAATGTTGTGCTTTAACAATACTTGCTGCTTCTCTCTCCTTCAATCCCGACAAGTGGCAGAGGGGTGGGGGCTGGCAGAAAGGTTTGTAGTTAGAGATGAGCGAACGTACTCGTCCGAGCTTGATGCTCGTTCGAGTATTAGGGTGTTCGAGATGCTCGTTACTCGAGGGGAGCACCACGTGGCACTCGACTCCATTACATTTCCTTCCCTGAGAAATTTGCGTGCTTTTCTGGCCATTACAACTTCCTCCTGTGACTTTCCAGCCCTATCCCACCCCCCTGCAGTGGGTGGCTGGCGAGTGGGCTTTTTCCCAAAAATTGGAAAAAAATAATATATTTGGGCTGCCTGTGACCGTCTTCAGTTTACTGCGTGTGTGCTGGGGGTAGTAGTCGATCATTATTACCCAGCTAAGCCTGTGACCGTTTACAGTTTACTGCGTGTTTGCTGGGGGTAGTAGTCGCTCATTAATACCCAGCCTTGCACATAATTGTTTCTGGCTGCACTGTGCTTTCAATAACCACAGTCATCCTCCAACAGGGAAATCCATATACAGGCTATATCACAGGCAGTGGGCTTTTTCCCAAAAATTGGAAAAAAAATACTATATTTGGGCTGCCTCTGACCGTCTTCAGTTTACTGTGTGTGTGCTGGGGGTAGTAGTCGCTCATTATTACCCAGCTAAGCCTGTGACCATCTACAGTTTACTGCGTGTGTGCTAGGGGTAGTAGTCGCTCATTAATACCCAGCCTTGCGCATAATTTTTTCTGGCTGCACTGTGCTTTCAATAACCACAGTCATCCTCCCATAGGGAAATCCATATACAGGCTATATCACAGGCAGTGGGCTTTTTCCCAAAAATTGGAAAAAAATAATATATTTGGGCTGCCTGTGACCGTCTTCAGTTGACTGCGTGTGTGCTGGGGGTAGTAATCGCTCATTATTCCCCAGCTAAGCCTGTGACCGTCTACAGTTTACTGCGTGTTTGCTGGGGGTAGTAGTCGCTCATTAATACCCAGCCTTGCGCATAATTTTTTTCTGGCTGCACTGTGCTTTCAATAACCACAGTCATCCTCCAACAGGGAAATCCATATACAGGCTATATCACAGGCAGTGGGCTTTTTCCCAAAAATTGGAAAAAAATACTATATTTGGGCTGCCTGTAACCGTCTTCAGTTTACTGCGTGTGTGCTGGGGGTAGTAGTCGCTCATTATTACCCAGCTAAGCCTGTGACCATCTACAGTTTACTCCGTGTTTGCTAGGGGTAGTAGTCACTCAATAATACCCAGCCTTGCGCATAATTTTTTCTGGCTGCACTGTGCTTTCAATAACCACAGTCATCCTCCAACAGGGAAATCTGTATACAGGCTATATAGGCAGTGGGCTTTTTCCCAAAAATTGTAAAAAAAATTACTATATTTGAGCTGCCTGTGACCGTCTTCAGTTTACTGCGTGTGTGCAGGGGGTAGTAGTCGCTCATTAATACCCAGCTAAGCCTGTGACCGTCTACAGTTTACTGCGTGTTTGCTGGGGGTAGTAGTCGCTCATTAATACCGAGCTAAGCCTGTGACCGTCTACAGTTTACTGCGTGTTTGCTGGGGGGTAGTAGTCGCTCATTAATACCCAGTCTTGCGCATAATTTTTTCTACAGTTTACTGCGTGATTGCTGGGGGTTGTAGTCGCTCATTAATACCCAGCCTTGCGCATAATTTTTTCTGGCTGCACTGTGCTTTCAATAACCACAGTCATCCTCCAACAGGGAAATCCATATACAGGCTATATCACAGGCAGTGGGCATTTTCACAAAAATTGGAAAAAAAAAACTAGATTTGGGCTGCCTGTGACCGTCTTCAGTTTACTGCGTGTGTGCTGGGGGTAGTAATCGCTCATTATTACCCAGCTAAGCCTGTGACCGTCTACAGTTTACTGCGTGTTTGCTGGGGGTAGTAGTCGCTCATTAATACCGAGCTAAGCCTGTGACCATCTACAGTTTACTGCGTGTTTGCTGGGGGTAGTAGTCGCTCATTAATACCCAGTCTTGCGCATAATTTTTTCTGGCTGCACTGTCCTTTCAATAACCACAGTCATCCTCCAACAGGGAAATCCATATACAGGCTATACCACAGGCAGTGGGCTTTTTTCCAAAAATTTGAAAAAAAATACTATATTTGGGCTGCCTGTGACCGTCTTCAGTTTACTGCGTGTTTGCTGGGGATAGTAGTCGCTCATTAATACCCAGCTTAGCCTGTGACCATCTACAGTTTTCTCCGTGTTTGCTGGGGGTAGTAGTCACTCATTAATACCCAGCCTTGCGCACAATTTTTTCTACAGTTTACTGCGTGATTGCTGGGGGTTGTAGTCGCTCATTAATACCCAGCCTTGCGCATAATTTTTTTCTGGCTGCACTGTGCTTTCAATAACCACAGTCATCCTCCAACAGGGAAATCCATATACAGGCTATATCACAGGCAGTGGGCTTTTTCCCAAAAATTGGAAAAAAATAATATATTTGGGCTGCCTGTAACCGTCTTAAGTTGACTGCGTGTGTGCTGGGGGTAGTAGTCGCTCATTATTACCCAGCTAAGCCTGTGACCGTCTACAGTTTACTGCGTGTGTGCTAGGGGTAGTAGTCGCTCATTAATACCCAGCCTTGCGCATAATTTTTTCTACAGCTTAATGCGTGTTTGCTGGGGGTAGTAGTCGCTCATTAATACCCAGCCTTGCGCATAATTTTTTCTGGCTGCACTATGCCTTCAATAACCACAGTCATCCTCCAACAGGGAAATCCATATACAGGCTATATCACAGGCAGTGGGCTTTTTTCCATAAATTCGAAAAAAAACTAGATTTGGGCTGCCTGTGACCGTCTTCAGTTTACTGCGTGTGTGCTGGGGGTAGTAATCGCTCATTATTACCCAGCTAAGCCTGTGACCGTCTACAGTTTACTGCGTGTTTGCTGGGGGTAGTAGTCGCTCATTAATACCCAGCCTTGCGCATAATTTTTTCTGGCTGCACTGTGCTTTCAATAACCACAGTCATCCTCCCACAGGGAAATCCATATACAGGCTATATCACAGGCAGTGGGCTTTTTCCCAAAAATTGGAAAAAAATTGTTACGGCACTCTGCCCCCCGAGCGCCAGTTGGGGTGCCCTGATCTCCTGCACCCCACTGTCCCTGCCTACTTGCCTCGGCCCTGGCTAACCCCAGGCGGACAACTGGGCGGCAGTCCCTGCACTGGCTAGGGACCTGGCGACTGCCTAGATGGAACTACTAACAGGGGACAGAGTGCCGACAGAAGAGGCAGGTGTAACAGACCAACAAACTACTAGGTGAATCAAGGCTGGAGGTGTAGCTCTCAGGCAAACAAAAAGATACTGACAAGCAACTAGGACAGACTAGAATAGACCTGACTAGAGGCTAGCAGAACCAATAACTGGCAGTGAGTTCAGGTCACTGCCAGCCTTTTAACTAAAAGCCTCCGCCCCGGGGCGGAGAGTGGGAGGAGCTGACTCTCCCACTGTTGCATAAGGGAGGTGGATGAGAGCGGGCGGCACCCTACGGGCGGACACGCCCACGCCGCAGCACGCTGGCTGCTCCACGCTGCTGCACGCTGGCTGCTCCACGCCGCCGAGAGATCCCTGACAGCACCGCTCCGGGACGCCGAAGCCGACCTCGGAGCGGCGCGCGCCGGCCGCGGGACCCAGCGCCGCCCTGCATGGTAACATTACCCCCCCTCTGACGGGGGACCTCCGGGCCCCCGGAAACTCGACCAGGCTTATCTGGAAAACGACGGTGGAACCGCCGTACCAACACGGGAGCATGAACATCACATGCGGCCACCCAGGAATGATCTTCTGGTGGAAAACCCTTCCAGGCCACCAAGTATTGTAGGATTCCTCGACACCGACGAGAGTCCTGTATCTCCTGGACCTCGTATTCGACTTCATCCCGGACCAGGGTGGGCGGAGGGGGACCGGAGGTGGGTATCACCGAAGGGACAAAAGGTTTCAGCAGCGACTTATGGAATACCCTGTGAACCCTCCATGTGGCTGGCAACCCCAGCTCGTAGGCGAGTGGGTTCACCACACGTGTGATGGCAAACGGCCCCACGTAACGTGGCGCCAGCTTCAAGGACGGGACCCGCAATTTGAGATTTTTAGAAGACAGGTATACCTTCTGTCCCACCCTGTAAGGTTCAGACACCGACAAACTCTTCCCACTGCGCAACTGCATACGGGCCCCCGCTGCCTCCAAGTTTCTCTGCACCTCTTTCCATACTCCCCGAAGCGTATCTGTGGCGTCATCAGCTGCCGGACAGAGCGACGGAGTAGGGATTGCTGTAAGGAAGCGAGGATGCTGACCGTATACACTAAAAAATGGAGACACCCCAGTAGAAGAACAAAGGCGGTTGTTTAGTGCAAACTCTGCCAACGGCAGGAACTCTGCCCACTGGTAAGCCTTTTCGCTAGCAAACAACCGTAAATATTGCACTAAGTCTTGGTTCTTCCGCTCAGTCTGACCATTAGTCTGCGGGTGGAACGCTGACGAGAAGGAAAGCGACGTTCCCAGGTTTCTGCAGAAGGCACGCCAAAACTGCGACACAAACTGAACCCCGCGATCAGATACAATATTTTGGGGAACCCCATGTAGGCGAATTATTTCCTTTACAAAAATCGTGGCGAATTCTTTTGCCGAGGGTAGCTTTTTTAACGCCACAAAATGTGCCATCTTTGAGAACCGGTCGACCACCACTAAGATAGTGGTGCACTTCTGGGATTCTGGTAGGTCAGTGATGAAATCTACTGATAAGTGAGACCAGGGACTGGAAGGAACCGGTAGTGGTCTCAGAGGACCCTCCAGAGGACGCCGCCGACTCTTATTGCGAGCACAGACCGAGCAACCCCTCACAAAGTTGCGGATCTCCTGAGACATGCCTGGCCACCAGAAGTATCGGGAGCAAAGCTCCAGGGTCCCCTGGAACCCTGGATGCCCGGCGAGAGCCGACGAGTGGGACTCATCCATGACTCTAGGGCGTAGGGTCTCTGGCACAAACCATCTGCCCTCCGGCACCCCTGACGGAGCGTCCTGCTGAGCATCCTGTAGTTGAGGGACGAAGTTAGACTCTAACGCTGCCACCACCACGCCGGGGGCTAAGATATTCTCGGGAGTCATGGTCCCACTGTCTGGTACCCCGAAACTCCGTGACAGGGCGTCCGCCTTCACGTTCTTCTCTCCGGGGATATATGTCACGACGAAGTTAAACCTGGCGAAGAACAACGCCCACCTGGCTTGACGAGCAGTGAGTCTTTTTGCATTGGCGAGATATACCAGATTCTTGTGATCAGTATATACGGTAATTGGGTGTCTAGCACCCTCAAGATGGTGTCGCCACTCTTCCAGAGCCCATTTGATAGCCAACAATTCACGGTTACCCACGTCGTAGTTGCGCTCTGCTGAATTGAACTTTCGCGAAAAGAACGCACATGGGCTATAGCCAGACCTCCCACTGACTTCCTGCGACAATACTGCTCCTGTCCCCACTTCCGACGCGTCTACCTCAATAAAAAAGGGTAGTCGTGCGTCCGGCTGTATTAGCACCGGGGCAGTCGTGAATGCCTTTTTTAGACGGCTAAAAGCCTCAAGGGCTGCAGGCGACCATTTACCCAAGTCAGCCCCCTTCTTAGTCAGGTCGGTCAGAGGTTGAGCAATAAGTGAGTAATTTCTAATGAATTTGCGGTAGAAATTTGCAAAACCTAAGAACCGCTGGAGAGCCTTGAGGTTGTCGGGTCTGACCCATTGGGAGATTGCTGCTACTTTATCAGACTCCATCTGAATCTCTGTGGGTGAGATTACATAACCCAGGAAGGATACTTGTTTAGAGCCAAATGTACATTTCTCTAATTTGACAAAAAGTTGATACTCGCGCAAACGGGTCAGGACCAACCTCAGGTGCCGCACATGTGAGTCCCAGTCAGGTGAGTACACCAGGATGTCGTCCAGATAGATGACCAGAAATACCCCCAGGAAGTCGTGGAAGACTGCGTTCATAAAACCCTGAAACACAGCGGGGGCATTACAGAGTCCAAAAGGCATGACCAGACATTCAAAATGTCCAACGGGGTGTTGAACGCTGTCTTCCATTCATCTCCCTCTCTGATGCGAATTAAATTGTAAGCCCCCCTTAAGTCCAGTTTGGAGAACCAGTGCGCCTCTACCACCTGATTCAACAAGTCAGGAATTAGGGGCAAGGAGCACTGGTTCTTCACAGTGATTTTATTCAAGGCCCGATAATCCACACAAGGCCTTAGTGTCCCGTCCTTCTTCTCTACAAAGAAGAGACCTGCCCCGGCAGGGGACCTGGACGGCCGGATATGTCGGTTGGCCAGAGCTTCCGAGACATAGGACTTGAGGGCTTCATGCTCACGACCTGACAGATTGAAAATGGCTCCCTTAGGGATGGGACCGTCGGGAATCAGGTCGATACCACAGTCCCACTCCCTATGAGGAGGCAGGGCCTTAGACAGTTGTTTGGAGAATACATCCTGAAAGTCTGACAAATACTCCGGAATGAGCACCGTATCTGCGGAGCACACAGCTATGGTAGACAGGTGATTGTGACACGATGACCCCCAATGAGTCAATTCCCGGGTGGACCAATCAAATTGGGGGTTGTGCAGTGCCAACCAGGGCATACCAAGCACCACATCAACCGACATTTTTTCCATAACCAAGAAAGACAGTTCTTCCGAGTGGAGGACCCCCACCGTGAACTGTAACCTTGGGGTCCTCCATCGTACCAAGCCTGTAGAGAGAGGGGTAGCATCAATGCTGGTAAAATGAATTGGCGTCTTCAACGCCACAAATTCCGCCATCAGAGAACGGACAAAACCCAGACTTATCAAGTTAGCGGCTGCTCCGGAATCAATAAACGCCCGCCCTGATCGGGAAAAATCCCAGAATCTCACATGACACGGTACCAAAAGTTTAGGAAGTACCTGAAGTCCTAGGCGATCCTCCCTGCAATCGCCTAGGACTCGTAGTTTTCCGCCGGTTCCGGCTGCGGGCGTTGAGACCTCAGTGGGCAGGTTATCACCCGATGTCCAGCTTTCCCGCAGTAGAGGCAGAGGCGATGCAACAAACGGATCCGGCGTCGCTCTTTGGGGTCCAGCGGGTCCACCTTCATCGGCTCGGGCGCAGAGACTGGTAAGGAGGAGGAGGGACCAGGGCCACTGACCTCCCTGACTCTACGGGTCTGCCTGTCCTGCTTCCTAGACCTGAGCCTCCTATCTGCCCTCACCGCTAGCTCCATAGCCTCCCTTAAGGACCCGGGAACGGGATGGGAAATTAACAGGTCTTTAACTGCGTCCGAGAGGCCCTGCAGAAAAACGTCCTTCAGCGCGCTATCGTTCCATGTCGTATCCCCCGCATAGCGTCTGAAGTTGGAGCAATAATCCTCCACACACGACGACCCCTGCCGCAGCGCCAACAACCGTGAAACCGCCAACCCCGCTCGGTCCGGTTCGTCGAAGATACCCCCGAGTTCCTGAAAAAAGGAGTCCACGGACTGCAGGCAGGAGGAACCCTCGGGGATGGAGAAAGCCCATGTCTGGGCCGAGCCCCGCAGCAGGGACATAATCAGCCCGACCCTCTGAGCCTCCGACCCGGAAGAACGGGGACGCATGCGAAAAAACAGGCGACACGCCTGTCGGAAGACAAAAAACTTGTTCCTCTCCCCAGAAAACACCTCGGGAAGAGGGCACTTGGGTTCGGGGCTGGTTGAGGCGTCCGACCCCTGCGACACCCCCCGCTGCTCCTGGGCCACCATGCGGGCGGATAAATCCTGGATCACAGGCACCAGGGCCTGCAGCTGGTTCGTGAGGGAACTGATCGCCTCCATGACAAACGGTTTAAAATGGCCAGTTATTATGTTACGGCACTCTGCCCCCCGAGCGCCAGTTGGGGTGCCCTGATCTCCTGCACCCCACTGTCCCTGCCTACTTGCCTCGGCCCTGGCTAACCCCAGGCGGACAACTGGGCGGCAGTCCCTGCACTGGCTAGGGACCTGGCGACTGCCTAGATGGAACTACTAACAGGGGACAGAGTGCCGACAGAAGAGGCAGGTGTAACAGACCAACAAACTACTAGGTGAATCAAGGCTGGAGGTGTAGCTCTCAGGCAAACAAAAAGATACTGACAAGCAACTAGGACAGACTAGAATAGACCTGACTAGAGGCTAGCAGAACCAATAACTGGCAGTGAGTTCAGGTCACTGCCAGCCTTTTAACTAAAAGCCTCCGCCCCGGGGCGGAGAGTGGGAGGAGCTGACTCTCCCACTGTTGCATAAGGGAGGTGGATGAGAGCGGGCGGCACCCTACGGGCGGACACGCCCACGCCGCAGCACGCTGGCTGCTCCACGCTGCTGCACGCTGGCTGCTCCACGCCGCCGAGAGATCCCTGACAGCACCGCTCCGGGACGCCGAAGCCGACCTCGGAGCGGCGCGCGCCGGCCGCGGGACCCAGCGCCGCCCTGCATGGTAACAAAAATAATATATTTGGGCTGCCTGTGACCGTCTTCAGTTGACTGCGAGTGTGCTGGGGGTAGTAGTCGCTCATTATTACCCAGCTAAGCCTGTGACCGTCTTCAGTTTACTGCGTGTGTGCTCGGGGTAGTAATCGCTCATTATTACCCAGCTAAGCCTGTGACCGTCTACAGTTTACTGCGTGTTTGCTGGGGGTAGTAGTCACTCAATAATACCCAGCCTTGCACATAATTGTTTCTGGCTGCACTGTGCTTTCAATAACCACAGTCAACCTCCAACAGGGAAATCCATATACAGGCTATGTCACAGGCAGTGGCCTTTTTCCGAAAAATTGGAAAAAAAATACTATATTTGGGCTGCCTCTGACTGTCTTCAGTTTACTGTGTGTGTGCTGGGGGTAGTAGTCGCTCATTAATACCCAGCTAAGCCTGTGACCATCTACAGTTTACTGCGTGTTTGCTGGGGGTAGTAGTCGCTCATTAATACCCAGCCTTGCGCATAATTTTTTTCTGGCTGCACTGTGCTTTCAATAACCACAGTCATCCTCCAACAGGGAAATCCATATACAGGCTATATCACAGGCAGTGGGCTTTTTCCCAAAAATTGGAAAAAAATACTATATTTGGGCTGCCTGTAACCGTCTTCAGTTTACTGCGTGTGTGCTGGGGGTAGTAGTCGCTCATTATTACCCAGCTAAGCCTGTGACCATCTACAGTTTACTCCGTGTTTGCTAGGGGTAGTAGTCACTCAATAATACCCAGCCTTGCGCATAATTTTTTCTGGCTGCAATGTGCTTTCAATAACCACAGTCATCCTCCAACAGGGAAATCTGTATACAGGCTATATAGGCAGTGGGCTTTTTCCCAAAAATTGGAAAAAAAATACTATATTTGGGCTGCCTGTGACCGTCTTCAGTTTACTGCGTGTGTGCAGGGGGTAGTAGTCGCTCATTAATACCCAGCTAAGCCTGTGACCATCTACAGTTTACTGCGTGTTTGCTGGGGGGTAGTAGTCGCTCATTAATACCCAGCCTTGCGCATAATATTTTCTACAGTTTACTGCATGTGTGCTGGGGGTAGTAGTCGCTCATTAATACCCAGCCATGCGCATAATTTTTTCTGGCTGCACTATGCTTTCAATAACCACAGTCATCCTCCAACAGGGAAATCCATATACAGGCTATATCACAGGCAGTGGGCTTTTTTCCATAAATTGGAAAAAAAATACTATATTTGGGCTGCCTGTGACCGTCTTCAGTTTACTGCGTGTGCTGGGAGTAGTAGTCGCTCATTAATACCCAGCCTTGCGCATAATTTTTTCTGGCTGCACTGTGCTTTCAATAACCACAGTCATCCTCCAACAGGGAAATCCATAAACAGGCTATATCACAGGCAGTGGGCTCTTTCCCAAAAATTGGAAAAAAATACTATATTTGGGCTGCCTGTGACCGTCTTCAGTTTACTGCGTGTGTGCTGGGGATAGTAGTCGCTCATTAATACCCAGCTTAGCCTGTGACCATCTACAGTTTACTGCGTGTTTGCTGGGGGTAGTAGTCGCTCATTAATACCCAGCCTTGCGCATAATTTTTTCTGGCTGCACTGTGCTTTCAGTAACCACAGTCATCCTCCAACAGGGAAATCCATATACAGGCTATATCACAGGCAGTGGGCTTTTTCCCAAAAATTGGAAAAAAAATACTATATTTCGGCTGCCTCTGACCGTCTTCAGTTTACTGCGTGTGTGCTGGGGGTAGTAGTCGCTCATTAATACCCAGCTAAGCCTGTGACCATCTACAGTTTACTCCGTGTTTGCTGGGGGTAGTAGTCACTCATTAATACCCAGCCTTGCGCACAATTTTTTCTACAGTTTACTGCATGTTTGCTGGGGGTAGTAGTCGCTCATTAATACCCAGCCTTCCGCATAATTTTTTCTGGCTGCACTGTGCTTTCAATAACCACAGTCATTCTCCAACAGGGAAATCCATATACAGGCTATATCACAGGCAGTGGGCTTTTTTCCAAAAATTGGAAAAAAATACTATATTTGGGCTGCCTGTGATCGTCTTCAGTTTACTGCGTGTGTGCTGGGGGTAGTAGTCGCTCATTATTACCCAGCTAAGCCTGTGACCGTCTATAGTTTACTGCGTGTTTGCTGGGGGTAGTAGTCGCTCATTAATACCCAGCTAAGCCTGTGACCATCTACAGTTTACTGCGTGTTTGCTGGGGGTAGTAGTCGCTCATTAATACCCAGCCTTGCGCATAATTTTTTCTGGCTGCACTGGGCTTTCAATAACCACAGTCATCCTCCAACAGGGAAATCCATATACAGGCTATATCACAGGTAGTGGGCTTTTTTCCAAAAATTGGAAAAAAAATACTATATTTGGGCTGCCTGTGACCGTCTTCAGTTTACTGCGTGTGTGCTGTGGATAGTAGTCGCTCATTAATACCCAGCTAAGCCTGTGACCATTTACAGTTTACTGCGTGTTTGCTGGGGGTAGTAGTCGCTCATTAATACCCAGCCTTGCGTATAATTTTTTTCTGGCTGCACTGTTCTTTCAATAACCACAGTCATCCTCCAACAGGAAAATCCATATACAGGCTATATCACAGGCAGTGGGCTTTTTTCCAAAAATTGGAAAAAAATACTATATTTGGGCTGCCTCTGACCGTCTTCAGTTTACTGCGTGTGTGCTGGGGGTAGTAGTCGCTCATTATTACCCAGCTAAGCGTTACAGCAGGCTTGCGCATAATTGCTTCCTGTCTCTGCTGTTCGTTCCGTAAGCAAAGTCAGCCTCCAACCACATGCCAATAAGCGGCACATTTAATTACAGCGTTCTGTTTCTGCTCTACTCGTAATACACCATGCTGAGGGGTAGGGGTAGGCCTAGAGGACATGGACGTGGACGCGGGCGAGGACGTGGAGGCCCAAGTCAGGGTGTGGGCACAGGCCGAGCTCCTGGTCCAGGTGCATCGCAGCCGACTGCTGCGGGATTAGGAGAGAGGCAAGTTTCTGGTGTCCCCAGATTTAGTTCAAAATTAATGGGTCCACGCGGTAGACCTTTATTAGAAACTGAATTCACAGACGTGACTTATATTAAAACTCACATTTTAATAAGATACGATTAAAATACGAAAAAAAGGGGGCACTACACTGACAAACATACAAACACAGAAAACCAGGTAAGGTGAACCACAGATAATAGCGGTACCCGTAACGACCTGGATTTATGATACTCGATGAAAATTATCTCGAACACTCCACCAGACAAGAAACAGAAAGACCCCAACAGGGCCAGAGTGGGAATTGAACAGGCTCATTTTATAAGCCTTCTCACAGAGACAGAGTGGAGCCTTGAGATCTTAAAAGACCCCATCAGGCTCTTGTACCATTATAATCAAACGAGCCTGTTCAATTCCCACTCTGGCCCTGTTGGGGTCTTTCTGTTTCTTGTCTGGTGGAGTGTTCGAGATAATTTTCATCGAGTATCATAAATCCAGGTCGTTACGGGTACCGCTATTATCTGTGGTTCACCTTACCTGGTTTTCTGTGTTTGTATGTTTGTCAGTGTAGTGCCCCCTTTTTTTCGTATTTTAATCGTATCTTATTAAAATTTGAGTTTTAATATAAGTCACGTCTGTGAATTGGGCCTTAAATTTATTAGTTTGACTCTAACTGCCTACCCTCTGAGAACCCTTTATTAGAAACTGAGCAGTGTGAGCAAGTCCTGTCGTGGATGGCAGAAAGTGAATCCAGCAATCTATCGACCACCCAGTCTTCTACGATGTCCACTGCTGCAACTCTGAATCCTCTGGCTGCTGCTCCTCCTTCCTCCCAGCCTCCTCACTCCATGAAAATGACACATTCTGAGGAGCAGGCAGACTCCCAGGAACTGTTCTCGGGCCCCTGCCCAGATTGGGCAGCAATGGTTCCTCTCCCACCGGAGGAGTTTCTCGTGACCTATGCCCAACCTTTGGAAAGCTCCTGGGGTCCGGGGGATGAGGCTTGGGACCTCCGGCAACTGTCTCAAGAGCTTTCAGTGGGTGAGGAGGATGATGACGATGAGACACAGTTGTCTATCAGTGAGGTAGTAGTAAGGGCAGTAAGTCCCAGGGAGGAGCGCACAGAGGATTCGGAGGAAGAGCAGCTGGACGATGAGGTGACTGACCCCACCTGGTTTGCTAAGCCTACTGAGGACAGGTCTTCAGAGGGGGAGGCAAGTGCAGCAGCAGGGCAGGTTGGAAGAGGCAGTGCAGTGGCCAGGGGTAGAGGCAGGCCAGACCGAATAATCCACCAACTGTTTCCCAAAGCGCCCCCTCGCGCCATGCCACCCTGCAGAGGCGGAGGTGCTCAAAGGTGTGGCAGTTTTTCACTGAGAGTGCAGACGACCGACGAACTGTGGTGTGCAAGGTTTGTCGCGCCAAGATCAGCCGCGGAGCCACCACCACCAGCCTCACCACCACCAGCATGCGCAGGCATATGATGGCCAAGCACCCCACAAGGTGGGACGAAGGCCGTTCACCGCCTCCGGTTTGCACCACTGCCTCTCCCCCTGTGCCCCAACCTGCCACTGAGATCCAACCCCCCTCTCAGGACACAGGCACGACCGTCTCCCGGCCTGCACCCACACCCTCACCTCCGCTGTCCTCGGCCCCATCCAACAATGTCTCTCAGCGCAGCGTCTAGCCATCGCTAGCGCAACTGTTTGAGAGCAAGCGCAAGTACGCCGCCACGCACCCGCACGCTCAAGCGTTAAACGTGCTCATAGCCAAATTGATCAGCCTGGAGATGCTGCCGTATAGGCTTGTGGAAACGGAGGCTTTCAAAAACATGATGGTGGCAGCGGCCCCGTGCTACTCGGTTCCCAATCGCCACTACTTTTCCCAATGTGCCGTCCCAGCCCAGCACGACCACGTCTCCCGCAACATTGTACGCGCCCTCACCAACAGGGTTACTGGCAAGGTCCACGTAACAACGGACACGGGGACAAGCACAGACGGGCAGGGCCACTATATCTCCCTGACGGCACATTGGGTGAATTTAGTGGAGGCTGGGACCAAGTCAGAGCCTGGGACCGCTCACGTCCTACCCACCCCCAGAATTGCGGGCCCCAGCTCGGTGCTGGTATCTGCGGAGGTGTATGCTTTCTCCACTAAACCAACCTCCTCCTCCTTCTCCTACGCAACCTCTGTCTCGCAATCAAGATGTGTCAGCAGCAGCACATCGACAGCAGTCGGCGTCGCGCGGCGTGGCAGCACAGCGGTGGGCAAGCGTCAGCAGGCCGTGCTGAAACTACTCAGCTTAGGAGAGAAGAGACACACGGCCCACGAACTGCTGCAGGGTCTGACAGAGCAGACCGACCGCTGGCTTTCGCTGCTGACCCTCCAACCGGGCATGGTTGTGTGCGACAACGACCGTAACCTGTTGGCGGCTCTGCAGCTCGGCAGCCTCACGCACATGCCATGCCTGGCCACGTCTTTAATTTGTTGGTTCAGCGGTTTCTGAAAAACTACCCACACTTGTCAGACCTGCTCGGAAAGGTGCGCCGGGTCAGTGCACATTTCCGCAAGTCCAACACGGGTGCTGCCACCCTGCGGACCCTGCAACATCGGTTTAATTTGCCAGTGCACCGACTGCTGTGCGACGTGCCCACACGGTGGAACTCTACGCTCCACATGTTGGCCAGGCTCTATGAGCAGCGTAGAGCTATAGTGGAATACCAACTCCAACATGGGCGGCGTAGTGGGAGTCAGCCTCCTCAATTCTTTACAGAAGAGTGGGCCTGGTTGGCAGACATCTGCCAGGTCCTTGGAAACTTTGAGGAGTCTACCGAGATGGTGAGCGGCGATGCTGCAGTCATTAGCGTCACCATTCCTCTGCTATGCCTCTTGAGAAGTTCCCTGCAAAGCATAAAGGCAGATGCTTTGCGCTTGGAAACGGAGGCGGGGGAAGACAGTATGTTGCTGGATAGTCAGAGCACCCTCATGTCTATATCTCAGCGCGTTGAGGAGGAGGAAGAGGAGGTGGAGGGGGAGGAGCCTGAGGAGGAGCAGGGGGAAGAGACAGCCGCGCCCACTGCTGAGGGTACCCATGCTGCTTACCTGTCATCCTTTCAGCATGTATGGCCTGAGGAGGAGGAGGAGGAGGAGGAGGAGGAGAAGGATCCTGAAAGTTATCTTCCTAGTGAGGACAGCCATGTGTTGAGTTCAGGTACCCTGGCACACATGGCTGACTTCATGTTAGGATGCCTTTCTCGTGACCCTTGCGTTAGACGCATTCTGGCCACTACGGATTACTGGGTGTACACACTGCTCGACCCACGGTATAAGGAGAACCTTTCCACTCTCATACCCGAAGAGGAAAGGGGTTCGAGAGTGATGCTATACCACAGGACCCTGGTGGACAAACTGATGGTAAAATTTCCATCCGACAGCGCTAGTGGCAGAAGGCGCAGTTCCGAAGGCCAGGTAGCAGGGGAGGCGCGGAGATCAGGCAGCATGTACAGCGCAGGCAGGGGAACACTCTCCAAAGCCTTTGCCAGCTTTATGGCTCCCCAGCAAGACTGTGTCACCGCTCCCCAGTCAAGGCTGAGTCGGCAGGAGCACTGTAAAAGGATGGTGAGGGAGTACGTAGCCGATCGCACGACCGTCCTCCGTGATGCCTCTGCTCCGTACAACTACTGGGTGTCGAAGCTGGACACATGGCCCGAACTCGCGCTGTATGCCCTGGAGGTGTTGGCTTGCCCTGCGGCTAGCGTCTTGTCAGAGAGGATGTTTAGTGCGGCTGGGGGAATTATCACGCATAAGCGTACCCGCCTGTTAACTGACAGTGCCGACAGGCTTACACTCAAAGATGAACAAAGCCTGGATTTCCCCAGACTTCTCTTCTCCACCAGCGGACAACAGCGCTACCTAAACAATACGTAGGCTGCACCCGCGGATGGAAGCATCGCTCTCTATCACCATCAAAAACGGGGACCTTTTAGCTTCATCAATCTGTGTATTATATTCATCATCCTCCTCCTGCTCCTCCTCCTGAAACCTCACGTAATCACGCCGAAGGGGCAATTTTTCTTAGGCCCACAAGGCTCAGTCATATTACTTTAGTAAACAATGTTTATACGTTTCAATTCTCATTAAAGCGTTGAAACTTGCCCCTGAACCAATTTTTATTTTAACTGTGCTGCCTCCAGGCCTAGTTACAATTTATGCCACAGTAACCAAAGCGATTAATGGGTTTTACCTGCCCTCTTGGTTGGGCATGGGCAATTTTTCTGAGGTACATTAGTACTGTTGGTACACCAATTTTTTTGGGCCCTCGCCTACAGTGTAATCCTATTAATTTTAATGGGCTTCGCCTGCACTCATGGTACAGCAAGGTGTGTGGGGTTGGCCTACACTTTTGCTACATAAATGTAACTGGGGCCTTGTCTATACTGCAACTACTGAAATGCGAAAGAGACTGTTATCTCCCTAAACTGCTGCAACGGAAATGTTACTGTGGCCTGTCTTGACTGCTACTACTACTGAAATGGAACTAAGACTGTGCTCCCCCTATACTGCTGCTTCGGAATTGTTACTGGGGCCTGTCTTGACTGCTACTATTACTGAAATGGAACTAAGACTGTGCTCCCCCTATACTGCTGCTAGTGATATGTTACTGGGGCCTGTCTAGAATGCTACTACTACTGAAATGGAACTAATACTGTGCTCCCCCTATACTGCTGCTAGTGATATGTTACTGGGGCCTGTCTAGACTGCTACTAATACTGAAATGGAACTAATACTGTGCTCCCCCTATACTGCTGCTTCGGAATTATTACTGGGGCCTGTCCAGACTGCTACTATTACTGAAATGGAACTAATACTGTGCTCCCCCTATACTGCTGCTAGTGATATGTTACTGGGGCCTGTCCAGACTGCTACTACTACTGAAATGGAACTAATACTGTGCTCCCCCTATACTGCTGCTAGTGGTATGTTACTGGGGCCTGTCTAGACTGCTACTAATACTGAAATGGAACTAATACTGTGCTCCCCCTATACTGCTGCTTCGGAATTATTACTGGGGCCTGTCCAGACTGCTACTATTACTGAAATGGAACTAATACTGTGCTCCCCCTATACTGCTGCTAGTGATATGTTACTGGGGCCTGTCCAGACTGCTACTACTATTGAAATGGAACTAATACTGTGCTCCCCCTATACTGCTGCTAGTGATATGTTACTGGGGCCTGTCTAGACTGCAACTACTACTGAAATGGAACTAATACTGTGCTCCCTCTATACTGCTGCTAGTGATACGTTTCTGGGGCCTGTCCAGACTCCTACTACTACTGAAATGGAACTAATACTGTACTCCCCCTATACTGCTGCTAGTGATATGTTACTGGGGCCTGTCTAGACTGCTACTAATACTGAAATGGAACTAATACTGTGCTCCCCCTATACTGCTGCTTCGGAATTGTTACTGGGGCCTGTCTTGACTGCTACTATTACTGAAATTGAACTAAGACTGTGCTCCCCCTATACTGCTGCTAGTTATATGTTACTGGGGCCTGTCTAGACTGCAACTACTACTGAAATGGAACTAATACTGTGCTCCCCCTATACTGCTGCTAGTGATATGTTACTGGGGCCTGTCTAGACTGCAACTACTACTGAAATGGAACTAATACTGTGCTCCCCCTATACTGCTGCTAGTGATATGTTACTGGGGCCTGTCCAGACTGCTACTAATACTGAAATGGAACTAATACTGTGCTCCCCCTATACTGCTGCTTTGGAATTCTTACTGGGGCCTGTCTTGACTGCTACTATTACTGAAATTGAACTAAGACTGTGCTCCCCCTATACTGCTGCTAGTTATATGTTACTGGGGCCTGTCTAGACTGCAACTACTACTGAAATGGAACTAATACTGTGCTCCCCCTATACTGCTGCTAGTGATATGTTACTGGGGCCTGTCTAGACTGCAACTACTACTGAAATGGAACTAATACTGTGCTCCCCCTATACTGCTGCTAGTGATATGTTACTGGGGCCTGTCCAGACTGCTACTAATACTGAAATGGAACTAATACTGTGCTCCCCCTATACTGCTGCTTTGGAATTCTTACTGGGGCCTGTCTTGACTGCTACTATTACTGAAATGGGCGGTTGGGCTGCATGTTACCCAGGAGAAGTGGCAGCGGAGTGTCATGCAGGCAGTGATTGTGCTTTGTTGGAGGTAATGTGGTGCTAAGCTAAGGTATGCCATGCTAATGAGGGCTTTTCAGAAGTAAAAAATTGTTGGGGGGGGGCACTCTTGCCGCTATTGTGGCTTAATAGTGGGACCTGGGAACTTGAGATGCAGCCCAACATGTAGCCCCTCGCCTGCCCCATCCGTTTCTGTGTCGTTCCCATCACTTTCTTGAATTTCCCAGACTTTCACAACTGAAAACCTTAGCGGAGCATAGAAATGTTTCATTCAATAAAAATACTTCCTGCGCTCACAGAACTTTAAAATCGTATTTAAAAGAAAAAAACTTTTTCCTTCAAAAGAAGGAGACTTACTTTGAAGGAGGGGGTTATGATGTCCAATATTCCCCCTTCTTTAGCGGAGCATAGGTCCCATACAAAAATGCTCGGGTCGCCCATTGACTTCAATGGGGTTCGTTACTCGAAACGAACCCTCGAGCATCGCGGGAAGTTCGACTCGAGTAACGAGCACCCGAGCATTTTGGTGCTCGCTCATCTCTATTTGTAGCACTATGAGTGGCTGTCAGGACTATCACATGGGGACCTGAACCATGGAGATCCTGATGAGTGCACTCGAAGCAGTGCTTGATAATGACAGTATTTGGGGCTGGACCTGCTCTAGGACGCATGATCTGGTGGGAGAAAGAAAGATAAATTGTTGTTGTTGCTACACAGAGGCCAGCAAGCTAGGACATAAATTTACAGTGGGCGGTCAGGAAACAGTTAATGATTCTCAGAACTTTATTTACCAGATTTCTCCAGGGAAACAAAAAACGGGGGATTTAGTTGTGTTGCTGCCACTAAAATGACAATAGAAGCTTTCTGTCTGATTTACAAAGCAAAATTAATGGTTGTCAATAATAATTGTGTACATCTTTTTAACAAATTTTTGGATTATAAAATTGGCCACCAAAAAAATATTTTGGAATGTTTCCTTAACTTCTTGAGTCAAATCTTACTAATTTTGGGGTGAGAAAAACAAATATCACAAAGAAAATTTTTATTAGCTCTAGTTTCTGTGATATACAATAGGTGGAAGTATGTTATTTTAACGAATTAAAAGAAAATGCTACATTTTAATTACGTATGCTAAGAACATTGAAAGTGCATTTGAATTTTTTTTATGACAGTTACATTCTAAGAGTTCTAAATTGCTGGAAGAATTCCTGGCAGGTGATTTGGTGTGAAGAGAATCATGTGGTGACTTCATGAGATCGTTTTCTTTTGGCTTGCCTCTTGTAAGTGAGTTCCAGAGCAACCCTACTCACAGACCAGCAGTAATATGCAAACACTGCTTCATTCCAATGGCCCTGATATCTTTGTTCCATTACAGAAATCTCCTGGTGGAATCTTTTTCTGTGTTCATCACTGACAGCTCCACAAATAGGAGGGAAAAGGTCTAGGTGGGAGTGGAGAAAATGTTTTTTAAGGGGCATGTTGCTTCCGAGTTGATGTTATTTTTCCAGAAGTACTGTCACCAACTGAGTATAGTTATCATCTCTTGTGTTGCCTAAGAATCCATGAATAACTCAATTTAAGGCGTGCCAAGCTTCCTTTTCTTTTCTCTCAAAAACTTGGATAAATGCAGGATCCTTTACGAGTTGTCTAATTTGTTGCCAAACAAAAAAACCTTTCTTAACCTTTGCATCACTCAATGTAGGACATTTGTCTCTTAAGTACTTAAATGCCCGTCCTTCCTGGTTCATACCTTTGACACAATTTTTCATTAAACCCAGGTTTATATGAAGGAGTGGAAGAAGAACATCTTTTAAGTCCACAAGAGGCTCGGGAATTACATTTTTCTCAGTGGAGTCAAGATTTCTTGTAGGCCAGTCCACTTGAATGTAATGTGATTTTCTATCCCTACTGTCCCACATACATAAAAAGCAACAGTATTTAGTGTACCCGAGTTTTGTGTATATTTTTTAAAAGTGCCAAATTTTTCACATTTTCATTTGCAATATCTCAAATATGTGCAAACATACTGAACAACGTTTTGATGAGATATATATTTCCATTTGTTTAGTCTATTCTGGACGCATATATGAAAAACGTTCAATTTTTTAACAATTTACGAGACATACAAATTTTGCATTAATTCTTAAAATTTTGAGCAACATTTTGTTTTCCTGCACCATGCTAAGATTTCAAAGGCTCATAGCAGTCAGGATGATAGATACCCCAACAAATGACTCCATTTTAAAAACTGAGCCCGTTGATGTATTTACCAATGGGTGTCGGGGGTATTTTAACCCCACAGTTTCTTTTCAGTAGCTAATGAAATTTAGAGGAGAGAAAATAAAATTTCATATTTTTGAAAATATGTTCTTTTAAAGACATGAAAGACATGGCAAAATGGATACCCCTGTTTCTATTGTGTTCAGAAACATATCCATTGTGGACCTAGTCTTATGTCCGTATGCACAACGGGGCCCAAATTGAAAGGAACAGCTGGTGGCTTTCAGAACAGTTATTTTGCTTGAAGGTGTTTTAGTCCCCATCGCCCATTTGTAGAGCCCTTGAGTGGCCAAAATGACAGAGAATCCCCAAAAATGACCCCATTTTAAATACTAGACCCTTTAACAAATGAACACCCCAAGCAGAGAAAATTTCTCTGTCTGGGTCGGGTTAACACCTGTTGTCTTTGTGTTTTCTCCACTCCCTGGTATGAGCAGACCAGTTTGTCCTTGATGTTGCAGCATCTCCTTTAGGCCATCACAGGAAGATTCACAAACTCTGCTATTTGTGGGCAGTTCTTGCCCAAAATAGAGCAATAGCATTTGATGATCCCTGCTATCCTACTACTCACAGGATTATAGGTAAACACAAATACTATTTGGGGGGGGGGGGTCAGATCACAGTTGAAACCGCACTTATCCACCTTATCAAAGGGGTCCCACTGGCACCCAACATCCAAGAAGGCATAAAAATATAGGAAACCAAGTTTTCCTGCCTGATCCACCATCCAGCAAAACACCAGAGAGCCAGCTGACATCAAATCAGACTTCTCCCAAAGAAGTCTTCATGCAGTCAGTATCCAAGTAAAAATGTAGATTCAGCGCTCATGGGATCCACGGCACAGTATAGCACAGATTCCCCCAATGGGTTAAATAACAGTTACTTTATTGCAACGCGTTTCGGCATCAGAAAGCCTTTTTCAAGCAATAACAATTATAACAGCAACACCACAAGGTATGCGGCGTCTAGCGAGGTAAGAGCATTTATTGTATATGATATATATATCTGAGTGTGTGCTGCTGCTATAATAGTTATTGCTTGAAAAAGGCTTTCTGATGCCGAAATGCGTTGCAATAAAGTAACTGTTATTTAACCCATTGGGGGAATCTGTGCTATACAGTGCCGTGGATCCCGTGAGCACTGAATCTACTTTTTTACTTGGATACTGACTATTTGGGGGGGGGGGGGCTTTTCTTGCTTATTCTGGGGGGTCAACAAATCCATTTGACTTAAGGAACATGCTTAATCTGATGCAGGTAGTACAACCTCATGGGAATACTCCCTATCCAAAATTTTTTTGCATATTAGATTTAAACGTGCATCTATATCTTCATCTCAATTCATTTTAAAAACAGTTTGTTTTTTGTGCAGCACCAAAATGACTGAAGACTTGCAGCCCCTGTTTGTCCCGTGTTCAGAAACATACCCATTGTGGCCCTAATCTTCTGTCTGTATGCAAAACAGAGCCCAAACCGAAAGGAGCAGCTGGTGGCTTTCGGAACAGACATTTAGCTTGGTGATTTTGGCCCCATTACCCCCTTGTAGAACCTTTCAGCGGTCAATACGACAGAGATGCCCCACAAATCACCTCATTTTGAAAACTAGACACCTTAAAGGGGTTGTCCCGCGCTGAAACGGGTTTTTTTTTTTTAATAGCACCCCCGTTCGGCGCGAGACAAACCAGATGCAGGGGTTTAAAAAAAAAAACGGATAGTACTTACCCGAATCCCCGCGCTCCGGTGACTTCTTACTTACCTTGTGAAGATGGCCGCCGGAATCTTCACCTTCGGTGGACCGCAGGTCTTCTGTGCAGTCCATTGCCGATTCCAGCCTCCTGATTGGCTGGAATCGGCACACGTGACGGGGCGGAGCTACGAGGAGCCGCTCTCTGGCACGAGCGGCCCCATTCAGAAGGGAGAAGACCGGACTGCGCAAGTGCGTCTAATCGGGCGATTAGACGCTGAAATTAGACGGCACCATGGAGACGAGGACGCTAGCAACGGAACAGGTAAGTGAATAACTTCTGTATGGCTCATATTTAATGCACAATGTACATTAAAAAGTGCATTAATATATATATATAGTGTATACCCCAACTTGCTTTCGCGGGACAACCCCTTTAACAAAGTCATCTAGGTGTGTACTGCTTATTTTGACTCCACAGTTTTTCAATGAATTCAAGCAAAACAGAAGGAAAAAATTGTGATTTTCATTTTTTTTGGCAATTGTGTCATTTTAAAAAACGTTTTTTTTATACAGCATACATATGAATGAAGCCTCCCCCACCCCCCCAAAATAGATAGCCTTGTTTATCCTTTGTTCAGAAACATACTCATAGTCACCATAATATTATGTCTTTATGCACAACGGGGCCAAAACCGAAAGGAACATCAAACTTCAATTGTCTTAAATTTTGCGTGATCACCCAGGCTGCGATTATCCTGCACGTTTTTGTGTCTCATGGAAGTGGGATGTTGTGTAGGTTTTCCTAGCAATCCCGCCCCACTATGACACGGCGCATCCCTTAAGCTCCGCCCCGTTGTGACGCGGTGGCACTGGGTTCACATGAGTGTGCTTTCCCTACAATCCCGCCCCACTATGACGCGGCGTATCCTTTAAGTCCCGCCCCGTTGTGACGTGCAGGCACTGGGACTACATTTGTGTCTTTTTTTTCCCCCCATAACTCCGCCCCATTATGACGTGCCGATATCGCGAGGCCACGCCCACTTGTGACTCGCCGGAGCCAGAGAGGTTGCCCCTTGCGATTAGGACTAACTTTCCAACTGTTTACATATAGACACGGCGGTCCCGCCGCCCCTTTGCGACATGATGGTAAGCTCTAAGGCTTTTTTGCTGATGCTGCTGATGATGCTTCACCTCCTCACCCCTCAGTTGTTTACACATCACCATAGCGAACGGGTGTAGGTACAACACGTGAGCTGCTGGTCTCCATGTGATGACATCACAGCTATGGCATTACTAGCTCTTAGGCTTTTTTCAGGCAACACAGGTGTTGTTGTTGATGACCCGGGGCGGCAACACTTGATGGACAGTTCCACACTCCTATCAGAGGCAAGTATTTTGTAGGTGTGTTTTTACATGTCGTCTTTGATTGGTGTTGGTTTATTTAAATATGGTGTCTGTATGTTACACTAATGAGCTTGACAAAGGCTAACCAAAAGCCGAAACGTTGCTGCTGTCTGTGTTTTATCTGGGATATCTAATAAAGGTATGCTTTTTTTCTACCTCTTGACTACGCGGGGGATCTCCTCCTTACATCAAGCATCTTTTGTACGTGCTGCTGGCCCCTTTGTCGTTTGTATATTTTGATAATCCAAGAGAGGAGATGAAACAAACTTTTCTTTTTGTTTTTACACTTTTTTTAACTTTATCCATTGGAAGACAGCGCTCATGTGACCAGGAACTGCATATAGCGGTTCTCGGTGATAGCTCCCTGCTGTCAGCTACTAATGCTAGCCAGGAGCTGGGAGTTTTTAAATTTCCCTGGCCTCCTTGCCCTCTACACATGCGCTTGACGTAATGCCGTCTGGCGCGCATGTGCAGACGCTGGCATCAGGTCCGGGGAGGACAAGAATGCCAACGGACATCATGGAGGACAGGGGTGAGAATTCTCAGCTCCACTTATGAATCCAATACATAAGGGGAGCTGAAACTTTAACTTTCTTTTTACTTTACATTGATTTTAAAGCGATCGCCGGTATCCGGTGGATACTAGCGATTGCATGACCGGAGGAGTAGTCCCGTGGCTTGGGATGAAAACTTAATGATGTTGGCTAACTCCGATAACCAACAGCATGGAGCAGTTACATCCACAGCCTGTAGGGCTTTAATCCCCAGAGGATGCATGTTTTTATGTCCTCTGCAATTAAAGCTCACTTGGGCAAGATATAGAAACACTATGGGCTGATTACTAAGGGGTTAAGGGAAATGTACTGGAAGGATAATGAATAGAGATGAGCGAACGTACTAGTCCGAGCTTGATACTCGTTCAAGTATTAGCGTGTTTGAGATGCTCGTTACTCGTGACGAGTACCACGCGATGTTCGAGTTACTTTCACTTTCATCTCTGAGACGTTAGCGCGCTTTTCTGGCCAATAGAAAGACAGGGAAGGCATTACAACTTCCCCCTGCGACGTTCAAGCCCTATACCACCCCCCTGCAGTGAGTGGCTGGCGAGATCAGGTGTCACCCGAGTATATAAATCGGCCCCTCCCACGGCTCGCCACAGATGCGTTCTGACATAGCTCAGGGAAAGTGCTGTCTTGCTGGAGTTGCTATAGGGAGACTGTTAGGAGTATTTTAGGCTTCAAGAACCCCAACGGTCCTTCTTAGGGCCACATCTAACCGTGTGCAGTAGTGTGGAGGCTGCTTTTTGCAGTGTTGCACTTTTTTTTTTTTGTATATCGGCCGTGCAGAGCATTGCGCCCTGCAGTAATTATACATACTCCAGGGCCAGTAGTGGTGAGGCAGGGACAGAAGACATATTGATTGAATATAGGCAGTGGACCTTTCCAAAAACATTTGGGGAAAAAAAATCTATTTGGGCTGCCTGTGACTGTCCTCAGTGTACTGGGTCTGTGCTGGGGGTAGTTATCCTCCTAATTCATACGCAGCCAGCTAAGTGTTACAGCAGGCTTGCGCAAAATTATTTCCTGCCTCTGCTGTGCGTTCCGTAAGCAAAGTCAGCCTTCAACCACAGGCCAATAAGCGGCACATTTAATTACAGCGTTCTGTTTCTGCACTACTGGTAATACACCATGCTGAGGGGTAGGGGTAGGCCTAGAGGACGTGGACGCGGCCGAGGACGCGGAGGCCCAAGTCAGGGTGTGGGCACAGGCCGAGCTCCAGATCCAGGTGTATCGCAGCCGACTGCTGCGGGATTAGGAGAGAGGCACGTTTCTGGCGTCCCCACATTCATCTCACAATTAATGTGTCCACGCGGTAGACCTTTATTAGAAAATGAGCAGTGTGAGCAGGTCCTGTCAGGGATGGCAGAAAGTGCATCCAGCAATCTATCGAACACCCAGAGTTCTGCGCCGTCCACTGCTGCAACTCTGAATCCTCTGGCTGCTGCTCCTCCTTCCTCCCAGCCTCCTCACTCCATTACAATGACACATTCTGAGGAGCAGGCAGACTCCCAGGAACTGTTCTCGGGCCCCTGCCCAGAATGGGCAGCAAGGGTTTCGAATCCTCTTCCACTGCAGGAGTTTGTCGTGACCGATGCCCAACCTTTTGAAAGTTCCCGGGGTCCGGGGGGTGAGGCTGGCGACTTCCGGCAACTGTCTCAAGACCTTTCAGTGGGTGAGGAGGACGATGACGATGAGACACAGTTGTCTATCAGTGAGGTAGTAGAAGGGCAGTAAGTCCGAGGGAGGAGCGCACAGAGGATTCGGAGGAAGAGCAACAGGACGATGAGGTGACTGACCCCACCTGGTTTGCTACGCCTACTGAGGACAGGTCTTCAGAGGGGGAGGCAAGGGCATCAGCAGGGCAGGTTGCAAGAGGCAGTGCGGTGTCCAGGGGTAGAGGCAGGGCCAGACCGAATAATCCACCAACTGTTTCCCAAAGTGCCCCCTCGCGCCATGCCACCCCGCAGAGGCCGAGGTGCTCAAAGGTCTGGCAGTTTTTCACTGAGAGTGCAGACGACCAACGAACAGTGGTGTGCAACCTGTGTCGCGCCAAGATCAGCCGGGGAGCCACCACCACCAGCCTCACCACCACCAGCATGCGCAGACATATGATGGCCAAGCACCCCACAAGGTGGGACGAAGGCCGTTCACCGCCTCCGGTTTGCACCGCTGACTCTCCCCCTGTGCCCCAACCTGCCACTGAGATCCAACCCCCCTCTCAGGGCACAGGCACTACCGTCTCCTGGCCTGCACCCACACCCTCACCTCCGCTGTCCTCGGCCCCATCCACCAATGTCTGTCAGCGCACCGTCCAGCCGTCGCTAGCGCAAGTGTTGGAGCGCAAGCGCAAGTACGCCGCCACGCACCCGCACGCTCAAGCGTTAGACGTGCACATAGCCAAATTTATCAGCCTGGAGATGCTGCCGTATAGGGTTGTGGAAACGGAGGCTTTCAAAAGTATGACGGCGGCGGCGGCCCCGCGCTGCTCAGTTCCCAGTCGCCACTACTTTTCCCGATGTGCCGTCCGAGCCCTGCACGGCCACGTCTCCCGCAACATTGTACGCGCCCTCACCAACGTGGTTACTGCCAAGGTCCACTTAAGAACAGTCACGTGGACAAGCACAGGCGGGCAGGATCACTATATCTCCCTGACGGCACATTGGGTGAATTTAGTGGAGGCTGGGACCGAGTCAGAGCCTGGGACCGCTCACGTCCTACCCACCCCCAGAATTGCGGGCCCCAGCTCGGTGGTGGTATGTTCGGCGGTGTATGCTTCGTCCACTAAAGCACCCTCCTCCTCCTCCTCAACCTCTGTCTCGCAATCTAGATGTGTCAGCAGCAGCAGGACGTCGCCAGCAGTCAGTGTCGCGCGGCATGGCAGCACAGCGGTGGGCAAGCATCAGCAGGCCGTGCTGAAACTACTCAGCTTAGGAGATAAGAGGCACACGGCCCACGAACTGCTGCAGCGTCTGACAGAGCAGACAGACCGCTGGCTTGCGCCGCTGAGCCTCCAACTGGGCATGGTCGTGTGTGACAGCGGCCGTAACCTGGTGGCGGCTCTGCAGCTCGGCAGCCTCACGCACGTGCCATGCCTGGCCCACGTCTTTAATTTGGTGGTTCAGCGCTTTCTGAAAAGCTACCCATGCATGTCAGACCTGCTCGGAAAGGTGCGCCGGCTCTGCGCACATTTCTGCAAGTCCCACACGGACGCTGCCACCCTGCAACATCGGTTTCATCTGCCAGTGCACCGACTGCTGTGTGACGTGCTGTGCGCTCGGAAACAGAGTCGGTGGAAGACAGTATGTCGCTGGATAGTCAGAGCACCCTCCTGTCTATATCTCAGCGCGTTGAGAAGGAGTATGAGGAGGATGAGGAGGAGGGGAAAGAGACAGCTTGGCCCACTGCTGAGGGTACCCATGCTGCTTGCCTGTCATCCTTTCAGCGTGTATGGCCTGAAGAGGAGGAGGAGGAGGATCCTGAAAGTGATCTTCCTAGTGAGGACAGCCATGTGTTGCGTACAGGTACCCTGGCACACATGGCGGACTTCAAGTTAGGATGCCTTTCTCATGACCCTCGCGTTACACGCATTCTGGCCACTACGAATTATTGAG
Organism: Eleutherodactylus coqui; assembly: GCF_035609145.1. NCBI lineage: Eukaryota > Metazoa > Chordata > Amphibia > Anura > Eleutherodactylidae > Eleutherodactylus > Eleutherodactylus coqui. Next base: position 31,592,770 of record NC_089843.1, read on the forward strand.
TGTACACACTGCTCAACCCACGGTATGAGGAGAACCTTTCGCACTCTGATACCCGAAGAGGAAAGGGGTTTGAGAGTGATGCTATACCACAGGACCCTGGCGGACAAGCTGATGGTAAAATTCCCATCCGACAGCGCTAGTGGCAGAAGGCACAGTTCCGAGGGCCAGGTAGCAGGGGAGGCGCGGAGATCAGGCAGCATGTACAGCACAGGCAGGGGAACACTCTCCAAGGCCTTTGACAGCTTTCTGGCTCCCCAGCAAGACTGTGTCACCGCTCCCCAGTCAAGGCTGAGTCGGCAGGAGCACTGTAAAAGGATGGTGAGGGAGTACGTAGCCGATCGCACGACCGTCCTCGGTGACGCCTCTGCCCCCTACAACTACTGGGTGTCGAAGCTGGACACGTGGCCTGAACTCGCGCTGTATGCCCTGGAGGTGCTTGCTTGTCCTGCGGCTAGCGTCTTGTCAGAGAGGGTGTTTAGTGTGGCTGGGGGAATCATCACAGATAAGCTTACCCACCTGGCAACCTACAGTGCCGACAGGCTTACACTCATCAAGATGAACAAAGACTGGATTTCCCCAGACTTCTCTTCTCCACCAGCGGACAGCAGCGATACCTAAACAATACGTAGGCTGCACCCGCGGATGGAAGCATTGTTCTCTATCACCATCAAAAACGTGGACCTTTTAGCTTCATCAATCTGTGTATAATATTCATCCTCCTCCTCCTGAAACCTGACGTAATCACGCCGAACGGGCAATTTTTCTTAGGCCCACAAGGCTCAGTCATATAATTTTTGTAAACAATTTTTATACATTTCAATGCTCATTAAAGCGTTAAAACTTCCACGTGAACCAATTTTTATTTTAACTGGGCTGCCTCCAGGCCTAGTTACAAATTAAGCAACATTAACCAAAGCGATTAATGGGTTTCACCTGCCCTCTTGGTTGGGCATGGGCAATTTTTCTGACGCACATTAGTACTGTTGGTACACCAATTTTTTGGGGCCCTCGCCTACAGTGTAATCCAATTAATTTTTTGCCCACCTGCATTAAAGCTGACGTTACATCAGCTGTGTTGGGCACTGCAATGGGATATATTTATGTACCGCCGGTGGGTTCCTGGCACCCACCCATGCTGTCGGTCCACAAGGAGTTGTAACTGCATGTGTCTACTTCTAAAGAACCCCAGTCTGACTGGGGCATGCAGTGTGGGCCGAAGACCACCTGCATTTAATCTGACGTTAGCTCTGCTGTCCAGGGCACTGCAATGGGATACATTTATGTACAGCGGGTGGGTTCCAGGGAGCCACCCATGCTGTGGGTGCACACGGAATTCCCATTGCGGAGTTGGGGATTCCCAGTTGTACCTGCCTGTGACTATTTATAAAAAAAACGTGGTCTGACTGGGGCATGCAGACACCTTGACAGAATGAATAGTGTGTGGCACATAGGTTCCCCATTGCTATGCCCACGTGTGCAGCTCCTGATGGCGGTGGCACAGGATTATATTTCTCATTGCTTCTGTACAGCATTGTGGGCTATCGCCCCCGCCCCTTTTAAAGAGGGTCGCTGCCTAGCCATGCCAACTCTCTGCAGTGTGTGCCTGCGGTTCCTCCTCATGGCAGACGCACTTATAAATAAACATGAGTGTGGCGTGGCATGAGGGCAGCTGAAGGCTGCGCAGGGACAATTTGGTGTGCGCTGTGGACACTGGGTCGTGCAGGGGGGGGGGGGGGGTTGGGCAGCATGTAACCCAGGAGAAGTGGCAGTGGAGTGTCATGCAGGCAGTGATTGTGCTTTGTTGGAGGTAGTGTGGTGCTTAGCTAAGGTATGCATTGCTAATGAGGGCTTTTTAGAAGTAAAAGTTGTTGGGGGGGGCACTCTTGCCGCTATTGTGGCTTAATAGTGGGACCTGGGAACTTGAGATGCAGCTCAGCATGTAGCCCCTCGCCTGCCCCATCCGTTGCTGTGTCGTTCCCATCACTTTCTTGAATTGCCCAGATTTTCACAAATGGAAACCTTAGCGAGCATTGGCGATATACAAAAATGCTCGGGTCGCCCATTGACTTCAATGGGGTTCGTTACTCGAAACGAACCCTCGAGCATCGCGATAATTTCGTCCCGAGTAACGAGCACCCGAGCATTTTGGTGCTCGCTCATCTCTAATAATGAAATTAGAGCTTTTTATTCTGGCAAACATTGTAAGAAATAATGATATATGGTAATGATGACATAATGGTGTTTTTGGAAATCTGATTTAGTAAATCAAAACAAATTCTGGGGATAATTGGTAAGATTTCAGTTTTTTTTTTAAATAAAAATAGGTCTGTATAGCTTCCACTTGAGGCAACTCCCACACACACACACTGTTGAATAGCAGATTATCAATTTGTGAAAACATTTTCAAGTGTATGACAATGTTTCTAGGCATGCTGAAGTCAGGTTGTAGTATGCCTGTGATGTCCCATAAACCTGCCGTGATGGCCAATGATAGTCATCAGTGATGATCACTAAGCACTCCAATTGGCTGCAGCAGCTTGTTCAAAGATGGCTCAGGCTGATTGCTACCTACAAAGATGACATCATCAGCAAAGACTGGAAATGCTGGTAGGGCACAAACGGAGAGAGGTGAGCATGAGCTCTATGAGCTCTTTATTATGTTTCCACACATTTTTCTTATCTTGGACAAGCTTTTTAGGCTTAAAGGCCTATAATTACCCAGGGATAATGTGGAGTATGTTTCAAATAAACAATGAACATGATATTACAAGTCCATTGCCACTATGCCAGTCACTAGAGTATCTCTAAATGTTATGAAGGGTGGCTTTACACACAGTATTTTTTGGAAGCTGCACTTGCAGTTTTTGATACAGTTTTTTGAGCCAAAGCCAGAATTCAATCTAGCAGGAAGGAGAAGTTCTTCCTTTATAGTTTTCATTCTTTTTTAATCCACTTCTGGCTTTGGATCAAAAAAGTGCCTCAAAAATTGCAAGAGAATTTTCCAGAAAAATGCTGTGTGTGAAGCCAATAGAACTGGGTTGCAGAAAGAGCTGAGCTGATTCTTGAAGAACTTCTGGGGGTAATCCATTTGGTTATGGAGCCATGTTCACATTGACTTTATTTAGTTTAGAACCTTCTATATTATCACAGCCAATAAAGCACCACAGAAAATCCACCCAAAGGGGAAAAAAAACACGTAGTGTAAAAGAAAAATACTTTATTCAATAACAAAGTTAAAACTACATACAAAGATTTGGAATAAAGAATGCAATGTCCATAAGTTAGGTATGCATGAAGACTGGTTACCAAAACATATATCAGTTATATATCATAATCAATGAATAGAAAGGTAAATGGCATATAAATCCAGTGCAAATAAGCACTGTCACCACATTCATCCAACACAAAAACCATACCAAAGCATCGATGTACATTTCGCTTGTTGCTTCTTTTACCCCTGGTAGAAGCAACAAGCAAAACATACATCAGAGTTTCTTTGCAGTTTCCCTTAGTACCCTACAAAAGAATGTCCGCCTGAAACCATATTCCCAGACCCTTCCCTCCAAAATTTGAGCAACTTTATAATCAGGAGTGCATTGCCCTCTGAGACACAAAAAGGAACTTTTCCCTGCAATGCAAGAAACCGCTCACATGTACTGACCACTGACAGGACATAGATCCCCAACACACAGCAGGACTATAAGATCGCATGTTCCATGTCCGATGTTGTCTACCTGATCCTGTGCAGTAAATGTCCTGTTGGGGGCCTTTATGTTGGGGAAACAGGACAAAAACTTAGAGCAATTGTTACGGCACTCTGACCCCCTGAGCGCCAGGTGGGGTGCCCTGAACTTCCAGCACCCCACTGTCCCTGCCTACTTGCCTCGGCCCTGGCTAACCCCAGGCGGACAACTGGACGGCGGTCCCTACCCTAGGCTAGGGACCTGGCGACTACAAAGAAGAACCTAACTAGTGAGGGACAGAGTGCCGACAGAAAAGGCAGATGGAATGACCAAACAGGAATTACAGAGCAAGACAAGGCTTGGGAAAGGAGACTGACAAGCAGCTAGAGAACTGACTGAGCTGAACTGCAGACAGGACTGACTAGTGGCTGACAGAACTAATAACTGGCAGTGAGCTCAGATCACTGCCAGTCTTTTAACTACAAGGCTCCGCCCAGGGGTGGAGAGTGGGCAGAGACAACTCCTCCCATTGCTGCATAAGAAGGATGGAGGCGTGCGGGCGGCACCCTACGGGTCGACACGCCCACGCCGCCGCCCAACGGCCGCCCCAAGCCGCCGGGAGAGCCCCGACCTAGAGCTCCAGGACGCCGACGCCGGAGCCGCATGTGCCGATCGTGGGACCCCGCGCCGCCCTGCATGGTAACAGCAATAATGAGATCTCATCGCCACACAATTAAAGAGAGAAACATAGAATTACCAAAGACAATGGGGACACTACACTTGCTGATCTGATCATGTTCATCTATGTGCTGGGAAAACCTCCATGCTGTGCCCCTAATTAATTAGCCTAGCCTATGTTTATTTAGTGACATGTATAGATTTTTCAAATTACCTCCCAATTCAGCCTGTGAGGTAGGGGCTAAAGAGAAACCTGCTTGTAGACCTCATTGAAAAGCGGAGATGATGCTGCAGCCAGAACTTCTAAGGGATGCTGCGAAAGATTCATTGCCTTGGAAGACTTGTTTTGTAGAGGGGAGATGAAGCTGCAGCTAAATCCATGAGGGACATTTATGAGGAAGAAGATTTTGAAGTTGGCTCCATATTATTGCCAGTAAGTGGATTTCTCCTGTGGCCTACAGAAATGTCTTCTTTTAGTCTTTCCCACAACATGACACTTTCCAAGATAAAAGAAAACAAAATAATAAAGAGGCCATTCATCTGCCATGCTCACAATATGATTCCATGTTTTAAAAAATGTATACATTTAATGTACACATTTTTTTTAGTGGACAATTGTAAAAGATGTCTCAGATGCATCTATTGACCCTTCATCATTCCTTGATCGCCAAATTAAAAAAGTGTGTATATTTAATAGACTTACTTCTTATTGGATGGCACTAGATTGTATCAATTTTGTATTCTGACAATTCTGAGTCCATAACAAAATTGAGAGGACACATCTTTATGTTATAATTCCTTTGCTGGGTATCCCACCCTAATGGCTGAAAATCCTATCCATGGACTTCCTATGCAATGTGTTCCTCTTCCAGGACTCATGTTCCTGGTCTGACATAATTGCTTAAAACAGTGTAAACCTTGTTGGTGCTGTCTCTCATCACTCACTCGGTTTATTGTGTAGTAATCCAGCATATCCATCACATACAGTTTTCCAGTTTTGTGTACTAATGGATGAACAAACAGCACTGCATACATCATCTCCCTAGAACTATTTCTGTCTGCAACGGCTGCTCATTTCTGGCACCTCTTACAACAGCTCCTCAGCACACGCACCTTCTACATCAGCTCCTCAGCATTGGCACCACCTACATCAACTCCTCAGCATTGGCACCACCTACATCAGCTCCTCAGCATTGGCACCACCTATAACTCTTCTTGCTGTTTTAGCATACAGAGAACTAAAGACACAAAAGTAAATAACTGATGTACTACAGTTGTTCTGACCTATTGCTCCTCGGTAAAAGTATAAGTGACGCTAGGACTTGAGCACTAAACACAGAGAAGATTATGGACTGTGAACACAATGTTTACTAATTTGCCAGTTTGTGATGTGTTTCAAGGTGAAATGCTTCTTTTTCAAACAGCTGGAATTGAACGCTGACAATTACATAATGTGATCATTCAGAATATTTTGCCTCCATAGCCATACCATTAGTGATCACTGAGGAAAGGTTTAGCTGCTGTCCATACATTTAGCATACCCAATAGTAATAGTTTTCCCATCCTAAACCTCTGGTCGCTCCCATTTGCCCACCATTACTAGAACCAGAGGCCATGACCCCTGACCTCTCCTCCCAGCATCTGCGTTCTGTAGGTTTGAATGGTTCACTACTAGAGATGAGCAAGCACCAAAATGCTCGGGTGCTCGTTGCTCGAGTTGAACTTTCCACGATGCTGGAGAGCTCGTTTCGAGTAACGAACCCCATTGAAGTTAATGGGCGACTCTAGCATTTTTGTATGGGACCGATGCTCCGCATAGGTCATGACTTGTGAAACTCTGGAAAACCTCAAAGTCATGGAAACACCACAGAAACAGATTGGGAAGGGCAGGGGCAGCATGCATGGCTGCATCTCAGGCTCCCAGATCCCACTATTAAGCCAAAATAGGAGCAAGAGTCTTCCTTCCCTAACAAATTTTACTTCGGACAAATCCTCATTAGCAAGGCACACCTTAGCTAAGCAACACACTACCTGCAACCAAGGACAATCACTGCCTGCGGGTGACACAGCTGCCTCTTCATCTGGGTTACATGCTGTCCAACCACCCCCGCACGACCCTGCGTCCACAGCGCACACAAAAGTTTCCCTGTGCAGCCTTCAGCTGCCCTCATGCCACACGCTCACTTCATAGCCACACCACCCTCATGTCTATTTATAAGCTCATACTGGATGGGGAGGAACCAGAGGCACACACTGCAGAGGGATGGCAGGGCCAGGCAGCGACCCTCTTTGAAAATGTGAGCGATAGCCCACAATGCTGTTGAGAATTGATGATAAATTGACGTTCAATCATCATTCCAATCCTGTGCCACCTCCGTCGCAAAATTGTCAGGAGCCGCAAACGTGGGCATAAACGGGACTCAGGCGCCAGCACTTCTACACATCTCCACAATGCAGCAATACTCTGTGTGGGAAGCACGTGAGCAGGCCCAGGGGCAGGCTCGGTCCCAGCCTCCATCTTGTGTGACCCAAGGTGCCGCGAGTTGCATTGCAATAGGAAATCCATGTGTCCCCACACAATTCATTCTGTATAGATGTTGGATAGTTCAACACCGCAATGGAAAGTCTTTAAGTTCCTTGTGCTTGCCTATGCTGTCGGGGGACAAAGATGGTATTACACAAGAAGAAATAAGAGCGCCAAAACATGGCAGAGTTTCACCCCGCCAAGGACCTCGGCCCACATTTTTACCCTAGTCAGTCAGTGTATTTGTGTCAGACAGGTAAAACGCCACTCTGGGAAGTCTTTGTGGACTCACAGCATAGGCGAGCCAAAGGAACCCAAGGAAAGTATTAAACATGAAGCAATTACAGTGCCCAAACATGGCAGACTTTCACCCTGCTAAGGGTCTCGGCCTACATTTCTGCCCTAGTCAGTCAGTGGGTTTCTGTCAGACAGGTAAAACACCGCAATGGGAAGTCTTTGTGCACCCACAGCATAGGCGAGCCCCGGAACTTAAAGATGGTATTACGCATAAAGAAATCACAGCGCCCGAACATGACAAAGTTTCACCCCGCCAAGTACCTTGGCCCGCACCCTCAGCAATCGTGGGCATAAAGCAGACTTCGATGCTAGTACAGCTGTGAAGGTCTCATTAAATCAGTTACGTTTGCTTTCACTGCTCCAAAGACTGCATTAACCAGGCACAAGTTCCATAGGCACAACCTGGCACAGTTGCATTTTCCCCAGGACATAGGCCTCTGTCCACACCCTCAGCAATCACGGGCATGAAGCGGACTCCGATGCTAGTACAGCTGTGAAGGTCTCATTTATTTAGTTACAGTTGCTTTCACCGCTACAAAGACTGGATTAACCAGGAACAATTTCCACGGGCTCAACCTGGCGGAGTTTCATTTCCCTCAGGACCTCGGCTTCTGCACATACCCTCAGCAATGGTGGGCATAAAGCGGACTCCGATGCTAGTACAGCAGTGAACGTCTCATTTAATTAGTTGCGGTTGCTTTCACCGCTACAAAGACTGTCTTAAGCAGGAAGAAGTTCCATAGGCCCAACCTGGCACAGTTGCATTTTCCCCAGGACATAGGCCTCGGCCCAACCCATCAGCAATCGCGGGGACGAAGCGGACTCCGATGCTAGTACAGCTGTGAAGGTCTCATGAATGCGTGTGGCCCAAATCAGTGTCGCAGATAACTGTGGTAACACGAGAGAAAATACATGTTGCCCAGTGCTGATCCCTTGACCCCAAGCAGGAGGAGGAGGTGGCATTGCAAGGCCAAAAATACAATGACCAGGACCCGCTATAGTCTGTGTGGGAAGTATGGAAGTATGTCAGCGGGCCCTTGGTCAGGCTCGGTCCCAGCAAACACTTTGTGTGACCCAAGGTGCCGCGAGTGACATAGCAATGGGAAATCCATGTGTCCACAAACTATTCATTCTGTGTAGGTATCGGATGCCTCAATTGACAACGCAAGGGGAAAGCCATCTGCACTCTGCACCCTACCCAAGTCAGTCAGTGTATTTGTGGCAGAGAGGTAAAACACCGCTATGGGAAGTCTTTGTGCACCCACAGCATAGGCGAGTCCAAGGAACCAAAAGAAAGTATTAAACCTGAAGAAATCACAGTGCCCAAACATGGCAGACTTTTACTACGCCGAGGACATAGGCCTCTGCACAAACCCTCAGCAATCGCGGGCATAGAGCGGACTCCGATGCTGGTACAGCTGTGAAGGTCTCATGAATGCAGTAACGCTCCTCTTGTTTGGACCAAACCAGTGTCTCAGATAACTGTGATAAAGCGGGAGAAAATACATGTTGCCCAGTGCTGATCCCATGACCCCAAACAGGAGGAGGAGGTGGCATTACAAGGCCAAGAAACCATGAGCAGGACCCGCTATAGTCTGTGTGGGAAGTATGTGATTGGGCCCAGGGTCAGGCTCGGTCCCAGCCTCCACTTTGTGTGACCCAAGGTGCCCTCAGTTACATAGCAATGGGAAATCCATGTGTTCCCACACAGATAGCTCAACACTGCAAGGGGAAGTCTTTGAGTTCCTTGGGCTCGCCTATGCTGTCAGTGCACAAAGATGGTATTACACAGGAAAAAATTAGAGTGCCCCACCATGGGAGAGTTTCACCCCGCCAACAACCTTGGCCTCGGCCAACAATTCATGCCCTAGTCAGTCAGTGTATTTGTGCCAGATAGGTAAAACACTGTGATAGGAAGACTTAGTGCACTCATAGTATAGACAGACCCCTGTAACATTCCTGTAGCAAAGGTATAAACAGACCCCAGTAACATTTCTTTAGTAAAAGTATAGGCGGACCCCAGCAACATTTTTTGTAGCAGAAGTATAGGCCAACAAACACCAATAACATTTCAGTAGCAAACATGTAGGCTGACCCCAGTAACATTTCTGTAGCAGAAGTCTAGGCAAACCCCAGTAACATTTCTGTAGCAGAAGTCTAGGCAGACCCCAGTAACACTTATGTAGCAAAAGTATTGGCAGACCCCTGTAACATTTCTGTAGTAGACGTATAGTCAGACCCCAGTAACATTTCTGTAGGTAAAGTTTAGACAGACCCCAGTAACATTTCTGTAGCAGAAGTATAGGCAGACCCTTGTAACAGTTCTGTAGTAAAAGTATAGACAGACCCCAGTAACATTTCTGTAGTAACAGTATAGACAGACCCCAGTAACATTTCTGTAGTAACAGTATAGACAGACCCCAGTAACATTTCTGTAGTAGAAGTATAGGCAGACCCCAGTAACATTTCTGTATCAGAAGTATAGGCAGACCCTAGTAACACTTCTGTAGCAGAAGCATAGACAGACCCCTGTAACATTTCTGTAGCAGAAGTATATGCAGAAAAAAGGAAGATGTCAGCAGCACTGATTGAGTCCAATAAGGTTGAACAAATGTCCTGCGCGCCCACTAGGATTGGGATCCAAACCAAGCCATTCCTTGTATAAACTTGAAAAAATGATGTAGGCAGCAGTTGCGGTGCAAAGCAATGAAGATCTTTTTATTCCTCCCAAAACATGCAAACACGACGTTTCGACTCCATGAGTCTTTGTCAAGTATGGACAACAAGTGAATAACATACAAATATACAGTGTGTCTGATATCACATTAACCAATCACAACATAACATATAATAAAATTCACCTGCATTTGTTGATGTCATCATGGCACACACCCTAAAGGTGTTTAGTTTCAGGCATAGCCGGGTGCCAAGTAAGATGTGTAAGAAATTTCTCAGTCGGAGTTATCCCAAAAAATTAGTTTTTGAAAAAATGGAACAGGCAAAGAGGCTTACACGGGACGTATTGTTAACACCACAGAATAGAGTCGTCAAAAAGGAACGTATACCATTCATATCTACATATACTACTGTAAGCAGACAGGTATCATCCATTTTACGTAAACACTGGCCATTATTACAGTTAGCCCCACAAGCAACTGAATTTGGTGAACAACCGATTATGTCATACAGACGCTGTGTGAGTCAGCAGGACAAATTGGTGCAATCTACCTTTGAAAAAATCCCTCCAATAAGACCTAAAACCTTTTTGTCCACTAAAATGGGTAATTATCCATGTTTGGGCTGTTCCAGCTGCTCAAACATGGTTAAAGGTGATTAATTTTTCCATTCGCAAACAGGGAAAAGTTTCCAAATTAAGGGCTGGTACACGTGTTCCTCGACATATGTTATCTATTTACTCACCTGCCCGTGTGGCCTGCAATATGTAGGCCAAACTACACAGGAGGTGAGAAATAGAATCTCTAGTCACAAGAGTGCGATCCGCACCAAAAAGTTGGATCTTCCGGTACCGCGTCATTTTGATGATAATGGACACTCAGTGAGCCAATTAAAATTTCGGATTATTGACTCTGTACCGGAAACATTTTAGGGAGGGAATAGAATGCGATCATTATTGAGAAAAGAGTTACGTTGGATTTTCAATTTGGACACAATGACCCCAAGGGGTTTGAATCATGAATATGACACCCATATGTTCCTGTGATTATTTTGGCTACTTTCTGCATCGGTTACGCCATGTTTATTATGGATTTTAACTCACTATTATATCGGTTTTGTCTTCACAGTGCATTCGTGAGGTCATCATGGCACTAAGAATATACAAGACGCATTGGAACCTTTATCCATGTAAATGTCACATCGATCCGACTAGATAAGTTAACCACCACTGGATAATTGTAATGACTTTGTAGCATCCTTATTCTGCATGCGAACAATTATGTTGGTGTGCGGTGAAATAGGGGATAGAACAGTGACACATATTTTCTAAATTCATGGTAATTATAGATAAAGCGTCAGAGTATATAAAACGTCAGTGTAATAATATACACAATGTGCTAGAGCAAAATCTTTTATTATATGGTAGACATTATGACATTATGCCCATATGTAATGCACTAATGACTATGCTTGATACCCAGATCCAGTGGCCAGCAAGAGGGCAGGGCCTTCTGGATAATGGCAACTTCCCTACAGGGGGGGGAGCCAACGATCGTTGTAATGGTCTACCCGACATCTCTGTATGCTTCGGATGACGGGGCACGTCATCCTGTCATGTGACTTGATGCCGGCATGCTCCGGATGATGCGGCACACCTATTAGAGGTGATTACATTCCGTCGAGATGCTCTGGATGACGTTCGGGACGTTCTGCTATAACGCTCTGGATGAGGTGGCACGCCGATCACACGTGATCACGTTCTGCCAGCGTGACGCCATGACGTCACGAGTGACGGCAGAAACGCACGCACCTTGTGACCTTCAATAAGCAATGGGAGGTCTCTAAGCTAAAATGCCATGACAACGCGATAAGCATAGGAGGAAGTTGAAGGCCAGAAACATGGTACCTTTAGGGTGTGTGCCATGATGACATCAACGAATGCAGGTCAATTTTTATTATATGTTATGTTGTGATTGGTTAATGTGATATCAGACACACTATATATTTGTATGTTATTCACTTGTTGTCTATACTTGACAAAGACTCATGGAGTCAAAACGTCGTGTTTGCATGTTTTGGGAGGAATAAAAAGATCTTCATTGCTTTGCACTGCAACTGCTGCCAACATCATTTTTTCAAGTTTGTAGCAGAAGTATAGGCAGACCCCAGTAACATTTCTGCAGCGAAGTTATAGGCAGAACCCTGTAACATTTCTGTAATAAACGTATAAACAGACGCCAGTAACATTTCTGTAGTATAAGTATAGGCAGACCCCTGTCACATTTCAGTAGCAGAAGTATAGTCAGACCCAAGTAAAATTTCTGTAGAAAGAGTATAGGCGAACCCCTGAAACATTGGTGTACCATGAGTGTAGGAGAAGGCCGGAAAAATTAGGTAGATAACAGTATAGACGAGGGCCAGAAAAATTAGTGTACCAAGAGTACAATTGTACCCCTGAAAAATTGCTCAACCGATAGCGCAGGTGAAACCCATAAATATTTCTTAAAGATACAGCTCGCTATTGCTTAATTTGTAACAGAGCCTGGAGGCAGCCCTGTGAAAAAATTGGTTTCTATTAAAGTATCAATACTTTTGAAACTTTGAAAAATTGCAAAAAAAATTGTAAGCAGAGCCTTTTGGGCCGCAGAAAAATTGGCAGTTCAGCGTGATGTCATGATGTTTCAGGAGGAGGAGTAGGAGGAGGGGGACTAATATCCGAGAGAGATTGACAAAGCTAATTCCCCCTTTTTTTCCAGTGCTAGAGAATGCTTTTTCTCCGGTTGCAGCGAAAAGAATCTTTCGGGTCTGCTGCTCTCCGCCGGTGGAGAAGAGAAGTCTGGGGAAATCCAGGCTTTGTTCATCTTTATGAGTGTAAGCATGTCGGCACTGGCAGTTGACAGGCGTGTACGCTTAACCGTGATGATTCCCCCAGCTGCACTAAACACCCTCTCTTACAAGACGCTAGTGGCAGGACAAGCCAGCACCTTCAAGGCGCACAGCGCAAGTTCGTGCCATGTGTCCAGCTTTGACACCCAATAGTTGTATGGAGCAGAGGACAGCGGTACGATCAGCTACGTACTCCCTCACCATCTTTTTACAGTGCTCCCTCCGACTCAGCCTTGACTGGGGAGTGGTATCACAGTCTTGCTGGGGAGCCATAAAGCTGGCAAAGGCTTTGGAGAGTCTTCCCCTGCCTGCGTTGAACATACTGGCTAATGTCCATGCCTCCCCTGCTACTTGGCCCCCGAAACTGCGCCTTCTGCCACTAGCACTGGCAGATGGGAAGTTTAGCATCACTTTTTCCACCAGGGCCCTGTGGTATTGCATCACTCTCGTACCCCTTTCCTCTTCGGGAATGAGAGTGGAAAGGTTCTCCTTTTACCGTGGGTCGAGAAGGTTGTACACCCAGTAATCTGTAGTGGCCAGAATGCGTCTAACGCGAGGGTCAGGAGAAAGGCAGCCTAACATGAAGTCAGCCATGTGTGCCAGGGTACCAGTATGCAACACATCACTGTTCACACTAGGAAGATAACTTTCAGGATCCTCCTCCTCTTCAGCTCAAACACGCTGAACAGATGAGAGGCAAGCAGCATGGGTCCCCTGTGCAGTGTGCCCAGCTGTCTCTTACACCTCCTGCTCCTCCCCCTCCTCCTCCTCCTCCTCCTCCAAAACGCGCTGAGATATAGACATGAGGGTAATCTGGCTATTAAGCGACATACTGTCATTCCCCATCTCCTGTTCCAACCGCAAAGTGTCGGCCTTTATGCTTTGCAGTGAACTTCTCAGCAGGCATAGCAGCGGGATGGTAATGCTAATGATTGCATCATCGCCGCTCACCATCTGGGTAGACTCCTCAAAGTTTCCGAGGACCTGGCAGATATCTGCCATCCAGGCCCACTCCTCGGTAAAGAATTGGGGAGGCTGACTACCACTACGCAGCCCATGTTGGAGTTGGTATTCCACTATTTCTCTACGGTGCTCAGAGAGCCTGGCCAACATGTGCAGCGTAGAATTCCACCGTGTGGGAACATTGCACAGCAGTCGGTGCTCTGGCAGATTAAACCAATGTTGCAGGGTCCTAGGGTGGCAGCGTCCGTGGTGGACTTGCGGAAATGTACGCAGATGCGGCGCAGCTTGCCGAGCAGATCAGACAAGTGAGGGTAGTTTTTCAGAAATCGCTGAACCACCAGATTGAAGACGTGAGGCATGGCACGTGTGTGAGGCTGCCGAGCTGCAGAGCCGCCACCAGGTTATGGCTGTTGTCACACACGACCATGCCCAGTTGGAGGCTCAGCGGCGAAAGCCAGAGGTTGGTCTGCTCTGTCTGACCCTGCAACAGCTCGGGGGCCGGATGGGGTGGAGGACAGTGGAGGTGAGGGTGCAGGCCGGGAGACTCTTGTGCCTGTGTCCTGAGAGGGGTATTGGATCTGTGTGGCAGGTTGGGGCACAGGGGAAGAGGCAATGGTGTGACCCGGAGGCGGTGAACGGCCTTCATCCCACCTAGTGGGGTGCTTGGCCATCATATGCCTGCGCATGCTGTTGGTGGTGAGGCTGGTAGTGGTGGCTCCCCGGCTGATCTTGGTGCGACACAGGTTGCACACCACTGTTTGTCGGTCATCCGCGCTCTCACTGAAAAACATCCACACCTTTGAACACCTAGCCCTCTGCACGGAGGCTTGCCACGAGGGGGTGCTTTGGAAAACAGTTGGGGGATTCTTCGCTCTGGCCCTGCCTCTACCCCTGGACACTTCCCTGCTTCTTCCAACCTGTCCTGCTGCTGCACTTGCCTCCGCCTCTGAAGCCCTGTCCCGAGTAGGCTTAGCAAACCAGTCACCTCATCGTCCAGCTGCTCTTCCTCCGAATCCTCTGTGCACTCCTCCCTCTGACTTACTTCCCTTACTACTACCTAACTGACAGACAACTGTGTCTCATCATCATCGTCCTCCTCACCCACTGAAAGCTCTTGAGACAGTTGCCGGAAGACCCCAGCCTCATCACCCGGACTCCGAGAACTTTCCAATGGTTGGGCATCGGTCACGACAAACTCCTCAGGTGAGAGAGGAACCACTTTTTGCCACTTGTGGCAGGGACCCGAGAACAGTTCCTGGGAGTCTACCTGCTCATCAGAATATGTCATTGTCATCGAGTGAGGAGGCTGGGAGGAAGGAGTAGCAGCAGCCAGAGGATTCAGAGTTGCAGTCCCTAAGCCGGGAATAGTGGACTGCGTAAAAGACTGGGTGGTCGATACATTGCTGGATGCATTTTCTGTCATCCACGACAGGATCTGCTGACACTGCTCTGTTTGTAATAAAGGTCTACCACGCGGACCCATAAATTGTGATATGAAGCTGGGGACCCCAGAAACTTGTCTCTCTCCTAATCCCGCAGCAGCCGGCTGTGATTCACCTGGACCAGGAACTCGGCCTGTGCCCACAGCCTCGCTTGGGCGTCCGCGTCCACTTCCTCGACCCTTACCCCTACTCCTCATCATGGCGGATTAAGAATAGAGCAGGGGCCAAATAAATTACCCCACTGTACAGCACTGACAACTGGGCCTTAATTCACCGCACACAGAGACTTGTAGATAGCGAAGGCTCTATGCTGTGACCTGAAAAAAGTAACCCTCTGTCTTGCGCTGATATGTAGGGGTAATTTACTGCTCACAGAGACTTGAAGATAATAGAGGCTGTGTGGAGTGGGAGAAGACTCTGAAGCCAGTGGATAGTGCTGGTAACTGCAGCTATCTCAACCCCACCAACGGAAATGATATTGTGAGACGCTCTGCATAGCAGCAAAGCTGAAATACTTTGCAGTGGCTCCGGTAAATATTACAGTACTGTTTAGCGGTGAGACCGCTGTCTAATTCACTGCAGACAGAGAATGGTATAAATGAGGTAGTTCGCAGCAGGCTACGAATAATTTGAGTGCACTTTCACGATGAGAGCGTTATTGTAGGGCACTGCAGCCAGAAAAAAAGTCTAACTGAAAGGCTGCAAACAGGCTTAGCTGTGTAATACAAAAATGGAAGCACTACTACTCCCAGCAGGCCCCAAGTAAAATGCACACGGTCAGATGTCGCCCAATGAAGGAGCTTTGCGGTTTTTGCACGGAGGATACAGACTGTATAGTGTATATAACTTTCCCTCTAGAAGTGGCTGTGCGCCAACACTCTGCGTCTAATTCACTGCAGACAGAGAACGGTATAAATAAGTTTGTTCGCAGCAGGTTAGGAATTATTTGCGTTCACTTTCACGGTGAGAGTGGTATTGTACTGCACTGCAGCCAGAAAAAAAGTTTAACTGAAAGGCTGCAAACAGGCCTAGCTGCGTAATACAAAAATGGTAGCACTACCACTCCCAGCAGGCCCCAAGTAAAATGCACACACTGAGATGTAGTCCAAGGAAGGAACTTTTGGTTTTTAGCACAGAGGATACGGAGTGTATAGTGTATATATCTTTCCCTCTAGAAGTGGCTGTGGTCCAACGCTCTGCGTCTAATTCACTGCAGACGCAGAATGGTACAAATAGGTTTGTTCGCAGCAGGCTAGGAATTATTTGCGTGCACTTTCACGGTGAGAGCGGTATTGTACTGCACTCTAGCCAGAAAAAAATATTACGAAAGGCTGCTGCAAACATGCCTAGCTGCGTAATACAAAAATGGAAGCACTACAACTCCCACCAGGCACCAAGTAAAATGCACACGGTCAGAGGTAGCCCTAAGAAGGACCGTTGGGGTTCTTGAAGACAGGATACTACACTAACACTTTCCCTATCTCAGCAGCACTTTCCCTATACTCAGTATAATAGACTGCAGACTGAGAACACTATAGCTGTAATAGCCTGCACAACCCGAGATGAAAAAAAAAAATTGTGCACTGCTGCTCCCAGCCAGCCACAACTGTAATGCACACAGTCAGAGGTAGCCCTAAGAAGGACCATTGGAGTTCTTGAAGACAGGATCCTACACTAACATTTTCCCTATAGCAGCAGCAGCACTTTTCCCTAATCTCTGCCAGCGTGTGTCTGAGGCGAGCCGCGGGCGGGACCGCTTTAAGTACTCGGCGGTCACTTGATCTCGCCAGCCACTCACTGCAGGGGGGTGGGATAGGGCTGGCATGTCACAGGAGGAAGTTATAATGCCTTCCCTGCATGTCTTTTGGCTAGAAAATGGCACTAAACATGCAGGGAAGGAAATTGAATTAACTCGAGTACCACATGGTGCTCGACTTGAGTATCGAGCATCTTGAGTACCCTAATGCTCGAGCGAGCATCAAGCTCGGACGAGTGTGCTCGCTCATCTCTATTCACTACACATGTCAGTATGACTAGGACATTATACAAAACGTATCTGTGTGAAAGCATAATACTAAGCAGCCACCCCCATAAAGTATATTTGTATTTTGCAGCTGTCTTACCTCCCCATATAGCATTTTGCCCTTCTACGTACTGCAGGGAGATGGTGTTTGTACCAGCCCATATATCTTTGTATCAGTGATTATGGTCATTTTTAGTATTTTTTTTTCAGTTGCTTATGTAGATTAATTCTATTAGTAAACGAAAAAATGATGTTTCATGACAGACAATAGCTTTACAAAGTCACCTGCATGATGTAACACTTCTTACCTTATTTGTGTGTTTCCAAGTTATAGACTGCGGATTTATGTGAAGATTTTCACCACTGAAAGCACACGGTGAAAAATTTCCTATGTCAACCACGTGTGTAGCCTCATCTAAATACAACCAGTTTATGATCTTATATGGGTGTTCGGCCTCCCCCTGCTCATTAAAGTAATATGAAGGTCTCATTGGATCCGGTGAGGACTTCATCATTTGTATGTAGCGCTGTAACTTCCGTCTGTTGTGTATAAATCCAGTTACTGAGTCATCTTTATATTTGTATTTTATGAATAAGAACATTTCATGTAGAGCTTTTCCCAGAACTTCTACTGCAGAATACAGTCTTGGGGCAACCCCCGCTGAGAGGAAATTCCTCAGACTGGGCACGGTATACTGACAAGTGCCATTATACCTTTCATCGTTGAAATTGACTAAAATAAATGAATCTTTATCATCATTTCCTGCCATTAAATCTAATAGTGTCCAGAAAGACTGATAATGGAATAGATTGGGGAATTTCTTGTAGTTTTTAAAAAAATCTTCCATTCCAGAAAAAGGTTGTGATGAAACGTCCACTGCCAGACTTCCATTCAATGTTGAATCCCGGTACTCCATAAGCATTAAACTGTAAGCCCACGATGGTGGAAGGATGAAGGTTTTGTCAAGCAATATAGAACCATAATTATATAAAAAATGAGTTCCATAATTAGAGTAGGTCCCGCACATTATAATGATATTGACTCCTTCTGGAATATCTAAAACATGTAAATCCATATCTTTAAAATAAACATTCTGTTCTGTAAGTTTTATGGTGAAGGCGGCACAGATCCCGCGCTCTCTCATGTACTTTGTTAGTATTTGCAGCTCATTCTCTCCGCTGTCATCCTCCGACACTAAAATCCCAACCCAGGTCCAGCCAAAGTACTTCAAGAGGTCGGTGATCACCATATTGTGGATGTGGCTATTTTGGACCATGCGGAAAACATGTGGATAGAGGATTCTATCAGATAATAAGGGGTCGGAGGCTCCATAGCTGATCTGCAAAACACAGAAAAAAAAGAAAGTACATTTAGTAGACTGTTTTCAGTCAATTTATTAGGGAAGTCCTCAATAATCGACAACAGTTTCTGTCACAGAGGAAATCACAGAATCTATAGGTTGTTATGCAATGCATCAGCGCAAAGACCATTATTTAAAGTTGTTCAAGATCATGTGATCATTAACCCCTTAGTGACCAGCCCGTAGTATTTTTTCGTTCTAGAAAAGTGGGCTTTAATCCCTGAGGATGTAGAAACATGCTTCTGCAGGGATTAAAGCCACGTGGGCTATGGACGTGACTGCTCCATGCTGCCAGTGCCTGCAGGTAGCTGACAGCCTGGAGCTATCATTCCGGGCTGCAGGGAGTCCCCCTCAGCAATGCGATCGGCGCTATACATTGGATAGCGCTGATCGCATTAAAGTGCAAAAAAGTTTTAAAAAGTTTAAGATTCAGTTGTCCGTCCTCTGTGCTGTTTCCCACTGATCTGGCTCTCCGGGACTAGACGCCAGCCTTCTGCGCATGCCCTCCTGACGCATGATGTCACTCATATGCGCAAAAGGCTTGGAGCCCCGGCAAATTTGACATCTCCTGGCTCCAGAAGGGCTCGCGCCCCAGGAAATTCAGAATTCCTCTGCTCCTAGCTACCATGTGTAGCCAGGAGCATAGAGATGTCACCGGGGACGTCATCACTGTTATCCAATGTAAAACAGTGATCATTTGAAGTAAAAAAAAAAAAAAAAGAGTGTAAAAAAAAAAAAAGCTTAAAAAAGTTTAAAAAGCTTACATTTCATCTCCCCTCATGGATCATATCCGTGAGGGAGATGAAATTACGTACCTAAGGCCCCCGGATTTATCCTCGGACCTTATCCCAGCTTCTGCGCACGCTCCCATCGCCAAAATGGCAGACGCAGGTGAAAAGCCGTGGATTGCCAGGGTAATTTAAATTCTCCCTGCTCCTCGCTACAAATCTTAGCCAAGAGGCTGGAGATTTCACGGGGGGGGGGGGGGGGGGGCCTCTCTGAACAGTTCCTGTTCACGTGTTTGCCGTTATCCAATGGATAGTGGCAATCATGTAAAAGTTAAAAAAAATTTGAAGTTTCATCTCCCCTCACAGATGCAATCACACAATTCCACTCACATTAGTGGGTTCGAATATCGTAATCCACTTGCAGAAAAGAGAACACAGCAGGTTCTATTATCCACTACATAGTGCCCATTGTGCTCCATGGTCACGGATATACCCGCAGCCCATACGCTACCACAATGTGTACGGACTGTGGGTCATCGCTAACTGACTGTGCAGGAAATACAAACACAAAAAAGGGGTATTGCGCATGACCACCTGTGTGAGTACACAGTTATGCGCAGTACATTATGCGGCCGTACGCAGTGCCGCGGCCGGGCTCACAGCTGGAATCCGCTGCTGGCCTCCACAAGGAGATTCCACATTCGGACATGTGAACCCAAGATTATTTAGACTGCTACCTGTAATACGTAGTTTACAAGAAGCCCTGGGAACGCTCGCCTTCCTGCAGTTTGTTGAGCGCCTTCTGCGTGAGACCACTGCACCTCAGCAAGCTTACAAAGCCTCACAGAGCTCCACTTTTTACACCCCATCCCTGCCGCTAAGGTCACAAAATACACCCTTAAAAAAGCATGAGAGGAGGAGGGATATCCGTTTTTATTCCCCCATTTAATAATAATAATAATAATCTTTATTTGTATAGCGCCAACATATTCTGCAGCGCTTACATAGACAGGGGGAATACAGAAAGACAAAATACAAAAATTACAGAACCACAGTTACATATAGTAATCAGTTGATTGATATAATAGGGGTGAGGGTCCTGCTCCAACGAGCTTACATACTACGAATAGTGGGGTGATACAGAAGGTAAAGGGGCTGGAGATATGCATGGTATGGCGAAGTGGAAGAGTGAGCGATGTTATACACATAGACAATGGTCAGACATTTAGACGTGTGACGGTAGAAACGGTGTGACTGCAGGAGCGGTTTATGATGGCTAGCAGGGATTGCAGTCACTAGGGCCGAGAGCATGTTATCAGGCGGAGAACAGAGGGGTTTGTTTAGGGAATGCGGTATGCCTCCCTGAAGAGGTGCGTTTTTAGAGCACGCCTGAAGTTCTGCGAGTCCTGGATTGCTCGGGTAGCCTTTGGTAGTGCCTTGCAGAGGACCGATGCTGCTCTGGAGAAGTCTTGGAGGCGGGAATGAGAAGTTCGAATTAAAGGGGCGCTCAGTCTGGTTTCATTAGCAGAGCTGAGAGCCCGGGCTGGTTGACGGATTGAGATGAGGGAGGCGATATAGGGGGGCGCTGCACTGTGGAGGGCTTGGTGGATGAAGGTAGCGAGTTTAAATTGAATTCTGTATTTAACGGGCAGCCAGTGCAGTGACTGGCACAGGGCAGAGGCATCCGAGTAGCGGCTGGACAGGAAGATGAGCCTGGCTGCCGCATTCAGGATGGATTGGAGAGGGTAGAGTCCGGTGTAGGGGAGGCCGATCAGCAACGAGTTGCAATAATCGAGCCGGGAGTGGATAAGGGCAACAGTAAGCGTTTTTAGCGTGTCCACAGTGAGAAAAGAGCAGATTCTTGCGATGTTCTTGAGGTGCAGCTGACATGTTCGGGCCAGAGATTGGATGTAGGGGGTAAAAGAGATCAGAGTCAAATATGACCCCAAGGCAGCGGGCGTGTTGTCTAGGAGTTATGGTGGCGCCACACACTGAGATAGAGAAGTCAGGATGAGGTCGGTTAGTGGAGGGTGGAAATACCAGTAAGTCAGTATTAGAGAGGTTTAGTTTTAAGTAGAGAGAGGACATAGTGTTAGAGACAGCGTACAGACAGTCGGTGATGTTTTGGAGTAAAGGTGCAGAGATGTCACGGGAAGAGGTGTATAGCTGGGTGTCGTCAGCATAGAGGTGGTATTGGAGGCCAAATCTCCTGATGGTTTGTCCAATTGTGGCTGTGTAGATCAAGAAAAGAAGGGGGCCTAGGACCGAGCCCTGGGGGACCCCAACAGCAAGAGGAAGAGGAGGGGAGGTAGAGCCAGCAAAGGAGACACTGAAAGAGCGGTCAGATAGGTAGGAGGAGAACCAGGAGAGAGCAATATCCTTTAGGCCAATGGAGCGAAGCATACTGAGGAGGAGTTTGTGGTCAACAGTGTCAAATGCTGCGGAAAGGTCGAGGAGGATCAGTAGGGAGAACTGCAGGCCATTGTAAGACAGTGCAGCAGGGGAGGCCGTGTCAGACTGCTGTATCCACGTTTCTGTGTGAGCGAGCAGATTTAAAGAATGAGCAGTAAAAAAGTCGTGGATGGTGGGGAGTTTGTTACATGCTGACTGGCAGTTCCAGAGCGCACATTTAAAGGAGTCAGGGGAGGGTATGCATGGGCTAGCAGTTGGGCTTGGGGATTTTATTAGTGAGTCAGGTAGGGGATGATAACTAGGAGCAGTGGAGGGTGGGCCAGGATTGGGAGAGATATCCCCAGCAGCTAGTAGCAGCAGGATAGAAAGGGTTAGCAGATGGTTAGGAGATTTATGAGGATGACTGTTATTTTTATAATTGGCGCTAGGTGGTTTGAGGCTAAGCAAGAAGGTAAAGAGTGCATGCAAGCTGTGCATAGGTGAGGACAGTAGAGAGGGGCTAATGTGAATAGTGTACCCCAGAGGTGGGCGCTTGGAAGAAGTTTTGAAACTGAGAGCAAGGATGAGAACAGAGGTGACAGCATTAGCAATAGCTTTGAAGTGTAAAGTATTTAGGCAGAGTTTGTGGCCTACCTGTCTCCTATCCTGTTGAACTGCTATGGTCAAACTGTATCATACTTTATCCAGCATACTTCATACAGCATTATATTTGCGTGGCAGCCACACGCATGGCATGCATGCTTACACTGATATCATAGTGAAAGTTTAAGGTATGACTAGGAAACAGCTGGGAGTGGCTAATCAGGTTCCAATGGACTGGCCAGCTGTCTTTAACATTGCAAACCTAATGACCAAAAGGGTGAAATTTATTGCTCTCCTTAGATAAGGAAAGCATCTCAGCAAGGATGGGTGAAGGATGCCATTTGGGAGAGGTGGATGGCAGAAATGACTAAAAGTAAAGTTTCATTTACCGATGCAAACAGATGAAATGCAAAATACACAATTCACAGCAAGCAAGCAGCACAGAGGATTTAAGCAGAGGGAGATAGCAGGAGTTCAGCTTAGAGTGGGATGATGCAGAAATGAACGTACCGATGCAAACAGATGAAATGCAAAATACACAGTTCACAGCAAGCAAGCAAGCAGCACAGAGGATTTAAGGAGAGGGAGATAGCAGGAGTTAAGCTTGGAGTGGGATGATGCAGAAATGAACGTACCTGTTGAGAGAGGGAGAAGGTAGATGGATGTTATTAACTGCCATGGTCAAACTGTATGTACCCATCCCAACCAGGCCCCCTTAATTACCCCTGTCTTCGAAAACAGCACACAGTTCACATTATTACTTTTATCTTTTTGGGGAACGCCAAAAAGGGTGCGCAGGGTGAAAGGAGAGGGGGGGGGGGATATTTTTAAGGAGTCAATTTTTATTCCGTAAAAGTGAGTAATGGGGCCTGGAATTTATTCTGTCGTGCCCTGCAATCCAACGGGTGTTCCTTCCATTATAGGCCTTGCGATGTGTCCTGTGAGTGGATTAGGGCCACAATGGGTAGGTTTCTGAACACAGGATAAACAGGGGTATCCATTCTGGGGTGAAAGTCTTCATTTGTATGTGTGCTGTACAAAAAAACCCTGTTTTTAAATTGACACAATTGCCCAAAAAATGAAAATCGTAATTTTTTTCCTACTGCTTTGCTTAGGGGTGTACTGTGTATTTTAACTACAAATGAACAAGCACACTCAGATAAAGCAGTTACTTGAGTGAGCATCTCTCTTCTCGAGTAACTGCTTACTGGTCCGAGCAGGCTCGGGGTGGTGGCGGGGAGTAGCGGGGGGTAGCGGGGGGAGGGAGAGATCTAGATGAATTTGTTAAGGGGTCTAGTTTTTAAAATGGGGTCATTTGTGGGGGTTCTATGTGGTTTTGGGTGCTCAAGAACTCTACAATTGTGCTATGCGGCATAAAAGTTTATGTTCTAAAAACCACCGACTACTACTTTCATTTTGGGCCCTGTTGTGCATCCAGACATAAGATTAGCAGTATAATGGGTAAATTTCCGATAACAGGACAAATAGGGGTATCTAATTTGGGGTGCAAGTCTTCCTTCATATAAGTGCTGTACAAAAAAAAAGCTGTTTTTAAAATGACAGAATTGCCAAAAAAATGAAAAATCACATTTTTTTCCTTTTGCTTTGCTTGAATTTACTCAAAAACTGTGGTGTCAATATGGTCAACACACCCCTAAAAAAATTTGTTAAGGAGTCTAGTTTTCAAATCGGGGTCAATTGTGGGGGTTCTCTATGGTTTTAGCCGCTCAAGAACTCTACAAGTGTGCTATGGGGCATAAAAGACCTTCAAGCAAAATCTATGTTCTGAAAGCCACCGATTACTCCTTTCATTTTGGGCCCCGTTGTGCATCCAGACATAAAATTAGGGCAACAATGGGTATATTTATGAAAACAGGACAAACCGGGGTACATATTTTGGGGTGCAAGTATTCCTTCATATGAGTGCTGTACAAAAAGAGCTGTTTTTAAAATGACAAAATTGCCAAAAACACGAATATCACAATTTTTTTCCTTTTGCTTTGCTTGAATTCATTCAAATACTGTGGGATCAAAATATGCAGTATACACCTAGATAAATTTGTTAGGGAGTCTAGTTTTCAAAATTGGGTCATTTGTGGGTTTTCTTTTTATGGTTTTGGCTGCTCAAAAGCTCAACAAGTGTGCTATGGGACCTAAAACGCCTTCAGGCAAAATTGCTGTTCTGAAAGACGCTGACTACTCCTTTCATTTTGGACCCCGTTGTGCATCCAGACATAAGATTAGGGGTACAATGGTTATGTTTCTGAAGATAGGACAAACATGGTATCTATTTTGGGGGGTCAATCCTCATTTTCATGTGCACTATAGGAAAAAAATATGTCTTTAAAATGACATACTTGCAAAAATATGAAATTTTACTTTTTCTCCTCTAAATTTAATTAATTTCTGAAAAAAAAACTGTGGGGTCAAAATACTCATGACACCCCTCAATGAATACATTAAGTGGCGTAGTTTTTAAAATAGGGTCAGATAGGGGTATCTATCATTCTGGCACCTATGAGCATTTGCAATCTTGGCTTGGTGTAGGAAAACAAAGTGTTCCTCAAAATGCTGAAAAGTAATGTTAAATTTATATGTCTCCTAAATGGTTAAAAAACACAATAGTTTTTCAAATGCGCATCCAGAATAAAGTAAACAGATGGAAATATATATTGTAGTAAAAATTTGTACAGTATGTTTGCACATATTTGATATATTGCAATTGAAAATGTAAAGAAAACAACAATTTTTTCAAATGTTCCCAATATTGGCACTTTTAATAAATATACACAAATTCTATCAGTCTATTTTCACCACCTCAATGAAGGACAATATGTGGTGAAAAAACAATGTCAGAATCACTTGGATATGGGGGGCGTGGCCAAGCCTGCAGAGTGTGAGGACGCATTGAAACGTGGCTCCGGAGCCATAGAGGTTTTTAAGACTTCTTTTGGCGTTTCTAGCCAACAACTGCTTCCCACACCAACTGAAAGAACCCCACTGCAGTGGGAGGATCATTTTGAGTGGTTTCCCCACGACATCGGGGTAACGGAAGTCCCGGAATACAGCACCGGTGCGGAGCCCTGGACGGGAGCGGGAGAGAGGAGAGTGAGTGGTACGCACGGAGGATCCTTAGAGGGACTGTATATTAAAGCAGAAGATCCCCAGAGAGCTCCGACTAGCAGCGCCAGTAGAGAGGAGCAGAGGAGAGCTTGGGGCACAAAAACAGCATACAGGACTCTTCCCTGGATAGTCCCACGAGCGGGAGCTGCAGCAACCTGCAGGAAGGAGAGAGACGGCGTTCACAAAAATAGTGAGTACCGGAGACCCTAATAAGCCTTCTCACACACCAGGCAAACTCTCCAGAGCTAAGGGAACAATTATTTCACCCAGAATCCCAGCTGCCCACCATTAAGCCTGTTTCCCGCCCGAATCTCCCGCCATCCCGCCCCCCCTCCCTCTTCCCCCTCCGAGCCTGCGGCCATCAGAGATAGCAGAGGCTTTATCTCATAGGAGCATCCAGCCCAAACTACACAAGTTAAAGCAAAACAAAATCGTATTTAAGGGTGCTGCCCTAATTTTTCCGGAGCTGGTTTACCCAGCTCCATAATTCACTCAATTTTTGAAGTCTCCAGACACATGTCTGTTATTACTGCAACACGCTAAACAATTTTTCATTACCAATAAGCAAATAGCTTACTGGCGCACAGAAAAGAAAAGAAGAAACCCTCCCAAAAGCATAGCTCTAATTCTCTACAGAACTGTAACACACAGATCTTCAACATAATTTTTCAGGACTATAGATATGTCTGCCAAAACCGTAAAATTTAATTTTTCCTCTGTCATCTTGCAACACCATCTACTCATGGGCTGAAGCCAGCCTACAAAGATGATAGTCTGAATTCTAATTTGTGTGAAGGAAGTTGCACCTTGACCTGACCCACAACGCCGACACAATACAATATAGCTAATTTCCAAGGCCCCTCTGATCGTCAGATAAATTTCTACGAGCCTCTTATAATTGCACAAAATGGTGAGGGGTAGCAGAGAACGCAGCTGTGATCCACCAAACACACCAAGAAGACAAATAAATCAAGTCGACATGCAGAAATTTCTTTAAAAAAAAAGCTTACAATCCCCAAGCACCATGGCAAAATCGCTCCCCTCACAAAACACTTCTGACCTTGCAACTCAAGACTCAGGGCTAGATAGCGATATGGAAGAAGAAGAGTGCGACCTCAGTGCCCAAATATCTAAATCTTTCTTTAAAAAGCACTCCTGAAAGTCACCCAACCAATAATGTTGGAACTGGCGGACATCAAAACCGAGTTACAACAAATAGGCCACAGAGTAGAGGACCGGGAGGGTTCGTACTCAGCCATCATAGAACATGCAAAAGCCACCACGCAAGTAGTGGAAGTTTACAGATCATACCTAGATTGAGCGCTCACTTTAATCGAGGATCAAGAAAACCGCAGCAGGCACTGTAACGTCCGGATAAAAGGTCTTCCGGAATCCTGGGCAACAGAATCCTTACGCAAAGTGGCCGAAGAAATCTTTACAGATTTATTGGGAGAAGAGAGAGTCACACAAATCCAAATTGAGAGAATACACAGGACAATCAGACCCAAACCTAAAAATGGAGACCCGCCAAGAGATGTAATTTGCGGCCTGCTCTCCTTCACTGACACAAGTGCCATCTTAAATGCCGCAAGAACTCGTCAGATGTTCAAATATAATGACGCGCCATTACTTTTCTTCCAGGACATCGCGCCATCCACTCTTGCAAAAAGGCGGTTACTGCGACCTCTTCTGGAAGCCCTGAAATCAAAAGGAATTCAATACTCCTGGCTGTTCCCATTTGGTCTAGCATTTAATGATGCGGGGCACAGATTGACAGTCAGAACCCCGGAAGACCTTGAGGCAATCTGGCAACAACTGAAAATAGATCCAATAGATATACCTTCCTGGTTGCTGACACAATACGATTTAACTATACCCCCTCTCCCGGAGGTAGAGCCTTGGAAATCAATTACGAAGTTCAAATCACCCAAAAGCAAAAAACATGGCACAAAAACCTCATCTTAGAACACTTTAAGAGACTTTTTTTTTGCAGTGGTGACGACCTCCCGGATGAGTGGCGCTGTAGACCAACGAGAGGGAGACACAGTCACGAGACTTTTGCTCTTTGAGATTTAAGCTGCCCTCTTTGTACTGCCTACTTTACCCAATACGTTAATACAGAAGAGACGCTGGTAGAGATGATCGAACGTGTCCGTAACGGACACTTACGCACCCGGACACCGGCTTTCCTGAACACTTCAGTGTTCGGGCGTAAAGGTTCGGGGGCCGCCGGGGGGCGGGGGTCGCCGTGGCAGCGCGGGCGGCAGCAGCGGGGAACAGGGGGGAGCCCTCTCTCTCTCCCTCTCCCCCCCACTCCCCGCCTCACCCCCCGCGCTGCCACGGCGACCGCCGAACATTTTTCGCCCGAACACGGAAGTACTCGCAAAGTTCGGTGTTCGGGCGAAAAGGGGCGGGGCCGAACATGTTTGATCATCTCTAGACGCTGGTGAACTTCTCCTCGCAAGACTCAAGTATCTATGAAAGAGTTCTCCTACTTTCCAACTCTCACATCCGCTGACCGATACAAGAGGAGAGCGCGAGCATCAGACGTTTAAACAAAGACTCTTAAGTCAAATTTGTTTGAATTGAGGATTACTAACCCTTAATGGTTAAGAATTGTGCAAGAGGAGGAGCCTGATTGGGGGAGTGGGTCCCGGGGCTGGGTGGGGCCTGGGGGTCGTATGGGGGTCGACCCACCGGGTTCCCCCTACCCGGGGATCCCAGCATGAAGGTTATCAGATCAGGCAAGTTCACCAGTATGTACTCTAGTTATAATAAGCTTCTCAGGCAGACTGTGTCAGGTTGGCAACGAAGGAAACATTTGCACTTGTTATTGTTTAAGTTAACGTGCCTTTTCTTTCCTTCTACCTCTCATGTCGTCTACTTCCTGCTATTCCGGCTTGCCTCTCTCCATACCCAGGTTCATGCCACAACACCAGGACTCAATCAATGGAGGGAGGTGCCCGTCCAGAGGGTGGAGAGGAATACCCCGGACGGCACAGGCGGAACTGAGGATAACACCCGACCACACGCCATCAGGGGAGGCCGCACACGTGAGTGAGTCCACCACATACAGAACTCCAACATTCGCCCTAACTTAGGGGCAGTACTGAGATGAGAAAGACACCGACAACAGAGACCCGCAAGGGGAGGTTGTTGGGGTGCTTCTGATCCACACAAAACAGCTACAGTTCATACAACAGTAGACCAGACACCCCTTTCCCTGTCAAGAAATCAACGTTAACTGCAGTTTTACTTCCAACAGTTTAACCCGTTCTCCCCTCCACCTTCACTCTCCACGCAAATCTATACGTAAACAGAACCCAGAAATATGTCTACGAGACATCTTGATAAATCTGATACTCCACAACATATACCGAAACAACAAAAAATCTCCTCAAACAGGAAGCACAACATTTACCACTTTCAATGCTAAAGGTTTAAACTCCCCTAACAAAAGACATCATATGATATGGCTATTAAGAAAAAGTAAAACCAAAATCGCATTTCTCCAAGAGACTCATTTTAAAAGTAACAAGATTCCAACCCTCCCAAAAAACTATTTTAAACAATGGTTCCACAGTTGCAATCCCTCCTCAGCCTCAAAGGGTGTAACAATAGCAATTCACAAAGATCTCCCCTTTCAGAGTGAAAAACAACTTACTGATACAGAGGGTCACTTTTTATTCGTAAAAGGCAAAATAGGTGGTACCCCGTACACCCTAGCCAACATCTATGTACCTAACACGAACCAAACCAAGTGGCTTACAGACACTCTGCATACACTGAGGGCCTTTGCGGTGGGCCACATAGTTCTGGGCGGGGATCTAAATGTGACACTAAACCCATTGCTAGACACCTCAAAGGGTAGGTCCCAGGTCTCGCAGAGGGCACTTAAAAGAATTCATTTAGCTTTGCAGGAACTAAATATAACTGACTCTTGGAGATATAGTCACCCAGGAGAAAAGGATTACACGTTCTACTCGCATGTCCACTCCTCACACCAGAGACTCGACTACATCTTTGTGTCAAACAATTTACTAAAAGCCATGCAATGCTCCCAAATAGACTGCATAACAATTTCAGATCATGCCCCAATGCACACGAGTTTAAATATATTTTCAAACAACTTAGGGGAATGGAGATGGTCCTTAAACAAGTCGATATTAAGAGAAGAGGAATATAAACAAGAGCTGATAAAGAATCTTTCTGAATTTTTTTAAATTAATTCAAAAGACAACACAAATGCTCCCTTGATATGGGAAACACACAAGGCATTCGTGAGGGGCCTATTCATATCTCTAGGTTCAAAATTTAAGAAACAGAAACAAAAGAAAATAGATAACCTATTAACAAATATTGCATCCCTAGAGCAAAAAAGGAAACTTGCATTAGCAGAAAAGGCACAAACTGAACTAATTGCTCTCAGAGATCAATTAAGGTCAATCCTTGACAAAAAGTTTGCTAAATCCTCTATAAATTTCAAACAAAAGATATATGCTCACAGAGATAAGGAAGGCAAACTGATGTCAACCCTCATTAAAAAAGCGAGAGAAAAAACTCACATCAAAGAAATTAAAAAAGTCTCGGGGGGGAAAGCTACATCATCTAAAGATATAGCGACAGAATTTCATAACTACTACACAAATTTATACAACATTGAAGGTAAACTCACACAAACAGATCTTGAAAGAAAACACAAGAGCATGGAGGTATTCCTCAAAAAGCTCACTCTCCCCAAAATTAATACAGAAGAAGCCACAGATCTCCTGACCCCTGTGAGCCAAGAAGAACTGATAGAAGTTATAAATAGCTTCCCCAACGGTAAGAGCCCGGGACCTGATGGCCTCACTACAGGTTACTATAAAACACTACAACACATTTTGGAACCCAATCTTAGATCTACATTAAATGCAATTATGAACGGAGCCACATTCCCCAAACAATCACAGGAAGCCCACATCACCTTAATACATAAAGAAGGCAAAGACCCAACCCAATGCAACAACTACCGCCCAATCTCTCTATTGAACGTACCGTATATACCGGCGTATAAGGCGACGGGGCGTATAAGACGACCCCCCAACTGTCACCTTATACGCCGGTATACAGTGGAGAAAAAAAAAAAAAATATTACTCACCTCCCCCGGCGTTCTGTCGCGCTCCGGCAGGATGTCGCTCGCTCCTCGTCCCCGCCGCAGCATAGCTTTCTGAATGCGGGGCTTGAAATCCCCGCTTCCAGAAAGCTAATACACACGCCGGCAGCCATGACATCATTGAATGGCTGTGATTGGCTAAAGCACACGTGGCTTCAGCCAATCACACTATTCAATGACATCATTGAATGGGTGTGATTGCTAACACGTGCGCCTTCAGCCAATCACAGCCATTCAATGCTGTCATGGCTGCCGGCGTGTGTACTAGCTTTCTGGAAGCGGGGATTTCAAGCCCCGCATTCAGAAAGCTATGCTGCGGCGGGGACGAGGAGCGAGCGACAGCCTGCCGGAGCGAGCGACAGCCTGCCGGAGCGCGACAGAACGCCGTGGGAGGTGAGTAATAACATTTTTTTTTTTACACTTTTTTTTTTTTTTGTATTACCGGCGCATAAGACGACCCCCGACTGCAGAGCAGATTTTTCGGGGTTCAAAAGTCGTCTTATACGCCGGTATATACGGTAGATCTAAAAATCTGGGCTAAATTAATTGCTAATCGCCTGAGCAGAATTATACCCAAACTAGTTTCTGACGAACAGACAGGCTTCGTAAAAGGTAGAGAGGGAAAGGACAACGCTGCCATACTTCTACACTCGATACAATATGCTAAGAAAAAGAACATCCCCCTAATTTTCCTGGGGATCGATGCTGAAAAAGCATTTGACCGAGTAAACTGGTCATTTATGAGAGCGACCCTCGACAAATTCAATTTCCCTCGCCAACTCATCGACGCCATCTTCTCCCTTTACGCAAAACCCTACGCAAGAATAAAAATAAATGATATCCTATCCCAACCATTCAACATAACAAACGGCACGCGCCAGGGATGCCCACTTTCCCCCACACTATTCATCCTCACATTAGAGATTCTCCTCCAGGCGGTTAGACAAAATCCAGAAATACGAGGCTTAGAGGTTGGAGGGGATTGTATTCAATCCGCTGCATTTGTAGATGATGTGCTATTCCTGATTACAAATCCTGCACAAGGTCTTAATAGCTTAAATCTCCTACTGGATGAATACGGCAGCTTTTCCAACTTAAAAGTTAATATAAACAAATCGGTCATACTAAATATTTCACTACCTCCCCACAGGGCAGAGGAAGTAAAGAAATCATCCCCATTCACGTGGGCAGATCACTCAATAGACTACCTTGGCATCAAAATTACAAATAACCTTTCCAAACTTTATGAGACCAATTTGGGGCTGTTAATAACAGAAATCCCATCTCTCCTAACTGCATATAACTTACCCATTATCTCCTGGTTTGGAAGGAAAAATCTCATTAAAACATATATTTTACCCAAGATCTTATACAAATTACGAATGTTACCAATACACATACCCAAATCCTTCTTTAAGAAAATCAATTCACAATTTTCATGTTTCTTCTGGAAATATAAACGCCCACGTCTGGCATATTCTTTAATGTCTAGAAGAAGACAACATGGAGGAGTGGGCCTCCCTAACATCTTGGAATACTACAAGGCAATAAACCTAAACAGATGGCTGGGAATGGTAGCCCCGATAAAAAACCATAAATTGAGGAAAATAGCACAACAAACCTATGGTAACAACCTTATAAGAGATCTGTGGCTCCCCGGCCCAAAAACATACCGGTCAAAAGACTTTAGTATCCTGCTGAGGGGCATCTGCGAGACCTGGGACGCTCTATCCCACGAGTTAGCTCCCTCGCCATCACCATGCGCACCTTTAAGCCTACTTCCCAATATCATCAAACATCCTAAGACCTGGACACCAGAGAACCTCTGGAACATCTTTGAAGAAAATACAATTCAAGACTTACAAAACATTATTCATGAGGAACCTACCACCGCGATTAACTCGTTAGGCATACAAATGAAACTACAAAACCTCCACATTACGCACATTGCGAATACAATCGCCAATTTTAAAAAAGATCACCCTTCCACAAGGCCAACAACGGAATTTGAAAGGTTAATAAAATCCCAAAATACAGAATCCAGGAAAATTTCTTCTCTGGCCAAAAATTTCACATCAGCGCACACATTAAGCAGACCATTCTATATCTCCTCATGGGAGAAGGAGCTTGACATCAAGCTATCTGATGCAGAAATTAAAATGATATTTAAAGCCTCTTATGGCGTCTCCCCTTGCGTTCGCCTCCAAGAAAACCACTATAAACTGCTATCTAGATGGTACAAAACCCCTGAGTGGTTGTATTACTATAAACTTTCAGAATCAGATAAGTGCTGGAGATGCCAGGAGGAGACAGGCTCTTATTTACACATCTGGTGGAACTGCACGACAATTAAATCCTTTTGGTCAGAAATTAAAAGTGAAATGCATAGAATCCTGGGAAAAGCAATCCTTCTAACCCCAGACACGATAATATTAAATAGACCAAACAAGTCATTCAATTCCCTAAAGGACAAACTCGCCGCATTTATGGTTGCGGCAGCCAAAGCGTTAATCCCCCTCCATTGGAGAAGCCCAGCACCCCCTTCCATTAAGATGTGGAAAGCAAAGATCAACCAGATATACCAGTTTGAGGAGATCCTTAGCTGGACTAACTCGACATATCCAGCATTCCTGACCACCTGGTCACCTTGGGTAAACTATTGCTCTAGCACCACAACACAAGGTTAGCCCCCAAGAGCGGACACCCCTATATCCGAGGTGATTAGCTCCAACAGAGTCTACTTGGTACTCTTTCCAGTCGATACCATTAGAGAGGAGACCAAACTGCATTGAAGCAGAGACACACCCAAGTAGCGAACAAGCAAAAACACTAGCTGAACATAATT
Organism: Eleutherodactylus coqui; assembly: GCF_035609145.1. NCBI lineage: Eukaryota > Metazoa > Chordata > Amphibia > Anura > Eleutherodactylidae > Eleutherodactylus > Eleutherodactylus coqui. Next base: position 31,626,149 of record NC_089843.1, read on the forward strand.
GTCAGGACAGTGTCCGGGATATGGGGGTCCCTGAGATATCCCGCAACCCCTGTCCCTGCCTACTTGCCCCCCTGGGCTACCCCCCAGGGCGACAACTGGGCGACGGTCCCTACCCTCACTAGGGAAGCGGGACACGGGAGACAAACAGACACTGAGACAAGCAACGGTAGAATGGTCAGACAATCCGGGTAGGCAACAAGAGGGTACGCAGTACGGAGGGGTCAGGCAAAAACGTAGTCAAGTCCAAAAGCAGGTGTCAGAAAAGCCGAGGTCACAAGAGCAGTCAGGATAAACGCGGGTGCAGCTGGAGAACCAAACTAACACTGGCAAGGCCTGAGAGGAAAACACACCTATTTAAATGCTGTCAGCGCTCCCGCCCCAGAAGCTGATTGGGGCGGGGAGCCTGACAGCAGCAGGGCTAATCAGGGCGGTGCTGGGGGCACGCCCCCAGTCTCACTGCACAGACAGTTACCAGGGAAGCCAGCCTGGTAGTCAAGCGACTAGAAGCACCAGCTGCCTCCCTAGCAACCCGGCGGCGACCAGTCTTACAGCGGCCCGGGGAGATCACAAGAACCGGGGTACCTCTGCGCCGTGCTCCTGTACCCCGGGTGGCCGGACCGGTGGTGCGGGCCCGGCGGCCCCGAGAGTTGCCGGTTCTGACAGTACCCCCCCTTCTACGGGGGGACACCGGACCCCCATGGCCAGGTGCGGGCTTAAGCGGGAAAGCCCTGTGGAATGCCTGGACTAGGCGTGGCGCATGCACGTCCCTGGCAGGGACCCACGTCCTATCCTCAGGGCCAAATCCTCTCCAGTGGACCAGGTACTGCAGCCCACCTCTAACCCGTCGGGCATCCACAAGCCTTTCTACTTCATACTCCAGTTCCCCCTGTACCAGAGAGGGAGGAGGCGGGTTCTGGGTGGGGAGAACTGGAGTCACATACTTCTTAAGCAAGTTCTTGTGAAAAACCTTGTGGACCTTCCAGGGGTCAGGAAGTGCCAACTTATATGACACCGGGTTGATAACCTGAGAAACCGTAAATGGGCCAATGAACCGAGGAGCAAGTTTCAGGGAGGGAACCTTAAGTCTCAGATTCTTAGATGATAATAAAACCTGCTCCCCGACCACAAAAGGTGCAGAGATAGTACGTCTTTTATTTGCGTATTTACGCAGTTTCTCTTGGGAACCCTGAAGGTTCTTACGAACCTGGGCCCAAACTGTGCACAGTTCTTCGGCGGATATGTCGGCGGCCGGATTGTTCGAGACCAAAGGAGTAGAAAGCGAGAACCGGGGATGGAACCCATAGTTACAAAAAAAAGGTGACAGTTGGGTCGACGAGTTACCATGGTTGTTAATAGCAAATTCGGCGAGAGGTAAGTAGTTGGCCCACTGATGCTGGTTATCAGAGACAAACAGTCGCAGATACTGGATAAGTTCTTGGTTCATCCGTTCCGTTTGTCCGTTACTCTCGGGATGGAAAGCGGAGGAAAAGGACAAATTAACGTTTAGATTTTTACAGAAGGCTCGCCAGAAGCGAGCGACGAACTGAACCCCTCTATCAGACACAATATCCTCGGGGATCCCATGTAACCGAACAATCTCCTTGATGAACATCTCAGACAAAAGTTTGGCGTTAGGCAACTTGCCAAGTGGAACAAAATGAGACATTTTGGAGAAACGGTCAACTATTACCCAAATGACCGTATTCCCCAGCGAGGATGGCAGATCAGTAATAAAATCCATGGACAAATGGGACCATGGCCTGGACGGAATGGGCAAGGGCAGAAGAGGCCCCTCAGGACGTCTCCTGAGGTTCTTCCCCCTTGCGCAAACCGGGCACGCGGACACAAATACCCGTACATCCTTGGCCATGTGCGGCCACCAATAGAGTCTGGCCGCTAACTCCAGAGTACCCCTGATACCGGGGTGTCCAGCTAGGACTGAAGCATGTGTCTCCTCTAACACTTTCAATCTCAGTGACAACGGGACAAATAATTTGCCTTCCGGAAGGGCTTCAGGAGCAGATTGTTGAGCGGCGTGAATGAGAGGTGAAAGGTCGGAGGAGACAGCAGCGAGGACCACCCCAGGGGAGAGAATGCTCTCAGGCTCCGGCTCGGAAGGTTCCGGAGAACCAAAACTCCTAGACAGGGCATCAGCCTTGACATTCTTAGAACCGGGTCTATAGGTAACAACAAAATTGAACCGAGAGAAAAACAAGGCCCAGCGGGCTTGCCGAGCATTTAACCTCTTAGCGGAATCTAGATAAGTGAGGTTTTTATGGTCAGTGAGTACCGTAATCTGGTGATGGGCTCCTTCCAAAAAATGCCTCCACTCGTCGAAAGCCCACTTAATCGCCAGCAATTCCCGGTTGCCTATATCATAGTTCCGTTCGGTGGACGAAAACTTCCTAGAAAAATAGGCACACGGTCTAAGGTTGGTGAGAGTGGAGGGACCTTGGGACAGTACCGCTCCCACACCAAACTCAGAGGCATCTACCTCCACCACAAAAGGACTGGACAGATCCGGTTGTACTAGGACAGGTGCAGACGAGAACGCCGCCTTTAGGGTATTGAAGGCCCTCAGAGCCTCAGAAGACCAGGTCCTCACATCTGCCCCCTTTCTGGTGAGGTCCGTTAGAGGTTTAGCCACCACGGAGAAGTCTTTAATGAATTTGCGATAGTAGTTGGCGAAGCCGAGGAAGCGTTGAAGGGCTTTCAACGACCCTGGCTGGGCCCACTCCGTGATGGCCTTCACCTTTTCAGGATCCATCTGGAAGTCGCATGGCGTGATGATATACCCCAAAAATGATATCTTTTGTACCCCGAAAACACATTTCTCGAGTTTAGCAAACAGCTTGTTATGTCTGAGTCGAGCTAGCACAGTCTGAACGTGAGTATGGTGACTCGGCAAGTCGGAGGAAAAAATCAAAATGTCGTCTAGATATACAACCACGAACACCCCCATGATATCCTGAAACACTGAGTTCATGTACCCCTGAAAAATGGCGGGGGCGTTACACAATCCAAAAGGCATAACTAGGTATTCAAAATGCCCGAGGGGCGTATTGAAGGCGGTTTTCCACTCATCCCCCTCCCGAATGCGGATGAGGTTGTATGCTCCCCTGAGATCAAGTTTAGAAAACCATCGGGCACCAGCGACCTGGTTGAGGAGGTCAGGAATGAGTGGAAGAGCATACTGGTTTCGGACTGTGATTTTATTTAGCTCTCTATAGTCAATACAGGGCCGGAGACCCCCATCCTTCTTCTCAACGAAGAAAAACCCGGCACCCACCGGGGATTCTGAGGGCCGGATGTGCCCCTTGGCCAGGCTGTCCTGGATGTAGTCCCTCATGGATTCTCTCTCTGGAACCGTAACGTTATAAATGCGGCCCTTAGGAAGTTTGGCCCCAGGAATCAAGTCTATTTTACAGTCCCATTCCCTATGAGGGGGCAGAGCTTCAGATAATTGTTTGGAGAACACGTCAGAAAACTCGGAGAGGTATTCTGGTAGGGGGCTCCCCTCGCAGGTGGAGATTCCCACCTTCACCGCACAAAGGTGGTTGGCACAGCGGGGACCCCACTTTACCAGTTCCAACGTGTCCCAATTTACTACCGGGTTGTGCTCCCGGAGCCAGGGGAGGCCTAGGACGACGTCCACAGACAAATCTCTCATCACTAGAAAGGTGCAGGTTTCAACGTGTAAGGCTCCTATAGTAAACCTTACTTCAGGGGTCACCAGATTAACCACCCCTGCTTGCAAAGGAGTGGAGTCCACTCCTGAAACCAGAATCGGAGTTTCTAAACGTAACAAAACCCCGGACAGTTGAGCAACGAAATTAAAGTTAACGAAATTAGCCGCAGCCCCCGAATCAACAAAGGCTTGCCCAGTACGGTGGATAGCATGAAATTCTAGGGTGCAAGGCACTAACATTTTGGACAACACAGGGAGTACCTTGGCTCCTAGACAGTCCCCCCGATAACTGCCTAGGAGCGGGAGTTCTTCCTGCCGTGGCTTCTTAGCGCAGGTAGCAATGCGGTGACCCGGCTCCCCACAGTAGAAGCAGAGGTTCTTCTTCAGGCGGTGTTCCCGTCGTTGCTCGGGGTTCACGGCTCCCAGCTCCATGGCCTCGGTGGTGGGAGGGTAAAAGGTCGGGTCAGTCGAAGAAGTAGACGTGGGGAGTGGGGTGGTCCGAGCGGCGTGTCTGGCCCTCAAACGTCGGTCGGCTCGAATAGCCAGCGACATGGCTTGCTCCAGGGTTTTAGGCTCTGGGTGGGCCACAAGTAGGTCCTTGAGATCCTCAGACAGACCGGTCAAAAATAAGTCTTTTAGGGCGGCATCGTTCCACCGGGATTCCGTACAATGTTGACGGAATTGGGAACAGTAGTCCTCCGCCATCTTACAACCCTGGCGCAGGGCCAGAAGTTTGGAGACTGCGTAGCCCGCCCGGTCGGGTTCGTCATAAATTTGACCCAGGGCGAAAAAAAAGGCGTCAAGGGATAGTCGGGCTGGAGAGCCAGCTGGTAGCGAGAAAGCCCAATTCTGGGGCTCTCCCCTCAGGCGGGTAATTACGATTCCCACTTTCTGGTATTCAGTACCAGAGGAGTGGGGGCGGAGATCAAAGTAGAGCTTGCAGCTCTCTCTAAATGCAAAAAACTGATCTCTCTCTCCGGAGAAGCAATCCGGAAGCGTGGCTCGAGGTTCTGACATCGTTCCTGGAGCGGACGAGGGCTGCATGGGGCCTGCAGCTGCCACTTGTTCCCGTGGCTGCAAGCGGGCTGTTAGGTCCTGGGCAAGGGTCGTAAGGACCTGGACCTGGTTCGCTACAGCCGCCACGGCCTCCATCGAGGGGCTCAAAGTTGCCGGGCGGATGCAAGGGTCTGACCTTAGTTCGGCCAGTGTTACTGTCAGGACAGTGTCCGGGATATGGGGGTCCCTGAGATATCCCGCAACCCCTGTCCCTGCCTACTTGCCCCCCTGGGCTACCCCCCAGGGCGACAACTGGGCGACGGTCCCTACCCTCACTAGGGAAGCGGGACACGGGAGACAAACAGACACTGAGACAAGCAACGGTAGAATGGTCAGACAATCCGGGTAGGCAACAAGAGGGTACGCAGTACGGAGGGGTCAGGCAAAAACGTAGTCAAGTCCAAAAGCAGGTGTCAGAAAAGCCGAGGTCACAAGAGCAGTCAGGATAAACGCGGGTGCAGCTGGAGAACCAAACTAACACTGGCAAGGCCTGAGAGGAAAACACACCTATTTAAATGCTGTCAGCGCTCCCGCCCCAGAAGCTGATTGGGGCGGGGAGCCTGACAGCAGCAGGGCTAATCAGGGCGGGGCTGGGGGCACGCCCCCAGTCTCACTGCACAGACAGTTACCAGGGAAGCCAGCCTGGTAGTCAAGCGACTAGAAGCACCAGCTGCCTCCCTAGCAACCCGGCGGCGACCAGTCTTACAGCGGCCCGGGGAGATCACAAGAACCGGGGTACCTCTGCGCCGTGCTCCTGTACCCCGGGTGGCCGGACCGGTGGTGCGGGCCCGGCGGCCCCGAGAGTTGCCGGTTCTGACAATAATCTACCACACATAACAAACTCAACCCTAAAATGTGAGACACTGGAACGGTTTTATCACACTGGTTTTTAGCCATACCATCTTACCAGACCGAGGACATGAATGATGGACCCTCCCCGTTTGCCAAACCACAGAGCTCCAGGGAGCTTTGAGATATACCAATTATGAGCCATCGGGAGGACGCCGCTCGGGTGCTCGCGTCTCTGCAACCCCCCGGCAGGGACGGGACCATCTGCACACGGGCAATTAAGCCCGAAAAAATTGCCTCAGGGTCCTAAGATATAAGGGGAAATAACAATGTTACCTACAAATGTGTAGACGTAGGTGTCGAGTGGAAGGCATCAGTTTATGTACCAAGATCATAAAAGTGGGGTTAAGCGCAGAATAAAAGTTTGAAGTCTGAATACGGAGATTTGAGACCACCACCCCCCCACCCCCCCGCCTCCCTCTCATCCCTTCCCCTGCCCCAACTCTACCCCCCTCCCCCCGTTTCCCCCTCTCACTTCGTTCCCCCTATCCTAGCCATTAATCCCTACCCTACTAACAATTTATATAGGTTTTATAAGTATAGATGCATAAAAGCGATTACCTCTGCCCACTCTGGCCAGATAAATAAAGCCTTTGAGCGTGGTGACTGACCAGGTTGGGCAGTTTAGACACATGTCAGCTCAATAAGGTTATTCAGTTAATATGGTAACATACGCATGTATTTTGTAAGAACCTCCTTGGGCTTTATGTTATAGCATCTTGGATAAACAAATTACACTAATGTAAGGTTGAATACCCTGTATGAAAATTTTTTCAATAAAAAGTGAACTAACAAAAAACAAACAAAAAAAAAGAATCACTTGGATATACAAAACCTTTATGGAGCTATTCTATGTTAAAGTGACACATGTCAGATTTCAAAAATTTGGCCTGGTCATTAAGGCGCAAACAGGCTTGGCCGCTAAGGGGTTAAACAATTAAGATACAATAATTATCTTAGTATATAAAAATAAAACATACAGTGATCATGTTTATTGAGATCCTATTAAAACAACATTAATGGGCTGACAGACAGACTAAACATGAAGACAAAGGATACAGCAATATCCTTTCTAGACACTTTACTCATGTACTACAGTATGATACTTTTCATGTGTACGAGAGGATAAGTTCGATTTCTGTATATCAAGGTAAGTGCGATATAGACAATTAAGGATTGGATTTATGTGTATCCAGGTACGTATGACAGATAGTCAGTTTTTGCGGAGTACTGCTAAGAGAAACTTGTATAGTTTTCAGCTAGAGAGTTGCAGTTCGCAAGTCAGCAAGTTTTTAAAGCTCAACGCGTTTCCCCACTTATAAAGGTGGTTCCTCAGGAGCCAAGATAAATGATTGACTATTATAAAAATACTAGAATGTATTTCAAGGCACTTTCCTTATGTCCCGTGTCTTATCAGACCAACTCGTATGGTAAGACAACGTGGTGATGGCTAAAAGTGTATGACATCTGTTGACGACATATATATATATATATATAGACTCTTGACCTGTATGATATAGGTACAATAACGTATCAGGAAGAGGTTCTTTTCTGTTAGGGAACCCAGAGGCAGCCTAGATTAATGGCTAACCCCCGTTTTAAGGGATCACACTTAGAGATAAAATTCAGTATAAAGGTCCCCTCGTTGATGCCTTATAGAGATGATCCAAATAGTAAATCTCTATGCAGATGAATACAGACACTTATAGACAGGTGTCCTAGTCATACCAAATTAAGGCTGACCGTTAGCAATATAGACCAAAAGAGAAGATGCTGAGATGGTCTAATCTGCTTGTCTAGAAGATTTGAACCAGAGGTCTGTTCATATAGCGGACAGTCAGCCCTAAGTCCCTAATTCAGCTAGAGTAAGATTCTCATGTACGCCTATCAGGGTCACTAAAATTCTAAGTACAGCACCAATCGGGCCCACCCCACTTGCCCCGTTGCCGGCGGTAAGAAGAGACACCACACAGGGATCTGGTATCATTCCTCACACGGGACATGGCTGCGCTGTGCCGACGTGCTTTATTACAGATTACATGAGATCTTATACCCTTTGTCCCCTCCCCAACAAGGGGTGATGGGCTTATAATCATATATGGGCAGTCCGGATTTCCGCCTTAGACAGTGAGGCGCCTCTGGCTTGTACAGAAAATCACGTATTCAATTAACTCCAGTACAAAGAATCACCCACTCAATTCTAAGAAAACGGCCAAACATGCATTCTCCATATATGGGAAGTCCGGATTTCTGGCCTAAGACAGTGAAAGTTATGTACATGGTTGAACATCTTGATACGGCACTTCTGGGAAAACGGCCAAGTACATGCGGCCTTCATGTCTGGTTCGGTATCATCTCTGAATTTCTAGAACATCTCTCTCAGCCTTCTAAAGCCTTGGAATATCTGATGTAAGGCGACATATAAGTTTTTTTTTCCATTTGGAATTGAATAAAACTTGCATATAGGTATAAAAGTATAAAGAACATATGGCAATATATATATATATATACCCTCACAAACCCCCCTAAAAAACTTAATATGGAGATCAAGCATCAGACTTTGCACTCTTCCTCGGTCGTCTCTCCCTTACGTCAGGGTTTCTCCACTGCCCGTAAGTCCCTACTCCTAAAAGGGGAGGGATCCCTACCTCACCTCAGAAGGAGGCCATGGATTCCCTGGGCTTATTTCCGGGCATCCATACCCTCTATCTGTACGAGTTAACACCCCACAGGGTGTGCCCTCGCTGGAACCTAAGGTCTTCTGCACTTTCCCTAGGCAAATGGGAAGTCCACTGACAGTCCATCTTATGAGACTGAGGCAGGCGCAGTACTAGTCCATCTCTCCATTCTTCTGGTAACGTATCTGGTTGGCATTATCGGAACTGGCTCTTCATCTTTTTCAAACAAGGGAAATTTTGGTCACATTAAAGGGATAATACACATACAGGAAATTACATACCCCACCTCTTTCTGCTAAAACCATATCCAGGGCTACTCTATTTTGGAACGCCATGGATGCAGTGGGCCCTAACTGGTTAGCTAATCCTTGTAAAGCATCTCTGGTGTAGTTTACAAACCTCTGCTGATTGTAATAGTTATAATTCATCCAATCTACATTATTATTAACAGTGACAATAGCAATTAAGGACTCAAAACCTGCTTTAACCTGATCTCTAGAATTAAATTCATCTGGCACCCCCCTTGGCACTCCTATTGCATCTATGTATACATGTGGATCAAAGTTACCACCTGGAGCGTCAACTTCTCTCTTAGCACGATGCGGTGTTGGATTCTCACCCTCAGTGTACTCTTCATATTGCACATTTCATTGTATTAATTTGTTCTGAAACAGGGGCTAGTGTACAGTAGTCAAAGGTGTGTGTTAGAGGAATTGTACCACATTATAGCATGTAAAGGATATACAGGATCATGAGTTCTTTCAGTGCGAAGTGTGGATCCAAGTGGGTTTTCCTTCAAGCTTGACTGCAGTTGGGGTGGTGAACAACATCTGGTAAGGACATTCAAACAGGGTCTCTCGCTCAAACTTTTTCCACATAGACCCTGTCACCTGGTTTTAGATTGTGACACTCATCTGTCGGACCTGGGAGAAAAGCAGAGACTACAGAATACATTATTGACAATTCCTTGGAAAGACCTATGACAACATTAACAAGAAAATAATTCCCCAAACTCGGCTACTGTGGCATGTATCCTCCTGGAAAAAAGAAAAACTAATGAAAGACACTCAATTCAAAATTTGACCATTTTCTCTATTGCCTTTTGTATCTACTTTCCCCCTACTCCGTGGACGGTAGGGTGTGTGAAAAGCCTGGAATATACCCAAAACAGACATGATGTGTTGCATTATTTCACCTGTGAAGTGTGTACCTTTGTTTGAGTCAATCACTTCCGGTACCCCGTATCTGCGGATTACCTCATTCATGAGCTTCTGTGTGGTTACCTGCTTATTTACTTTGGTAACAGAGTAGGTCTCCAACCTGAAAAGAAATCAACAACAAGCACATATTCATGCTTCCCAACAAGTAGGAGCTGAGTGTAGCCAATTTGCAATCCCTGAAATGGGTAGAGTGGCCTAGGCAAGTGTTATGTGGCAAATTTACTTCTGCCCTGTTGCTTTATGGCAAAGATCATGCAAAATTGGACAAATGATGCAGCAGCTACAGAAAACCAAGGAGCCACCCGTCCTTGTTCAAGCGTCGTCATCATTGTTGCTTTGAGAGGTGCGTCTTTTCATGCGTCAGCTGGGCCATCATGGGGCACAGGGACTATGGTGGGCAAGTGCTGTTGACTGTTCACCATACGCCGTCCCTTTTTAGTCCATTTGTCTTTTTCTTCCTTGCTGGCTTGTAACTGTAAAGTCATTAGCATATCAAAGTCCAATGTTTTTATCAAAGTCCAAGTTCAAATCAAAGTCCAAGTTTTTATCAAAGTCCAAAGTTATTGTTAAATTCTTCTTTTCTTTTTTCTTCCACGGCTTAAGGACCGCTGATTTTGCTGTGTGGTCTGTGATGGCGTTGCCTCTCGCTTCTCCGGTGTAGGAATTGGTGTGAGCTTTCCACCTTGTTAGGTAGAAATAGGGCCTCCGTGAGACTCTGCCCGCTGCATCATTCTCAATTGGCTGTCCTGCTGTGGTAAAAAACTGTCTGGCCTTCCATGTTGGGCCGTAATCATGAGCTATGCCAAATGCATACCGGGAGTCAGTGTAAATGTTTGCCGTCTTACCTGTGGCCACTCCACACGCCTCCGTGAGTGCTTTTAATTCCGCTTCTCGTACTGCGACATGCGGAGATATTCTGCTTTTTAGGACATCTTGTTGTGTAACCACTGTATATCCAGTGTGGAGTCGTCAATCACCCTGGGTACCATCTATAAAAAACAACTCAAAATATGCATTATTAACAAGGGCTTTCAGTAACTTTTTTTTTTTTTTTTTAAACTTAAATTTTCTTGTTGCATCACTGCTAGACAATCAGGCTGGTATTCTATTTCAAAAAGATCAGAACCTTGTTGCAAAAAATATTAAAAAATTAAAAAATGGCTTGCAAAAAATTTAAAAATGGCTGAATTTAAAAATGGCTGACTTGCAATACCTAGATCACCTATGCCTTCTCCTCCCCCCCTTTAAACCAGGGTACTCAATTGGAACAAGGGTACCCTGTTTCAGGTAGTACAACATTGTAAAAAGATTTGATGGATGCAGATAAGGCCTGTAAAATGTTAACACCAATAGCAGAAACATGAGTTACACCGGGGCAGAATAATCTACAAAACATCTACTAATATTGGAAATGTGAGATCCCTTTAAGTGAATTCATTATTAGTCTGTTCCTGCATGCAATGTCTTATCAAAATTTGAGACGGGAGACAAAACAAAACAAAACAAAAAACTTTTACTAGCTGCTCAAACTCCTCACCCCCTCCCTTGTCGAGAAGAGGGATGAAACATTACTACGTACTATTACATCATCTAGCTCCACCCCTTCGATATTGGCACATTGCGTCCGTCTTCTCAGCTTAATTTCAGCTTAACAGTCCACACGTCCACATCTCAACCAAGCAAAGTCCCATGCATGGGGAGGACTTTTATCCCCAGTCATTATCCACATCACACATTCCACCACAGCTTGAACACGGGTCACTAACTCTCATCCATCCATGCTCTCAAGTTTGCTCCGTTACCCCCCTTGGAGGTGTACCAGTACACACAGATGCACGGACGAAAAAAAGTTTGACAAACATACATACATCAGCTGAAAAACATTGAGGTGAGTGCTATAATTTTATAAAGTACATCATTCTATTGAGATGAGATTGTGAATGAGCGCTATCTTTGACAAATTATGTGAAAAAGTTTGCTGAGTGACTGAGATATTCTATATTTCCTATCTACTGAAGCTATTATATGCTGTATTAAACGCTGAAGTGTTTTAGTTTCTGTGACCCTGAATTTGGAGTGAATTCTGAAAGCCCCCACCTTTTTTTTTAAATTTTTTTTTAAACAAACCGTTATCTCTCCGCGAATATGAAACACAGACTGAATTGTTTAGCTTAAACTATTGCCTGCATTTTGAACTCATAATTAACACATATCCTGAGACCTTGCAACATTCATTTTCAACCCCTGTATAAGTAAGAATATATGTTTTGGAAATTGCTATATTTCCTGTCTACTAAGACAGTATAATTAATTAAATTCATTTCAAGCCTTCATTCCATTTACGCAAGCAGAGATATTATCCAGGGTTATTATTGCATTCTTTCTCTCTGTTATCTTCCGACCTTGAAAAGCTTACACAGACTCGCAGCTACATGTCAACAATCTTTCTCATCTAAAAGCAAGCTCAGTTAACTATTTGCACTATTTGCACATACAGTATATACATATATACACATATATATCCATATCTATTATCTATCTTGTATTATACACATTTTCATCTCTCTTTACCAACAAATCACATGCATTGTAACTTTCTTATCGACTTGCCTGCTCCCCTTATTTCTCTCCCCTACCTAACTGCCAATATAACCTTCAATAGACACTCTCCTGACGCCCTCTTGATCACTTACTGTACTTTTCAACATTTCACTTACGGATACTTTCTTAAACAAATAATGTGTACATACTTTCTCTGACTGTCTCTCTCTCTCTCCTCTCTCCTCCTCCTCCAGCACTGTCTAGAAAACCTTGATCTTCCAAGGCACCTCTCGGTCCTAAAGACCTCCTCCCAGGCACCATTTTGTAATCTGCCGTGCGGGTCAGTGTCACACATTTTCATTAGAGTTTTCTTACATTTTACAGATTCATCCACACGGCGGCAGCCCTTGAGGGGCTCTGTCTTCTTTAATAAGATCTTACGCATATTAGAACAACAACAATAATAATAATAACACGCTCCATAGAATGCATCCCTCTTAATTTTCAAATTGTCAGCCCCTTATATACCGGCAAGACAACCGAGGGTCCCTTCTCCTTATGGAACCAGCCCCATAAAATGCATCTCTCTGAAATCAGATCGTTAGCCCCATATATAAGGCAAAACGACCGAGAGTCCCTTCTTCTATGAGACAAAATAAAAAGTAAGAGAAAAAAAACTTCTGCAGATACAACAATCTCCACTATTATTAAAACGTTAAAACTTCAACAACAAATAAACTACAGACTAGTTTCTGGGTGAGCCATTGGTGCGCATATCACGGTCAGTGGTCCATGACGGCAAACCCGGAGCCCACACGAGTTACCGTGTAGAACTCTTAACCCAACCCGTCCGGTCACAAACCACAGATAGTCAGTCCTGCTGCAAGACTCTCAGTGTAAAACACAACATAAATATATGTTTGTCTTACCTGCAGTTCTAAGTGAGTTGATCAGGCTCGGTTTGCAGCAGGACGGCTTCTCAGTGGCGTGGATCCGGGTGAATTGCGCTGTAAGCTCCGGTTTTGTCGCCGCACGTTCGGGTGCCATTTACCAGGGTATTAAATATTCTAAGTACAGCACCAATCGGGCCCACCCCACTTGCCCCGTTGCCGGCAGTAAGAAGAGACACCACACAGGGATCTGGTATCATTCCTCACACGGGACATGGCTGCGCTGTGCCGACGTGCTTTATTACAGATTACATGAGATCTTATACCCTTTGTCCCCTCCCCAACAAGGGGTGATGGGCTTATAATCATATATGGGCAGTCCGGATTTCCGCCTTAGACAGTGAGGCGCCTCTGGCTTGTACAGAAAATCACGTATTCAATTAACTCCAGTACAAAGAATCACCCACTCAATTCTAAGAAAACGGCCAAACATGCATTCTCCATATATGGGAAGTCCGGATTTCTGGCCTAAGACAGTGAAAGTTATGTACATGGTTGAACATCTTGATACGGCACTTCTGGGAAAACGGCCAAGTACATGCGGCCTTCATGTCTGGTTCGGTATCATCTCTGAATTTCTAGAACATCTCTCTCAGCCTTCTAAAGCCTTGGAATATCTGATGTAAGGCGACATATAAGATTTTTTTTCCATTTGGAATTGAATAAAACTTGCATATAGGTATAAAAGTATAAAGAACATATGGCAATATATATATATATACCCTCACATGCCTTTAAGTGGCACTAGCTGATAGTCTGATCAATATTGGGTAGCTTGTCCCAAAACCCTAATGATAATTTAGCCAGAGCATCAAATGAAAATAAAAGATGGAAAGAAAGGTGTAAGACCTGTGGCTCTGATGGTGAACCACAGGTAGTGATTGCTGTCTTGGCGTCAGCGCCATAAATACCTAGCCCAGGACCGCCCCTTAGGGAGGGGGGATGTAGCCCGTCCAATAGAGGACGTTTATTAATTATTTATTTTAAAATCGTATTCGGATATGAGGGCTTTCATTAAAAAAACTTTTATAATGGGCGTGTGATGCATTCCATTAACACTTGTATATCCAATAAAGCACCTTAATATGTTGTTTAGTGAGGCGAATCTGCTGTGTATAAATATCACTTCGCAGAAACTCTTACAAATAGAAACGCTAGCTTCCGACCAGCTTCAATGTTTTTAGCGCACTATATGTTGTTTCGTACGCTTTTTTCCGGCTGGGGTTGGATATACACAAAAACAAATATTCTAGTCTCTAGTCTAGGACTAAGATCCTTTTTATAAGATTCAATTATAAATCTTTATCTAGAGAGAGATGTATAATCTCTCTTGGTTCTGTTGTGTATAGCTCGACGCGTTTCTTCGCTATTCGCGATTCGTCAGGAGCAACACTATTTATCACGTAGAACCAGATAGGTTAGGATCAAGCACACTAATGCAAATACATTGATCCAGTATATCTTTGGACCCAATGTATAGTGTGCACAAAAATATAGCACGCCAGTACAGGTGCATTCGGAAATTAACCAGATGGCTATATATTTGGATGATACTTCGGCAGGATCATTCTAAATATTTATATAGCCTGAATGCTATCTTAAACCGGCATCTGTTTTTAAATGGAACTAGGCTACCAGAATACGATTCAAAGAGAAGCCAGGGTTTCAGTCACCAGTATCTATAAGCGCTAGGTAGTTTTTCAACCTCGCTAACTAGGTGCTAACCCTAAGTTCTAAAGGTTGCAGGACCCTATTTAGCAAGTATAGCGATAATACCCCTAAAGTCCCTATCTGTGCTCAGGTCACTGATACTAGTCACCAGTGCCCGGCTCAAGAGGGTGGTCAGCAAATCAAGATAAATAAATAAACAAAAAGAAAAGAATCTGGCAGCAGCTCCAGCCTTAGTGGTAAGATGCCTCCAGCCTACGACTAAGGCCGCCTGCAGACGAGCGGGTCGGATCCGGCAGCGAGAAATCTCGCCGCGCGATCCGACCCCAGAGCCTGCAGGGGCGAGCGCGTACTCACCCGCGCCTGGCGGCCCCGGCTCTTTGATGTGCCGGCTGCCGCGCAGCCGGCGCATGCGCAGACCGGAGCCGGCGGCCAGGTAAGTGCGTGCTCCGCACAAAATTAGAACATGCCGCGGTTTGTTTGCCGCGCGAGATTTCGCGCGGCCAAACCGCGGCCGTCTGCATAGGAGTGCGTATTGTAATGCACTCCTATGCAGACTTTCAGCGGCGGAAATCCCGCGGGAAATCCCGCGGCGGGATTTCCGCTCGTCTGCAGGCGGTCTAAGGCTGGAGCTGCTGCCAGATTCTTTTCTTTTTGTTTATTTATGTATCTTGATTTGCTGACCACCCTCTTGAGCCGGGCACTAGTGACTAGTATCAGTGACCTGAGCACAGATAGGGACTTTAGGGGTATCATCGCTATATAGCCATCTGGTTAATTTCTGAATGCACCTGTACTGGCGTGCTATATTTTTGTGCACACTATACATTGGGTCCAAAGATATACTGGATCAATGTATTTGCATTAGTGTGCTTGATCCTAACCTATCTGGTTCT
Organism: Eleutherodactylus coqui; assembly: GCF_035609145.1. Classification (NCBI taxonomy): domain Eukaryota; kingdom Metazoa; phylum Chordata; class Amphibia; order Anura; family Eleutherodactylidae; genus Eleutherodactylus; species Eleutherodactylus coqui. The sequence goes on from NC_089843.1 coordinate 31,641,695, forward strand.
ACGTGATAAATAGTGTTGCTCCTGACGAATCGCGAATAGCGAAGAAACGCGTCGAGCTATACACAACAGAACCAAGAGAGATTATACATCTCTCTCTAGATAAAGATTTATAATTGAATCTTATAAAAAGGATCTTAGTCCTAGACTAGAGACTAGAATATTTGTTTTTGTGTATATCCAACCCCAGCCGGAAAAAAGCGTACGAAACAACATATAGTGCGCTAAAAACATTGAAGCTGGTCGGAAGCTAGCGTTTCTATTTGTAAGAGTTTCTGCAAAGTGATATTTATACACAGCAGATTCGCCTCACTAAACAACATATTAAGGTGCTTTATTGGATATACAAGTGTTAATGGAATGCATCACACGCCCATTATAAAAGTTTTTTTTATGAAAGCCCTCATATCCGAATAGGATTTTAGAATAAATAATTAATAAAAGTTATATTTTAATTTAGGATTACATCTTTACTACAGAAATTGATCCAAGAAGGAATGGGAGCATTCCTAATGTAACCGGGGTTGATAGTCCTATTTGGGAATATTAAGGTAAGTACTGGTGATAAAGTGTAAAGCTATAATGAAAGCTCAGTAAAACATACATGATATAACTCATAGTACTCATAATTGAGATAGTGGCAGCAATGCCGAGATCAATAAGAAGGAGAGATATTTATTCAGCTTTCTATCCAGACACTAGATCTAAAAAAATAGAGTAACAGTCTGCAGCAATTTATAGGAAGCAGTTAGAAAACAAGTTCTCGTTTAAGCCGGCTGGGTTAAGGGTGTTCAAGCGGTAGATCCACGCAGCTTCTTTTTGGAACAGGCATTGATCGATATTCCCTCTCCGGCCATGTGTCCGCAGCAATTCAATGCCTTGAAATTTAAGAGAGTGTGCATTTCCATCATGCATTGCCCAGATATGATCCGCAAGGGGTGTGGACTCATGGCACTTTATGTTTCTAATATGCCCTAAAATTCTGCGACGGAATTGTTGGATCGTTTTTCCTATATAGTTTCTAGGGCACGGACAGGTAGCCATATATATAAAGTTTTGAGTCCTGCAACTGATGAAATCGCGACACTGATATGTTTTTTTTTAAGTGGAAGCACCAGTAAATGAGTTGCCTTTTAGTATGAACGGGCATGCCGCACAGCCATGGCATGGAAAGGTTCCGCAGGGTTTGTTGGACCCAAGCCAGGTCTTTGTGTCGTCCGGGTAGAGATGACTTTTAACAAGGTGATCTTTAAGGTTATGACCCCAGCAAAAGGTAATAAGTGGCATGGGTGAAATAGATTTCCCAAGATCCGTATCACTCTTTAAGATGTCCCAATAGTTGTTCAAGATATGGCGTACTTGTGTTGAGGCTGTGTCAAAAGTGCCTATCACTCAGGTATATTGATCAACCGAACGTTCACGAGGTGTTAGGAGAGTTGTGCGTTTCTGTTGGGATGCATGCCTAAAGGCCTCTAGGACCACGTTTTCTGGGTACTCCCTATCCTTGAATCGCTGGATACATTTTTTACTTTCTTCCAAGAAGGAAGAATCGTCTGAACAATTCCGTCTCATACGTAAGAATTGTCCTTTCGGAATTCCTCGCTTGAGAGGAGTGGGATGATGACTGTAACAGCCGAGTAGGCTATTTGGGGCTGTTGCTTTGCGATAGAGTGTGGACGAGATGGTACCATCCTCGTTTTTCTGGATCAGCAGATCTAAGAAAGGCAAAGTGGTAGAATTGATCTCACTGGTTACATGAAGGTTTAGGGTATTCTCATTCAGTGAGTCCACAAAGCTCTTGAAAGATGTAGAAGTGCCTTCCCAGAAAACGAGGATGTCGTTGATATATTGGAGCCAGAGGATGATGTTATCAGACCACATTGTGTTGTTATAGATGAACCTTTCCTCCCACCAGCCCAGGTACAGATTAGCATAGAATGGGGCACAAGGCGTCCCTATCGCTGGACCCCTGAGCTGGTGGAAGTACTTGGTGTCAAACAGAAAATAATTGTGACTCAGAGTGAATTCGAGAAAGTCCAGGATACATTGGTTATGGTTATTGAAATGCGACCCTCTGCTGGAGAAAGAATTTGACCGCCTGTAGTCCACGTTCGTGTGGAATTGAGCTGTAGAGTGATTCAATATCCAATGAGGTAAGGAGGATGTCGGGGTCGACCGAAATTCCATCAGGAACACGAAGGACGCCCATAGTATCTCTAACGTATGACCGTAAAGAAAGAACATATGAACGCAAGATTTTATCAGTATAGATGCTCAGGTTTTGAGTGAGGTTGTCGACCCCTGACACTATAGGTATTCCTTTAATTGGATTTGTGCCTTTGTGCACTTTTGGTAAAGCGTAAAACATTGCCACTGTTGGCCTAGTGGGACACATATATTGGTATTCTTTATCACTGATACAGCCTGAGTCAAGTTCCCGCCGTAGTAAATTCTGAAGTTCAGATACAAAAATGTTGGTAGGGTTGTAGGATAGTAAACCATAAGTAGAGGTATCACGGAGTAGAGGTTGACACATTTCCACATATTGTGGCCTGTTCATTATCAGGATGTTACCGCCTTTATTGGATAGTTTGATAATTATCCGTGAATTCATTTTTAGATTTTTGAGTGTTTTGAGTTCGCCCTGCGTCAGGTTTGGATGTGAATTTTTGGAAATTTTCAGTGCCTTAAGGTCATTTTTTCACAAACTTTTTGAAAATATTAATTTCCGGACTTTTGAGTAAAGGAGGATTGGATTTGTTGGAGGGTTTCAAATTTGTAAAGGGACCAGTGCCTTGGACCTTAAGATTCTCATCCTCCAATTCTTGTAAGGCTTGAAGACCAGGAAGGTCAGAGATATCTAGACCTAATTCGTTCATGTGTTCCCTATTTTTGATGGCAAAAAACTTTTTCCATCGTAGTTTCCGAGTGAAGAGGGAAATGTCCTTCATCCACACGAACGGGTCAAACCGGGCCGTGGGGACGAAGGACAGCCCCCTCTCCAAAAGACTTGAAAAGTGCACTGTGAAAGTGCACTCAAATAATTCGTAGCCTGCAGCGACACTACCTCATTTATACCGTTCTCTGTCTGCAGTGAATTAGACGCAGAGTGTTGGGGCCACAGCCACTTCTATAGGGAAAGTTATAAACACTATACAGTCCGTATCCTCCGTGCAAAAACTGCAAAGCTCCTTCGTTGGGCGACATCTGACCATGTGCATTTTAGTTGGGGCCTGCTGGGAGTTGTAGTGTTTCCATTTTTGTATTACACAGCTAGGCCTGTTTGCAGCCTTTCAGTAATACTTTTTTCAGGCTGCAGTGCCGTACAATACCGCTCTCACCGTGAAAGTGCACTCAAATAATTTCTAGCCTGCTGCAAACTACCTCATTTATACCGTTTTCTAGCCTGCTGCAAACTACCTCATTTATACCGTTCTCTGTCTGCAGTGAATTAGACAGCTGTCTCACCACTAAACAGTACTGTAATATCACCCGGGCCACTGCAAAGTATTGCAACTCTGCTGCTGTGTAGAGCGTCTGACAATAATATTTTTGTTGGTGGGGTGGAGATAGCCGCAGTTACCAACACTATCCACTGGCTTTAGAGTCTTCTCCCACTCCTCACAGCCTCTATAATCTACAAGTCTCTGCGAGCAGTAAATTACCCCTAGGTATCAGCACAAGACAGCGGGTTAATTTTTTCAAGTCACAGCATAGAGCCTCCGCTTTCTACAAGTCTCTGTGTGCAGTGAATTAAACCACAGTTGTCAGTGCTGTATAGTGGGGTAATTCATTTGGGCCCCGCTCTATTCTTAATCCGCCATGATGATGAGTAGGGGTAAGGGTCGAGGATGCGGATGTGGATGTCCAAGCAAGCGTGTGGGCACAGGCTGAGTTCCTGGTCCAGGTGAATCACAGCCGGCTGCTGTGGGATTAGGAGAGAGGCAAGTTTCTGGGGTCCTCAGCTTCATATCCCAATTTATAGGTCCGCGTGGTAGACCTTTATTACAAATAGAGCAGTGTGAGCAGGTCCTGTCGTGGATGGCAGAAAATACATCCAGCAATGTATCGACCACTCAGTCTTCTACGCAGTACACTACTCCCGGACTAGGGACTGCAACTCTGAAGCCTCTGGCTGCTGCTCCTCCTTCCTCCCAGCCTCCTCACTCCATGAAAATGACATATTCTGAGCAGGCAGACTCCCAGGAACTGTTTTCGGGACCCTGCCATGAGTGGGAAAAAATGGTTCCTCTCTCACCTGAGGAGTTTGTTGTGACCGATGCCCAAACTTTTGAAAGTTCCCGGAGTCCGGATGATGAGGCTGGGGACTTCCGGCAACTGTCTCCAGAGCTTTTTGTGCATGAGGAGTGTCAGGGTAATATAATTCTAAGTACAGCACCAATCGGGCCCACCCCACTTGCCCCGTTGCCGGCGGTAAAGAAAAAAACACCACACAGAGGTCTGGTATCATTCCTCACACGGGACATGGCTGCGCTTTGCCGACGTGCTTTATTACAGATTACATGAGATCTTATACCCTTTGTCCCATCACCAGCAGGGGTGATGGGCTAATAACCATATATGGGCAGTCCGGATTTCCGGCCTGAGACAGTGAAAATTATGTACATGGTTGAACATCTTGATATCTTGTTCCAGCGCTTCTGGGAAAAAGGCCAAGTGCATGCGGCCTTGTGTCTGGTTCTGTATCTTCTCTGAATTTCTAGAAACATCTTGTCTTCGCCTTGTAAAGCCTTGGAATATCTGATGTAAGGCGACATATAAGTTTTTTTCTCATTTGGAATTGAATAAAACTTGCATATAGGTATAAAAGTATAAAGAACATATGGCAATATATATATATATATATACTCACAAACCCCCCTAAAAAAACTTAATATGGAGTTCAAGCATCAGACCTTGCACTCTTCCTCGGTCGTCTCTCCCTTGCGTCAGGGTTTCTCCACTGCCCGTAAGTCCCTACTCCTAAAAGGGAGGGATCCCTACCTCACCTCAAAAGGAGGCCATGGATTCCCTGGGCTTATTTCCGGGCATCCATACCCTCTATCTGTACGAGTTAACACCCCACAGGGTGTGCCCTCGCCGGAACCTAAGGTCTTCTGCACTTTCCCTAGGCAAATGGGAAGTCCACTGACAGTCCATCTTATGAGACCGGGGCAGACACAGTACTAGTCCATTTCTCCATTCTTCTGGTAACGTATCTGGTTGGCATTATCGGAACTGGCTCTTCATCTTTTTCAAACAAGGGAAATTTTGGTGTCACATTGTCCAGTCCCTTACTCATACTCTTTTTGATCAAAGGGATAATACACATACAGGAAATTACATACCCCACCTCTTTCTGTTAAAATCATATCCACGGCTACTCTAGGGCCATGGATGCAGTAAGCCCTAACTGGTCAGCTAACCCTTGCAAAAGCATCCCTGGTGTAGTTTACAAACCTCTGCTGATTGTAATAGATATAATTCATCCAATCTACATTATTATTAACAGTGACAAATAGCAAATAAGGACTCAAAACCTGCTTTAACCTGATCTCTAGAATTAAATTCATCTGGCACCCCCCTTGGCACTCCTATTGTATCTATGTGTACATGTGGATCAAAGTTACCATCTGGAGCGTCAACTTATCTCTTAGCACAATGCGGTGTTGGATTCTCACCCTCAGTGTAGGCTTCATATTGCACATTTGATTGTATTAATTTGTTCTGAAACAGGGGGCTAGTGTACAGTAGTCAAAGGTGTGTGTTAGAGGAATTGTACCACATTATAGCATTTAAAGGATATGTAGGATCATTAGTTTTTTCAGTGCGAAGTGTGGATCCAAGTGGGCTTTCCTTCGAGCTTGACTGCAGTTTGGGTGGTGAACAACATCTGGTAAGGACATTCAAACAGGGTTTCTCTCTCAAACTTTTTCACATAGACCCTGTCACCTGGTTTTAGATTGTGACACTCATCTGTAGGACCTGGGAGAAAAGCAGAGACTACAGAATACATTATTGACAATTCCTTGGAGAGGCCTATGACAAAATTAACAAGAAAATCATTCCCCAAACTCTGCTACTGTGGCATGTATCCTCCTAAGAAAAAGAAAAACTAATAGAAGACACTCAATTCAAAATTTGCCCATTTTCTTCATTGCCTTTTGTATCTACTTTCCCACAACTCCGTGGATGGTAGGGTGTGTGAAAAGCCTGGAATATACCCAAAAACAGACATAATGTGTTGCATTATTTCACCTGTGAAGTGTGTACCTTTGTTTGACTCAATCACTTCCGGTACCCCATATCTGCGGATTACCTCATTCATGAGCTTCTGTGTGGTTACCTGCTTATTTACTTTGGTAACAGAGTAGGTCTCCAACCTGAAAAACATCAACAACAACAACAAGCACATATTCATGCTTCCCAACAAGTAGGAGCTGAGTGTAGCCAATTTGCAATCCCTGAAATGGGTAGAGTGGTCTAGGCAAGTGTGGTGTGGCAAATTTTACTTCTGCCCTGTTGCTTACGGCAAAGATCATGCAAAATTGGACAAATGATGCAGCAGCTACAGAAAACCCAGGAGCCACCCGTCCTCGTTCAAGCGTCGACATCATTACTGCTTCGAGAGGTGCGTCTTTTCGTGCATCAGCTGGGCCATCATGGGGCACAGGGACCGTGGTAGGCAAGTGCTGTTGACTGTTCACCATACGCCGTCCCTTTTTAGTCCATTTGTCTTTTCTTCCTTGCTGGCTTGTAACTGTAAAGTCTTTAGCATATCAAAGTCCAAAATTTTTTATCAAAGTCCAAGTTCATAGCAAAGTCCAAGTTCATAGCAAAGTCCAAGTTCATAGCAAAGTCCAAGTTCATAGCAAAGTCCAAGTTCATATCAAAGTCTAAAGTTTTGTCAAAGTCCAAAGTTATTATCAAATTCTTCTTTTCTTCTTTCTTCCACGGCTTGAGGGCCGCTGCTTTTGCTGTGTGGCCTGTGATGGCGTTGCCTCTTGCTTCTTTGGTGTAGGAATTGGTGTGAGCGTTCCACCTTGTCAGGTAGAAGTAGGGCCTCCATGAGACCGCTGCATCATTCTTAATTGGCTGTCCTGCTGAGGTAAAAAATTGTCTGGCCTTCCATGTTGGGCCGTAATCATGAGCTATGCCAAATGCATACCGGGAGTCAGTGCAAATGTTTGCCGTCTTACCTTCTACCACTCTACACGCCTCAGCTAGGGCTTTTAGTTCCGCTTCTTGTACTGCGACATGCGGAGGCATTCTGCTTTTAGGACATCTTGTTGTGTAACCACTGTATATCCAGTGTGGAGTCGTCAATCACCCTGGGTACCATCTATAAAAAACAACTCAAAATATGCATTGTTAGCAAGGGCTTTCAGTAACTTTTTAAAACTTAAATTTTCTTGTTGCATCAATGCTAGACAATCATGCTGGTATTTTATTTCAAAAAGATCAGAACCCCTTTGCAAAAAAATTTAAAAAAATTAAAAATGGCTTGCAAAAAATTTAAAAATGGCTGAATTTAAAAATGGCTGACTTGCAATACCTAGATCACCTATGCCTTCTCCTCCCCCCCCCCCCTTTAAACCAGGGTACTCAATTGGAACAATAGTACCCGGTTTAAGGTAGTACAACATTGTAAGAAGATTTGATGGATGCAGATAAGGCCTGTAAGATGTTAGCACCTATAACAGAAACATGAGTTACACCGGGACAGAATAATCTACAAACACCTATTAATATTGGAAATGTGAGATCCCTTTAAGTGAATTCATTATTAGTCTGTTCCTGCCTGCCATGTCTTAGACGGGAGAAAAAAAACAAAACAAAAACTTTTACTAGCTGCTCACGCTCCTCACCCCTCCCTTGGACAAGAAGGATGAAACATTACTACGTACTATTACATCATCTAGCTCCACCCCTTCGATATTGGCTCCGTGCGTCTTTCTTCCCAACTTAATTTCAGCTTAACAGTCTACACGTCCACATCTCAACCAAGCAAAGTCCCATGCATGGGGAGGACGTTTATCCCCAGTCATTACCTGCATCACACATTCCACCACAGCTTGAACACGGGTTACTAACTCTCATCCATCCATGCTCTCAAGTCTGCTCCGTCACCCCCTATTGAAGGTGTACCAGTACATACAGATGCACGGACGAAAAAAAGTTTGACAAACATACATACATCAGTTGAAAAACATCGAGGTGAGTGCTTTTAATTTTATAAAGTACATGATTCTATTGAGATGAGATTGTGAATGAGCGCTATCTTTGACAAATTATGTGAAAAAGTTTGCTAAGTGACTGAGATATTCTATCTTTCTTATTTACTGAAACTATTATATGCTGTATTAAACGCTGAAGTGTTTTAGTTTCTGTGACCCTGAATTTGGAGTGAATTCTGAAAGCCCCCACCTTTTTAAAACAAACTGTTATCTCTCCGCGAATATGAAACACAGACTGAATTGTTTTAGCGTAAACTATTGCCTGCATTTTGAAATCATAATTACAGCGCAACATGTTCTTCATTTTCAACCCCTGTATAAGTAAGAATATACATTAGAAATTACTATATTTCCCTGCCTACTAAGACAGTATAATTAATTAAATTCATTTCAATTCATTGTAAGCAAGCAAAGATATTAACCAAGGTTGTTATTGCATTTTCTCTCTCGCTGTTATCTTCCGACCTTGGAAAGCTTACACAGACTCGCAGCTACATGTCAACAAAACTCTTCTCCCCTAAAAGCAAGCTCAGTTAACTATTTGCACATACAGTATATACATATATATACACACACATATATATCTATATCTATTATCTATCTTGTATTATACACATTTTCTTCTTTCTTTGCCAACAAATCACATGCATTGTAACTTTCTTATCGACTTTGCCTGCTTCTCATACTTCTCTCCCTTACCTAACTGCCAATATAACCTTCAATAGACACTCTCCTGACGCCCTCTTGATCACTTACTGTACTTTTCAACATTTCACTTACGGATACTTTCTTAAACAAATAATGTGTACATACTTTCTCTGACTGTCTCTCTCTCTCTCCTCTCTCCTCCTCCTCCAGCACTGTCTAGAAAACCTTGATCTTCCAAGGCACCTCTCGGTCCTAAAGACCTCCTCCCAGACACCATTTTGTAATCTGCCGTGCGGGTCGGTGTCACACATTTTCATTAGAGTTTTCTTACATTTTACAAATTCATCCACACGGCGGCAGCCCTTGAGGGGCTCTGTCTTCTTTAATAAGATCTTACGCATATTAGAACAACAACAACAATAAAAATAACACGCTCCATAGAGTGCATCCCTCTTAATTTTCAAATTGTCAGCCCCTTATATACCGGCAAAACAACCGAGGGCATCTTCTTCCATGGAACCAGTCCCATAAAAATGCATCTCTCTGAAATCAAATCGTTAGCCCCATATATAAGGCAAAACAACCGAGAGTCCCTTTTTCTATGAGACTTATCTCATAGAGTGTGTCTCCTCCTCAGCTAAACCATTAACTAACTAAACTAAACCCGAGGGTCCCTTCTTCTATGAGACAAAAATGAAAAGAAAGAGAAAAAAAAACTTCTGCAGATACAGCAAACAATCAAACAATCTCCACTATCGTTAAAATGCTACGGACTTCAACAACAAATAGACTACAGACTAGTTTCCGGGTGACCGATTGGTGCGCATATCACGGTCAGTGGTCCATGACGGCAAACCCGGAGCCCACACGAGTTACCGTGTAGAACTCTTAACCCAACCCGTCCGGTCACAAACCACAGATAGTCCGTCCTGCTGCAAGACTTCGCAGTGTAAAACACAACATAAATATATGCTGGCCTTACCTGGAGTTCTAAGTGAGTTGATCAGGCTCGGTTTGCAGCAGGACGGCTTCCCCGTGGCGTGGATCCGGGTGAATTGCGCTGTAAGCTCCTGGTTTTACCGCCCCAGTTGGTTGCGCCATTTGTCAGGGTAATATATTCTAAGTACAGCACCAATCGGGCCCACCCCACTTGCCCCGTTGCCGGCGGTAAAGAAAAAAACACCACACAGAGGTCTGGTATCATTCCTCACACGGGACATGGCTGCGCTTTGCCAACGTGATTTATTACAGATTACATGAGATCTTATACCCTTTGTCCCATCACCAGCAGGGGTGATGGGCTAATAACCATATATGGGCAGTCCGGATTTCCGGCCTGAGACAGTGAAAATTATGTACATGGTTGAACATCTTGATATCTTGTTCCAGCGCTTCTGGGAAAACGGCCAAGTACACGCGGCTTTGTGTCTGGTTCCGTATCTTCTCTGAATTTCTAGAAACATCTTGTCTTCGCCTTGTAAAGCCTTGGAATATCTGATGTAAGGCGACATATAAGTTTTTTTTCTCATTTGGAATTGAATAAAACTTGCATATAGGTATAAAAGTATAAAGAACATATGGCAATATATATATATATATATCCTCACAGGAGGAGGATGATGATGAGACACAGTTGTCTGTCAGTGAGGTAGTAGTAAGGGCACATAGTCCGAGGGAGGAGTGCACAGAGGATTCGGAGGAAGATCAGCTGGACGATGAGGTGACTGACCCCACCTGCTTTGCTAAGCCTACTGAGGATAGGGCTTCAGAGGGGGAGGCAAGTGTAGTAGCAGGACAGGTTGGAAGAGGCAGTGGGGTGGCCAGGGGGAGAGGCAGGGCCAGAGCGGAGAATCCCCCAACTGTTTCCCAAAGCACCACCTCGCGGCAAGCCTCCGTGCAGAGGGCTAGGTGTTTAAAGGTGTGGATGTTTTTCAGTGAGAGCGCGGATGACCGACGAACAGTGTTGTGCAACCTATGTAGCACCAAGATCAGCCGGGGATCCACCAGTACCAGCCTCACCACCACCAGCATGCGCAGGCATATGATGGTCAAGCACCCCACAAAGTGGGACGAAGGTCGTTCACCGCCTCCTGGTCACAACACTGCCCCCTCCTCTGTGCCCCAACCTGCCACACAAATCCAATCCCCCTCCCAGGACACAGGCACGAGCACCTCCCGGCCTGCACCCGCACCCTCACCTCCACTGTCCTCCACTCCATCCAGCAATGTCTCTCAGCACAGCGTTCAGCTGTCACTAACACAAGCGTTGGAGCGAAAGAGCAAATACGCCGCCACCCACCAAGCTTTAAACGTGCACATTGCCAAATTAATCAGCCTGGAGATGCTGCCGTAGAGGCTTTTGGAAACGTAGGCTTTCAAAAACATGATGGCTGCGACGGTCCTGCGCTACTCGGTTCCCAGTCGCCACTATTTTTCCCGGTGTGCTCTCCCAGCCCTACACCAGCACGTCTCCCGCAACATAAATCGTGCCCACTCGAGCGTGGTTACCTCCTCCAAACCCTCCCCCTCCTCCTCCTCCGCCACCTCAACCTCTCAATTAAAAAGTGTTAGCATGTCGCCAGCAGTCGGTATCGCACGGCGCGGCAGCACAGCGTGGTCAAGCGTCAGCAGGCTGTGCTGAAACTACATAGCTTAGGCGACAAGAGGCACACGTCCCCATAACTGCTGCAGGGTCTGCCAGAGCAAACCGACCTCTGGCTTTCGCCGCTGAGCCTCCAACCGAGCATGGTCGTGTGAGACAACGGCCGTAACCTGGTGGCGGCTCTGCAGCTCGGCAGCCTCATACACGTGCCATGCCTGGGCCGAGTCTTCAATCTGGTGGTTCAGTGGTTTCTTAAAAATTACCCACACTTGTCTGATCTGCTCGGCAAGGTATGCCGCGTCTGCGCACATTTCCGCAAGTCCACCACGGACGCTGCCACCCTAGGACCCTGCAACATCGGTTTAATCTGCCAGAGCACCGACTGCTGTGCGACGTGCCCACACGCGGGAATTCAAGGCTGCACATGTTGACCAGGCTGTACGAGCAGCCTAGAGCAATAGTGGAACATGGGCGGCGTAGTGGTAGTCAGCCTCCCCAATTCTTCACTGAGGAGTGGGCCTGGATGGCAGATATCTGCCAGGCCCTCAGAAACTTTGAGGAGTCAACCCAGATGGTGAGAGGCGATCCGGCAATCATTAGCGTTACCATCCGGCTGCTTTGCCTGCTGAGAAATTTGCTGCAAAGCATAAAGGCCGACGCTTTCAGTTGGAACAGGAGATGGGGGATGACAGTATGTCGCTTGATAGCCAGACCACTCTCATGTCTATATCTCAGCGCATTTTGGAGGAGGAGGAGGAAGGGGAGGAGTAGGAGGAGGAGAAGGTGGAAGAGACAGCTGGGCACACTGCAGAGTGTACCCATGCTGCTTGCCCCTCATCTGTTCAGCCTGTATGGGCTGAAGGGGAGCAGGAAGAGGATCCTGAAAGTGATCGTCCTAGTGAGGACAGTGATGTGTTGCGTACTGGCACCCTGGCACACATGGCTGACTTTATGTTAGGCTGCCTTTCTCGTGACGCTCGCGTTAGACGCATTCTGGCTAACACGCATTACTGGGTGTACACCCCTCCCGACCCACGGTACAAGGAGAACCTTTCCACTCTCATTCCTGAAGAGGAAAGGGGTACGAGAGTGATGCAATACCACAGGGCCCTGGGGAAAAAGTGATGCTAAACTTCCCATCTGACAGCGCTAGTGGCAGAAGACGCAATTCCGAGGGCCAACTAGTAGGGGAGGTGCGGAGATCAAGCAGCATGTCCTGCGCAGGCAGGGGAACACTCTCCAAGGCCTTTGCAAGCTTTATGGCTCCCCAGCAAGACTGTGTCACCACTCCCCAGTCAAGGCTGAGTCGGAGGGAGCACTGTAAAAAGATGGTGAGGGAGTATGTAGCCGATCGTACCACCGTCCACCGTGATGCCATTGCTCCATACAACTATTGGGTTTCAAAGCTGGACACGTAGCACGAGCTTGCACTATACACCCTGGAGGTGCTGGCCGTCCCTGTCGCTAGCGTCTTGTCAAAGAGGGTGTTTAGTGTAGCTGGGGGAATCATCACGGACAAGCGTACCCACCTGTCAACTGCCAGTGTCGACTTGCTTACACTCATAAAGATGAACAAAGGCTGGATTTACCCAGACTTCTCTTCTCCACCGGCGGAGAGCAGTGGAACCTAAAGATTCTTTTCGCTGCAACCGGAGAAATAAGCATTCTCCATCACCGGAGGATTTTTTCTGCGGCCAAAAAGGCTCTGCTTATATTTTTTTTTTTTACAATTTTTCAAAATTTCAAAACTAATACAATTACTATTACTATTTCAAAAACTATTCGATACTTTGACAGAAACCAATTTTTTTTTCAGGGTTGCCTCCAGACTCAGTTACAAATTAAGTAACAGCGAGCTGTATCTTTAAAAAATGTTTATGGGTTTCACCTGCCCTCGCGGTTGAGCAATTTTTCAGGGGTACACTTGTACTCTTGGTACACCAATTTTTCTGGCCCTCGCCTATACTGTTATCTAACTAATTTTTTCAGCCTTCGCCTACACTCATGGTACACCAATGTTTATAGGGTTCGCCTATACTCTTGCTACAGAAATGTTACAGGGGTCTGCCTATACTTCTGCTACAGAAATGTTACAGGGGTCTGCCTATACTTCTGCTACAGAAATGTTACTGGGGTCTGCCTATACTTTTGCTACAGAAATGTTACAGGGATCTGCCTATATTTCTGCTACAGAAATTATACTGGGGTCTGCCTATACTTTTGCTACAGAAATGTTACAGGGGTCTGCATATACTTTTACTACAGAAATGTTACAGAGGTCTGCCTATACTTTTACTACAGAAATGTTACAGGGGTCTGCCTATACTTTTACTAAAGAAATGTTATTGGGGTCTGCCTATACTTTTACTACAGAAATGTTATTGGGTTCTTCCTATACTTTTACTACAGAAATGTTATTGGGGTCTGCCTATACTTTTACTACAGAAATGTTACTGGGGTCCGCCTATACTTCTGCTACAGACATGTTACTGGGGTCCGCCTATACCTTTACTACAGACATGTTACTGGGGTCCGCCTATACTTCTGTTACAGAAATGTTACTGGGATCTGTTTATACCTTTGCTACAGGAAAGTTACAGGGGTCTGTCTATACTATGGGTGCACTAAGACTTCCCATCGCGGTGTTTTACCTATCTGGCACAAATACACTGACTGACTAGGGCAGAAATGTGGGCCGAGGCCAAGGTCCTTGGCGGGGTGAAACTCTCCCATGGTTAGGCACTTTGATTTCTTCCTGTGTAATACCATCTTTGTGCACTGACAGCATAGGCGAGCCCAAGGAACTCAAAGACTTCCCCTTGCAGTGTTGAGCTATCTGTGTGGGGACACATGGATTTCCCATTGCTATGTAACTCGGGGCACCTTGGGTCACACAAGGTGTTTGCTGGGACCGAGCCTTACCCATATCCTGTTCGCATATTTCCCACACAGACTATAGCGGTCCTGGTCATGGTTTCTTGGCCTTGTAATGCCACCTCCTCCTCCTGCTTGGGGTCAGGCGATCAGCACTGGGCCACATGTATTTTCTCTCGTGTTACCACAGTTATCTGAGACACTAGTTTGGGCCAAACAAGAGGAGCGTTACTGCATTAATGAGACGTTTACTGCTGTACTAGCATCAGAGTCCGCCTATGTCCTGTGGGAAATGCTCTGCGCCAGGTTGGGCCTGTGGAACTTCTTCCTGGTTAATCCAGTCTTTGGAGCGGTGAAAGCAACCGCAACTAATTAAATGAGACGTTCACAGCTGTACTACCATCGAAGTCCGCTTTATGCCCACGATTGCTGAGGGTGTGTGCAGAGGCCAAGGTCCTCTGCGGACTGAAAGACTGCTATGTTTGGGCTCTGTAATTGCTTCATGTTTAATACTTTCCTTGGGTTCCTTTGGCTTGCCTATGCTGTGAGTGCACAAAGACTTCCCATTGCGGTGTTTTACCTGTCTGACACAAATATACTGACTGACTAGGGTAGAAATGTGGGCAGAGGTCCTTGGCAGGGTGAAACTCTGCCATGTTTGGTCACTCTGATTTCCTCATGTGTAATACCATGCTTGAGTTCCTTGGGCTTGCCTATGCTGTGAGTGCACAAAGACTTCCCATTGCAGTGTTTTACCTGTCTGGCACAAATACACTGACTGACTAGGGTAGAAATGTGGGCCGAGGTACTTGGCGGGGTGAAACTCTGCCATGTTTGGGCGCTCTGATTTCTTCTTGTGTAATACCATCTTTGTGCACCGACAGCATAGGCAAGCCCAAGGAACTCAAAGACTTTCCATTGCGGTGTTGAGCTATCTAACACCTACACAGAATGAATTGTGTGGGGACACATGGATTTCCCATTGCTATGCAACTCGTGGCACCTTGGGTCACACAAGATAGAAGCTGGGACCGAGCCTGACCCTGGGCCTGCTCACATGCTTCCCACACAGAGTATTGCTTCATTTTGGAGATGTGTAGAAGTGCTGGCACCTGAGTCCCCTTTATGCCCACGTTTGCAGCTCCTGACAATTTTGTGACGGAGGCGGCACGGGATTGGAATGATGATCGAATGTCAATTTATCATCAATTCTCAATAGCATTGTGGGCTATCGCCCCCCTTTCAAAGAGGGTCTCTGCCTGGCCCTGCCAACCCTCTGCATGATGGTGATGGTGCCTCCGGTTCCTCCTCATCCAGTATGTGCCTATAAATAGACATGAGGGTGGTGTGGCTATGAAGCGAATGTGTGGCATGAGGGCAGCTGAACGCTGCGCAGGGGCACCTTTGTGTGCGCTGTGGGCGCAAGATTGTGCGGGGTGGTTGGACAGCAATGCCAGCATGTAACCCAGGAGAAGAGGTAGCAGTGTGACCCGCAGGCAGTGATTGTCCTTGGTTGCAGGTAGTGTGGTGCTTAGCTATGGTGTGCCTTGCTAATGAGGGTTTGTCCAAAGTAAAAATTGTTGGGGGGGGGGGGGGGGGTGACGCCACACTCTTGCCCCCATTTTGGCTTAGTAGTGGGACCTGGGAGACCCATATGCAGCCATGCATGCTGCCCCTGTCCTTTCCTATCCGGTTCTGTGGTGTTTCCATGACTATCTGAGGATTTCCAGAGATTTACAATTCATGACCTAAGCGGAGCATCGGTCCCATAAAAAAATGCTCGAGTCGCCCATTGACTTCAATGGGGTTCGTTACTCGAAACGAGCTCTCGAGCATTGCGAAAAGTTCGACTCGAGCAACGAGCACCCAAGCATTTTGCTGCTCGCTCATCTCTAATGTTCACCTTTCTTCCCCCATTCTGTTCATACTGACTTGGTTACAAGTGATTCAGAGCATATCTATTAATATCCAATTGTGTTTTTATGTCTATTTATAAATATAATAATATATAATTATATATTTTTAAATCTTTTTGCTCTTTTTCAGATTTGACATTAACTGTGGGATAACAGTTGGCGTATTATCAAATGTGGACCCCTCTAGGTAGATAAGCATATGTATATCAGTTATGTATGCAGTATTTTATGGTCACTATATTCAGATTAATTATTTATGACTCCTTAAAATCATTCCAGGGTTTTTTCACTTTTACTGATTAGTTACTCTCCCCCTGCTTCCCCCTAGTATATACAATGCTGTATAAGTCAGCTAGTACTACTTTGAAACACTTGAAGTCCTCCTTCTCAGGTGGTTAATGGTATCTCATCTCTGATTAGCTAAGCTATACATGGCTTTGTGTGTTCTCAACTTAGTTTTTCAGTCTGTGTGATGGATCTGGTAATGGATATTCTTTGATTTATGAAAATAGAACAGGCTTCAAGATAAAATCAAGTTGTATTAACTTCTATCGCTCTATTCTATCAGGCACAACGTGTATCTTATAATACAGAGTATATTGTTAGTATGTTCTCCCTACTAACAGATGTCGCCAAAATGTGTAACTTCCTCTTTGTGTCACCTAACCTTTCATTAACTGTAATCTATAAAAGCTTCTGGGGGCGAGGCCTGGATGGCGGCAAGAAAGGAAGCAAGAAGCTGAGATTTGCGGTACTGACCTGAAACGATAACATCAGCTACCGACACAGAGGGTCCTGACCATCACACACCAGAGGAGAAGAAGCTATAGATCAAGATGTAGCGTCATGACAAAGAGGAAGGCAGTGCGCCCCAGTACTAAGCACCTGACAGAATTCTTCACAGCATGGCTGGCAGCAGAGGAGATAGGGTTAAGGAGGCAGCACTATCAGAAGAGGAGGTGGTTGCTGAAGTAGAATCCAAGACCCAGGGAGAGTGAAAGAGGGTTTCCCCCTGCCCCATGTCTCTAAATAAGGCATTCACAGGGAGGAATGAGGGGCGCTCCATAGAAAGAAGTGGGGAGGCAGCAAACAGCAGGTCCAAGATGGTGCCCGCTAACAGCCCCCACCATGAGGCTCTCAGTGCAGAAGTGAGAGCGGCGACCAGGGGGCACTCCTGGAGTCACAGGGTATGTGGAGGGTCTCCGCCTGTCCCCTGCTTTCAGGACATCCAATGCAGGCTTCGCCAGTAACAGAAAAGAAGGGCAGCCCAACAAGTAAGAAGGAGAAGGCACATAATTACAGGGCTCAGACAGTGTCCACACACAGCACCCACTATGAGGCTCACAGCTCTGCATGCAGGAGCCCAACCCCTCCAGGCACTGATAGCAGTAGTAAGAAAACAGCAGCCCTGTAAAAAGCAGACCCAGGCTAGCAATTGAATAGCTTGAATAAGTGCAGATGTCATCTCAGGAATAGTCTGCACTGGAAGAAGCAAGAGAGCCCATAAGACCCCAGGGATGCAGAACCTCTTTGATCAGAACTCCAGATGAATTTAGCAACTGCAGGAACTGCTGCCCCAAGTTTGTCTTCTCAGCACCCAGATTTCTTAACCAATCCAACCAATAAGGTCTAGTGTCCTACTCTTTATCCCCTTTATTTTTGTAAGTTTTTATGTAATGTATGCTGCTTTTTCATATTCTCTTCTTTTCCCTTTAGAAATATTCCAACTTTTCGTTGAAGAAGTCTTAAACTTTATAAAATTTAGTCCTTGTCACTACGCAGAAAGGAAAAACATTGCAATTTTTTTTTACGGAAAAACATCTTTTGTGCTACATTTTATGACTTTTTAATGCTGCAAGCTGGTATAAACCCTTTCATAAATGTGCCCCATTGACTCTGATAATAATGTAAATTGAATGTTGGAGTGTAGTGAGCACCTGTACCAAGATATGCTACCACAGTTTAGGCTGCAACCTACCTTACAATTAAACAGTCAGTGATGATCTGTGCAATGAGTTCAGAATCGAGGCGTGGAATTAGTTCATCCCTGTGCAGTCATGACCACATCTTATTTTTTCACATGATTAAATAGAAAGACAACATGTAGGACACATCCAATGTCCATGCAACTTACACATTGGAGACATCCCTCATATATATTAGATGTATTTGAATAACATTGTACACTTATCATTAAAACTACAACAAGCACTCAAATATCCCAATTCTATCATATTACAGCACTTGTAGTTTAGGACAGCACTTAGAGTATCCAATACCTGAGGATATCCATATAGTCCAAGGATTTGTGCTGCTAAAATAGTGGTAGATGAGTGGTGATCTCCGATGACACCGATCAGCTGGCCACGGCCTGTACATGAGTAATTAGGTATCACCTTATCTGGACCAGACATAAGATGTAAAACACGGTGTATCGCCAATCGTCTATCTAAACATGTGTCATAAAAATGGTATCCCAGAGATATGTTGGGTAGGATGTCAGGATTCTGATTAATATTATCAATGGCAAAGTGGAAAATCAGAGGGAGTATAAATGTCTCAAACTGTGGCCTGTAAATAGATAAATATTCATATAGATGAGTATCAGCTTGTAAGTAACATAGTAAAATATTATGTAAGGCTAAAAGGACACATATCTATCCAGTTAAAAATGTTTATCCAGAAAGAGATAAAATCCTCCCCTCGTTTTAGCAGAAAAAAATTCCTTCCAAATTCCAAATCTGGCAGTCAGAATAATCCCTGGATCACTGATCCTTCTGAAGTAATCAATGATAAAACATGTAATATTGTACTCAAAAAGGCATGCAGACTCCTCTCATACTCTTTTAGTGAGTTTGTCCCACCACATCCTGAGACAAAGAGTTCCCTAGTCTCACTGCTCTTACAGAAAAGAACTTCCCTTCTATGTTGGTTTAGAAATTTTTCCTCTACACTTAGAGGGCACCCCTTGTTACACTCCTCAGTATAAATACACGAGGAAAGAGATCTCTGTACTGACCCCTAATATATTTATATATAGTTATTAAGTTGCCTCTCAGCTGTCTTTTCCTAAGATATTTGTTTCTAAGATATTTTTTTATACCTTTAGTTGCCCGCATTTGTACCCGCTCAAGCTCTGATATGACGTTCTTGTGTAGCAGTACCCAAAACTGTACACAAAATTCCATGTGTGGTCTTACCAGTGACTTGCAAAGAGGATGAACAATCATGTGCACTATGTACGCACAAAAACATGCTCGTGTGAAGCCACCCTTAGTGAGTTCGTCACCACCACATCCTGAGGCAAAGAGTTCCCTAGTCTCACTGCTCTTACAAAAAAGAACCTTCTTCTATGTTGGTGTAGAAACGTGTCCTCTAGACATAGAGAGTGCCCTCTTGTTACATTCCTTAGTATAAATAGATGATGGGAGAAATCTCTGTACTGACCCCTAATATATTTATACATAGTTATTAGGATGCCCCTCAGCTGTCTTTTTCTAAGCTAAATAACTCCAATTTTGATATTTTTTTATTATTTTAGTTCTCTGCCTTTGTACCCGCTCAAGATCTGATATGACCTTCTTAAGTACCAGGGCCCAAAACTTTACACAAAATTCCATGTGTGGTCTGACCAGTGACTCGTAAAGAGGAAGAACAATGTTCTTATCATGTGCTCCTAGATTTCTTTTGATATAACCCATGATCCTATTTGCCTTGGCAGCAGCTGCCTGAACCTGGTTGTTCCAGTTTAGATTACAGTTAAGGCTGGACTCATACAGCCATCAATGTAAAATGCTGCTAGGGTCAGCTGTGACCCTGTGTACTGCCGCGTATGACGGTGAAATTCTACTGCACATGACCGCGTTCTCACGCTTGCTGTCATGTTCAGGACATCTTTTTTTTATGCTTTTGTTTATTTTTCCCATAATAAGCGTGTTGTTTGGTGTACGTAATTGTGTATGGGCGTGTGTATGTAGGCGCACATGGGGAACAATGGGCTCTATCTCGCATAAATAGAAAATGCCTTGTTCTGTTTTGCACTTGAGTATTATGTAATTATAACACTCTAATATGATCGGAACTGTGTAAGGCAATGTAATTGACTGCCTGCGAGTTACTGCGTATCACAAAATTGTCACTTTTTTTTAGAGACATTGGCCTACTTTTAATTGGGGCTTCCCTGTATGGAAATTATACCCCAAATCCTAGAATAAAGCATACAAACAAGTGATAGGTGGATCAGTTTCAGTGTGAGTCCACATTAGATGGGAAAATCCAGTGATTTCAGTGACTTCCAACGAGGCCTGGTCATCAGCACTGGACTACCCGCGGCCAGGATTTCACTGCCAACCTTGTGGGGTTTTCTAATGTAATTGTGTGGAAAGTATTCAGAAAATCATGTGACTGAGGAAAAATCTCCAGCGAAAGTAGATCCTGTGGATGGAAACAACTCATCACTGAAAGAAGAATTGTTCTGATGGACAGGTGGTGCAAAGTCAAGGAAACTGCAGCCAAACACAACCTTTGCTTCAACTAGTGTGTCAGAGTGCAAAATTCATTTGGCTATAGCAGGAGGTGAACAGTTTAAGTGCTATTGCTAAGAAAAACAGATAGGCGAGACTATTGGGGGAAAAGAGTGCAACAATTGAATAACTGAGCAGCAGAAAATCATCCTATGATCAGATGAGCCAAGGCTTCTGTTGCATCATGCTCACGGGAGAATTTGGCACAACCTGCATGAATCAATGAACCATTTCTGTCATCTATCAACAGGTAAGGCCAGTGAAGGTAGAAGAATGGTGTTGGGAATGTTTACTTGGCAATCCCTCACTCCTCTGATACCTGTGCATGGACATTTAACATTAGGTCTTACCTAGGCATAGTGGACGACCGAGTTCATACCTTAAAGGGGTTGTCCCGCGGCAGCAAGTGGGTCTATACACTTCTGTATGGCCATAATAATGCACTTTGTAATGTACATTGTGCATTAATTATGAGCCATACAGAAGTTATAAAAAGTTTTTTACTTACCTGCTCCGTTGCTAGCGTCCTCGTTCCCATGGAGCCGACTAATTTTCGCCCTCCGATGGCCAAATTAGCCGCGCTTGCGCAGTCCGGGTCTTCTGCTCTCTTCAATGGAGCCGCTCGTGCAGAATGCCGGCTCCGTGTAGCTCCGCCCCGTCACGTGCCGATTCCAGCCAATCAGGAGGCTGGAATCGGCAATGGACCGCACAGAAGAGCTGCGGTCCACGGAGGGAGCAGACCCCGGCGGCCATCTTCAGCAGGTAAGTATGAAGACGCCGGACCGCCGGGATTCAGGTAAGCGCTGAGCGGTTTGTTTTTTTAACCCCTGCATCGGGGTTGTCTCACGCCGAACGGGGGGGGGGGGTTAAAAAAAACCCGTTTCGGCGCGGGACAACCCCTTTAATGTCAGCCGTTTACCCTATGCCAAAAAGACACTATCAGCAGGGCAATGCACTATGCCACAAGGAGTATAGTCATTGGTTCCAAGAACATGGCAGTGAGTTTTTCTTGCTTCCTAACTATCACACTGCCCAGATCTCACATGAGTAGAAGCAAATACACCACCAGCAGCACAATCCAGAGCACTTTAGTAGTGAGAAAACAAATGCATTGTCATCTGGACCAAGAGTCCATGGATCTAACCTAGGAACATACAAGAAAGATGTGACAGCATTCAAGGTGCAAAATTTAATAGTCTTTTTTTCCTTCAAGGACATAAAAGCAGCAATGTTTATACCAAAAGGTCTTTGCGTGACATAAACTCTCTAGATCCCAATCATTTAGAACATCTCTGAGAGTACATAGAATAATATGGTCAAAGCATATCAGTACCGCCATCAATTTGCTACAACAGAAAGAAGCTCTCCTGTCCACACAGGCAAATATTTCTAATGATTTCAGCATCTAGTTGTATTTACAGTATGCCAAGTGAAATGCTCCAGTTTTGACAAAGGCATATCATTAATAAAGTGGTCATTCAGTGCATTTTTAACAAGCTCGTTGATTTAATCCAATCCATACTAAATGCGGCAGCTAGACTCATTTTCCTATACAGCTGCTTCTCTGATGCCTCTGCACTATGACAGTTTCTGCACTGGCTGCCCATCCATTAGAGAACACAATTCAAACTCATCACCCTCACCCACAAAGCTCTCCATGGCACCGCACCACCGTACATCACTTCCCTACTGTCCATATATTACCCATCCCGTGTGCTCCGATCTGCTAGCACATTCAGACTAAACGCTCCTCTAACACAAAGCTCACATTTTCAGCTCCAGAACCTCTCTAGAGCAGCACCAAACCTAAGGAACAAACTACCCCTAAACATCCGGTCAATCCCCAACACGGAGCTTCAGACGTGCCTTAAAGGCGCATCTCTTCAAAGAAGCATACCAAATCTCCTGATCTAATCCCTCACCCCCACAACATGCCTCCTGCCCCTTCCTATGGCTTCCCACACTTTCCACTTTGTCTATTGTGTACATATTCTGCTCCTGTACCCTTTACCACCCCCACCCTGCTTGTTTCAAATAACTGAATACCACATGTAATTGCTGTATTGTTTGTGTTCCCCCTGTTTCGAAAGTGCTGCAGAATAAGTTGGTGCTATACAAATGAAGATTATTATTATTATTTATTGGTGTTTTTATGTATCAGTTGTTTATTCATTATTTATTTATTATTGATTGATTGGATTAGGAAGTGATGTCATTGCTACGCAACATAAATACTCTGCACTATTACTTTATATATTGCTTGATAGAAACCCTGTAAGAGTTTGAATCTTTGTAATATGTTTCTGGGTGAATACAGGACTTCATTTGGAGTGCTGAGGTCTTTCCGGTATTATTGTATATTGACGCCACTGGAAGCTAGGGGTTTGACAGGGGGAACGCCCCTGTCACACCCCTAGCTCCTGACAGGGTGAAGCCTTGAAGGTACTAGCAGCGTCTCCATTGCCTTTTGCCAGCCGTGCAGGCTTAGGGTCAGAGTTTGTTTTCCACTTAGGCTTAGATTATGAGCTGTAAATGCTGGCATGTTACAGCTGGAACACTCCAGCCTTTACAGTGTATAATCTAAGCCTAGGTAGAAAACTAACCCTCACCCTAAGCCCGCATGGCCAGCAAAAAGCAGTGGAGACGCAGCACCTCTGACTCTTACCGCTTGGTCCCGCGCCGCTTCTCTGGATTGGCTCCCAACCACCCGGAGGATGAGGCCTCAGTCACTGCTGCTGGCTGTGTGTTGCGTTCCGGGCATCAGCTGCCTGCTCCCTGCAGCCCATTGCCTCTCTGCTCCATGATGCGCTGTCCCCCGTGCACAGTTACTGGCCATGTGCCGCCGCAGATGCTCCTGCTGTGCTGTGGCGTAGTGGGATCCCTGCTGTGGTGCTGCAGTCTGCGGTCGTCTGCCTGTCACAGTTTCTCCCCTTGGTGCAGTGGGCTCTTTGCTGCTGCTGAGGTTAACATGGCATCGGGAGGAGGGGGGGGGGGGGCGCCTTGGGTCTGCTGCTGCTGGCAATATGAAAATTACATCAGGGGCAGGGGGAGTCACACTTGTTTCATGCCGCCGAGGAAGACCCTTGAAGCTGCCGCAGGGGGGCGCTGTATGCTGTTCTGCTCAAAAAAAGCCTTCCTTTGTAGGCTACCAGGACCTGCAGGTCAGCCAGCTGTGCAGCCAATCAGGTACATGGGCTGTCTCCAGGGCCTTGTGGTATTGTATCACTCTCGTACTCCCTTCCTCTTCAGGAATGGGAGTGAAAAGGTTCTCCTTATACCGTGGGTTGAGAAGGGTGAACACCCAGTAATCTGTGTTGGTCAGAATGCGTCTAACGCGAGAGTGACTGGAAAGGCAGCTTAACATGAAGTCAGCCATGTGTGCCAGAGTCCCAGTACGCAACACATCGCTGTCCTCACTAGGAGGATGTCTCTCAGCCTCCTCCTTCACCTCCTCCTCCTCTTCAGCCGATATACGCTGTGAGGGAAGAGGCATGCGTACCCTCTGCAGTGTGGGCAGCCGTCTCTTCCCCCTCCTCCCCTCCAATACACGCTGAGAAACAGACGTGAGGGTGGTCTGGCTATCAAGCAATGTATTGTCATCCCCCATCTCCTGTTCTATCTGTAAAGCGTCAGCCCTAATGCTTAGCAGCGACCTTCTCAGCACGCAAAACAGCAAGATGGTTAAGCTGATAATGGCCGCATCGCCACTCACCATTTGCATAGACTCCTCAAAGTTTCCTGACTGCTCTGTGAAGAAGCGCGAAGGCTGACTACCACTCCGATGCTCATGTTGCAGCTAGTATTCAACAATGACTCTATGCTGCTCATAAACCCTAGCCAACATGTGCAAAATTGAATTCCAGCCCGTGGGCACGTTGCACAACAGTCGGTGAACTGGCAGCTGGAAGCACTGTTGAAGTGTCCTGAGGGTGTCAGCATCTGTGGTCGACTTTCTGAAATGTGCGCACACGCGATGCACCTTGCTGAGCAGCTCAGACAAATTGGGGTAGTTTTTAAGAAACGCTGAACCACCAGATTGAACACATGGGCCAGTCATGGCATGTGTGTTAGTTTGCCAAGCTGCAAAGCCGCCACCAGGTTATGGCGATTGTCACACACGACCATGCCTGGTTGGAGGATCAGCGACGAAAGCCACAGATCTGTCTGCTCCGTCAAACCCTCTAACAGCTCTCGGGTGTGCCTCTTGTTACCTAAGCTCAGGAGATTCAGCACAGCCTGTCGCCGCTTCCCCATGGTAGTGCTGCAGCGCCTCGTGCTATTGACTGAAGACGACGTGCTCACAGATGGTAATTGATAGGTGGAGGAGGAGGAGGTTGTAGGAGGTGGCATAATAAGCCGGAGAAACCATGACCGAGGTAAGAAGCACAATCCTCAATGTGGGTAGAACGTGAGCGGACCCAGGGTCAGACTCTGTCTCAGCCTACACCAGGTCAATCCAATGTGCTGTCAGGGAGATGTAGTGTCCCTGCCTGCCAACACTTGTCCATGTGTCGGTAGTTAAGTGGACCATCCCAGTAACCGTGTTGATGAGGGCACGGTTGATATTCCGTGACACATGCTGGTGTAGGGCGGGGACGGCACAGCGGGAAAAATAGTGGCGACTGGAACCGAGTAGCGTGAGGTGGCCACTGCCATGAGGTTGCAGAAAGCCTCACTTTCGACCATCCTATATGGGAGCATCTCCAGGCTCAGCAGTTTGCTTATATGCACGTTTAGCAATTGTGCTTGCGGGTGGGTGGCTGCATATTAGCGCTTGCACTCTAATGCCTCTGTTATGGGCAGCTGAACACAGTGCTTGGACACATTGGTGAAGGCAGTGGAGGACCGTGCAAGCTAAGGGGTGGAAGCAGGGCGGGAGACGCTCATGCCTAAGTTCTGGGAGGGGGATTGCATCTCAGTGCCAGCATTTGAGATGGAGGAAAAAGCAGTGGTGTGACCCACAGGCGGTGAATGGACTGCATTTCACCTCAACAGGTGTTTAGCAATCATATGCCTGCGCATGCTGGTGGTGGTCAGGCTGGAAGTGGTGGCTTCCCTGCTGATCCTAGTTTGGCACAGGTTGCACACCACTGTTTATCGGTCGTCCGCGCTCTAAAAAAAAAACTCCAGACATTCAAACACCTAACCCTCTGCACGGGAGCTTGCCACAAGGAGGTGCTGTGGGCAACAGTAGGGTGAATAGTTGCTCTGGCCCTGCCTTTCCCTCTGGCCACCCCACTGCCTATTCCAGCCTGTTCTGGTGCAGCAGTTGCCTCACCCTCAGAAACGCTGTCCTCAGTAGGCTTACCAACCCAGGCCGGGTCAGTCAACTTATTATCCACCAGCTCTTCCTCTGACTCCTCAGTCGGCTCCTCCCTCAGGCATAATGATTTAACAACAACCTCACTGACAGAAAACTGTCTCATCATCATCATCATCATCATCATCCACAAATACCTCTTGAGACACTACTTGGAAGTCCCCACCCTCGTCACCCTGAGACTGTGAAAGGTCCTAGTTTTGGACATTGGTCATGACAAACTCCTCAGGTGGCTCAATAACCATTTTTGCCATCTCAGAGAAGGGACCCGGGAACAGTTCCTGGGAGTCTGCCTGTGCAGAATCTCTCCTTTGCCGGGAGTGACCAGGCTGGAAGGAGGAGCACCCTGAGGATTCAGAGGTCCAGTCCCTTGGCTAGCGTAAGTGGACTGCGTGGAAGACTGGTTGTGGATAAATTACTGGATGCGTTATCCGCTATCCACGTCATCACCTGCTCACACTGTTGTGCTTTTAATAATGGTCTACCACGCGGACCTGCAAACTGTGCGATGACGCTAGGAAGCATAGATACAGTGTTCTACTTCTCCCTCAGCAGCAAGCACTGTTTCACCCCGCCCAGGACCTCAGCATCTGCCCACACCCTCATTCAGACGCCCACGTCCTTGTCCTCGACCCTCACCCCTAGCCTGCATCATCTTGTAAGATGCACTCCGTCAAAAGTCTACGCAAACTGCGAGGTAGTTTGCATACACTGTAACCCCAAAATGGACACTGCAAATTGTGTTGTTAGGTAGTGTAGATTGACAGGATGCACACAGGGCTAAATAGCGTATACTTTAGGCGCAAAATACGCACTGTAAATTGCGTAAAGTATTTTTTGATGGGACGCACACAGGGATATATAGCGTTCGCCGTAAGCCCCAAAAATACACAAGTGAACTACGTATAGTCTTGTTAGAAAGTGTTTTTTGAAAGTACGTACACAGGGGTATATAGCGTACGCTTTTAGGCCAAAATATGCACTGTAAACTGCGTACGGTCAAGTTACAGAGCATGCATTGACAGGACACACAGGGGTATATAGCGTTCGCTTTAAACCCCCCAAAGACTGTTGGGACAAGAACTAGTAAAAGGGAGGCTTGTTAAACTTTTGAAGGTAGTGTCTGCAGTCTAACATTTTAGCCACAGTGTGTGGGGAATTAAAATAGAAAGCACGGAGGAATGATCTAGAAGCCTAGTGGCATCCAAGAAGGCCTCGCAGGCAAACTTGCTGAAGAGCAAGTTCAGCACTAGATAGGATGACTTGGCCTAGTTGTTTCACCATTGTTGACGGCCGGCAAACCGCACTCCCAAAGATCACTCGTCAATTTTTCCAAGTTGAGCGCCAGATGTTATGGGAATAAATCATATTCCAGAAGATGTCACTGGTCTGCTCTAAATTGGTTATAATGAGAAGCTTCATGCATGATAATGTACTTGAAGTGACTGGTGTTATCCGTCAGTCTCCAATACCCTTCTGATTTTTCTTTAAAGGAATACAATCGCTTTTACGGACAAACATTCCATCACAACATAGGAGTATACAAAGAGAGTTATTGTGCTCATAAAGGATTGGTTAATACAATAATATGGCAATTCATAGTTAGTAAAGTATCAAAAGTAAAATAATTTGGAGAAGGTATAATCTTATCTGTAAGGAAGCAGTCTATCCAATCAGAATACAAAACTGCTCTGTGAACACGGCTAACAATTTAAGTGATAGCTATTTCCTATGAGGATGGATATATATATATATATATATATATATATATATATATATATATATACACACGTGTTTGCCTAGGCTGATTTAGGAAACACATTCATATTATTATTACAAGAGTCCCTCCTTTTTGTATCTTTGGAGCAGTCAGGCGAACGCCTAAGCCAGGTACTTACAAATGCCCTAGTAGCAAGTGCCGGTATTCCTACACTACTTCCACAGATCTCCCAACTGACATTCCCATAATATGTATAAACAAAAAAGAATCATAGGAAGGCACTGCAAGAAGAGAGGGTTGATCGAAGCAGATTTAACTTTAGAGTCAGTAGTCAAAGGCAAAGCATCATCATACATAACAGGAACAGCTTTGGCAATAGTCTTTGGGAAAAAATCCTTGAAGGCACGGAATAATGCAGTCAATAATAGCAATGTCAGTAAAAATAGTCACTAAAGTTCTAGCAAAACATGAAATCTGGTGGCTCCATCTGCCGAAAGTATCAGTCCACCAGTCATCAAATGGGGTCGGAGATGCCAGAATTTGCTGCTAGTTCTTTAAAGAGGCTAATAAGACCGCTCAGAGCCTAAGTTATGGAACCTATAGAAAAAGATAACAGGGATTAAACAACCTAAGAGAAAGCATATGTTCATCATGGTGGGAAAACGCTCTTGCAATGAGATGCGTGTATCCAATAGGATTTGTCCTTCCAGCTGAACATTTGTAGAGGTGATCGGGAACAATTGTTATGGACCATCAAGTCTGGGTTCTAGACCTTCCGGATTTGTCTTTTGGTAACCACCTAATTACCTAGTTTCACAGAATGAGTTCCTTCTAAGCTGTCAGGATCTGGATGGGAAGCAAACACTCGAGAATATACATTAGTTAAGCATTTTGTGAGAGCAATAACAGTTTGTCAAGCTACCATGCTGTATCTGGAGTTATCGCGGTAAATACAATCCTAACCTTGGGACCGACCCAAAACATACCTCATATGGGCTGAGGCCTATTCTGTCAGGTGTGTACCTTACAGAGAAGAGTACCAGGTTGAGGCACTCATTATATGGTCTATTGAGCTCTGCCATGGCCTTCTGGATAGTGGTTTCTAAGGTACCATTTAAACTCTCTCCTCTACCACTGCTTTGTGGATGGTACTGAGCATAAAAGGCCAGTTCTACCCCCAATGCTTTCATTACTTTCCACATCACTTCTCCCATGGAGGGAGTACCTCAGTCACTCTCAGTTGTCTCTTGTACTCTGTACCTGTATACCACCCCAGATATCAGGTTTTGGTAGTGGCGTTTGCAAGCAGGTAGGCTACCCTGAGAACGGGTCTAGGCAGACCAGAATGAACTCGTACCTGCCCACCCTTGGCAGTTGGAAGTTGTTTACTTGAAGATGCTGGAACGGGTAGTTGGAACGAGGGGTGCACTGCATGGGTGCCTATACAGACCTACCCACGTTGTTCTGTGCACATATCAGGCAGCCCTGTGTGTTTAGCTGCCGTGATACTAAATCCTGGTGCAGACCAGTAACTAGCAACCACATCTGTCATATCTGTTTTCGACAAGTGCGTATTTCCATGGGAGGTCGAAACCATGATGGTATAGGGGCCTGTGGGAGACAAGGCTTCTTGGATACTATCCATTTATCTCCAGATGTCTCTCTGCCCTTCTTGCTGGTTCCAATTGTTCCTTCCCCCCCCCCCCCTTTGGTTGTCTGCTTTTGTAACTGAATCAACAGGTCATAATGCACCGGGGGTGACGTCTGAGGAGGTACCTGTACCGCCCCAACCTCTAGGAGATCAAGTCTGGGCTTCTCTTTGGCTGTCTTTATGGCCTGATCAGCCGGATGATTTACAGTTGCCTCTTTTGTGCCATCCTTGGATTGGCCTTTAGTTGTATTTTCAGGCCACTCTCTCACGCAGCAAGAGGGCTTCCATCAGTACTTGCACACCTTTTCTGTTTTTTTTTTTTATTAAGAATGACCTCGATCTCCAGATGGGTTCATAGTCATGAGCAATGTCATAGCGTGAGTCTGTGTAGACGTTAGCCGCATTCTTGTGAGCATGCTTGCATTCTTCTTCCAGAGCTTGGAATTTGGTTTCTTGGGCTGACATGTAAAATGGAAAAGGTTCGCCTTTGACCACAACATGTAAGGAGAGCACAACATAACCTGAATAGAACCTGCCTTCTTGACCATACCATCCACCCACAAAGAGTGCAAAATCAGGGTTTTCTAATGACTGATCCACATGACTGAATCCCCTGTCTCCTGGGCCATTAGCTAATGCATAGTCATGTGTATCAAGCTGAAAGGAAAAAAATTATCAGGTAATTATTCCCACTTCCCTCCTTTTTCCAGAGGTAACAAGGTAGTAGGACTGAGGGCGTTGCAACGCTGATATGTTGAGTGGCATGAGCAGGGCACACTGTAGGTAAAAGTGACATTCTATGAAGCAAAGTCTGAGCGAAAATCTATGACAGTGTTCTAAATACTGTCATATGTAAATTTAAAGCTATCTCAGAACTATTTTTTTTAGATGCAGTTAGTGTTCTATTCTACTCTGAGCGGTCATCAAAGTCTTATGCATAGGGGAAGAATTTTTTTTTTATTCCCAGTCAATATCTGCATCACATATTTTACATTCATCACAGCTTAAACACTGGTCAATAACTCTCATCCATTTATGCGGTCAAGTCTGTCTCTCTCATATAAATATTAAGAATATAATCATGCACACACAATGTTTATTGTTGTTACGGATTTCAGGAAATTGTGGATCTACTGGACCAATCAACCAAGCTGAGGATAGTCCCTGAGTGGTTGGTAGCTGACTCCTCAGATAGATGGACTGTAGAAAGGGAAAGGGGAACTGACCCTTGACTGCAGGGAGAATGGCAGACCCCCTACCTATAAGCAGAGTGATCGCCCTCATAAGGCCAGCCCTGCACTAGACCCTTATATCTGTCTATCACTGCAGGGTAGAAACTCAGGACCAGAAGGAAATGGCAGCAGACAGATGCAGGAAGATACACATATATAGACAGAACTGGCAACCATGCCAGC
Organism: Eleutherodactylus coqui; assembly: GCF_035609145.1. Taxonomy (NCBI): domain Eukaryota; kingdom Metazoa; phylum Chordata; class Amphibia; order Anura; family Eleutherodactylidae; genus Eleutherodactylus; species Eleutherodactylus coqui. Next base: position 31,672,598 of record NC_089843.1, read on the forward strand.
TCGGAAAGCCTACAGCAGACCAACAGAGACACAGAAGCATGGGATAATACACAGAGTACACAGTAGGATGCACACCATTCACACCAGGACATAATGCAGTAAGATGCAAACTGTTCACACCAGGACATACAGATATGCTTGAAACAGGCACAACACAGAGAAGGCTGAGTATGATGAACTAACAAACATCAATTGAAAGGCATTGAAGTACATCAGTTCAGCTTAAATAGGGGTGTAAGACAAATGAACCTCTCAGGTTAGCTGAGAAGGCGAGAGTTGGGTAACCATCCCAGTGCTTGACAAAAGCAGACAGGGGAAGAAGAGGAATGCTAGCAAATGGTCGCAACAACATCACACAAAAAGAAATTTACAGAAGTGCTACAACTCTCCTAATATCGCATAAAAATGCATTCAATCGCTGCCATCTCTCTCGGAAATTTCTGTTATCAGAGAGAGCAGCAAACAGAAGAAAAACATTCTACTTTTAACTGTTTGCAACAACAGATTACACAGCGAATACAAGTATCAATAATATTTTCCAATAATAGGAACACTCATTTCTCCTACAGGGCATTATCACACTGAAAACAGAACAGTAACACTATTTAGCAGGTATACACATGTACAACCAATCACAGAACTGACATTTACACAAATAACAGCAAGAATGTACCTTAAAATTCCTAGCTTTCCTATTTTATAAGACAGTATAATTTTCCTTAACTCATTGTTTAGCTGTTTTATAAACACCACTTTTCGCATTCCCTTGTGAGTTTCCCAGAACTCATCTTAGATTTTCCTCACAACTTACGACACAGGTTAGGCTTATAACACTAATAGGCACAGTTTTGCCCCTGCTTTTTTTTTGCCGTAATTGGAAAAACCTTCAAATTATCATTGAGATTTTCTTCTGCAACTCATGGCACAGATCTGTACTTTTGGCACCACCATGTAGTCCTCAACAGTCTGTTTGGCCCACAATAATCAAAGAGAAAACTCTATGCCGGCCCACAAAATCAGAAAGCCTCTTACTGTCTGGAATCCATTAGATCAAGCGAAATGCTCTGAGTTAATGTATGAAATCAATTCCATATCAACACCTCCCCCATGTAACAAAGGGAAAACATGTCAACCAGATGTTGATCAACAATAGAATATCTCTCACCGCATGGACACATCACACTGTTTTTAACCAGCAACTACTATATCTTCAAGTAGCAATGCTCATAACTGCTACTATAACCTTCATCAACTCCTTCTTGCATCAACTTTCTTTTTACACTCTTGGGAAAAATTGCACTACACATTCTCTACTGGTTATCTATCTAACTATGAAAAGGAGGGGTCGTGCCCACACCTCCTTGCAAGCACACATTCCTTCTCTCGATGAACTCTGAAGTAGTCTGAAGAGGTTTGCGTGTAACAAACATTACCCATTTATCTATTCCTATATATCTATTATCATACATCTTTTCCTACATATTTATAGGTGACACAATAACACTTTTGCACTGTCTCAAAACTATGAAATTATCACGTATTGATCATTTCTCCCTCTCTATGAAAGTTTTTCTAATGTTCTAAGGGTGTGGAAAAGATTTTTCTAGCAACAGCTACATATGTGGGCAATTTAAGTACAATGTTAGGCAAAGCAACTTGAGGTGGATGCTAAACACAGACTGCAGGGCAGATAATCGGGTGGGGTGGGGGGTTGCAGATGGGACAGAGGGGTTTTGAACATTGCTATGTAATTCAGAAAAGACACCCATCATTGCAGTGCAAATATTGGGATGCCATGTAAAACGTACACCAATGGGAGGTGAGAAGCCAGCTCATTTCTGCTGTGGAGCTAAGATGGCTCTTGGGTAGCAGCCAAAGGTATTGTTACAGCAGATTCTAAAATGGCCACTGGGCCATGGCTGACACTGAAATGGCCACCAAAGGCGTGGCCTGACTGGGTGATAATGACGGACGCGCCCAGGAATACTACATACTAAACATGTATCAATTGCTTTGGCCACAATAGCAACACGGCCATCTAGAGGCAGGGCAATAGGGAGAAAAAAAAACATCATCCATGACACGGCCAGGGTGGTACTCTCAGTTGGTGAAAAAGAACTTGCCTTCCTTCGTCTTTAGCTCAAAGCACATGAAACAATTGCCCTCTTGTAACTGCAATTATCCGACTTCAGCTTTACATCATCACTTCTTCATCGAGTCTCTGCACACATGAGCAATTGTCTAACAGCCAAAATTCCTTCATTATCAGCTAACACATTTTTGAAACCTTCTCATCTTAACATTTCGCTTCTTTCATCAATCATTTTCTTTACAACAGCTTGCACTATGTCTTACTACAATATTTCCCGTGTTAAAATAAGCGTAACCCCGTACGGATGAAAAGCTAGCTTTTATGATCCAGCTTTTCACTGTCAACTACTTAGCAATCTAATACAAGAAGTAATTAAAATAACATTGAGAATAAATGTTTCTTATCTGAAGAAACACACGCTTTATCTCAAGAACCCATCAAAGCTCTCATGAGGGTTTGGAAAATGGGGGTACGCTACGGATGATGATAACTTATCAATTGTCGGAACAATAATTTCACTGCTCATAGCAACACAGAACCAGTGAAATCACAAATCAGGGTTCGTAAATAGATAAGTGACCATGTAACAAAAATGAACCCTTTAGACGGAAATCAATCACCTAAGCCTTGGCAAGCAGAATGAAGGACGCACAATGGGGAGGGGAGAACAGAACTCACCCGTTGCTCCATTGTTTCACCATTGTTGATGGACGACAAACCGCACTCCTATTGGTTGAATTCTCATTTCCAAAGATCCCTCGTCAATTTTTCCAAGTGGAGCGCCAGATGTTATGGGAATAAATCATATTCCAGAAGATGTCACTGATCTGCTTCAAATTGGTTATAATGAGAAGCTTCATGATAATGTATTTGAACTGAGTGGTGTTATCTGTCAGTCTCCAATACCCTTCAGATTTTTCTTCAAAGGAATACAATTGCTTTTACGGACAAACATTATATCACAAAATAGGAATATTCAAAGAGAGTTATTGTGCCCAAGTTTGGTTAATACAATAGTATGGTAATTCACATGTTAGCAAAGTATCAAATGTGAAAGAATTTAGAGAAGGTATAATCTTATCTGTAAGGAAGCAGCTTATCCAATCAAAATACACAACTGATCTGTGAGAATCATGTGTGGGAGGCAGAAGCAATAGTCTAACGCATTCTAAACACATTTGTATATGAACACGTTTAACCGTTTACCTGCGAGCTATTTCCTATGAAGGTGAATATAACAGTATATATAATGTGTGTGTGTGTGTTTGCCTAGGCTGATTTTAGAAAAACATGGGCCCTTAGGTTTTGATGCTTGAAAAGGTCAGTTTGAGTCTTTGTTCACGTTGGCAAGGACAAGAGAGCTGTCTGAACAGACCATAAATCCAGTTACCATGAAATACAGGCTAAAGAATACAAAATTGTGTCCAAAGACCTTGGCATCTTGGTAACAACACCTTGAAATGTTATGAATAAGTTTTCTACTGATTTAAGAGTCAAGAACCTTCAAGGATATGGTAGAAAGAAGAAAATTGATCATAGAGCCTATAAAAGTTGGTTCAAATTGTAAAAAAGAAACCAAGTACAACATCCAAAGAACTTCAGGTTGCCCTGGATACAGCTGGAGTATTGGTTACAACCTAAACAAAATACTGCACAATGAACAAAATGGGCATTTATAGGAGGCCAACAGCAAAAAAGTTTATCTAACTTCTACTCATTCAATAGCCTGTTTGTACCTCATTAATGTTGTAATGCAGCCCTTGAACAGCAAATTGAGGGTTCGTATTGTAGTACAAGATGTGAGTATGTTGCACATTTGGAAGCACTGATACGGGATCCAAATGAGAAGCTTTCAACACTGAGATCCATTGACAACATGGAAATGAGATTGCTGTTTACTGAGCAGGCACTTGGCATAGATTTGGGGGTGGATGGTAGTTCGGGAGAGCAGGATGAGTAGGCAGCTAGTTGGGCGACAGTTAGGAGGGGGTAGGGAAAAGAGAACTGGAGTGGCTAGTCCTGAACTGGCACACCCAAACAAGTTTGCAAAGTTGGCAAATGAGGGAGATGCCATTTCAAGATTAGCACTCCTGCAGCACAACATGCCCTTTCACAGCCAGGGGGATATCTGCTCCAATAATAAAGGGAATAGGAGCACAGGGCAGGCTAGATAGGTCCTGGTAGTGGGCGACTCAATTATTAAAGGGACAGACAGGGTAATGTGCTACAAAGCATCAAATGGTGTGTTGTTTTCTGGATGCTCGAATTCTACACACTGCAGATGAGGTTAACAGATTAATGTGAGGGGCTGGTGAGGATGCAGCTATCATGGTGCACATTGGCACCAATGACAAAGTTAGAGGTAAGTGCAAGGTTGTTAAGTACAATTTCAGGGAACTAGGATGTAAGCTTTGGCCAAGGACATTTAAAGTAGCATTTTCTGAAATACTACCTGTACCACGTGGAACACAAGAGAGACAGCAGGAGATTAGGGAGGTAAACAAATGGCTCTAGAGTTGGTGTAGGAAGTAGGGGTTTGGGTTCCTGGAGAACTGCGCTGACTTTGCTATTGGCCACAGGCTCTACCGTAGGGATTGACTGCATCTCAGTGGGCAGGGTGCAGCTGTGCTAGGGAGAAGAAGGCTAGAATGCAGCTGTGCAGCTGTGCTTGGGAGGAAGAATAACAGACCCCTTGCTGAATGAAAACTGTGACTGGGCAGGTAACTTACAAGGTTGCAGTCTGTTCAGAAGCAATAATAAAACCCTGAAACTAGGAGGGGTTTTTCTCTATGTAAAATCCTGTTTAAAGCTCACACTATGGGAAAATATATGGGAGAGAGATAAAAATGTGGAGTCTCTTTTGGTAAAAATACGTAGAATGAAAAACAACATTAAAATCCCCATAGGGGTTTTCTATAGACCACCACATATAACAGAAGCTACTGAAAATCTGTCATTGACGTAAATTGATGAAGCAGCAAATCACAATGAGTTATTATCCAAATATAAACTGGAAGATGCAGATTTCATAAAGATAACAACTTCCTCTTGATTACTAAGGATTAGAGATGAGCGAGCATACTCGGCCACGCCCCTTTTTTGCTCGAGCGACGCGATTTTCGAGCACTTCCGTACTCAGGCGAAAAGATTCGGGGGGCGCTGTGGGTGAGTGGGGGTTTCACCCAGGAGTGGGGGGAGAGGGAAAGAGAGAGGGCTCCCCCCTGTTCCCTGCTGCTACCCCCCGCTCCGCCACGCCTCCCCCCGCCCCCGGTGCCCCCCGAATCTTTTCATCCGAGTACGGAAGTACTCGAAAATCGCGGTGCTCGATCGAGTAAATACTCAAAAAGAGTAGGTTCGCTCATCTCTACTAAGGATAATTACTTTACCCAACTTGTACAGGACCTGACTAGGGTGATAAATATTTTGTACTAAATATTAGCAAATGGACCTGACACATTAACAAGGGTGAAGGTTAAGGGCACCTGGGAAATATTGACCATCTATATATATAAAGGTCAAAACCCTGACTGACTGCCTGACTCGCCACTAATTCTCTAACTTCCCGATGTACAAACATAACATTTTGCACAAGCATTCTTTAGGTCCTATATAGGAAAGGTTAAGGGGTCAAAACACAAAAACGCACTGCTAATTGCAAAAGTATTAGCACACTGTATAATGTACCAAATCTAATTCTCTAACTTCCTGATGTCGTATGCACATTAAATTTGGAATGTGCATTCTTTAGGTCCCATATAGAAAAAGTAAAGGGAATCAGAACTTGAAAATTCAAAGCTTAGTGCAAAACTATTGGGACCCTTGTGTAATTAAAATAGTTTTTTTCTCCAGTGTATTCACAGAGGAAAATGAAATGTCAGATGAGATGCAGAGTGATAATGTAAACTCTCCACTTAATGTCCCCAAACTAACTCAGGAAGAAGTGCTTAGCCATCTTAAAAAAACTAAAATAGACAAATTGCCAGGCCCCAATAGCATACACCTCCACGTTTAAAGGGAATTAAGTAATGTAATACACAGACCCTTGTTTCTTATATTTAAGGACAATATAGTGACAGGATTAGTTCTACTGGATTGGCACATAGCCAATGTGATGCCGACATTCAAAAGTGGTCAAAAAGTGAACCTAAAAATTAAAGGCCAATATGTCTTACTTCTATTGTGGGTAACATGTTTCAAGGGTTTCTAAGAGATGCTATCCTGGAGGACCTCACCGTTTGTGAGAGATCAATCCTTTTAAACCAATCTGATCGGCTTCTACGAGGAGGTAAATTCCAGACTAGACCAGTGACAGTCATTGGATCTTGTGTATCTGGAGTTTTCCGAAGCGTTTGAAACTGTCGCATTGTTTGGTATACAAAATGAGAATGCTTGTTCTGGTCAAGAATGTGTGTAAGTGAGTAAGTAACTGGTCAGAGATAGAAAGCAGAGGGTGGTTATAAATGGTACATACTCTGATTGGATCACCATTAGTATTGGGGTACTACAGGGGTAGGTTTGGGGCCCTATTCTTTTTTATAGATTTATTAATGACCTGCTAAAAGGACTGTGCAGTGAAGTATGAAATATTTGCAGATGACACAAAACTATGTAAAGAAATTAAAGGAGATGTCCCGCGCCGAAACGGGTTTTTTTTTTTTTAAACCCCCCCCCCGTTCGGCGCGAGACAACCCCGATGCAGGGGTTAAAAAAACCACCCGCACAGCGCTTACCTGAATCCCGGCGGTCCGGTGACTTCAATACTTACCGCTGAAGATGGCCGCCGGGATCCTCTATCTTCGTGGACCGCAGCTCTTCTGTGCGGTCCACTGCCGATTCCAGCCTCCTGATTGGCTGGAATCGGCACGTGACGGGGCGGAGCTACACGGAGCTACACGGAGCCCCATAGAGAACAGCAGAAGACCCGGACTGCGCAAGCGCGGCTAATTTGGCCATCGGAGGCCAAAAATTAGTCGGCACCATGGAGACGAGGACGCTAGCAACGGAGCAGGTAAGTAAAAAACTTCTTATAACTTCTGTATGGCTCATAATTAATGCACAATGTATATTACAAAGTGCATTATTATGGCCATACAGAAGTGTATAACCCCACTTGCTGCCTCGGGACATCTCCTTTAACAGAAGAGAGGATGAAAGGAGATTGTAAGGGGGTCTGGATAAGTTCGGGGCTTGAGCAGAAAAGTAGCAAATGAGATTTAACACTGATAATTGTAAAGTTATGCACATGGGCAGAGGAAATACATTTCACTATTACACACTAAATGGGAAACCACTAGGAAACACTGACATGGAAAATGACTTGCAGAGTTCAGTTAACTATAAGCTCAAATGGAGCAACCAGCGTCAGGCAGCTGCTGCTAAGGCAAATAGGTTAATGCAGTGCATTAAAAAGGTCTAGGGGGGCATGATTAGACCATGCATGGAATATTGTGCACAGTTTTGGGCATCAGTACTCAAGAAGGACATATCAGAGCTTGAGCAGGTATAAAGGCTGCCAATTAAAGCAATAAACAAAATGGATGGACTGCAATACCCAAAGAGGTTATCAAAATTGTGATTAATTAGTTTAGTAAAAATACGGCTGAGGGGCAATCCAATAACTATGTATAAATATATCATGAGAAAATCCAGAGATTTCTCCCTTGATAGGTTTATACCCAGGATGGTGACTGTAACAAGGGGGCTGTTACGGCACTCTGCCCCCCGAGCGCCAGTTGGGGTGCCCTGATCTCCCGCACCCCCACTGTCCCTGCCTACTTGCCTCGGCCCTGGCTAACCCCAGGCGGACAACTGGACGGCGGTCCCTGCCCTGGCTAGGGACCTGGCGACTGACAAGCAGGAAACTACCTAATGGGGGGAACAGAGTGCCGACAGAGGAGGCAGATGAATCAGACCAACAAAACTTACAAGGCTGGAGATGGGACTCACAGGCAAACTGGCAGGGTGCTGGATAGCAACTAGTACTGACTGGGCCAGACTAGGTTAGAGGCAAACAGAACCAACCCAAACAGACAGAGTAATAGGGGACCAGAGGGAGCTGACCGACAACTAGGGACTGGCTGAGGCGAACCGCAGACAGACTGGCTAGGTGCATGCAGAACCAATAACTGGCAATGAGCTCACTTCACTGCCAGTCTTTTAACCACAAGGTTCCGCCCAGGGGCGGAGAGTGGGAGGAGGCAACTCCGCCCCCTGCTGTATAAGAAGAACGGAGGAGGGCGGGCGGCACCCTACGGGCGGACACGCCCATGCCGCCGCCCACAGCTGCTGGGATAACCTCGACACAGGGCTCCAGGCCGCCGGAGCCGACGCCGGAGCGACGCGCCGCGCTGTATGGTAACATTACCCCCCCTCTGACGGGGGACCTCCGGGCCCCCGGAAACTCGACCAGGCTTATCCAAAAAACGGCTGTGAAAACGCTGTACCAACCCGAGAATGTGACCCTCCCGAGCGGTCACCATGGACTGATCCTCAGGTCCATGACTTCGGTAGCCTGTGGCTGCCCCATTTCCTTCAGGGGCTCTCCTTTCTACATCATCTTCAGGACCAACCGTTGACATATCGTCGTGTTTCAGGTCGTCTTCCGAGTCGATGCCCGAACGTTCACCACTATCTCTTGTCCCATCCTCGCTCCCAATGACGCTGTCTTCAAAATATGAGGCAACTCCAATTTTAAAATCACTGTCATCTGAGCTATCATACTCCAAAAAACTCTTCCGGGGCCCCAAATATTGTAAGGTTCCTGTACCCCGGCGAGAATCCGGGATCTCCTGAGCCTCGTGTTCAACTTCATCACAGACCAGGGTGGGCGGCGGGGGACCGGAGGTGGGCATCACCGAAGAGACAACAGGTTTCGACAACGACTTATGGAACCCCCCGCGACCCCTCCTTTTGCGATTTCCAGAGGACCGGTACCCCTTCTGTCCCACCCTGTACGGCTCAAATACCGACAGACTCTCCTCACAACGCAACTGCCTACGAGACCCCACCCCTTTCTTCCGTCCCCTATGCAGGGCCTCGGTGGCGACATCAGCCGCAGGGCGGGCGGACGGGGTTTGAAGGTAAGTGAGACCTCGGGGACTGAGTGCGGTATCGACTGGGCAGGGAGGAAGGGAAGCGTGATGGCTATGGCAGGATGGCCCCCACTGGGTTAGCTCCCCAGTGGCCCAATCGAATTGGGGGTTGTGCAACGCCAGCCACGGCATCCCTAGTATCATGTCTACCGACATTTTCTCCATTACCAGGAACGATAGACCTTCCGAATGGCGACCCCCCACAGTGAGTTGTAACACTGGGGTCCTCCATCGTACCAAGCCCGAAGCAAGAGGAGTAGCATCAATGCTAGCAAAACGAATTGGCGTCTTTAGCGCCACAAATTCAGCCCTCAGGGGCTCAACGAGACGCATGCTTATCAGGTTAGCAGCTGCTCCGGAATCAATAAACGCCTGCCCTAGGCGGGAGAAGTTCCGGAATCTAACCTGACAGGGTATCAGAAGTCTAGGACGTACCTGAGGTCCTAGGCGACCCTCCCTGCAATCGCCTAGGACTGGAAGTCTTTCTGCCGATTCAGACTGTGGACGCTGAGGCCTCCGGGGGCAGGTTATCACCCGATGTCCAGCTTTCCCGCAGTAGAGACAGAGATGATGTAATAACCGAATCCGGCGTCGCTCCTCGGGGTCCAGCAGGTCCAGTTCCATAGGTTCGGGAACAGAGACTGGTACGGGCGGGGAGGGGACAGGACAGATGACCTCCCTGACTCTATGGGTCGGTCTATCTTGCTTCCCAGCCCTGAGCCTCCTATCTGCCTTCACTGCTAACTCCATAGCCTCTTTTAAGGACCCGGGAACGGGATGGGAGATTAACAGTTCTTTGACCGCGTCCGAGAGACCTTGCATAAAAACGTCTTTCAGGGCGCTATCGTTCCATGCAGTATCACCCGCATAGCGTCTGAAACTGGAGCAATAATCCTCCACACAAAGCGACCCCTGATGCAGCGCCAGCAACCGTGAAACCGCCAACCCCACTCTGTCCGGTTCATCGAAGATGCCCCCGAGTTCCTGAAAAAAGGAGTCCACCGAATGCAGGGAGGGGGAACCCTCGGGAATGGAAAAGGCCCAAGTCTGGGCCGAGCCCCGCAGCAGGGACATTATGAGCCCGACCCTCTGGACCTCCGAGCCGGAAGAGCGGGGACGCATCCGAAAAAACAGGCGACACGCCTGTTGAAAAACGAAAAACTTGTTCCTCTCCCCAGAGAACACCTCGGGAAGAGGGCACTTGGGTTCGGGACTGGTAACGGCATTCTGCTCCTGCGACAACGCCCATTGCTCCTGGGCCACCATGCGAGCTGACAAATCCCGGATCACCGGCACCAGGTCTTGCAGCTGGTTTGCAAGGGCGCTGATCGCTGCCATGAAAAGAAAAACAGTATTTTAAGGGCCAGTTATTATGTTACGGCACTCTGCCCCCCGAGCGCCAGTTGGGGTGCCCTGATCTCCCGCACCCCCACTGTCCCTGCCTACTTGCCTCGGCCCTGGCTAACCCCAGGCGGACAACTGGACGGCGGTCCCTGCCCTGGCTAGGGACCTGGCGACTGACAAGCAGGAAACTACCTAATGGGGGGAACAGAGTGCCGACAGAGGAGGCAGATGAATCAGACCAACAAAACTTACAAGGCTGGAGATGGGACTCACAGGCAAACTGGCAGGGTGCTGGATAGCAACTAGTACTGACTGGGCCAGACTAGGTTAGAGGCAAACAGAACCAACCCAAACAGACAGAGTAATAGGGGACCAGAGGGAGCTGACCGACAACTAGGGACTGGCTGAGGCGAACCGCAGACAGACTGGCTAGGTGCATGCAGAACCAATAACTGGCAATGAGCTCACTTCACTGCCAGTCTTTTAACCACAAGGTTCCGCCCAGGGGCGGAGAGTGGGAGGAGGCAACTCCGCCCCCTGCTGTATAAGAAGAACGGAGGAGGGCGGGCGGCACCCTACGGGCGGACACGCCCATGCCGCCGCCCACAGCTGCTGGGATAACCTCGACACAGGGCTCCAGGCCGCCGGAGCCGACGCTGGAGCGACGCGCCGCGCTGTATGGTAACAGGGGCATCCTTTACATCTAGAGAAAATAATGTCTCTACACTGATATAGAAGGGGGTTCGTTACCGTAAGGACAGTGAGACTAAGCAACTCTCTACCAGAGGACGTGGAGATGACAAATTTGATAAAAGAGTTCAAGAGGGGCCTGAATGTCTTTCTTGAGCAATATATTTTATATGATAAAGCTAACTAATATACCTTGCTTCATCCAAGTTAATTTTAAACAGATGTATACATGTAGTTTCCACAGAAAATTCTATGAAGTCAAGGTTACTTAAGAGTAACAGAGAAATAAAATATGTATACACATAGAGTAGCATTAGATTCTCCTCAGTCTGCATGTACCAATGTCCCTCTGCAGACTGTGCTGCCCCTACCACTCTCCTCATTTAGGACCTAACGAATGTTTGCACCAAATTTTACACTTGCACGACACCGGGAAGTTACATTACATATGGGTGCACTCACTTTTGCAATTATCATTGAGTCATCGAATTGTAACCCCGTTACTTTTCCTATTTGGGACCTAAAGAATGCTCCTGCCAAATTCCATGTTTGTACAACACTGGGAAGCTAGAGAATTAGATTTGGTACATTACACAGGGGTGCCAATACTATTGCACTTAGCATTAAATAATTGAGTTGTGACCCCTTAACTTTTCCTTTTAGGAACTAAAAAATGGTTGTGCCAAATGTCATGCTTGCACGGCACCGTGAAGTTAGAGAATTAGATTAGGTACACAGGGGTGCTAATACTTTTGCACTTAGCATTGAATAATCAAGTTGTGACCCCTTTACTTTTCCTATTTAGGACCTAAAGAATGCTCCTGCCGAATTTCATGTTTGCACGACACCAGGAAGTTAGAGCATTAGATTTGGTACATTACACAGGGGTGCCAATACTTTTGCACTTAGCATAGAATTTTTAAGTTGTAACACTTTTACTTTTCCTATTTAGGAACTAAAGAATACTCCTGCTAAATTTCATGTTTGTACGACATCAGGAAGTAAGAGAAATAGATTTGGTACATTATACAGGGGCTCCACTACTTTTGCACTTAGCATTGAATAATGGAGTTGTGACCCCTTTACATTTCCTATTTAGGATCTAAAAAATGAACATCCAAATTTCATGTTTGTATGACATTGGGAAGTTAGAGAATTAGATATGGCACATTACACAGGGGTGCCAATACTTTTACACTTAGCATTGAATTTTCAAATTGTGACGCCTTTACTTTTCCTACATAAGACCTATAGAATGCTCCTGCCAAATTTTATGTTTGTACGACCTCAAGAAGTTAGAGAATTAGATATGGTACATTACACAGGGGTGCCAATACTTTTACACTTAGCATTGAATTTTCGAATTGTGATGCCTTTACTTTTCCTACATAAGACCTATAGAATGCTCCTGCCAAATTTTATGTTTGTACGACCTCAAGAAGTTAGAGAATTAGTGATGAGTCAGTCAGTGAGTGAGGGCTTTCACATATATATATATATATATATATATATATATATATATATATATATAAACAATATGTTTAAAATGTTTAGTTGATCCAGAGATTATTCTGATTGCCAAACTGGAGTCAGGAAGGATTTGTTTTCCTTAAATGAGGAAAATTGGCTTCTACCTCATTAGGTTTCTTTTGCCTTCCCCTGGATCAACATTCAGGGTTAATAAGCTGAACTGGATGGACATATGTCTTTTTCAGCCTTACATACTATGTGATATACTTTCAGGAAATTGTTCTTGTTTTGCCACTGAAATTAAAGGCTAAAGTGCAGCCCTTCTGCTATCCACTGCTTCCCTAGCAACTAGAATATTTAGGATGTTTCTTCTCTGTGCGGCAGGGGCTGTCTTCAGAAGATCAGCTTTTTCATGCACTTACTTCCCCTTTCAGACCTTCAGTCAGTGTGTGCACAATCTCTGCCAAACCTAGCCTGCTATGTGTAGTTATCTCTATTAAGTTAAAAAATACGTCTTCACCCGGAAAACACTTGCTTTGCTAAAAATCTTTGGAATTCCTTCAAAAACCTAAATAGAGGCACCTGTGAGCTTTTTGCAGCATTGGCCACTGCTAAGTTGCCTCCACATTCCTTTTTTTCCAGCTCCCATAGGAGTGTACGGGAGCTGCTGCCATATATCGGTCGAAATATATAATCACCGGCGCAGATTTCGGTCACGTATGTCCCATTTTTAATGGTGCAATGTTTTTACACGACATAAAGTCTCCCATGTGAACTAATGCATTGGAAACCAATGCCTCAGATAGTCAAGTATATCGGCTGGGCATGAAAACGTGGCAACGCAAGCAAGTATATACTCTCATGTGAATAAAGCCTAAAAGTTAGGATGGACACCCACTAGCAATATTTTTCCCTGCGATAGCAATGATTATGAAACCAAGGATTTTAAATGGTTTCATACTCATTTGCGATTATTCAGTAAAGCTTCGCATTGCAGAGAAGAAATCTGCGATATCACTTGAAATTTAAGCCCTTTCCTGAAAATCATCGCTAGCTGGTGAAAAAAAAAAATATACACTACCGTTCAAAAGTTTGGGGTCACATTGAAATGTCCTTATTTTTGAAGGAAAAGCACTGTACTTTTCAATGAAGATAACTTTAAACTAGTCCTAACTTTAAACAAATGCACTCTATACATTGCTAATGTGGTAAATGACTATTCTAGCTGCAAATGCCTGTTTTTTTTGTGCAAAATCTACAAAGGTGAATAGAGGCCCATTTCCAGCAACTATCATTCCAGTGTTCTAATGGTACAATGTGTTTGCTCATTGGCTCAGAAGGCTAATTGATGATTAGAAAACCCTTGTGCAATCATGTTCACACATCTGAAAACAGTCTAGCTCGTTACAGAAGCTACAAAACTGACCTTCCTGTGAGCAGATTGAGTTTCTGGAGCATCACATTTGTGGGGTCAATTAAACGCTCAAAATGGCCAGAAAAAGAGAACTTTCATCTGAAACTCGACAGTCTATTCTTGTTCTTAGAAATGAAGGCTATTCCATGCGAGAAATTGCTAAGAAATTGAAGATTTCCTACAATGGTGTGTACTACTCCCTTCAGAGGACAGCACAAACAGGCTCTAACCAGAGTAGAAAAAGAAGTGGGAGGCCGCGTTGCACAACTAAGCAAGAAGATAAGCACATTAGAGTCTCTAGTTTGAGAAACAGACGCCTCACAGGTACCCAACTGGCATCTTCATTAAATAGTACCCGCAAAACACCAGTGTCAACATCTACAGTGAAGAGGCGGCTGCGGGATTTTGGGCTTCAGGGCAGAGTGGCAAAGAAAAAGCCATATCTGAGACTGGCCAATAAAAGAAAAAGATTAATATGGGCAAAAGAACACAGACATTGGACAGAGGAAGACTGGAAAAAAGTGTTGTGGACGGATGAATCCAAGTTTGAGGTGTTTGGATCACAAAGAAGAACGTTTGTGAGACGCAGAACAAATGAAAAGATGCTGGAAGAATGCCTGACGCCATCTGTTAAGCATGGTGGAGGTAATGTGATGGTCTGGGGTTGCTTTGGTGCTGGTAAGGTGGGAGATTTGTACAGGGTAAAAGGGATTCTGAATAAGGAAGGCTATCACTCCATTTTGCAACGCCATGCCATACCCAGTGGACAGCGCTTGATTGGAACCAATTTCATCCTACAACAGGACAATGACCCTAAACACACCTCCAAATTGTGCAAGAACTATTTACAGCAGAAGCAGGCAGCTGGTATTCTATCGGTAATGGAGTGGCCAGCGCAGTCACCAGATCTGAACCCCATTGAGCTGTTGTGGGAGCAGCTTGACCGTATGGTACGCCAGAAGTGCCCATCCAACCAATCCAACTTGTGGGAGATGCTTCTAGAAGCGTGGGGTGCAATTTTCACAAGCTTACCTCAACAAATTAACAGCTAGAATGTCAAAGGTGTGCAATGCTGTAATTGCTGCAAAAGGAGGATTCTTTGACGAAAGCAAAGTTTGATGTAAAAACAATGTTATTTCAAATACAAATCATTATTTCTAACCTTGTCAATGTCTTGACTCTATTTTCTATTCATTTCACAACGCATGGTGGTGAATAAGTGTGACTTTTCATGGAAAACACAAAATTGTTTGGGTGACCCCAAACTTTTGAACGGTAGTGTATATACTCACCTCTCCGCCGCTCAGATGCGTCCTCTGGATGGCTCCCCTGCACTGCTCTGAAGCTCTTTCAGCAGGCGGGGATTTAAAAATTGCAGCCTGCTGAAAGGGCTGTGCTTATTGGCTGAGTGCTCAACCAATTATAGGCAGCGCTTAGCTATTCATCAATGAATGGATAAGCGCTGCATACCTAAGCGCTGAATGGCTAAGCGCTGAAAGAGTTTGACAGCAGTGCAGGGGAGCCAGCCGGAGGACGCATCTGAGCGGCGGAGAGGTGAGTATATATATATTTTTTCTTTTTCACCAGCTAGGGATGATTTTCAGGGAAGGGCTTATATTCCTGGACTTCTGCCACATATATACTCCCCATGCTTTCAATGGGGCTGGTGCTGCTGCTGCCAGCCCCATTGAAAGCATTTTGTGATATCGCAGTGGTTTTTTTGCACTGCGAGGCGAGTGTTTTCACTTGCTCTCGCAGCACAGGAAAAAAAAGACACTAGTGAGTGTCCACCCTTAGGTAGACTTTAAAAAAAAAAAGCATTAAAAAATAGTAACGTTCTGCTAAAAGTTACACGGACACAACAATGCTTTGGAGAAAATGTTCTAGGCACATATGAAACCAAGCTAAAACTCTTTGACTCTTTGACTATAAACCAGTATGTTTATAGATGATGATATGCAGTATAGAAAGAAACGTACATCGGACCTACAGTAAGACATGGTGGACGGTTCATAGCATTGTCGGGCTGCTTTGCTATTTGTGGGACTAGAGACCTTGAACATATCACAGCAACAAGGAAATTAGATGATTATTAGAGCCTTTTAGACTGAAATGTGCTCCCAAGTTTGGTTTAAGTTGAACAAAATGAGTCTAACAACAGGATAATAACCCAAAGCACACATCCAAAATTACACAAGAAGTGTTAAGAAGGAAAATGGGCTATATCAAATTGGCAGACACGAGTCCTGATCTCAATGCAGCTGAAAATCTTTAGAGAGATCTGAAATCTGCTATTGGATAAGGGCTCCCCGTAAACATCCAGCAGATAGATGGGTGCAAAAACACATTTGGAGGCTGTTATTGTTGCCAAAGCTTGTGCAACCAATTATTAGGGAAAGTGCCTGTAGTCCCGCCCATGTTATATATGAGGTTTATTTTTCATTTCTTATGTACGGTGACAGGGAAACTTTTTGGTTGAATGTATTTGGTAATGCTATTAGATATTCTAATGATACAAAGTCAGTACATATCTGCTCATTTCTGAAGATATTGACTTTTTATACTAGACAATCAAGGGTCCTGATAGTGTTCACCACAACTGTAGGTCTGCAGCGGTCTCATTATTCACACCTCTCTACTTATGGACAATAATTACATGAAACTACCGCAGGACTTACTGTGTACACACTATATTTGCACAAAGTTCCTTCTGGAAATTTACATTTTGTTCTTCTACATCTTCTGCATGAAGTAAATCTCCCCAGCGTACATCTTCTCCATGAAATAAATCTCTCCAGCGTACATCTTCTGCATGTTGATTGAGTGTGAACAACCCACCAATGATGAGGTCTCCATCCTGGTGATATTTCATTGAGTAATCATGAACTGTTCTTATCTTAAGGTCACAGAATAATTGTGTTAAAGGAAGCCATAGAAGAATCAATATAATAATCAGATAAAACATCTCTTTGTAGGAATGGGATGGTGATGAAGAAGAAGTAATAGTATTATAAGTAATACAGGAGAAATGGGAGCAGCAAGAACAGCAGCGACACAGAGAGCTCACAGGATCAGTGACATTATGGTGACTGCTATCATCTCCCCTCTTTTTATACAGTATGATGGGATATATTTTACATTGTCTGCTCTCATCACACATCATTCGGGATCCGCTCCCCGGTGATTGTGGCCTGAACCGTCTTTACATTAGAGAATTACAGAACAAGATGAAGAAACAGAAACAACCAGTCAGCCGTCCTTGTGTTATACAGATTTATTTATTTCCTGCTGCTTTATAATACAATCCTATTCTGCAGCAATGTAGAAAGATTGTCATGACTAATGATGAGCGATTATTAAAATAATCAGGTTGGCAGTGATCGGTACAATTTTCAAAAAATAATTGGGATCCCGATTCCCATTAAAGTCAACATAAGAAAAAAATAGCTTTCATTAATATGCCTTCCAGAAGGTCCCTAATGCAGACAAAATACCCCACATCTAGAGAACACTGTGCTCATCAAAAACTGGTTAAAATAGTGTACAGAGTGGGGTAGTTCATCCAATAATGACACATCATTTGCATTAAGAGCAGAGGGGAGTCACTGAAAACAAAAGAAGGCCCATACAGGGTCTCCTAGACTAAAAATTACACCAAGGAAGACAGCAGGTGTGGTGCTTGAGAGGGACAAGGGGAAATAGGAAGAGGAAATATAGTGGAAGTAGGAGATAAACAGCAGTAGCACCTCCACCACCTTGAGGCCAGACTGTGCTCCTCGTAGAAAAATTACACCTACAGTTCTTTTTGTGGTTTGTAAATATTTTGGTTTTGGGGAAGGAGAAGCGGAAGTAGTAAGATAAAACATGGTGGAATGAAGACAAGAAAAGCAACACCAGCACTTTGAGGTCAGAATGTGTTCCTTGTTGAAACATTACAGCTATAGCTCTTTCTTGTGTTTTTGACATATTTTCTTCTTGAAGAGGGAAGTAGGAGGAGGAAATATGGTGGAAGTAGGACAGCAGCAGCACCACCATGAAAACCGACTGGAGTACAAATTGTGTTTTTTTCATATCTACAGTATGCTCAGTCACATGGGACTAAAACTTGACAAAGTGCTGTAATTAATCAGTGAAATCTGCTATGGGGGTGCAGAGGTCACATGAAATCAATGCCTGGTTCATTTTTATAAAGATCAGGTGATCCACATTGTCTGTGGACAGGTGGGTGCGTCTGTCAGTTATCACACCCTCAGCTGTGCCAGACACACTGTAATGATGCGGTTCAGGTTTGGAGTGCCTTGCTGTAGCTGGTGCGGATTGGTATTATGGTCATGGAAAGTCAGAGGTCAGTACTTAGATAGGTATCAGTACGCGGTACAGAGGAGCAGGGGGGTAGCAAAGTCAGGGAAGTACAATAATCTTGCGATGATGGGAGTGCAAGGCGAGGTTTAAATAAGGTGTCTAAGCAAGGGAACAGGGTAGATCCAAACAGGAACTGGATTGCAGAGGTAAGGAACACAAAGCCAAGGGCTAGATTGCTCAATAGCAAGAGCTGCCCCTGGAGTACAGGAGCTTCTGGGTTCAAGCCCTGACACACACTTTTGTTAGCACATTGGCAGTGGGGCAGGAGTGCACCTCTAAAGCATGTTGGAAAATCTCCGGCTACTTGTCAAACCTAGATACCCAGAAGTCAAAGTGGCCAACACCATGTCTGAGTACATCGATGAGGGAGCTAACAGTCTTGGACCATCATGGATAAGCGCTGTTTGTGACAGTGAGTCCTACCCTGTGATTATGTTGCAGGCTGCAATGAGCTGAAAAAACTATACCACACTTCTGATAGACTTTCCCTGTTACTAGTGCTGCTGTGGCTTTCTGCTTGCCTGCAAACCTCACAGAGATGTCTGTGATCACTTAAGGATGCATCCCCACTGTCATTGGAAAATGCTCTGCTCAAGCTGCCAATAGTGTTTCCTGATAATGCTACATTTTGAGGCCACTTTTCACTACTGGAATGATATTTGTCATTTTGGCTTTGTAGTAAGGATCAAGGAGGGTGGCCACCCAGTAGTGATCTGATGTTTTAGTGTAGGCTATGCAATGGTCCTTGTGCATGCACTGCAATATAAAGGCACTCATTTGCTTCAAAGTGCTTATCAGTGACTGCCCACATTCCTCGGGGTCAGGCCTAAGAGTGTCTTATAGCTGACCCAGCCATCCATAGACAATAGCTGTGGTTTGTCATGGATGGAATATCTTTTGTGTACCCACTCCCATGCCTCTGAACCAATATTATCCTTCTCCTCTCCTTCTTCCTTCTCCTAGTCTTCCTTCTCTATACTTTTTCCACGGGTATACAGCTATGTCAAAGAAGACACTCTCCTTTATTGCAAAAAGCCACCCTCCCTGCAGTATTGAGCATTAGCGGACTGGCCTGAAGGTTGGGAGACCAGTGTTTTGCCAAGTTGAAAGGCAACAAGTTTGGATACGACTTTAAAGAAGGACAGATAGGTTGATGCAACTCAATTTTATTAATAAGATAATAATTGAACAAAATTGTATAAAATAAGTGATAATTAAACTAAGTTACATGAAATAGCGGATATGGCATACACTTTTACAATATTTCTTATGCAAAGGTTAAGTACTGATATCACCAAGGGTTATACATGAATCATATTCACCTGACCTCGGAATATACTCACATCACAAACACAACATCTGTCTTGGAACATCAACTGCAGGCAGAGGCAGCGAAAGCCAGAACGAATCCCATCTGTAGGAACCTTCCTTAACATCATCTGTCTGGATGTCCACTAGAGAAGCGGGCAGGGGAAAACAGAGTGTCCCCTCCTCATGGGTCCATGGCTTCTGTCCTCCATGCATCAACTTCAATCTTTTATACACTATAATATAGCTTAGTCATCTACTATGCCCTAAGCTTGCATTTTTGCAAAGAACAAAGGCTTGTTTCCCTAAAATTATCACACATCCAAACTGGCCACATTTACATTGTAATAAAGTCTGGTGAAACAAGACCTTACTTCACACAATGGTGATGTTAGCACTGGATTAACCAGGCTCAACAGGTCTTTACTGAGAGGTTCACAGTCCATACAATGATATGCTCATGGAGAATCAAATTATTCAATCATTATGATATATATATTGTAGTAGAGTGAGAGGTGAAGTGTGGGACGGAAGGTACATATCATGGAGACTACTAGCATCCGTGATGTAAACCCGGTCCGTTCCTCACTCCAGTACTGAGTTCCACCTGGCCCAGACAGGTGAGCTGTATAAATGGGTGCAGGTTGCAGTGTGAAGGAGGATTTCAGAGCTGCCTGGTGTGAGAGACACAAGCGGCAAGTGAGCGGAACTGCAGACTTCACAACACACTGCAACAAAGGTTTGCTGGGCCTTTGCCACGCTAATAGAGATGAGCGAACCTACTCGTTTCGAGTAATTACTTGATCGAGCACCGCGATTTTCGAGTACTTCCGTACTCGGGTGAAAAGATTCGGGGGGCGCCGGGTAGCGGGGGAGGCGTGGCGGCGCGGGGGGTAGCAGGGGGGAACAGGGAGGAGCCCTCTCTCCCTCTCCCCCCCACTCCCCGCTGCAACCCCCCACTCACCCACGGCGCCCCCAGAATCTTTTCGCCCGAGTACAGAAGTACTCGAAAATCGCGGTGCTCGGGTGAAAAAGGGGCGTGGCCGAGTACGCTCGCTCATTTCTACACGCTAATTTAAAGAGGACTTTGGTGTTTTGCTTTGCTGGACTGTGGGTGTTATCTGGAGATTAACAGTGCATTTATGTTACATTCAGCCAGTGAATAAAAAGCAACACAGACAGTATGTTGGTTGTGGCCTGAAGTGTGTTCCCCTGCGTTGCTACTATATAT
Organism: Eleutherodactylus coqui; assembly: GCF_035609145.1. Lineage (NCBI taxonomy): Eukaryota > Metazoa > Chordata > Amphibia > Anura > Eleutherodactylidae > Eleutherodactylus > Eleutherodactylus coqui. The sequence goes on from NC_089843.1 coordinate 31,693,600, forward strand.
ATATATATATATATATATACCGTATATACCGGTGTATAAGACGACTTTTGAACCCCGAAAAATCTGCTCTGCAGTCGGGGGTCGTCTTATGCGCCGGTAATACAAAAAAAAAAAAAGTGTAAAAAAAAAAAATTCCTTACTCACCTGCCCCGGCGTTCTGTCGCGCTCCGGCAGGATGTCGCTCGCTCCTCGTCCCCGGCGCAGCATAGCTTTCTGAATGCGAGGCTTGAAATCCCCGCTTCCAGAAAGCTAATACACACGCCGGCAGCCATGACAGCATTGAATGGCTGTGATTGGCTGAAGGCGCACGTGTTAGCAATCACACCCATTCAATGATGTCATTGAATAGTGTGATTGGCTGAAGCCACGTGTGCTTTAGCCAATCACAGCCATTCAATGATGTCATGGCTGCCGGCGTGTGTATTAGCTTTCTGGAAGCGGGGATTTCAAGCCCCGCATTCAGAAAGCTATGCTGCGCCGGGGACGAGGAGCGAGCGACAGCCTGCCGGAGCGAGCGACATCCTGCCGGAGCGCGACAGAACGCCGGGGCAGGTGAGTAAGGAATTTTTTTTTTTTCTCCACTGTATACCGGCGTATAAGGTGACAGTTGGGGGGTCATCTTATACGCCCCGTCGCCTTATACGCCGGTATATACGGTATATATATATTCATGGCTACTTAGATACAAAATGGTGTACTGCAAGCAACAACTTTTGTACATTTTCACCACAATTCACCCTTGGCTATTTGTAGCCACTATAACTAAAAAGAAATAAACAACAATTCCATAATGTGATCAAGATATATATCATGATTTGATTTTCAAATTGTATTAATGAATAATTAGCAGTTTCTAAATGTTTCTTTCAAATGTTCCATATTTTTCATAACAATGATACATTCACCTTTATTATACTGTTCACTAGCTTTTCATTTGCTATCAACATAAAACCAATCTTGTCAGATCTGGGCTCAGAGCAAAAATAAAAACCAAAATGAAAAAAAAAAAAAAAAAGTCCTTCATATGTTGAATACAAATGTCTCTTTTTCTTCTTTTCTTGATCTCCTTTGGACCCTAAATCCACAGGGTGTCTGATACAGGGAATCAGGGGAATTATTCTGCCCTTATTGCTTTCCTGTTTAGCCAAAAGACAGACCCCAAGTAGGAATCTATCCCCGCCCATTACATTGGTGTCAATCAGTCTTCTCCATCCTCTATATCCAGAAGTATCCACAGCCTAAAGAGCCCCTTTCCTTTATAGATTCCACTATTGCAGATGCCCTCTGTACACCATTTTGTTGCCCAAGGTCTTCAGGGAGGAGTTGTGATGCTTAGCCCTCCTTTGACGTCATAAGCTGGCACTTGGTGTGACAGTTTAGCAGCACTATAGCACTTTGTTAGAAACAATTGCTATAGTGCTGCAGGCTCAGTTGGATAGTCACAGCGTATGGACAGATGCAGCATGCACTTACAGAAGATGACATTTTAAATCGCACTTGGAAAGTCCCACTGTCCTTGTGGAAATAACTCAGTTCATGAATTTACTCCAAAATAAACTTGATCCAGAATATTTCAGTCCATAACAGTTCAAACCAAACTTGCAGTCCTGGGTCTTGTGTTGCTTATTTTCACTCCTCCATAAAAATAGATGAAACAAGATTCTGTTGGTCCTTTTCATCAATCCAACAATCTCTGCCCAGAGTGACCTGACTAATTTTATGTTGCAGCAAATATTTTCTAATATTCCTAAGCTTTCTTCATTATAGCACAAATAACTTCTATATACAGTGTACATAAAACTAATCAATGAATTATTACTATTTAAACAAACACTATAATTTCAAACATTGCAAGTCAAGTCAATCAAGTTTACAATTAGAGATGAGCGAACCTACTCGGCCACGCCCCTTTTTCGCCCGAGCGCCGTGATTTTCGAGTACTTCCGTACTCGGGCGAAAAGATTCGGGGGGCGCCGTGGGTGAGTAGGGGGTTGCAGCGGGGAGTGGGGGCGGGGGAAGTAGAGAGAGAGGGCTCCCCCCTGTTCCCCCGCTGCTACCCCCCGCTCTGCCACGCCTCCCCCCGCCCCCCGGCACTCCTCGAATCTTTTCACCCGAGTACGGAAATACTCGAAAATCGCGGTGCTCAATCGAGTAATTACTCGAAACGAGTATATTCGCTCATCTCTATTTACAATACAATAATCTAAGATTTATCGTCGTCATCATTGCAATTACTTGTTTATCACATATGTTATCAACTACTGCAAGTTAAATTAATCAAGTTTATAACACAATAAGGGCGAGCACCCACTGGCGTTTGCGTTTTCCGCGGGGAAAAAACGCAGCGTTTTCGCGGCTTTTCCATTAATTTCCATGGAGAAAAATAAGGACACATATGCAACTGACAGTTCCTATGTTAAAAACGCAACGCAAAAAAAACGCCAGTGGACAGGAACACATGTTATCTCTATGCCTGTGCAGGAAAAACGCAAAACGCAGGTAAAAAAACGCCAGTGGGTGCTCGCCCTAAGGGTGACTACCCACTAGCGTTTTTTTTACTGCGAAATTCGCGATCGCGCAAAATCGCGATTTTAACACTTCAAGTCCCATAGACCCCCTGCAGAAAAAAAAAACGCTGCAAATTTCGCAGTAAAAAAAACGCTAGTGGGTAGTCACCCTAATCCTGAATTTGTTGTGATCATCTTCATCAGTATTTACCACATCCCATTGCTAGATTTGTCATATCACAATTTCACAAGTACTATTACTATGAGCGAGCACACTCCTTCGTGCATTAGGGTACTTGAGATGCTCACTACTCGAGACAAACACTACGTGGTCCTCAAGTCAATTGCATTTCCTTCCCCGCATGTTTAGCGCCATTTTCTAGTCAATAGACATGCGGGAAGGCATTACCACTTCCTGCTGTGACGTGCCAGCCCTATCCCTCCCCCCAGTAGTGAGTGGCTGGCAAGATCAAGTGACCACCGAATACTTAAACTGGTCCCGCCCGTGGCTCGCCTCAGACGCATGCTGGCAGAGGTTAGGGAAAGTGCTGCTGATATAGGGAAAGTGTTAGAGTAGGATCCTGTCTTCAAGAATCCCAGCGCTCCTTCTTAGGGCTACTCTTCATAGTGTGCATTACTGTTGTGGCTGGCTGGGAGCAGTAGTGCACCACTTTTTTTTTTTTTTTTAAGCATCTCAGGCTGTGCAGGCCATTTCAGCTATAGCGTTCTCAGTCTGCAGTGTATTATGCAGAGTTTAGGGACAGAGCTGCTTGTATAGGGAAAGTGTTAGAGTAGGCTCCTGTCTTCAAGAGCCCCAATGGTCCTTCTTAGGGCTACATTTGACCATGTGCATTATAGTTGTGGGTGGCTGGGAGTAGTAGTGCATCAATTTTTGTATTACGCATCTAGGCCTGTTCCCAGCCTTTCAGTAATAGCGTTCTCAGGCTGCAGTGCCATACAACCAACTCTCACCGTAAAATTGCTCTCTAATATTTCCTAGCCTACTGCGAACGACTTCAGTTATACTGTTCTGTGTCTGTAGTGCATTAGACACAGTGTAGGAACACAGCCACTTCAATAGGGAAAGTTATATACACTATACAGTCCTCCTGATCCTCCGCGCAAGAGCCCCAACGCCCCTTCTTAGGGCTGCATCTGATCGTGTGCATTATAGTTGTGGCTGGCTGGTAGTAGTAGGGCATCAATTTTTGTATTACGCATCTAGGCCTGTTCCCAGCCTTCAGTAATAGTGTTCCCAGCCTGCAGTGCCGTACAACCAGCTCTCACCATGAAACTGCACTCTAACATTTCCTAGCCTACTGCAAAATAAGTCAGTTATACCGTTCTGTGTCTGCAGTGCATTAGACAGAGGTCTCACTGCTAAACAGTACTATAATATTTCCTCGGCCTCTGCAAAGTATTTCAGCTCTACCACTGTGCAGTTACCAGCACTATGCCCTGGCTTTAGAGTCTTCTCGCACTCCACACAGCCTCTATCATCTACAAGTCTCTGCGAGCAGTAAATTACCCTTAGGTATCAGCGCAAGACAGCGGGTTAATTTATTCAAGTCACATCATAGAGCCTTCGCTATCTACAAGACTCTATTGACAGTGAATTAAGCCACAGTTGTCAGTGCTGTACAGTGGGGTAACTTATTTGGGCCCTGCTCTATTCTTAATCCGCCATGATAAGGAGTAGGGGTAAGGGTCGAGGATGTGGACGTCCAAGTGAGGATGTGGGCACAGGCAGAGTTCCTGGTACAGGTGAATCACAGCCGGTTGCTCTGGGATTAGGAGAGAGGCAAGTTTCTGGGGTCCCCAGCTTCATATCACAATTTATGGGTCCACGTGGTAGACCTTTATTACAAACAGAGCAGTGTGAGCAGGTCCTGTCGTGGATGGCAGAAAATGCATCCAGCAATGTATCGACCATCCAGTCTTCTACGCAGTCCATTACTCCCGGCCTAGGGACTGCAACTCTAAATCCTCTGGCTGCTGCTCCTCCTTCCTCCCAGCCTCCTCACTCCATGAAAATGACATATTCTGAGCAGGCAGACTCCCAAGAACTGTTCTCAGGTCCCTGCCATGAGTGCGAAAAAATGGTTCCTCTCTCACCTGAGGAGTTTGTCGTGACCGATGCCCAACCTTTGGAAAGTTCCCTCATTTATACTTTTCTCTGTCGGCAGTGAATTAGACAGTCTTTGTGGCAACAGCCACTTCTAAAGGGAAAGTTATATACACTATACAGACCGTATCCTCTGTGCTAAAATCCCAAAGCGCCTTCTTAGGGCTACATCTGGACATGTGCATTTTATTTGGGGCCTGCTGGGAGTTGTAGTACTAGTAGTGCTTCTATTTTTGTATAACGCAGCTAGGCCTGTTTGCAGCCTTTCAGTAATACTTTTTTCTGGCTGCAGTGCCGTACTATACTGCTCTCATCGTGAAAGTGCACTCCAATTATTCCTAGCCTGCTGCGAACTACTTCATTTATACCGTTCTCTGTCTGCAGGGAATTAGACGCAGAGTGTTGGGGCACAGCCACTTCTATAGGGAAAGATATATACACTATACAATCTGTATCCTCTGTGCAAAAACCCCAAAGCTCCTTCTTAAGGCCTTAGTCACACGGGCGTTTTTTCACGCGATTTGCGGATCGCATGACGGATGCGCATCCGCAAATCGCGTGACCGGTGCGCGCAAGTCGCCCGCAAATCGCCCGAAAATCTGCTCCTAGCCGCGTTTCATTAGAAATGGGCCGGAGCTGTCCAGCGCATTGCATTCAATGGAGACGGCAATAGAGCCGGCTCCATTTAAAGCAATGCGCTGCAGGCGAGCCCGGGATGAATTGTCGGGAAGGGCTTATATATATAAGCCCTTCCCTGCAATTCATCCTAAAATGTGTAAAAATAAAAAATATATATATACTCACCTTCTCCCGGCAGCCGGAGCTCCGCGCGGCCGTCCTGCAGTGGGTGTGAAGGGGGTGTGAGTCAGACCTGCCCCCTGATTGGCTCAGCGCTGAGCCAATCAGAGGCATGTCTCACTCACACCCATTCATGAATTCATGAATGGATGTGAGTCAGACCTGCCCCTGATTGGCTCAGCGCTGAGAGGCAGCAGTCACTCACCCATTCATGAATTCATGAATGGGTGTGTGAGTGAAACCTGCCTCTGATTGGTCAGGGCTGTGACCAATCAGAGGCAGATCATTCAGCAGGCGGGGATTTTAAAGCCCCGCCGGCTGAATAGTGCCGAAAAGCAGTTCAGGAGAACTGACAGCGGCCGCGGCTGGACTCCGGCTGCAGCGGAAAGGTTAGTATACAATTTTTTTTTATTTTAACACATTTTAGGATGAATTGCAGGGAAGGGCTTATATATTTAAGCCCTTCCCGAAAATTCACCCCGCGCACGCCGGCAGCCCATTGCTTTCAATGGAGCGGCTGTATTGCTGGCTCCATTGAATTCAATGGGCAAACATCGTTCTTCTCTGTCACAGCTGTTACAGCTGTGGCAGAGAAGAATGATTTGTCTTCTATATGTTCTCAATGGGGTCGGCGCTGCTGCCGCCGGCCCCATTGAGCGCATATAGAGAAGAGAACAGGAATCGCAGATCGCACATAGGTGCGATCTGCGATTTCTGTTCTATAATTTATCGGACGAGCACATAAAAAGCGCTCATGTGTCCGATACCATTGCAAAGCATTGGTTTTATAAAATCACCGGACGCATGCGAATGCGCAAATCGCGGCTAAAAACGCCCGTCTGACTAAGGCCTTAGGGCTACATCTGACCGTGTGCATTTTACTTAAGGCCTACTGGGAGTAGTAGTAGTGCTTCCATTTTGTATAATGCAGCTAGGCCTGTTTGCAGCCTTTCAGTTAGATTTTTTTCAGTCTGCAGTGCCGTACTATACCGCTCTCACCAGGAAAGTGCACTCAAAGAATTCCTAGCCTGCTGCAAACTACCTCATTTATACTGTTCTCTGTCTGCAGTGAATTAGACAGCGGTCTCACTGCTAAACAGTACTGTAATCTTATTGGGGCCATTTCAAAGTATTTCAGCTGCTGTGCAGAGTGTATCACAATACCATTTCCTTTAGTGGGGTTGAGATAGCCGCAGTTACCAGCCCTATCCACTGGCTTTAGAGTCTTCTCCCAGTCCACACAGCTTCTATTATCTACAAGTCTCTCTGAGCAGTAAATTACCCCTAGGTATCAGCACAAGACAGCAGGTTATTTTTTTCAAGTGACAGCATAGAGCTTCCGCTATCTACAAGTCTCTGTGTGCAGTGAATTAAGGCCCAGTTGTCAGTGCTGTACATTGGGGTAATTTATTCGGGCCCTGCTCTATTCGTAATCTGCCATGATGAGGAGTAGGGGTAAGGGTCGAGGACGTGGACGTCCAAGTGAGGGTGTGGGCACAGACCGAGTTCCTGGTCTAGGTGAATCTTAGCCGGCTGCTGCAGGATTAGGAGAGAGGCAAGTTTCTGGGGTCCCCAGCTTCATATCACAATTTACGGGTCCACGTGGTAGACCTTTATTACAAACAGAGCAGTATGAGCAGGTCCTGTCGTGGATGGCAGAAAATGCATCCAGCAATCTATCGACCACCCAGTCTTCTACGCAGTCCACTACTCCCGGCCTAGAGACTGCAACTCTGAATCCTCTGGCTGCTGCTCCTCCTTCCTCCCAGCCTCCTCACTCCATGAAAATGACATATTCTGAGTGGGCAGACTCCCAGAAACTGTTCTTGGGTCCCTGCCATAAGTGGGAAAAACTGTTTCCTCTCTCACCTGAGGAGTTTGTCGTGACCGATGCCCAACCTTTGGAAAGTTCCCGGGGTCCGGCTGAGGAGGCTGGGGACTTCCGGCAACTGTCTCAAGAGCTTTCAGTGGGTGAGGAGGATGATGATGAAGAGACACAGATGTCTGTCAGTGAGGTAGTTGTAAGGGCAATAAGTCTGAGGGAAGAGCGCACAGAGGATTGAGAGGAAGAGCAACTGGACGATGAGGTAACTGACCCCACCTGGTTTGCTAAGCCTACTGAGTACAGAACTTCAGAGGGGGAGGCAAGTACAGCAGTAGGACAGGTTGGAAGAGGCAGTGGAGTGGCCAGGGGTAGAAGCAGGGCCAGAGCAAAGAATCCCCCAACTGTTTCCCAAAGCACCCCCTTGCGGCAAGCCTCCGTCCAGAGGGCTAGGTGTTCAAAGGTGTGGATGTTTTTCAGTGAGAGCGCGGACAACCGACAAACAGTGGTGTGCAACCTGTGTCGCACAAGATCAGTCGGGGGGCCACCACTACCAGCCTCACCACCACCAGCATGCGCAGGCATATGATGGCCAAGCACCACGCAAGGTGGGATGAAGGCCTTCACCATCTCCGAGTCACACCACTGCTTCTTTCCTTGTGCCCCAACCTGCCACACAGATCCAATCCCCCTCTCAGGGCACAGGCACGAGCGCCTCCCGGCCTGCACCCACACCCTCACCTCCACTGTCCTCCACCCCATCCAGCTATGTCTCTCAGCGCACCGTTCAGCTGTGGCTAACACAAGCGTTGGAGCGAAAGCGCAAATACACCACCACGCACCCGCACACAGAAGCTGTAAATGTGCAAATTGCCAAATTAATCAGCTTGGAGATGCTGCCGTACAGGCTTGTGGAAACGGAGGCTTTCAAAAACATGATGGCGGTGGTCCGGCGCTACTCGGTCCCCAGTCGCCACTATTTTTCCCGGTGTTCCGTCCCAGCCTGTACCAGCACGTGTCCCGCAACATTATACGTGCCCTCATCTACGCGGTTACTGGGAAGGTCCACTTAACCACGGACACGTTCATAAGTACTGGCGGGCAGGGCCACTATATCTCCCTGATGGCACATTGGGTGAATTTGGTGGAGGCTTGGCCTGAGTCAGAGCCTGGGACTGCTCATGTCCTACCCACACCCAGAATAGCGGGTCCTACCTCAGTGCTGGTATCTGCGGCAGTTTATGCGACCTCCTCTAAACTCTCCCCCTCGTCCTCCTCCTTCGCAACCTCTACCTCGCAATTAAGAAATGTTAACAGCACGTTGCCAGCAGTCGGTATCGCACGGCAGCATCACAGAGGTGGGCAAGCGTCAGAAGGCCATGCTAAAACTAATCAGCTTAGGTGACAAGAGGCACACGGCCCCAGAACTGTTGCAGGGTCTGACAGAGCAGACCGACCACTGGCGTTCGCCGCTGAGCCTCCAGCCGGGCATGGTCGTGTGTGACAACAGCCGTAACCTGGTGGCAGCTCGGCAGCCTCACACATGTGCCATGCCTGGCCCACATCTTCAATTTGGTGGTTCAGCGGTTTCTGAAAAACTACTCACACTTGTCTGACCTGCTTGGCAAGGTTCACCACGTCTGCGCACATTTCCGCAAGTCCGCTATGGACACTGCCACCCTGAGGACCCTGCAACATCGGATTAATCTGCCAGAGCACTGACTGTTGTGTGACGTGCCCACACGGTGGAATTCTACGCTGCACATATTGCCCAGGCTCTATGAGCAGCGTAGAGCAATAGTGAAATAACAACTCCAACATGGGCAGCGTAGTGGGAGTCGTCCTTCCCAATTCTTTACCGAGGTGTGGGCCTGGATGGCAGATATCTGCCAGGTCCTCAGAAACTTTGAGGAGTCTACCCAGATGGTGAGCGGCGATGCTGCAATCATTAGCGTTACCATTCCGCTGCTATGCCTGCTGAGAAGTTCGCTGAAAAGCATAAAGGCTGACGCTTTGCGGTTGGAACAGGGGATGAGAGTATGTCGCTTGATAGCCTGACCACCCTCATGTCTATATCAACGCGTTTTGGAGGAGGAGGAGGAGGAAGGGGAGGAGCAGGAGGAGGAAGACGGGAAAAGACAGCTGGGCACACTGCATAGGGTACCTATGCTGCTTGCCTCTCATCTGTTCAGCGTGTATGGGCTGTGGGGAAGGAGGAGGAGGATCCTGAAAGTGATCTTCCTAGTGAGGACAGCCATGTGTTACATACTGGCATCCTGGCACACATGGCTGACTTCATGTTAGGCTGTCTTTCTCGTGACCCTCGCGTTACACACATTCTGGCCAACACGGATTACTGGGTGTATACCCTTCTCGACCCATGGTATAAGGAGAACCTTTCCACTCTCATTCCCGAAGAGGAAAGGGGTACGAGAGTGATGCAATACCACAGGGCCCTGGTGGAAAAAGTGATGCTAAAGTTCCCATCTGACAGCGCTAGTGGCAGAAGGCGCAGTTCCGAGGGCCAAGTAGCAGGGGAGGCGCGGAGATCAGGCAGCATGTCCAGCATATGCAGGGGAACACTCTCCAAGGCCTTTGCGAGCTTTATGGCTCCCCAGCAAGACTGTGTCACCACTCCCCACTGTAAAAAGATGGTGAGGGAGTACGTAGCCGATCGTACCACCGTCCCCCGTGATGCCTCTGCTCCATACAACTATTGGGTGTCAAAGCTGGACACGTGGCACAAACTTGCGCTGTACACCCTGGAGGTTCTGGCTTGCCTTGCCGCTAGCGTCCTGTCGGAGAGGCTGTTAAGTGCAGCTGGGGGAATCATTACGGATAAGCGTACCCGCCTGTCAACTGCCAGTGCCGACATACTTACACTCATAAAGATGAACAAAGCCTGGATTTCCCCAGACTTCTCTTCTCCACCGGCAGAGAGCAACGGAACCTAAAGATTATTTTCACTGCAACCGCAGATAAAAGCATTCTTCTCTAGCACCGGAAAAAAGCTTTGTGAATCTGTCTCTGATATTAGTCTTCCTCCTCCTCCTGAAACATCTTTTTATCACGCTGAACTGCCAAAATTGATAGATGAGCCCAAAAGGCTCATCTAACAATTTTTTTTACAATTTTTCAAAGTTTCAAAAGTATTGATACTTTAAAATGAACCAATTTTTTGAACACGGCTGCCTCCAGGCTGTGTTACAAATTAAGCAACAGCGAGCTGTATCTTTTAAAAAATATTTACGGGCGTCACTTGCCCTCTCGGTAGAGCAATATTTCAGGGGTACGTTGATACTCTTGGTACACAAATTTTTCTGGCCCTCGCCTACAGTCATGGTACCCCAATTATCAGGCGTTCGCCTACAGTCTTGCTACAGAAATGTTACAGGGGTCTGCCTATACTGCTGCTACATACATGTTACTGGGGTCTGCCGAAACTTCGGCTACATAAATGTTACAGGGGTCTGCCTATACTTCTACTACAGAAATGTTACAGGGGTCTGCCTATACTTCTGCCACAAAAATGTTACTGGGTTCTGTCTATACTTTTGCTACAGAAATATTACTGGGGTCTGTCTATACTGTTACTACAGAAATGTTACTGGGGTCTGCCTATACTTCTGCTACAGAAATGTTACTGGGGTCTCTCTATACGTTTACTACAGAAATGCTACAGGGGTCTGCCTATACTCGTGCTACAGAAATGTTACTGGGGTCTGTTTATACCTTTGCTACAGGAATGTTACAGGGGTCTGTCTATACTATGGGTGCACTAAGTCTTCCCATTGCGGTGTTTTACCTATCTGGCACAAATAATACAGTGACTGACTAGGCCAGAATTGTGGGCCGAGACCAAGTTGCTAGGCGGGGGGGACACACTCTGATTTCTTCCTGTGTAATACCATCTTTGTGCACCTACAGCGTAGGCGAGCTCAAGGAACTCAAAGACTTCCCTTTGCAGTGTTGAGATATCTGTGTGGGGACACATTGATTTCCCCCTATTGCTATGTAACTCAGGGCACCTTGGGTCACACAAGGTGGTGGCTGGGACCGAGCCTGACCCTGGGCCCGCTCACATACTTCCCACATAGACTATAGCGGGTCCTGGTCATGGTGTCTTGACCTTGTAATGCCACCTCCTCCTCCTGCTTGGGGTCAGGGGATCTGCACTGGGCATCATATATTTTCTCCTATGTTACCACAGTTATCTGAGACACTGGTTTCGGCCAAAGAAGAGCAGCGTTACTGCATTAATGAGACGTTCACAGCTGTACTAGCATCGGAGTCCGCTCTATGCCCACGATAGCTGAGGGTGTGTGCAGAGGCCTATGTCCTCGGCGCAGTGCAAGTCTGCCATGTTTGGGCACTGTCATTTCTACATGTTTATTACTGTCTTTGGGTTTCTTCAGCTCGCCTATGCTGTGGGTGCACAAAGACTTCCCATGGCGGTGTTTGACTTATCTGCCACAAATACACTGACTGACTTGGTTAGGGTGCAGAGTGCAGATGGCTTTCCCCTTGCGGTGTCGATTAAGCTATCCGACACCTACACAGAATGAATAGTGTGTGGGCACATAGATTTTCCCATTGCTATGTCAGTCGCGGCACCTTGGGCCACACAAGGTGTGTGCTGGGACCAAGCCTGATAAAGGGCCTGCTCACATACTTCCCACACAGGCTACAGCAGGTCCTGGTCATGGTTTCTTGGCCTTCTAAGGCCACCTCCTCCTCCTGCTTGGGGTCAGGGTTTCAGCACTGGGCATCATGTATTTTCTCTCGTGTTACCACAGTTATCTGAGACACTCGTTTGCGCCAAAGGAGAGGAGCGTTACTTCACTAATGAGACGTTCACAGCTGTACTAGCATTGGAGTCCGCTTCATGCCCACGATTGCTGAGGGTGTGGGCTTAGGCCTATGTCTTTGGCGCAGTGAAAGTCTGCCATGTTTTGGCACTCTGATTTCTTTATGGTTCATGTCTTGGGTCGCCCAAGACCCACCTATGTTGTGGTTGCACACAGACTCTCCATAGCGGTGTTTGACCTGTCTGGCACAAAGTCATTGACTGACTTTGGTATGGTGCAGAGTGCAGATGGCTTTCCCCTTGGCGTTGTCGATGAGGTATCCGACACCTACACACAATGAAAAGTGTGTGGACACATGGATTTTCCATTGCTGTGTAACTCGCGACACCTTGGGTCACACAAGGTGTTTGCTGGGACCAAGCCTGACCCTGGACCTGCTCACATACTTCTTACACAGGCTACTGCGGGTCCTGGTTGGTTTTCCTTGGCCTTGTAAGGCCACCTTCTCCTCTTGCTTGGGGTCAGGGGATCAGCACTGGGCATCATGTATTTTCTCCTGTGTTACCACAGTTATCTGAGACACTTGTTTGGGCCAAAGAAGAGCAGCGTTGCTGCATTCACGAGACGTTCACAGCCTATGTCCTGGGGGAACTTCAACTGCGCCAGGTTGGGCCTGTGGAATTTCTTCCTCGTTAATGCAGTCTTTGGAGCGGTGAAAGAAAACGTAACTGATTTAATGAGACCTTCGCAGATGGACTAGCATCAGTGTCCGCTTCATGCTCGCATTTGCTGAGGGTGTGTGCAGTGACCTATGTCCTCGGCGGAGTGAAAGTCTGCCATGTTTGGGCTCTGTGACTTCTTTTTTTTTAAATATTAAATTTTTATTTGAGATTCAGACAACTTACATACAGAATTTTGTTGTTAATAGATTATCATTGAATTGTTACAACCAAAATTCGTTTCTTCTGATTACATCACAACATATTATAACATGTTCAAATCTCGTTTGTTATATATTAATTGCACAAAACCATTTTTTTTTTTTTATAACTAAACAATTAAACAATTGGCACTAAAATTGCTTCTTTTTAGATTCTGCTTTTTGTACCTCCTCATCTCCACATTCCCCACTCCTCTTTATATCTCTTAAGAGAGTTATTTCGTAACGCCAACCACCCTTCGAACACTCGTTGTTCAGCCATCCAGTCACTGAACTCCCCAACCGTTGGGGAAGCAGTATTTTTCCAGTATTTAGCTATAAGGGATTTAGCTGTCATCAGTGCATGACCTAACAGATATCTGATGTTAGGGGGATAGTTGTTCAATTCGATCAGTAATATTATTAGTTTAGCCTTCCTTTCTATTTTAGACTTTAATGAGGCTTCTAGTAGGTTGAGAATTGGACCCCAGTAGTTATTTAGAGCTGGACATGACCAAAAAATGTGGGTAAGAGTACCTCTCTGCCCGCAGTTTCTCCAACAATTGCCATCTGACTTGTGAAGCCTGCTAGCTAGTAGGCAGGGAGTGTAGTGCCATCTCAGATTTATTTTTAGTTGTGTTTCTAGAATACCCAAGCCTCTAGTGGAGCCGCATGCCGTTTTGTAAGCTTTTTCCCAGTCTTCAATTGATATTTTTTCTCCTAGCTCTTTTTCCCAATTGAGCATGTGCATTTTTTTTGGGGAGAAGGATGTTATTTTCTGTCAAAACATCATAAAAATATCTGGTGTCTGATTTTCCTAGCGAGGGGGGAGGTATTGTGATCTTTCCCAGAACTGTGGTTGGGATTTTTGTTTTGTGGATAGATGAATTTTTTAGAAAAGTTTTTATTCTGATGTATTTGTAGAAGTCCTTTTGAGACAGGTTGTATTTTGAGCTTATGTTCTCGAAAGGCAGTATCTCGCCTTCTGTTGTTAAATCGTCTATCTTTTTAATCCCTTTTTTTCTCCATTCGTCTAGGTTTATATCTATGTTGAATAGGCTTTCTATTTCCAGGGGTATATTTGGTTTTGTGTATGTGTCATATTTTGCTACTTTCACAGTATACTCCTTCCATGAGTTCAGGGAGGCCATAACAGTGGGGGGCGGATTTGTTAGGTTTATTTTTACTTCTGGGTTTTTTGTCATTGCTTCAAGGGAGGCCGCTAATAGTAGCACGTTCCCTTTTTTGGAGTTAGTGAGGCATGCTTCCATGCCCACCCAAGCCATCACGTTTTCTGTTTTTACCCAGTTCCTAGTTTGATTTAAGATGTTCGCTTTGTAGTATGCCTCTAGGTTAGGCAAGTCCGCTCCCCCCTTTTTACAGTATAGGGTTAAGATTGGTGTGGCTAGTCTCGATTTATTTCCTCCCCAGACAAATATTGCAACTTGTCTTTGTAATTTTTTAAGTGTGTTTTTTGATATGGGAATTGGTAGTACTCTAAAGAGGTATAGGATCTTTGGCAATATTTTCATTTTGTATGTCATAATCCTACCCAGCCATGACAAGTTTATATTTGATAGATAATCTAGCTCCTTCTGGATTGTTTCCTGGAGAGGTGTAAAATTTATTGTTTCTAATTTGTTTACGTTTGCTGTCATTAATGTCCCCAAATAAGATATATTTTCTTTTTCCCACTTAAAGGAAAACTCTGTTTGGATTATGTGTTTTAGATCCCTTGAGACATTTATGCCTAATATTATTGTCTTATCAACGTTGAGCTTGTAGTATGAGATGTTGCTAAATTGTTCTATTATTCGATAGGCAGCTCTCAGGGATTCCAGCGGGTGGGATAGAGTTAGAACAATGTCGTCGGCAAAAAGGCCGATTTTATGTTGGCGGGCGTTCAGGGGGATTCCTCTTGTGTCTATAGAAGATCTTATTAGTTCAGCAAGCGGCTCCACCATGAGGACGTATAAGATCGGGGATAGCGGGCACCCCTGGCGTGTTCCATTTGTTATTTGGAATTTCTCAGAAAGAGCCCCATCTACCATCACCTTTGCTGTCGGACAGGAGTACAGGGCCCGGACGGCGCCAATCATCTCTCCCCCCCATGCCAAATTTCTCTAAAACTTTAAATGCGTAACCCCAGTGAACCCTGTCAAAAGCTTTTTCAGCATCTAGGGCCATGACTACTGTTGGTAATTTTGTGCTATTCAAACCATGGATAAGATTTAAAAGTTTCCTGGCGCCGTCCGCAGCCTGCCGCCCCTTTACAAAACCGACCTGGTCGGAGTGCACTATCGTTGGGAGTATGTCAAGTAACCTGTTTGCCAATACTTTTGCATAAATTTTGACATCTGCGTTAAGCAGTGATATCGGTCTAAGGTTCGCTGGGTCATCCGGTTCTCTACCGGGCTTAGGCAGTACTATTACTGTGGCTTGGAGCATTTCTTCAGGAAATCTTCCTTTCTCCATAGCTGAGTTAAACATCCTCACTAGACAGGGAGTCAGAGAACCCGAGAACATTCTATAATACTCAGCCGAGAACCCATCAGGTCCCGGCGCTTTTTGTTGTTTCATGGAGGATATTGCATCCATTATTTCAGTTTTTGTTATTGGACCCTTTAGTTTATCTGCTTGTGTTTCATTTATTACGGGTAAGTTAATTTTACTCAAGACATTTTCTATGTCTTCGACTTTAGGGTGGGTAAGTTTTGGGTCATTTTTAAGATTATACAGTTTGCTGTAAAAAGAGCGAAATGCTTCCAGTATTTGTTTTGGATGACTTATTTTGTATTCTTTTTTTTTGGAGCTCCATAGGAACGGGATGCTCACCTTCCCCACTTTCTTTTTAACTAGATTGGCCATCCATTTTGAGGGTTTATTGAGAGAAGCGTATATATTTGCACGGTGAGATGTAATTTCCCTGTCATGGTCCCCCTGTAGAATTTTGCGTAATTCTAATCTAGTTTCGAATAAGTCATTGTAATGTTGTTGGGATGCTGAGGATTGTAGTTGCTTTTCTAGGATTTGAATTTTGCTTAGTAGCGTTTCCGTTTTGGATATGTTTTCTTTTTTATATCTGGCTCCTATTTTTATGAGGATGCCCCTCATGAAGGCTTTGTGGGCTGTCCATATTGTTTCTGGGTTAACCTCGTCTGTGTTATTTAGTATAAAATATTCATCGAGTGCTACTTGTATCTGTTTTTGAATTTCAGGTATCTTCATTATATATGTGTTGTTCCTCCATAATTTGGTGAGGTCGCGATTTTCCCCGAATACGAGAGAGGTCATTATTGGTGCATGGTCTGCCCATGTTATTGTGCCTATCTCTGATTTAATTACTGTAGTAATAAGAGATTTGTCAACCAGACACAGATCTATGCGTGAAAAGGTCTTATGTCGCGCAGAAAAGAAGGAGTACTCCCTGGCAGAGGCATTCAGGCATCTAAACGTGTCATAAAATGCATTGTTTTTTATCCATTCACCCAAGGGCGCTCCTCTCTTCATCTCGCGGTTTGTAGTATCTATGTTTTTTTCTGGCACTAGGTTAAAATCGCTATTTATAATAATTGAGCCTTTAGCTACTCTTTTTATTCTTTTTTGGATTTTGTTTAGAAAGCGTATTTGCTGTGAATTGGTGACATATATGTTGGCTATTGTTACTGGTGTGTTTTTGAGTGTGCCCACCAATATTATAAAACGGCCCTTTGGGTCGCATACTTGTTTATCTATACTGAATGGGGCTGTATCTTTAAATGCTATTAAAACCCCTGCGTGTTTTTTTGGGGCGCAGGCATATATAATCTGGGAATATTTTTTGTGCGTCATTCTTGAAGTGTCTGCATGCAACAGGTGTGTCTCCTGGATACATGCAATTTCTGCATCTAGGCGACGTGCTTCTTTCCACACTGAGCTTCTTTTAAAGGGAGCGTTCAAGCCGTTGGCGTTTAATGACATCAGTTTTGTAGCCATTTTCTTGTTGATGCGATGACGTCTGAGGAGGCGAGGAGATGATAGGAACCATGCATATCTGCCAATGAATAAAAAACACAAGAACAGACAAAAACAACGTAGCGGACTATTTTAACGACCTTGCTTTGTAAAGAGCAACTTCCCTCTTCCAGCAAGAAAGTGACGCAACTTGTGGTCAAGTGAGCGAGGGGTGCTCGTAGGTGAATGAAAATTTGCTGTATAATTATTTTAGTAATTTTAAATGCACGTTTGCACAAGCTTGTACTTGTGGTTCGGTTGGGCTCAAAGTGTCTTGTTTTAAGACGGGATGCGAAAATTAAATTCCACTCAGTGGAGCAAAGCAAAAGGCTTTTGGATTGGTTCATTTTTTCAGGTTTTCCCGAGTTTGCCAGGAGCTCATGTTCTAGATGTGGTCTTGTCACAGTTTGAGACTTTAATGCCCCATGCGTTCAGAGTCTCTGCTGCCGAGTTGGGATTGTGGAATATGTGGGTTAGATTTGCTCTGGTGGCGATAATTTTTGTAGGGAAACCCCATCTATAGGGGATGTTTGCGTCTCTCAGGGCTGATGTCACCTCTGCAAAGCTTCTTCTTGCTTCCATGGTGGCCTGAGATTAGTCAATATATACTCGTATCTCGGAGTAGGGGTTGGAGAGTGTATTTTTATCTTTCTGACAGTGCTCATAAGTGCCTCTTTCGTGCTGTAAAAATGTATGCGCACTATAATATCCCTGGGGGTGTCCGTTTTGAGGAATTTCGGGAGAGGCAGTCTGTGAGCTCAATCTATTTTTAGCTCTTCCTCTGGGGTGTCTGGCAGAATCTTGCGGAGGAAGCGTGTCACATAGCCTGTAATTTCAGCGTTCAATATTTTTTCAGAGACGCCTCTTAGCTTGACGTTATTACGTCTGTTCCTATCTTCTAGGTCTGTTAATTTTTGTTGCAGTTTGGCTACAGACCCCTCCAAGTCATAGTGGGCATCTCTATCAGGGAGTTGTGGGATTTGACCAGCTCACCCATTTTTGACTCTGTTTTCCCCATGCGGTCTTTGACTTCTTGAACTGTGGTGTCAACATATGAAGTCAAGCTTTTTATATCATCTGTATGTTTTCATGCAGCGCCATTACAATCTCTTTAATATAAAGTTCTGAGATGGGCTTATTAGAAGCTGTTAGACTTGCCAGACCACTTTCTTTTATTATGTTGTTTTCATCCTGGCTAGTTGGGCTACTTTCATCTGTTAGTTTGGCCTCTGCTTTGCTGGACTGTCTGTGGGGGATGGGGCGCTCTGTGGCAGCGTGTCCGGCGCCATCTTATGTCCCCTGGTCTGCTTAAGCTGTTTAGCTTGTTTAGTGTTGTCCCCAGCCCCTTTGTTATCTTTAGCTGCTGCCGCTGTGTCTGGGGTGTCTGCAGGCTTCTCTGCTGTGTCTAACATCCCCTCTGTGTCCCACGGCTCACCTGCCTCTGCTTCAGCTGAGTCCTCCGGCGCTTCCTCCAGCGCAGGGACGCCGGCCGAGTCTTCTCCTGGCTCCATGCTGGATAGGGTGCCGTGCGCCGGGAAAAAATCCTCCAGCCTCACTGGTTTCGCTTTGGACGTCCTCCTCCTTGGCATCGCTGGGTTCACTGTGAGTTCCAACGTCCTTTTTTTCTGTTTTTTACCGTCTTTAGTTGCTTTCAGTTGCTTTTGAGCCTGTTTAAAACGGAGCCTCAGGCAAAAGCTTCCGTTCTGGTGCCTCTCTTGGCCACGCCCCCTCATGCCCTCTACTCGATGATGGCCCATTGTGCACATGGAAAGACACACTAGTCAAAGACTGATATGTGCAACCTTGTGTCACAACATTGGATTGTCCCTGGATTCAGCATGGTCGCAGCCAGGTATACCCAGGCGCATATAACCTGTGCTTTACATAGGGAGAGTAGTAAAGACATCACAGAGGCACACCTACTTTTAAAGGTTGCAAATTTACATATATATATGGCATTATATATATATATATATATATATATATATATATATATGGCATTATATATATATATATATATATATATATATATATACAGTTGTATATATATATATATATATATATATATATATATATATATATATACAGTTGTATATATATATATATATAAAATGCCATATCTGTGTTGACAGCTTATCTGTATACGTTAAGGCCTATCCGATTAGGTATAGTTTTGCCACTACAGAGGTAGCAGCCAAATTGTTGAACGAGGTAATTTTGTCGGTATGGGATTCCAGAGACAATATAAATAACCGCTTTTCACACTCCCTGCCACCCTGTCTTCTGCATTGTATCCCGTTTGGACTAGCTTCCATTACAGGGCGGTACTCTCGGCAGCAGTTGCAGATACAGTATGGTACTTTCTCCAGGTATGTCCAGGCCCTGTAGAAACATTTATATTTGATGCATAAACAAGTGTTTGCTTCTCTTCCAGATCCTGACTCTGTGTATACAACACATGTTCTGGAGCCAGGATATTGAAAACATGTAACAAAATCTCCATGACCACGCTACGAGAGTCCTTACCAAGATCAGATGACAGCAGCCACTTCAGTAAAGCCTGAGAGGAAAACAAACTGGGTTCACACTAGTCACTGCCAGAGAGTGACCAAGGCAGGAGAGTAACTATGTATTATTGTATCCTGTGTAAAATAAATGTCATGCTCATCCTCATAATAATAATAATGAGGAAGGGCAAATGGTATGACACCCTACTGGGAGCAATAGGTATTGCAGTTTGAGTACTGAACTCCACTAATATGATCCCAGGCCAGAGCCAATGAGGCTCAGGCAAGTAAATCTACAGGCCCAGTGGATGCCATCCATGTTTATTTTCCTCAGAATTTAATGTTTGGATTGTGATAAAATGTGTTAAGAATATTAAAATGTTAGCTTAGCTACTCAGCTTAACTTGCTTGAAGATTAGAATGATAAAGCTATAGAATGTAGGTTGAGAGACATATGTATACTCACTCTAACTTAATGACCAATAATGAGCATTTATGAAGAAATATCAGATTAATGAAAAATACAAGTCACAGTGAAAAACATTTGCAAATGACAAATCACACATTAAGACTGAGAAACAGACAATTAAAACTTTAAAATGTCTAATATTTATGTGTTCTTCTAACATTGTGGAATTTTGTCCATCCAGTATCATCTCCAAGGAGAAATCTCCATGATGACTATCATACTCGTTGACCTGATCTATGAAGCTATTGAACAACAGAGCAAAGCAGCAAGTACTGTTCAAATACAAAGAGTGAATTCCGCATGAATTATGGACAGCTGAGCAAAGATGGACTGCACTTTAAAATGTGATTTCAAACATCTCTTTGCAATATTGTGTTCTGCTTCTGCTTGTCTCATGTAGACACACGCTCAGTCTCCCTCCTACCCAGGGATAGCACAGCTGCTGTAGGTTCCAGCGAGGGGATGCCCTACGGGGTGTTAGCTTGTATTGAGAAAGGGTGTGGACTCCTGAAAAATGCCCAGGGTGTTCATGCACTTCTCCCAGTGTTAGGTAAGGCAACCTGCCCTTGTAGGATAGTTTAGTTTGAGGTCGGGAAGGAGAATGAGCGGTTTGCATGGAATAACATAGTAGGACAGCAGAGGTGATCACAAAACAGTGGAAACAATGGAGAATACATATTTATGTAACATTGTCAGATTGATTATCCACATGCCTTATTTATTTATGATAATAAAATTGTATATGTGTCTTTGAATTAACATATATTGAAATATTAAGAGTAGCCGTAATAGGGCTGGTCTGGAAGATAATAAAGTGTTGTGTTGCTCAGAACTTTAGAATTAGGGGTTACAATATAATGTGTACAACTTTAGAAGCTGATGCATATGTTGTAACAGGGTGAGAGGAATGGTCTGGAGTGGAAGGTATGTGTCACAGAGGTTATTAGCCTCTGTGAGGTAGTCCGGACCCTTTCACTCCAGGCCAGATCTTACCACCTGTCCAGGATGCCATTTAAGGAGACAGGTGGAAGGTAGAGAGAGTTGTGTGCGCCTGAGAGATACAGGCTGCAGTTACTCTATGACTTCCACTGTGAACAGAGAGACGCTGTGGACGAGGCGCTACCTGGTTGCAGCAGGACCCCTGGCGGGGATACGCCTGCCCTTGGACAAGAGCCAGAGAGATTGAAGGCATAAGGACCAGCTGCGCTCTGGACATCCACAGGTCTGTGCACGTCAATGGACTTATATGCTCTCCTCAGCTGAGGATTTACCTGTGTCACCTCCGGACTGAGGAGGGTTAAACCTGAACAGAGACTTTGTTTGTTGCTATCATTCACCTTTTATCTGGAGACCCAGTTATTTATGTTTCTGTTAACGACTGTGTAAATAAACCTAATAAGTTGAAAAGTGTGGGTTTGGAGTGCTCTTTAACCCCCGCTGTGCTACAAGTGGTGGAGGATGCGCTGGCATTAGGAGATTCCCTGAGAAAAAAAAAACAAACTGTTTCCATAGCTCTGGAGGAGTTAATAAAACAGCTCAAGGCACTGAAATTGGGAGACTCCCTGAGGAAAAAACAAACTGTTGCCATAGCCATGGAGGAGTAAATAAAACAGCTAGCAGCAACTAGCACACAGCAGCAGAAAGCATTGTGTCTGCAGCAAGAAACAAATGTGAGGCTGTGAGGCCTCCTAGTCGTCCTGCAGACGCTCCGAGAGAGAGCGCCAAATCCATTTCAGAAAGGAAACCAAGGAACCAGAGGGATTTGGAGCCCATGCAAAGAAACCCAGTCAACCCCGTTATGTGCTGGGAGTGCCATCGTTCAGGGCATATCCCCGCTCATTGTCCAGCTCGGGTTGAACCCATGGAATGTTCCTATGGCCGGGACTGTTCTTTGGTGGCACATTCTACCTGCGCTACAGGGGTGGACAGAGACACCCAGCCCCAGATGTGTCAAGTGACAGTGAATGGTGTGGAAGTGTCGGCCTTGCTGGACTCAGGGAGCATGATTTCGTTGCTGAACTCCGCCATCGCCACTGGACTGAACCCCCGGGGCAGATTGGGGGTGGTCTGTATACACGGGGACACTAAAGAATACCCGGCCGCCCAGGTGACCATAGG
Source organism: Eleutherodactylus coqui (assembly GCF_035609145.1). NCBI lineage: Eukaryota > Metazoa > Chordata > Amphibia > Anura > Eleutherodactylidae > Eleutherodactylus > Eleutherodactylus coqui. Next base: position 31,715,666 of record NC_089843.1, read on the forward strand.
CACAGTGTGCGGAACCTATGTACACCAGGTGGGGGTGGTTAACAAATTAATCTACCCACTGATAATTGGGAGGGACTACCCGTTGTTTTGGGAACTGTGGGCGGAGGTGCCGCGGCCTTGTGGAGCCCTGCGCGTCGAGCACCTCGGGAGGTGTTCAGCATAACGAATTTCCCTTTGCAGGACTGACTGATTCTGAGGAACCCACTCCGGAACCCCAGGTACCTGACCTTGAGGTGAACAGGGATAATTTTGGGACTGCACAGCTTAATGATCTGACTTTAAGGTATGCGCAAGAAAATATCTCTGTGATTAATGGTGTACCCAAGAGGCAGGGAGTGAGGTGCGATTTCCTCATTTTGAATTGATTAATGAATTGTTATATCGGGTAACGAAAGTAAATAATGAAGTGATAAAACAACTTCTGATACCTGGTGGATATAGGCGTACGGTCCTTGACCTAGCCCACACTCACATACTGGGCGGTCATTTAGGGGGCAGAAAAAACACAGGAACGCATTCTACAGAGGTTTTTCTGGCTGGGGTGCCATTAAGAAATAGAGGATTTCTGTAGATCCTGCCCTCAGTGCCAGATATCTGCTCCTATCTCACACTTCAGAAGCCCGTTGGTAGCATTACCAATAATAGAAATACCATTTGAGCGAATCGCTATGGATTTAGTGGGACCCCTGGAGAAGTCAGCCAGAGGTCACCAGTATATCCTTGTAATCGTGGACTACGCCACCAGGTATCCAGAAGCAATACCTCTGAGGAACACTTCCTCTAAATGTATCGGTAAAGAATTGTTCCAGATGTTCACTCGGGTGGGGCTTCCCAAGGAGATCCTAACAGACCAGGGGACCCCATTCATGTTGAAGGTGATGAGGGAACTGTGCAAGTTGCTGAGGATTAAGCAATTGCGCACCTCCGTCTACCACCCCCAGACAGATGGGTTGGTGGAAAGGTTCAATAAAATGTTAAAAAATATGCTAAAGAAGGTGGTAGAAAAGGATGGCCGGGATTGAGACTGTTTGCTTCCGCACTTATTATTTTCCATTCGAGAGGTACCAAAGGCCTCCACGGGGTTCTCTCCTTTTGAGCTATTGTACGCACAACAACCCCGTGGATTACTGGACATAGCAAAAGAGACATCGGAGAGCGAAGCCACCCCACATAAGAGTGTCATTGAACATGTGGCCCAAATGCAGGAGAGACTTGCCAAGATAATGCCATTAGTAAAAGAACAGCTCCTCCAAGCGCAGGAAAGGCAGGCTAATGTCTATAATCGGGCAGCCAGAGTCAGACAGTTTAGCCCAGGGGATCGGGTGCTGATGCTAGTCCCCACCGTAGAAAGTAAGTTTCTTGCCAAGTGGCAGGGACCATACGAGGTGGTGGAAAAAGTAGGGACGGTCAATTATAAAGTCCTCCAACCAGGTAGGAGAAAGCCCATCCAAATTTACCATGTAAATTTGTTAAAACCCTGGAAGGAGCGGGATTCACTGGATTCTCCCTGCTTGGTCACGGAGCCGGAGGGTAATATCCAGGATGTGATTATAGCAGAAACCCTGTCAAAATCCCAGAGACAAGAAAGCAAAGAGTTTTTGCAATGGAATAGGGATCTGTTTACTGACCGACCCGGTCGCGCTAGGGTCCTGGAACATGAGATCCGGACAGACCCTAACATAAGGGTCAATATAAAACCCTATAGAATACCTGAAGCCTGCAAGGAAGTAGTGCCCCAGGAGGTAAAGAGGATGCTTGAACTGGGGGTCATTGAGGAATCCACAAGTGGATGGTCAAGCCCCATAGTCTTGGTGCCAAAACCGTCAGGGGAATGGCGCTTTTGCAATGATTACCGGAAGCTTAACGAAATTTCCGTATCTGATGCATACCCAAAGCCCCGGATTGACAAGCTGATTGGCAGACTCGGCTCAGCCCGGTATATGACTACACTAGACCTCACAAAAGGGTACTGGCAGATTCCCCTGTCGGCAGACGCAAAAGAAAAAACGGCTTTTTCTACCCCAGAAGGGTGTTTTCAGTATGTGACCATGCCGTTTGGACTAAAAGGAGCCCCCGCAACATTCCAGAGGGTGATGGACAAAATCCTAGCTCCCCATAAGAAGTATGCAGCAGCTTATTTAGACGACATCATAATATTTAGCCGGGACTGGGAAAGCCACCTCAGCAAGGTTCAGGCAATATTAGACTCCCTCAGGAGGGTGGGGTTCACGATAAACCCCAAAAAATGTGCAGTGGGAATGGAAGAGGTCAAATACCTTGGCTACATAGTAGGTAGGGGGCTAGTTAAACCCCAAATTAATAAAGTGGAAGCCATTCAGGACAGGCCACGACCCCTAGCAAAAAAATAGGTGTGGGTGTTTTTAGGTACAGTGGGCTATTACCGATGCTTCGTCCCAAATTTTGCCACGATTGTAGCCCCGCTGACAGAGCTTACCAAGGGGAACAGGTCGGTAATGGTGCAGTAGACACCAGAAGCGGAACATGCGTTTGAACAGCTAAAACGTGTATTGTGTCGACAGCCCATATTGATAGCTGGCGATTTTTCAAAAGAGTTCATAGTCCAGACGGACGCGTCGGAAGTAGGGCTGGGGGCCGTATTGTCCCAAGAGATTAACGGAGAAGAGCATCCCATGCTGTTCATAAGCAGAAAAATGTCTCTTTCTGAAAAAAATTACGCCATAGTTGAGAAGGAAGGGTTAGCGGTAAAATGGGCATTAGACTCCCTAAGCTACTACCTCCTGGGGAGTAAATTTAAACTAATCTCAGACCATGCTCCCTTGAAGTGGATGTATAAAAATAAAGGGAATAATACCAGGGTGACAAGATGGTTCTTAACGTTACAAGAATTTGACTTTGAAGGGGAACATTACATGGTAATGCAGATGCCCTGTCTAGAATTTATTGTGCAGTTGCAGTTGGTGCCCAGCCGGACGGCTTGGGGCAGAGGGGGGAGGTAAGTAACAGGGTGAGAGGAATGGTCTGGAGTGGAAGGTATGTGTCACAGAGGTTATTAGCCTCTGTGAGGTAGTCCGGTCCCTTTCACTCCAGGCCAGATCTTACCACCTGTCCAGGATGCCATTTAGGGAGACAGGTGGAAGGTAGAGAGAGGTGTGTGTGCCTGGGAGATGCAGGCTACAGTTACTCTATGACTTCCACTGTGAACAGAGAGACGCTGTGGACGAGGCGCTACCTGGTTGCAGTAGGCCCCCTGGAGGAGATGCGCCTGCCCTTGGACAAGAGCCAGAGAGATTGAAGGCATAAGGACCAGCTGCGCTCTGGACATCCACAGGTCTGTGCACGTCAATGGACTTGTATGCTCTCCTCAGCTGAGGATTTACCTGTGTCACCTCTGGACTGAGGAGGGTTAAACCTGAACAGAGACTTTGTTTGTTGCTATCATTTACCATTTATCTGGAGACCCAGTTATTTATGTTTCTGTTAACGACTGTGTAAATAAACCAAATAAGAAGAAAAGTGATGGTTTGGAGTGCTCTTTAACCCCCGCTGTGCTACAATGTGTGTATATGTATATGTGTGTATATATACACACACACATATATACATATACACACATATATATCAACTTCTAAAGTTGTACACCTTGTATCGTAACCCCTAAATTCTAAAGTTCTGAGCAACACAACACTTTATTATCATATATATATATATATATATATATATGTAATTTGTGCGCAATGAGTATATACATAGTGTAACAAGAAAAAAATCATGTAAGTTGCTGTTCTCTTAAGAAGAAAGTAACCAAGGTGCAGGTAATTGCTTTATAGTATGTTATATGGTGATTGAGGATGGGTTCACATGAGCGTGTTTTGGTGCGTACTTAGGTTTACATACATCCGCACCTAGGTACGAGCAAAAACACGCGTGAACACAGCTGCGTGCTTGTTGTCAATGGAGCCGCAGCTGCTGCTTGAAAAAGGCCCCACAGAGGGCTGAAACGCGTTGCTATTAAACTACACGATTTGGTGTAATCTATACACCCCATCTCCACTCCTTTATCCCGTGAAGCGCTAAACAGGACTTTTTTGCTCTAAAGTTTTTACTCCACTGGGTTCCTTATCACTAGGGAACCCTGACATCCTAGCAGCTCTCCGTTTTTCAGGATTGGGAAGAAGGATATATGGATCAAACTTTTCTATAGGCTATCCCGAAATTGGAGGTACTAGTGGGTTATCCCACCCAGGGAAACTCACTAAGTACCGGGTAAGTCTTTTTCTTTCATCTAATTACACCACAGTATTTCCATATAGCACTGAAGGAGCGCTACTTCTGATCCCGATTTTCTCATTACTTTTTCAGGGCCACACTACAGTTCTAAAAGTTATTGTTCATTGAATATACGCAGTGGGTCCTTCCCTTTGCAAAAAAGGAAAATAAATTATATTTGGCCTGCCTGTGTCAGTCCTAAGGTCTCCGTGTACGTGTGTGCTGCGTGGACAACGTACAAAAATCAGACGCAACCAGCTACGGTTTACTGCAGGCTTGCGCCATTGTCTTTCCTGACTGGCAAATACCTGCTCTGCTAGAGTTAATAACTCTGCTACACTAAAGTTGTGTGTCACTTTTTCAGGGCCACACTACAGTTCTAAAAGTTATTGTTCATTGAATATACGCAGTGGGTCCTTCCCTTTGCAAAAAAGGAAAATAAATTATATTTGGCCTGCCTGTGTCAGTCCTAAGGTCTCCGTGTACGTGTGTGCTGCGTGGACAACGTACAAAAATCAGACGCAACCAGCTACGGTTTACTGCAGGCTTGCGCCATTGTCTTTCCTGACTGGCAAATACCTGCTCTGCTAGAGTTAATAACTCTGCTACACTAAAGTTGTGTGTCACTTTTTCAGGGCCACACTACAGTTCTAAAAGTTATTGTTCATTGAATATACGCAGTGGGTCCTTCCCTTTGCAAAAAAGGAAAAGAAATTATATTTGGCCTGCCTGTGTCAGTCCTAAGGTCTCCGTGTACGTGTGTGCTGCGTGGACAACGTACAAAAATCAGACGCAACCAGCTACGGTTTACTGCAGGCTTGCGCCATTGTCTTTCCTGACTGGCAAATACCTGCTCTGCTAGAGTTAATAACTCTGCTACACTAAAGTTGTGTGTCACTTTTTCAGGGCCACACTACAGTTCTAAAAGTTATTGTTCATTGAATATACGCAGTGGGTCCTTCCCTTTGCAAAAAAGGAAAAGAAATTATATTTGGCCTGCCTGTGTCCGTCCTAAGGTCTCCGCATATGTGTGTGCTGCGTGGACAACGTACAAAAATCAGACGCAACCAGCTACGGTTTACTGCAGGCTTGCGCCATTGTCTTTCCTGACTGGCAAATACCTGCTCTGCTAGAGTTAATAACTCTGCTACACTAAAGTTGTGTGTCACTTTTTCAGGGCCACACTACAGTTCTAAAAGTTATTGTTCATTGAATATACGCAGTGGGTCCTTCCCTTTGCAAAAAAGGAAAATAAATTATATTTGGCCTGCCTGTGTCAGTCCTAAGGGCTCCGTGTACGTCTGTGCTGCGTGGACAACGTAAAAAAATCAGACGTAACCAGCTACGGTTGAGTGCAACCTTGCGCCAATTTCTTTCCTGCCTGGGAAATACCTGCTCTGCCACAGTTAGTAACTCTGCAACAGTAAAGTTCTGTGACAGTTTTGCAGGGCCGCAACACAGTTATTAAACTTATTATTCAGTGAATAGACGCAGTGGGCCTATCCTTTTAAACAAAAGGGAAGAAAGTATATTTGCCCTGCCTGTGTCAGTCCTAAGGGCTCTGGGTACGTCTGTGCTGCGTGGAGAACGTAAAAAAATCAGACGCAACCAGCTACGGTTGAGTGCAGCCTTGCGCCAATTTCTTTCCTGCCTGGGAAATCAAATCACTGGTAATACAGCATGCTGAGGGGTAGGGGTAGGCCTAGAGGACGTGGACGCGGCCGAGGACGCGGAGGGCCAAGTGAGGGTGTGGGCACAGGCCGAGCCAGTGTGGTGGCCAGGGGTAGAGGCAGGGCCAGACCGAAAAATCCACCAACTGTTTCCCAAAGCGCCCCCTCGCGCCATGCCACCCTGCACAGGTCAAGGTGCTCTACGGTGTGGCAGTTTTTCACAGAGACGCCTAACGACCGACGAACAGTGGTGTGCAACCTTTGTCGCACCAAGATCAGCTGGGGAGGCACCACCAACAGCATGCGCAGGCATATGATGGCCAAGCACCCCACAAGGTGGGACGATGCCCGTTCACCGCCTCCGGTTTGCACCACTGCCTCTCCCCCTGTGCCCCAACCTGCCACTGAGATCCAACCCCCCTCTGAGGACACAGGCACTACCGTCTCCTGGCCTGCACCCACACCCTCACCTCCGCTGTCCTCGGCCCCATCCAGCAATGTCTCTCAGCGCAGCGTCCAGACGTCGCTAGTGCCACAGTTTGAGCGCAAGCGCAAGTACGACGCCACGCACACGCACGCTCAAGCGTTAAACGTGCACATTGCAAAATTGATCAGCCTAGAGATGCTGCCGTATAGGCTTGTGGAAACGGAGGCTTTCAAAAGCATGATGGCGGCGGCTGCCCCGCGCTACTCGGTTCCCAGTCGCCACTACTTTTCCCGATATGCCGTCCCAGCCCTGCACGACCACGTCTCCCGCAACATTGTACGTGCCCTCACCAACGCGGTTACTGCCAAGGTCCACTTAACAACGGACACGTGGACAAGCACAGGCGGGCAGGGCCACTATATCTCCCTGACGGCACATTGGGTGAATTTAGTGGAGGCTGGGACAGAGTCAGAGCCTGGGACCGCTCACGTCCTACCCACCCCCAGAATTGCGGGCCACAGCTCGGTGGTGGTATCTGCGGCGGTGTATGCTTCCTCCACTAAAGCACCTTCCTCCTCCTCCTCCTCCAACGCAACCTCTGTCTCGCAATCAAGATGTGTCAGCAGCACGTCGCCAGCAGTCAGTGTCACGCGGCGTGGCAGCACAGCGGTGGGCAAGCGTCAGCAGGCCGTGCTGAAACTACTCAGCTTAGGAGAGAAGAGGCACACGGCCCACGAACTGCTGCAGGGTCTGACAGAGCAGACCGACCACTGGCTTGCGCAGCTGAGCGTCCAACCGGGCATGGTCGTGTGTGACAACGGCCGTAAGCTGGTGGCGGCTCTGCAGCTCGGCAGCCTCACGCACGTGCCATGCCTGGCCCATGTCTTTAATTTGGTGGTTCAGCGCTTTCTGAAAAGCTACCCCCACTTGTCATACCTGCTCGGAAAGGTGCGCCAGCTCTGCGCACATTTCCGCAAATCCCACACGCACGCTGCCACCCTGCGGACACTGCAACATAGGTTTAATCTGCCAGTGCACCGACTGCTGTGCGACGTGCCCACACAGTGGAACTCTACGCTCCACATGTTGGCCAGACTCTATGAGCAGCGTAGAGCTATAGTGGAATACCAACTCCAACTTGCGCGGCGCAGTGGGAGTCAGCCTCCTCAATTATTTACAGAAGAGTGGCCCTGGTTGGCAGCCATCTGCCAGGTCCTTGGAAAATTTGAGGAGTCTACCCAGGTGGTGAGCGGCGATGCTGCAATCATTAGCGTCACCATTCCTCTGCTATGCATCTTGAGAAGTTCCCTGCAAAGCATAAAGGCAGACGCTTTGCGCTCGGAAACAGAGCCGGGGGAAGACAGTATGTCGCTGGATAGTCAGAGCACTCGCCTGTCTATATCTCAGCGCGTTGAGGAGGAGGAGGAGGAGGGGGAAGAGACAGCTTGGCCCACTGGTGAGGGTACACATGCTGCTGGGCTGTCATCCTTTCAGCGTGTATGGCCTGAGGAGGAGGAAGAGGAGGAGGAGGATCCTGAAAGTGATCTTCCTAGTGAGGACAGTCATGTGTTGCGTACAGGTACCCTGGCACACATGGCTGACTTCATGTTAGGATGCCTTTCTCGTGACCCTCGCGTTACACGCATTCTGGCCACTACGGGTTACTGGGTGTACACACTGCTCGATCCACGGTATAAGGAGAGCCTTTGCACTCTCATTCCCGAAGAGGAAAGGGGTTCGAGAATGATGCTATACCACAGGGCGCTGGTGGACAAACTGATGGTAAACTTCCCATCCGACAGCGCTAGTGGCAGAAGGCGCAGTTCCGAGGGCCAGGTAGCAGGGGAGGCGCAGAGATCAGGCAGCATGTACAGCGCAGGCAGGGGAACATTCTCCAAGGCCTTTGCCAGCTTTATGGCTCCCCAGCAAGACTGTGTCACCGCTCCCCAGTCAAGGCTGAGTCGGCGGGAGCACTGTAAAAGGATGGTGAGGGAGTACGTAGCCGATCGCACGACCGTCCTCCGTGACGCCTCTGCCCCCTACAACTACTGGGTGTCGAAGCTGGACACGTGGCCTGAACTCGCGCTGTATGCCCTGGAGGTGCTTGCTTGTCCTGCGGCTAGCGTCTTGTCAGAGAGTGTGTTTAGTGTGGCTGGGGGAATCATCACGGATAAGCGTACCCACCTGTCAACCGACAGTGCCGACAGGCTTACACTCATCAAGATGAACAAAGCCTGGATTTCCCCAGACTTCTCTTCTCCACCAGCGGACAGCAGCGATACGTAAGCAATACGTAGGCTGCACCCGCGGATGGAAGCTACGTTCTCTCTCACCATCCAAAACGGGGACATTTCTGCTTCATCAATCTGTGTCTAATATTCCTCCTCCTCCTCCTCCTCCTGAAACCTCATGTAAACACGCTGAACGGGCAATTTTTCTTAGGGCCACAAGGCTCACTCATCTAATTTTTCTAAACAATTTTTATATGTTTCAACGCTCTTAAAAGTGTTGAAACTTTAACTTGAACCAATTTTTCGTTAAACTGGGCTGCCTCCAGGCCTAGTTACCACTTAAGCCACATTAACCAAAGCGATTAATGGGTTTCACCTGCCCTCTTGGTTGGCCATGGCCAATTTTTTGGATGTACATTAGTACTGTTGATACAGCAATTTTTGTGGGCCCTCGCCTACAGTGTAATCAAATGAATTTTTAGCCCACCTGCATTACAGCTGACGTTACATCCGCTGTGTTGGGCAATGTAATGGGATATTTTTGTGTATCGCCGGTGGGTTCCAGGGAGCCACCCATGCTGTAGGTGCACACGGAGTTTAACCTACATGTGTCCACTTGTAAAGAACCCCAGTCTGACTGGGGCATGCAGTGTGGGCCGAAGCCCACCTGCATTAAGCACGACATTACTACCTCAGCTGTGTTGGGCAATGCAATGGGATATTATTATGTACCGCCGGTGGCTTCCTGGCACCCACCCTTGCTGTGGGTCCACAGGGAATTATAAATGCATCTGTTTCCACTTGTAAAGAACCCCAGTCTGACTGGGGCATGCAGTGTGGGCCGAAGCCCACCTGCATTAAACATGACATTACTACCTCAGCTGTGATGGGCACTGCAATGGGATATTTTTATGTACCGCCGGTGGGTTCCAGGGAGCCACCCATGCTGTCGGTCCACAGGGACTTCACAATAGGGAGTTGTACCTGCCTGTGTCTATGAATTAAAAAGCCCGGTCTGACTGGGGCATGCAGACACCTTGACAGAATGAATAGTGTGTGGCACATAGGTTCCCCATTGCTATGCCCACGTGTGCAGCTCCTGATGACGGTGGCACAGGATTTTATTTCTCATTGCTTCTGTACAGCATTGTGGGCTATCGCCCCGCCCCTTTTAAAGAGGGTCGCTGCCTAGCCGTGCCAACCCTCTGCAGTGTGTGCCTGCGGTTCCTCCTCATGGCAGACGCACTTATAAATAGACATGAGTGTGGCGTGGCATGAGGGCAGCTGAAGGCTGCGCAGGGACAATTTGGTGTGCGCTGTGGACACTGGGTCGTGCGGGGGGGTTGGGCAGCATGTAACCCAGGAGAAGTGGCAGCGGAGTGTCATGCAGGCAGTGATTGTGCTTTGTTGGAGGTAGTGTGGTGCTTAGCTAAGGTATGCATTGCTAATGAGGGCTTTTCAGAAGTAAAAGTTGTTGGGAGGGGGGGGGGCACTCTTGCCGGTATTGTGGCTTAATAGTGGGACCTGTGAACTTGAGATGCAGCCCAACATGTAGCCCCTCGCCTGCCCTATCCGTTGCTGTGTCGTTCCCATCACTTTCTTGAATTGCCCAGATTTTCACACATGAAAACCTTAGCGAGCATCGGCGAAATACAAAAATGCTCGGGTCGCCCATTGACTTCAATGGGGTTCGTTACTCAAAACGAACCCTCGAGCATCGCGATAATTTCGTCCCGAGTAACGAGCACCCGAGCATTTTGGTGCTCGCTCATCTCTAATACTCACCTTTCCGCTGCAGCCGGAGTCTAGCCGCCGCCGCTGTCAGTTCTCCTGAACTGCTTCTCGGCACTATTCAGCCGGCGGGGCTTTAAAATCCCCGCCTGCTTAATGATCTGCCTCTGATTGGTCACAGCCCTGACCAATCAGAGGCAGGTTTCACTCACACACCCATTCATGAATTCATGAATGGGTGAGTGACGGCTGCCTCTCAGTGCTGAGCCAATCAGGGGGCAGGTCTGACTCACACCCCCTTCACACCCACTGCAGGATGGCCGCGCGGAGCTCCGGCTGCCGGGAGAAGGTGAGTATATATATATATATTGTTTTTATTTTTACACATTTTAGGATGAAACGCAGGGAAGGGCTTATATATTTAAGCCCTTCCCGACAATTCATCCCGGGCTCGCCCGCAGCGCATTGCTTTAAATGGAGCCGTCTCTATTGCCGTCTCCATTGAATGCAATGCGCTGGACAGCTCCGCCCGTTTCTAATGAAACGCGGCTAGGAGCAGATTTTCGGGCGATTTGCGGGCGACTTGCGCGCACCGGTCACGCGATTTGCGGGTGCGCATCCGTCATGCGATCCGCAAATCGCGTGAAAAAACGCCTGTGTGACTAAGGCCTTAAGAAGGAGCTTTGGGGTTTTTGCACAGAGGATACAGATTGTATAGTGTATATATCTTTCCCTATAGAAGTGGCTGTGCCCCAACACTCTGCGTCTAATTCCCTGCAGACAGAGAACGGTATAAATGAGGTAGTTCGCAGCAGGCTAGGAATAATTGGAGTGCACTTTCACGATGAGAGCGGTATAGTACGGCACTGCAGCCAGAAAAAAAGTATTACTGAAAGGCTGCAAACAGGCCTAGCTGCGTTGTACAAAAATAGAAGCACTACTAGTACTACAACTCCCAGCAGGCCCCAAATAAAATGGACACGTCCAGATGTAGCCCTAAGAAGGCGCTTTGTGATTTTAGCACAGAGGATACGGTCTGTATAGTCTATATAACTTTCCCTTTAGAAGTGGCTGTTGCCACAAAGACTGTGTCTAATTCACTGCCGACAGAGAACAGTATAAATGAGGGAACTTTCCAAAGGTTGGGCATCGGTCACGACAAACTCCTCAGGTGAGAGAGGAACCATTTTTTCGCACTCATGGCAGGGACCTGAGAACAGTTCCTGGGAGTCTGCCTGCTCAGAATATGTCATTTTCATGGAGTGAGGAGGCTGGGAGGAAGGAGGAACAGCAGCCAGAGGATTTAGAGTTGCAGTCCCTAGGCCAGGAGTAATGGACTGCGCAGAAGACTGGATGGTCGATACATTGCTGGATGCATTTTCTGCCATCCACGACAGGACCTGCTCACACTGCTCTGTTTGTAATAAAGGTCTACCACGTGGACCCATAAATTGTGATATGAAGCTGGGGACCCCAGAAACTTGCCTCTCTCCTAATCCCACAGCAACCGGCTGTGATTCACCTGGACCAGGAACTCTGCCTGTGCCCACATTCTCACTTGGACGTCCGCATCCTCGACCCTTACCCCTACTCCTTATCATGGCAGATTAAGAATAGAGCAGGGCCCAAATAAGTTACCCCACTGTACAGCACTGACAACTGTGGCTTAATTCACTGTCAATAGAGTCTTGTAGATAGCGAAGGCTCTATGATGTGACTTGAATAAATTAACCCGCTGTCTTGCGCTGATACCTAGGGGTAAATTAACGGCTCGCAGAGACTTGTAGATGATAGAGGCTGTATGGAGTGAGAGAAGACTCTAAAATACTTTGCAGAGGCCCAGGAAATATTATAGTACTGTTTAGCAGTGAGACCTCTGTCTAATGCACTGCAGACACAGAACGGTATAACTGACCTATTTTGCAGTAGGCTAGGAAATGTTAGAGTGCAGTTTCATGGTGAGAGCTGGTTGTACGGCACTGCAGGCTGAGAACACTATTACTGAAGGCTGGGAACAGGCCTAGATGCGTAATACAAAAATTGATGCACTGCTACTCCCAGCCAGCCACAACTATAATGCACACGGTCAGATGCAGCCCTAAGAAGGGGCGTTGGGGCTCTTGCACGGAGGATCAGGAGGACTGTATAGTGTATATAACTTTCCCTATTGAAGTGGCTGTGTTCCTAAACTGTGTCTAATGCACTACAGACACAGAACAGTATAACTGAAGTCGTTCGCAGTAGGCTAGGAAATATTAGAGAGCAATTTTACGGTGAGAGTTGGTTGTACGGCACTGCAGCCTGAGAACGCTATTACTGAAAGGCTGGGAACAGGCCTAGATGCGTAATACAAAAATTGATGCACTACTACTCCCAGCCACCCACAACTATAATGCACATGGTCAAATGTAGCCCTAAGAAGGACCATTGGGGCTCTTGAAGACAGGAGCCTACTCTAACACTTTCCCTATACAAGCAGCTCTGTCCCTAAACTCTGCATAATACACTGCAGACTGAGAACGCTATAGATGAAATGGCCTCCACAGCCCGAGATGCTTAAAAAAAAAAAAAAGTGGTGCACTACTGCTCCCAGCCAGCCACAACAGTAATGCACACTATGAAGAGTAGCCCTAAGAAGGAGCGCTGGGATTCTTGAAGACAGGATCCTACTCTAACACTTTCCCTATCTCAGCAGCACTTTCCCTAACCTCTGCCAGCATGCTTCTGAGGCGAGCCACGGGCGGGACCAGTTTAAGTATTCGGTGGTCACTTGATCTCGCCAGCCACTCACTACTGTGGGGAGGGATAGGGCTGGCACGTCACAGCAGGAAGTGGTAATGCCTTCCCGCATGTCTATTGACTAGAAAATGGCGCTAAACATGCGGGGAAGGAAATGCAATTGACTCGAGTACCACGTGGTGTTTGTCTCGAGTAGTGAGCATCTCAAGTACCCTAATGCTCGAAGGAGTGTGCTCGCTCATAGTAATAGTACTTGTGAAATTGTGATATGACAAGTCTAGCAATGGGATGTGGTAAATACTGATGAAGATGATCACATCGAATTCAGGATTAGGGTGACTACCCACTAGCGTTGTTTTTACTGCGAAATTCGCAGCGTTTTTTTTTTTCTGCAGGGGGTCTATGGGACTTGAAATGTTAAAATCGCGATCGCGTAAAATCGCGATTTACCGCGAGATTTTAGCTTTACAAGTCCCATAGCCCAAATACCCCTGCAGAAAAAAAAAATGCTGCGAATTTCGCAGTAAAAAAAACGCTAGTGGGTAGTCACCCTTATTGTGTTATAAACTTGATTAATTTAACTTGCAGTATTTGATAACATATGTGATAAACAAGTAATTGCAATGATGACGACGATAAATCTTAGATTATTGTATTGTAAATAGAGATGAGCGAATATACTCGTTTCGAGTAATTACTCGATTGAGCACCGCGATTTTCGAGTATTTCCATACTCGGGTAAAAAAAGATTCGGGGGGTGCCGGGGGGCGGGGGGAGGTGTGGCAGAGCGGGGGGTAGCAGCGGGGAACAGGGGGACAGCCCTCTCTCTCTCTCTCTCTCCCCCCCCACTCCCTGCTGCAACCCCCACTCACCCACAGCGCCCCCCGAATCTTTTCGCCCGAGTACGGAAGTACTCGAAAATCGCGGCGCTCGGGCGGAAAAGGGGCGTGGCCGAGTAGGTTCGCTCATCTCTAATTGTAAACTTGATTGACTTGACTTGCAATGTTTGAAATTATAGTGTTTGTTTAAATAGTAATAATTCATTGATTAGTTTTATGTACATTGTATATAGAAGTTATTTGTGCTATAATGAAGAAAGCTTAGGAATATTGGAAAATATTTGCTGCAACATAAAATTAGTCAGGTCACTCTGGGCAGAGATTGTTGGATTGATAAAAAGGACCAACAGAATCTTGTTTCATCTATTTTTATGGAGGAGTGAAAATAAGCAACACAAGACCCAGGACTGCAAGTTTGGTTTGAACTGTTATGGACTGAAATATTCTGGATGAAGTTTATTTTGGAGTAAATTCATGAACTGAGTTATTTCCACAAGGACAGTGGGACTTTCCAAGTGCAATTTAAAATGTCATCTTCTGTAAGTGCATGCTGCATCTGTCCATACGCTGTGACTATCCAACTGAGTCTGAAGAATTGACAATTGTTTCTAACAAAGTGCTATAGTGCTGCTAAACTGTCACACCAAGTGCCAGCTGAAGATGTCAAAGGAGGGCTAAGCATCACAACTCCTCCCTGAAGACCTTGGGCAACAAAATGGTGTACAGAGGGCATCTGCAATAGTGGAATCTATAAAGGAAAGGGGCTCTTTAGACTGTGGATATAGAGGATGGAGAAGATTGATTGACACCTATGTAATGGGCGGGGATAGATTCCTACTTGGGGTCTGTCTTTTGGCTAAAAAGGAAAGCAGTAAGGGCATAATAATCCCCCTGATTCCCTGTATCAGACACCCTGTGGATTTAGGGTCCAAAGGAGATCAAGAAAAGAAGAAAAAGAGACATTTGTATTCAACATATGAAGTAGTTATTAAGGATGAGCGAGTTTTATTTTTTTTATTTTTGCTCTGAGCCCAGATCTGACAAGATTGGTTTTATGTTGATAGCAAATGAAAAGTTAGTGAACAGTATAATAAAGGAGAATGTATCATTGTTATGAAAAATATGGAACATTTGAAAGAAACATTTAGAAACTGCTAATTATTCATTAATACAATTTGAAAATCACATCATGATATATATCTTGATCACATTATGGAATTGTTGTTTATTTCTTTTTAGTTATAGTGGCTACAAATAGCCAAGGGTGAATTGTGGTGAAAATGTAAAAAAAGTTGTTGCTTGCAGTACACCATTTTGTATCTTAGTAGCCATGAATATATATATATATATATATATATATATATATATATATATATATATATATATATATATATATATATATATATATATATATATATATTGTAGCAACGCAGGGGAACACACTTCAGGCCACAACCAAAATACTGTCCGTGTTGCTTTTTATTCACTGGCTGAATGTAACATAAATGCACTGTTAATCTCCAGATAACACCCACAGTGCAGCAAAGCAAAACACCAAAGTCCTCTTTAAATTAGCGTGGCAAAGGCCCAGCAAACCTCTGCTGCAGTGTGTTGTGAAGTCTGCAGTTCCGCTCACTTGCCGCTTGTGTCTCTCACATCAGGCAGCTCTGAAATCCTCCTTCACACTGCAAGCTGCACCCATTTATACAGCTCACCTGTCTGGGCCAGGTGGAACTCAGTACTGGAGTGAGGAACGGACTGGGTTTACATCACGGATGCTAGTAGTCTCCATGATATGTACCTTCACTTCCGTCCCACACTTCACCTCTCACTCTACTACAATATATATATTATAATGATTGTATAACTTGATTCTCCATGAGCATATCATTGTATGGACTGTGAACCTCTCAGTAAAAACCTGTTGGGCCTGGTTAATCCAGTGCTAACATCACCATTGTGTGAAGTAAGGTCTTGTTTCACCAGACTTTATTACACTGTAAATGTGGCCAGTTTGGATGTGTGATAATTTTAGGGAAACAAGCCTTTGTTCTTTGCAAAAATGCAAGCTTAGGGCATAGTAGATGACTAAGCTATATTATAGTGTATAAAAGATTGAAGTTGATGCATGGAGGACAGAAGCCATGGACCCATGAGGAGG
The DNA here is from genome assembly GCF_035609145.1 of Eleutherodactylus coqui. Taxonomy (NCBI): domain Eukaryota; kingdom Metazoa; phylum Chordata; class Amphibia; order Anura; family Eleutherodactylidae; genus Eleutherodactylus; species Eleutherodactylus coqui. The sequence goes on from NC_089843.1 coordinate 31,731,712, forward strand.
GGACACTCTCTCATGGTGTAGTTCCCAGGGGCTCTCTGTCTTCCGCTGCCCGCTTCTTTAGTGGGCGTCCAGACAGATGATGTTAAGTAAGGCTCCTACAGATGAGATTGGTTCTTTGTCTTTTGCTACCTTTTCCTGCAGTTGATGTTCCAAGACAGATGTTGTGTTTGTGATGTGAGTATATTCCCAGGTCAGGTGAATATGATTCATGTATAACCCTTGGTGATATCAGTACTTAACCTTTGCATAAGAAATACTGTAAAAGTGTATGCCATATCAGCTATTTCATGTAACTTAGTTTAATTATCACTTATTTTATACAATTTTGTTCAATTATTATCTTATTAATAAAATTGAGTTGCATCAACCTATCTGTCCTTCTTTAAAGTCGTATCCAAACTTGTTGCCTTTCAACTTGGCAAAACACTGGTCTCCCAACCTTCATGCCAGTCCGCTATTGCTCAATACTGCAGGGAGGGTGGCTTTTTGCAATAAAGGAGAGTGTCTTCTTTGACATAGCTGTATACCCGTGGAAAAAGTATAGAGAAGGAAGACTAGGAGAAGGAAGAAGGAGAGTAGGAGGATAATATTGGTTCAGAGGTATGGGAGGTGGGTACACAAAAGATATTCCATCCATCACAAACCACAGCTATTGTCTATGGATGGCTGGGTCAGCTATAAGACACACTTAGGCCTGACCCCGAGGAATGTGGGCAGTCACTGATAAGCACTTTGAAGCAAATGAGTTCCTTTATATTGCAGTGCATGCACAAGGACCATTGCATAGCCTACACTAAAACATCAGATCACTACTGGGTGGCTATCCTCCTTGATCCTTACTACAAGGCCAAAATGACAAATATCATTCCAGTAGTGAAAAGGGACCTCAAAATGTAGCAGTATCAGGAAATACTATTGGCAGCTTGAGCAGAGCATTTTCCAATGACAGTGGGGATGCATCCTTCAGTGATCACAGACATCTCTGTGAGGTTTGCAGGCAAGCAGAAAGCCACAGCAGCACCAGTGACAGGGAAAGTCTATCAGAAGTGTGGTATAGTTTTTTCAGCTTGTTGCAGCCTGCAACATAATCACAGGGTAGGACTCACAGTCACAGACAGCGCTTATCCATGATGGTCCAAGACTATGTTAGCTCCCTTATCGATGTACTCAGACATGGTGTTGGCCACTTTGACTTCTGGGTATCTAGGTTGGACAAGTAGCCGGAGATTTTCCAACATGCTTTAGAGGTGCAATCCTGCCCCACTGCCAATGTGCTAACAAAAGTGTGTGTCAGGGCTTGAACCCAGAAGCTCCTGTACTCCAGGGGCAGCTCTTGCTATTGAGCAATCTAGCCCTTGGCTTTGTGTTCCTTACCTGTGCAATCCAGTTCATGTTTGGTTGCACCCTGTTCCCTTGCTTAGACACCTTATTTAAACCTCGCCTTGCACTCCCATCATCGCAAGATTATTGTGCTTCCCTGACTATACTACCCGCCTGCTCCTCTGTACCGTGTACTATACCTATCTAAGTACTGATCTCTGGCTTTCCATGACCACGATACCAATCCGCACCAGCTACAGCAAGGCACTCCAAACCTGAACCGCATCATTACAGTGTGTCTGGCACAGCTGAGGGTGTGATAACTGACAGACGCACCCACCTGTCCACAGACAATGTGGATTACCTGATCTTTATAAAAATAAACCAGGCATTGATTTCACGTGACCTCTGCACCCCCATAGAAGATTTCACTGATTAATTACAGCACTTTGTCAAGTTTTAGTACCATGTGACTGAACATACTGTAGATATGAAAAAAACACAATTTGTACTCAAGTTGGTTTTCATGGTGGTGCTGCTGCTGTCCTACTTCCACCATATTTCCTCCTCCTACTTCCTTCTTCAAAAAGAAAATATGTCAAAAACACAAGAAAGAGCTATAGCTCTAATGTTTCAACAAGGAACACATTCTGACCTCAAAGTGCTGGTGTTGCTTTTCTTCTCTTCATTCCACCATGTTTTATCTTACTACTTCCGCTTCTCCTTCCCCAAAACCAAAATATTTACAAACCACAAAAAAATAACTGTAGGTGTAATTTTTCTACGAGGAGCACAGTCTGGCCTGAAGGTGGTGGAGGTGCTACTGCTGTTTATCTCCTACTTCCACTATATTTCCTCTTCCTATTTCCCCTTGTCCCTCTCAAGCACCACACCTGCTGTCTTCCTTGGTGTAATTTTTAGTCTAGGAGACCCTGTATGGGCCTTCTTTTGTTTTCAGTGACTCCCCTCTGCTCTTAATGCAAGTGATGTGTCATTATTGGATGAACTACCCCACTCTGTACAGTATTTTAACCAATTTTTGATGAGCACAGTGTTCTCTAGATGTGGGGTATTTTGTCTGCATTAGGGACCTTCTAGAAGGCATATTAATGAAAGCTATTTTTTTCTTATGTTGACTTTAATGGGAATTGGGATCCCAATTATTTTTTGAAAATTGTACCGATCACTGCCAACCTGATTATTTTAATAATCGCTCATCATTAGTCATGACAATCTTTCTACATTGCTGCAGAATAGTATTGCATTATAAAAGCAGCAGGAAATAAATAAATCAGTATAACACAAGGACGGCTGACTGGTTATTTCTGCTACTTCATCTTGTTCTGCAATTCTCTAATGTAAAGCCGGTTCAGGCCATAATCATCTGGCAGCAAATCCAAAATGATGTGTGATGAGAGCAGACAATGTAAAATATATCCCATCATACTGTATAAAAAGAGGGGAGATGATAGCAGTCAGCATAATGCCACTGATCCTGTGAGCTCTCTGTGTCGCTGCTGTTCTTGCTGCTTCCATTTCTCCTGTATCACTTATAATACTATATACTTCTTTTTCATCACCATCCCATTCCTACAAAGAGATGTTTTATCTGATTATTATATTGATTCTTCTATGGCTTCCTTTAACACAATTATTCTGTGACCTTAAGATAAGAACAGTTCATGATTACTCAATGAAATATCACCAGGATGGAGACCTCATCATTGGTGGGTTGTTCACACTCAATCAACATGCAGAAGATGTACGCTGGAGAGATTTACTTCATGGAGAAGATGTACAAGACCAAAATGTAAATTTCCAGAAGGAACTTTGTGCAAATATAGTGTGCACACAGTAAGTCCTGCGGTAGTTTCATGTAATTATTGTCCTTAAGTAAAGGGGTGTGAATAATGAGACCGCTGCAGACCTACAGTTGTGGTGAACACTATCAGGACCCTTGATTGTCTAGTATAAAAAGTCAATATCTTCAGAAATGAGCAGATATGTACTGACTTTGTATCATTAGAATATCTAATAGCATTACCAAATACATTCAACCAAAAAGTTTCCCTGTCACCGTACATAAGAAATAAAAAATAAACCTTGTATATTACATGGGCGGGACTACAGGCACTTTCCCTAATACTTGGTTGCTCAAGCTTTGGCAACAATAACAGCCTCCAAATGTGTTTTTGCACCCATCTATCTGCTGGATGTTTACGGGGAGCCCTTATCCAATAGCAGATTTCAGATCTCTCTAAAGATTTTCAGCTGCATTGAGATCAGGACTCGTGTCTGCCAATTTGATATAGCCCATTTTCCTTCTTAACACTTCTTGTGTAATTTTGGACGTGTGATTTGGGTTATTATCCTGTTGTTAGACTCATTTTGTTCAACTTAAACCAAACTTGGGAGCACATTTCAGACTAAAAGGCTCTAATAATCTTCTGATTTCCTTGTTGCTGTGATATGTTCAAGGTCTCTAGTCCCACAGATAGCAAAGCAGCCCGACAATGCTATGAACCGTCCACCATGTCTTACTGTAGGTCCGATGTACGTTTCTTTCTATACTGCATATCATCATCTATAAACATACTGGTTTATAGTCAAAGAGTCAAAGAGTTTTAGCTTGGTTTCATTTGTGCCTAGAACATTTTCTCCAAAGCATTGTTGTGTCCGTGTGACTTTTAGCAGAATTTTACTATTTTTTAATGCTTTTTTTTTTTTTAAGTCTACCTAAGGGTGGACACCCACTAGTGTCTTTTTTTTTCCTGTGCTGCGAGAGCAAGTGAAAACACTCGCCTCGCAGTGCAAAAAAAACACTGAGATATCACAAAATGCTTTCAATGGGGCTGGCAGCAACAGCACCAGCCCCATTGAAAGCATGGGGAGTATACCACGGACTTCTGCCACAGCTGTGGCAGAAGTCCAGGAATATAAGCCCTTCCCTGAAAATCTTCCCTAGCTGGTGAAAAAGAAAAAAAAATATATATATATACTCAACTCTCCGCCGCTCAGATGCGTTCTCCGGCTGGCTCCCCTGCACTGCTGTCAAGCTCTTTCAGCGCTTAGCCATTCAGCGCTTAGCTATGCAGCGCTTAGCCATTCATTAATGAATAGCTAAGTGCTGCCTATAATTGGCTGAGCACTCAGCCAATAAGCACAGCCCTTTCAGCAGGCTGCAATTTTTAAATCCCCGCCTGCTGAAAGAGCTTCAGAGCAGTGCAGGGGAACAATCCAGAGGACGCACCTGAGCGGCGGAGAGGTGAGTATATATATATTTTTTTCACCAGCTAGCCATGATTTTCAGGAAAGGGCTTAAATTTCAAGTGACATCGCAGATTTCTTCTCTGCAATGCGAAGCTTTACTGAATAATCGCAAATGAGTATGAAACCATTTAAAATCCTTGGTTTCATAATCATTGCTATCGCAGGGAAAAATATTGCTAGTGGGTGTCCATCCTAACTTTTTGGCTTTATTCACATGAGAGTATATACTTGCTTGCGTTGCCACGTTTTCATGCCCAGCCGATATGCTTGACTATCTGAGGCATTGGTTTCCAATGCATTAGTTCACATGGGAGACTTTATGGCGTGTAAAAACATTGCACCATTAAAAATGGGACATACGTGACCGAAATCTGCGCCGGCGATTATATGTTGGGTAAAAATACAGTTCTGTTTTTATATTTCGACCGATATATGGCAGCGGCTCCCGTACACTCCTATGGGAGCTGGAAAAAAAGGAATGTGGAGGCAATTTAGCAGTGCCCAATGCTGCAAAAAGCTCACAGGTGCCTCTATTTAGGTTTTTGAAGTAATTCCAAAGATTTTTAACAAAGCAAGTGCTTTCCGGGTGAAGACTTATTTTTTAACTTAAAGAGATAACTACTAAGGAGGAGCGAGTATACTCTCTAAAGCACTACTCGTACGAGTAATGTGCCTTAGACGGGTATCTCCCTGCTCGTCCTTAAAGATTCGGGGACCGCTGCGGCTGACAGGTGAGTCGTGGCGGGGAGCAGGGGAGAGCGGGCGGGAGAGAGGGAGATCTCCCTCCGTTCCTCCCCGCTCTCCTCCTCGGCAGCCCCCGAATCTTTAAGGACGAGCAGGGAGATACTCATCTAAAGCACATTACTCGGACGAGTAGTGCTTTAGCGAGTATACTCGCTCATCCTTAATAACTACGCATAGCAGGCTAGGTTTGACAGAGATTGTGCACACACTGACTGAAGGTCTGAAAGTGGAAGTAAGTGCATGAAAAAGCTGATCTTCTGAAGACAGCCCCTGCCACACAGAGAAGAAACATCCTAAATGTTCTAGTTGCTAGGGAAGCAGTGGATAGCAGAAGGGCTGCACTTTAGCCTTTAATTTCAGTGGCAAAACAAAAACAATTTCCTAAAAGTATATCACATAGTATGTAAGGCTGAAAAAGACATAAGTCCATCCAGTTCAGCTTATTAACCCTGAATGTTGATCCAGAGGAAGGCAAAAAAAACCTAATGAGGTAGAAGCCAATTTTCCTCATTTAAGAAAAAAAAATCCTTCCTGACTCCAGTTTGGCAATCAGAATAATCTCTGGATCAACTAAACTTTTTAAACATATTATTGATCTATATATATATATATATATATATATATCAATGTGAAAGCCCTCACTCACTGACTCACTGACTGACTCACCACTAATTCTCTAACTTCTTGAGGTCATACAAACACAAAATTTGGCAGGAGCATTCTATGGGTCTTAAGTAGGAAAAGTAAAGGGGTCACAATTTGAAAATTCAATGCTAAGTGTAAAAGTATTGGCACCCCTGTATAATGTACCAAATCTAATTATCTAACTTCCCAATGTCATACAAACATGAAATTTGGATGTTCATTTTTTAGGTCCTAAATAGGAAATGTAAAGGGGTCAAAACTCCATTATTCAATGCTAAGTGCAAAAGTATTGGAGCCCCTGTATAATGTACCAAATATATTTCTCTAACTTCCTGATGTTGTACAAACATGAAATTTGGCAGGAGTATTCTTTAGTTCCTAAATAGGAAAAGTAAAAGTGTCACAACTCAAAAATTCAATGCTAAGTGCAAAAGTATTGGCACCCCTGTGTAATGTACCAAATCTAATGCTCTAACTTCCTGATGTCGTGCAAACATGAAATTCGGCAGGAGCATTCTTTAGGTCCTAAATAGGAAAAGTAAAGGGGTCACAACTTGATTATTCAATGCTAAGTGCAAAAGTATTAGCACCCCTGTGCACCTAATCTAATTCTCTAACTTCACGGTGACGTGCAAGCATGAAATTTGGCAAAACCATTTTTTAGTTCCTAAATAGGAAAAGTTAAGGGGTCACAACTCAATTACTCAATGCTAAGTGCAATAGTATTGGCACCCCTGTGTAATGTATCAAATCTAATTCTCTAGCTTCCCAGTGTTGTACAAACATGGAATTTAGCAGGAGCATTCTTTAGGTCCCAAATAGGAAAAGTAACGGGGTCCAATTCGATTACTTAATGCTAATTGCAAAAGTGAGTGCACCCCTATGTAATGTAACTTCCCGGTGTCGTGCAAGTGTAAAATTTGGCGCAAACATTCGTTAGGTCCTACATGAGGAGAGTGGTAGGGGCAGCACAGTCTGCAGAGGGACATTGGTACATGCAGACTGAGGAGAATCTAATGCTACTCTATGTGTATACATATTTTATTTCTCAGTTACTCTTAAGTAACCTTGACTTCATAGAATATTCCGTGGAAACTACATGTATACAACTGTTTAAAATTAACTCGGGTGAAGCCGGGTATATTAGCTAGCTTTATCATTTAAAATATTATATCGCTCAAGAAAGACATTCAGGCCCCTCTTGAACTCTTTTATCGAATTTGTCATCTCCACGTCCTCTGGTAGAGAGTTGCTTAGTCTCACTGTCCTTGCGGTAAAGAACCCCCTTCTATATCAGTGTAGAGACATTATTTTCTCTAGATGTAAAGGATGCCCCCTTGTTACAGTCACCATCCTAGGTATAAACCTATCATGGGAGAAATCTCTGGATTTTCTCATGATATATTTATTCATAGTTATTGGATTGCCCCTCAGCCGTATTTTTACTAAACTAATTAATCACAATTTTGATAACCTCTTTGGGTATTGCAGTCCATCCATTTTGTTTATTACTTTAATTGGCAGCCTTCATACCCGCTCAAGCTCTGATATGTCCTTCTTGAGTACTGATGCCCCAAACTGTGCACAATATTCCATGCATGGTCTAACCAGTGACTTGTAAAAATAAAGAACAATGTTCTCATCATGTCCCCCTAGACCTTTTTTGATGCACTGCATTAACCTATTTGCCTTAGCAGCAGCTGCCTGACGCTGGTTGCTCCAGTTGAGCTTATAGTTAACTTAACTCTGCAAGTCTTTTTCCATGTCAGTGTTTCCTAGTGGTTTCCCATTTAGTGTGTAATAGTGACATGTATTTCCTCTGTCCATGTGCATAACTTTACAATTATCAGTGTTAAATCTCATTTGCTACTTTTCTGCTCAAGCCCCCAACGTATCCAGACCCCCTTACAATCTCCTTTCATCCTCTCTTCTGTTAATTTCTTTACATAGTTTTGTGTCTTCTGCAAATATTTCATACTTCACTGCACAGTCCTTTTAGCAGGTCAATAATAAATCTATAAAAAAGAATAGGGCCCCAAACCTACCCCTGTAGTACCCCAATACTAATGGTGATCCAATCAGAGTATGTACCATTTATAACCACCCTCTGCTTTCTATCTCTGACCAGTTACTTACTCACTTACACACATTCTTGACCAGAACAATCATTCTCATTTTATATACCAAACAATGCGACAGTTTCAAACGCTTCGGAAAACTCCAGATGCACAAGATCCAATGACTTTCACTGGTCTAGTCTGGAATTTACCTCCTCGTAGAAGCCAATCAGATTGGTTTAAAAGGATTGATGTCTCACAAACCGTGAGGTCCTCCAGGATAGCATCTCTTAGAAACCCTTGAAACATGTTACCCACAATAGAAGTAAGACTTACTGGCCTGTAATTTCTAGGTTCACTTTTTGACCACTTTTGAATGTCGGCACCACATTGGCTATGTGCCAATCCAGTAGAACTATTCCTGTCACTATATTGTCCTTAAATATAAGAAACAAGGGTCTGTGTATTACATTACTTAATTCCCTTTAAACTTGGAGGTGTATGCTATTGGGGCCTGGCAATTTGTCTATTTTAGTTTTTTTAAGATGGCTCTGCACTTCTTCCTGAGTTAGTTTGGTGACATTAAGTGAAGAGTTTACATTATCACTCTGCATCTCATCTGACATTTCATTTTCCTCTGTGAATACACTGGAGAAAAAAACTATTTAATACTATTACTGTTTATTGCCCCCTTTACATCTTTATTAAGACATATTAGTTTTGTCCTATTACAGTTTTTCATTCCTAGAAGGTATGAACTTCTTCAGTAAGTAATTAGGATGTTTTTAAACATTTCCCATTTATTTTTTGCACTCTTTTTTTTGAGGACATTATCCCATTCAATAAGGTTAAGGGCATTACTAAGTTGACCAAACGTGGTCTTCCTAAAGTTTAGTATTTCCATAGCTCCCCTATAAAAGGCTCTATGTAAAGACAAGATGAAATTTATTATATTACTAGCTGATATACCCAGCTTCACCCGAGTTAACTTGGTACTGGTGTGTTACGGCACTCTGACCCCCCGAGCGTCAGATGGGGTGCCCTGAACTTCCCGCACCCCACTGTCCCTGCCTACTTGCCTCGGCCCTGGCTAACCCCAGGCGGACAACTGGGCGACAGTCCCTGCGCTGGCTAGGGACCTGGCGACTGACAAGAAGAAACTAACTGATGGGGGGACAGAGTGCCGACAGAGAGGCAGATGGAAATGACCAACAGAACTTACAAGCAAAGCAAGGCTGGAGATGGCAGCTGACAGGCAAACTAGGAGACTGACTAGCAACTAATACTGACTGAGACAGGCTGACTAGATGCAAGCAGAACCAATAACTGGCAGTGAGCTCAGGTCACTGCCAGCCTTATAAACGAAAGGGGCGGAGATTGGGAGGAGCCAGCTCCCCCACTACTGCACAAGAAGGGTGGAGGAGTGCGGGCGGCGCCCTATGGGCGGACACGCCCACGCCACCGCACACCAGCGGCTCCAGGTCGCCGGGAGAGCCCCGACGTCAGGGCTCCAGGATGCCGGAGCCGACGGGACCCTGCGCCGCCCTGCATGGTAACAAGGTGTTTACCTGTTGTTTGCTTTTATGAAAATTTTATGAAGTTGTGGCTTCATAAATAGAGATGAGCGAGCATACTCGTCCGAGCTTGATGCTCGTTCGAGTATTAGGGTGTTCGAGATGCTCGTTACTCGAGACGAGCACCACGCGATGTTCGAGTTACTTTCACTTTCATCTCTGAGACATTTGCGCGCTTTTCTGGCCAATAGAAAGACATGGAAGGCATTACAACTTCCTCCTGTGACGTTCCAGCCCTATACCACCCCCCTGCAGTGAGTGGCTGGGGAGATCAGGTGTCACCCGAGTATTTAAATCTGCCCCTCCCGCGGCTCGCCACAGATGCATTCTGACATAGATCAGGGAAAGTGCTGTCTTGCTGTAGCTGCTATAGGGAGAGTGTTAGGTGTTATATTAGGCTTCAAGAACCCCAACGGTCCTTCTTAGGGCCACATCTGACCGTGTGCAGTACTGTTGAGGCTGCTTTTAGCAGTGTTACACAATTTAGTTTTTTTTTTGTATATCGGGCGTGCAGAGCATTGCGTCCTCAGTCTGCAATAATTTTACATAGTATAGGGCCAGTACTGGTGAGGCAGGGACAGTGGGAAAGGTGAAAGAGATATACAGGCTATATAGGCAGTGGGCTTTCTCAAACAAATTGGGGAAAAATACTATATTTGGGCTGCCTGTGACCGTCTTCAGTGTACTGCGTGTCTGCTGGGGGTAGTAGTCCTAATTAATACACAGCTAAGTGTTACAGCAGGCTTGCGCAAAATTGTTTCCTGGCTTTGCTGTCTCCGTTACATCACCGCCGTCTTAGCGCCAGAGGGAAACAGTATACATAATATACGCTGCCTACAGTATCTGTCTGCTGTATCAGCTCAGCATTTAAAAAAATAGAAGCAAAATACTTAAGGCGTACTAGTGGCCTTTGGCCACTTGACTGCTTCTGCGCTGTTAATTCCACTAGCTGAGTCATACGCACCTACGTCTCACTACAGGCGTGCGCAAAATTGTTTCCTGGCTCTGCTGTGCGTTCCGTTAGGGAAGTCAGCCTCCAACCACAGGCCAATAAGCGGCACATTTAATTACAGCGTTCTGTTTCTGCTCTACTCGTAATACACCATGCTGAGGGGTAGGGGTAGGCCTAGAGGACGTGGACGCGGGCGAGGACGCGGAGGCCCAAGTCAGGGTGTGGGCACAGGCCGAGCTCCTGATCCAGGTGTATTGCAGTCGACTGCTGCGGGATTAGGAGAGAGGCACGTTTCTGGTGTCCCCAGATTAATCTCACAATTAATGTCCAGAGGGAAACAGTATACATAATATACGCTGCCTACAGTATCTGTCTGTTGTATCAGCTCAGCATTTAAAAAAATAGAAGCAAAATACTTAAGGCCTACTAGTGGCCTTGGCCACTTGACTGCTTCTGCGCTGTGAATTCCACTAGCTGAGTCATACGCACCTACGTCTCACTACAGGCGTGCGCAAAATTGTTTCCTGGCTCTGCGTTGCCCGTTACATCACCGCCGTCATCCCGTCCAGAGGGAAACAGTATACATAATATACGCTGCTTACAGTATCTGTCTGCTGTATCAGCTCACCATTTGAAAAAAGGGAAGCCAAATACTTAAGGCGTACCACTGCCCTTTGGCGACTTGACTGCTTCTGCGCTGTGAATTCCACTAGCTCAGTCATACGCACCTACGCCTCACTACAGGCGTGCGCAAAATTGTTTCCTGGCTCTGCTGTGCGTTCCGTAAGTGAAGTCAGCCTCCAACCAGAGGCCAATAAGCGGCACATTTTATTACAGCGTTCTGTTTCTGCTCTACTCGTAATACACCATGCTGAGGGGTAGGGGTTGGCCTAGAGGACGTGGACGCGGAGGCCCAAGTCAGGGTGTGGGCACAGGGCGAGCTCCTGATCCAGGTGTTTCGCAGCCGACTGCTGCGGGATTAGGAGAGAGGCACGTTTCTGGTGTCCCTAGATTAATCTCACAATTAATGGGTCCACGCGGTATACCTTTATTAGAAAATGAGCAGTGTGAGCAGGTCCTGTTGTGGATGGCAGAAAGGGCATCCAGCAATATATCGACCAGCCACAGTTCTACGCCGTCCACTGCTACAACTCTGAATCCTCTGGCTGCTGCTCCTCCTTCCTCCCAGCCTCTTCACTCCATTACAATGACACATTCTGAGGAGCAGGCAGACTCCCAGGAACTGTTCTCGGGCCCCTGCCCAGAATGGGCAGCAATGGTTCCTCTCCCACCGGTGGAGTTTGTCGTGACCGATGCCCAACCTTTGGAAAGTTCCCGGGGTCCGGGGGATGAGGCTGGGGACTTCCGGCAACTGTCTCAAGAGCTTTCAGTGGGTGAGGAGGACGATGACGATGAGATACAGTTGTCTATCACTCAGGTAGTAGTAATTGCAGTAAGTCCGAGGGAGGAGCGCACAGAGGAATCGGAGGAAGAGCAGCTGGACGATGAGGTGACTGACCCCACCTGGTTTGCTAAGCCCACTGAGGACAGGTCTTCAGAGGGGGAGGCAAGTGCAGCAGCAGGGCAGGTTGGAATAGGCAGTGCGGTGGCCAGGGGTAGAGGCAGGGCCAGACCGAATAATCCACCAACTGTTTCCCAAAGCGCCCCCTCACGCCATGCCACCCTGCAGAGGCCGAGGTGCTCAAAGGTCTGGCAGTTTTTCACTGAGAGTGCAGACGACCGACGAACTGTGGTGTGCAAGGTTTGTCGCGCCAAGATCAGCCGTGGAGCCACCACCACCAGCCTCACCACCACCAGCATGCGCAGACATATGATGGCCAAGCACCCCACAAGGTGGGACGAAGGCCGTTCAGCGCCTCCGGTTTGCACCACTGCCTCTCCCCCTGTGCCCCAACCTGCCACTGAGATCCAACCCCCCTCTCAGGACACAGGCACTACCATCTCCCGGCCTGCACCCACACCCTCACCTCCGCTGTCCTTGGCCCCATCCAGCAATGTCTCTCAGCGCACCGTCCAGCCGGCGCTAGCGCAACTGTTTGAGCGCAAGCGCAAGTACGCCGCCACGCACCCGCATGCTTAACCGTTAAACGTGCACATAGCCAAATTGATCAGCCTGGAGATGCTGCCGTATAGGCTTGTGGAAACGGAGGCTTTCAAAAACATGATGGCGGCGGCCCCGCGCTACTCGGTTCCCAGTCGCCACTACTTTTCCCGATGTGCCAACCCAGCCCTGCACGACCACGTCTCCCGCAACATTGTACGCGCCCTCACCAACGCGGTTACTGCCAAGGTCCACTTAACAAAGGACACGTGGACAAGCACAAGCGGGCAGGGCCACTATATCTCCCTGACGGCACATTGGGTGAATTTAGTGGAGGCTGGGACCGAGTCAGAGCCTGGGACCACTCACGTCCTACCCACCCCCAGAATTGCAGGCCCCAGCTCGGTGCTGGTATCTGCGGCGTTGTATGCTTCCTCCACTAAACCACCCTCCTCCTCCTCCTCCTCCTACGCAACCTCTGTCTCGCAATCAAGATGTGTCAGCAGCAGCACGTCGCCAGCAGTCGGTGTCACGCGGCATGGCAGCACAGCGGTGGGCAAGCGTCAGCAGGCCGTGCTGAAACTACTCAGCTTAGGAGAGAAGAGGCACACGGCCCACGAACTGCTGCAGGATCTGACAGAGCAGACCGACCGTCAGCTTTCGCCGCTGAGCCTCTAACCGGGCATGGTCGTGTGTGGCAACGGCCGTAACCTGGTGGCGGCTCGGCAGCTCGGCAGCCTCACGCACGTGCCATGCCTGGCCCACATCTTTAATTTGGTGGTTCAGCGGTTTCTGAAACGCTACCCATGCTTGTCAGACCTGCTCGGAAAGGTGCGCCGGCTCAGCGCACATTTCCGCAAGTCCAAGACGGACGCTGCCACCCTGCGCACCCTGCAACATCGGTTTAATCTGCCAGTGCACCGACTGCTGTGCGACGTGCCCACACGGTGGAACTCTACGCTCCACATGTTGGCCAGGCTCTATGAGCAGCGTAGAGCTATAGTGGAATACCAACTCCAACATGGGCGGCGTAGTGGGAGTCAGCCTCCTCAATTCTTTACAGAAGAGTGGGCCTGGTTGGCAGACATCTGCCAGGTCCTTGGAAACTTTGAGGAGTCTACCCAGATGGTGAGCGGCGATGCTGCAATCATTAGCGTCACCATTCCTCTGCTATGCCTCTTGAGAAGTTCCCTGCAAAGCATAAAGGCAGACGCTTTGCGCTCGAAAATGGAGGCGGGGGAAGACAGCATGTCGCTGGATAGTCAGAGCACCCTCATGTCTATATCTCAGCGCTTTGAGGAGGAGGAGGGGGAGAAGCATGAGGAGGAGGGGGAAGAGACAGCTTGGCCCACTGGTGAGGGTACCCATGCTGCTTGCCTGTCATCCTTTCAGCGTGTATGGCCTGAGGAGGAGGAGGAGGAGGAAGAGGAGGATCCTGAAAGTGATCTTCCTAATGAGGACAGCCATGTGTTGCGCACAGGTACCCTGGCACACATGGCTGACTTCATGTTAGGATGCCTTTCTTGTGACCCTTGCGTTATACGCATTCTGGCCACTACGGATTACTGGGTGTACACACTGCTCGACCCACGGTATAAGGAGAACCTTTCCACTCTCATACCCGAAGAGGAAAGGGGTTCGAGAGTGATGCTATACCACAGGACCCTGGCGGACAAACTGATGGTAAAATTCCCATCTGACAGCGCTAGTGGCAGAAGGCGCAGTTCCGAGGGCCAGGTAGCAGGGGAGGCGCGGAGATCGAGCAGCATGTACAGCACAGGCAGGGGAACACTCTCCAAGGCCTTTGACAGCTTTATGGCTCCCCAGCAAGACTGTGTCACCGCTCCCCAGTCAAGGCGGAGTCGGCGGAAGCACTGTAAAAGGATGGTGAGGGAGTACGTAGCCGATCGCACGACCGTCCTCCGTGATGCCTCTGCCCCCTACAACTACTGGGTGTCAAAGCTGGACACGTGGTCTGAACTCGCGCTGTATGCCCTGGAGGTGCTTGCTTGTCCTGCGGCTAGCGTCTTATCAGAGAGGGTGTTTAGTGCGGCTGGGGGAATCATCACGGATAAGCGTACCCGCCTGTCACCCGACAGTGCCGACAGGCTTACAATCATAAAGATGAACAAAGCCTGGATTTCCCCAGACTTCTCTTCTCCACCAGCGGACAGCAGCGATACCTAAACAGTACTTAGGCTGCACCCGCGGATGGAAGCATCGTTCTCTATCACCATAAAAAATGGGACCTTTTAGCTTAATCAATCTGTGTATTATATTCATCCTCCTCCTCCTGCTCCTCCTCCTGAAACCTCACGTAATCACGCCGAACGGGCAATTTTTGTTAGGCCCACAAGGCTCAGTCATTTAACTTTTGTAAACAATGTTTATACGTTTCAATTCTCATTAAAGCGTTGAAACTTGCACCTGAACCAATTTTTATTTTAACTGGGCTGCCTACAGGCCTAGTTACAAATTAAGCCACATTAACCAAAGCGATTAATGGGTTTCACCTGCCCTCTTGGTTGGGCATGGGCAATTTTTCTGAGGTACATTAGTACTGTTGGTACACCAATTTTTTTGGGCCCT
This sequence comes from Eleutherodactylus coqui, assembly GCF_035609145.1. Taxonomy (NCBI): domain Eukaryota; kingdom Metazoa; phylum Chordata; class Amphibia; order Anura; family Eleutherodactylidae; genus Eleutherodactylus; species Eleutherodactylus coqui. Next base: position 31,746,925 of record NC_089843.1, read on the forward strand.
CGCCTACAGTGTAATCCTAGTAATTTTTAGCCCACCTGCATTAAACCTGACATTACCTCAGCTGTGCTGGGCACTGCAATGGGATAAATTTATGTACCGCCCATGCTGTCGGTCCACACGGAGTTGTAACTGAATGTGTCCACTTCTAAAGAACCCCAGTCTGACTGGGGCATGCAGTGTGGGCCGAAGACCACCTGCATTAAACCTGACGTTAGCTTTGCTGTCCAGGGCACTGCAAAGGGATATATTTGTGTACCGCCGGTGGGTTCCAGGGAGCCACCCATGCTGTCGGTCCACACGGAGTTGTAACTGCATGTGTCCACTTCTAAAGAACCCCAGTCTGACTGGGGCATGCAGTGTGGGCCGAAGCCCACCTGCATTAAACATGACGTTAGCTTTGCTGTCCAGGGCACTGCAATGGGATATATTTATGTACCGCCGGTGGCTTCCTGGGACCCACCCATGCTGTCGGTCCACACGGAGTTGTAACTGCATGTGCCCACTTCTAAAGAACCCCAGTCTGACTGGGGCATGCAGTGTTGGCCGAAGCCCACCTGCATTAAACCGGACGTTAGCTTTGCTGTCCAGGGCACTGCAATGGGATATATTTATGTACCGCCGGTGGTTTCCAGGGACCCACCCATGCTGTCGGTCCACACGGAGTTGTAACTGCATATGTCCACTTCTAAAGAACCCCAGTCTGACTGGGGCATGCAGTGTGGGCCGAAGCCCACCTCCATTAAACCTGACGTTAGCTTTGCTGTCCGTGGCACTGCAATGGGATATATTTATGTACCGCCAGTGGCTTCCTGGGACCTACCCATGCTGTCGGTTCACACGGAGTTGTAACTGCATGTGTCCACTTCTAAAGAACCCCAGTCTGACTGGGGTATGCAGTGTGGGCTGACGCCCACCTGCATTACACCTGACATTACCTCAGCTGTGCTGGGCACTGCAATGGGATATATTTATGTACCACCGGTGGGATACAGGGAGCCCCCCATGCTGTCGGTCCACACGGAGTTGTAACTGCATGTGTCCACTTCTAAAGAACCCCAGTCTGACTGGGGCATGCAGTGTGGGCCGAAGCCCTCCTGCATTTAATCTGACGTTAGCTCTGCTGTCCAGGGCACTGCAATGGGATACATTTATGTACAGACAGTGGGTTCAAGGGAGCCACCCATGCTGTGGGTGCACACAGAATTCCCATTGCGGAGTTGACTTGGGCATGCAGACACCTTGACAGAATGAATAGTGTGTGGCGCATAGGTTCCCCATTGCTATGCCCACGTGTGCGGCTTCTGATGGCGATGGCACAGGATTATATTTCTAATTGCTTCTGCAAGCATTGTGGGCTATCGCCCCGCCCCTTTTAAAGAGGGTCGCTGCCTAGCCGTGCCAACCCTCTGCAGTGTGTGCCTGCGGTTCCTCCCTATGGCAGACGCACATATAAATAGACATGAGGGTGGTGTGGCATGAGGGCAGCTGAAGGCTGCGCAGGGACACTTTGGTGTGCGCTGTCGACACTGGGTCATTGGGGTGGGGTGGGGGGGTGGGCAGCATGTAACCCAGGAGAAGTGGCAGCGGAGTGTCATGCAGGCAGTGATAGTGCTTTGTTGGAGGTAGTGTGGTGCTTAGCTAAGGTATGCATTGCTAATGAGGGTTTTTCAGAAGTAAAAATTGTTGGTGTGGGGGGGGCACTCTTGCCGCTATTGTGGCCTAATAATGGGACCTGGGAACTTGAGATGCAGCCCAACATGTAGCCCCTCGCCTGCCCTATCCGTTGCTGTGTCGTTCCTATCACTTTCTTGAATTGCCCAGATTTTCACAAATGGAAACCTTAGCGAGCATCGGCGATATACAAAAATGCTCGAGTCGCCCATTGACTTCAATGGGGTTCGTTACTCGAAACGAACCCTCGAGCATCGCGAAAATTTCGTCTCGAGTAACGAGTACACGAGCATTTTGGTGCTCGCTCATCTCTAGTTGTAACCAATACTCCAAATGTATCCAGGGCAACCTGAAGTTCTTTGGATGTTGTACTTGGTATCTTTTCTACAATTTGAACCAACTTTCATAGGCTTCATCATCAATTTTCTTCTTTCTACCATATCCTTGAAGGTTCTTGAATCTTGAATCAGTAGAAAACATATTCATAATATTTCAAGGTGTTGTTATCAAGATGCCAAGGTCTTTGGACATAATTTTGTATTCTTTAGCCTGTATTTCATGGTAACTGGATATATGGTCTGTTCAGACAGCTCTCTTTTCCTTGCCAACGTGAACAAAGACTCAAACTGACCTCTTTAAGCACCAAAACCTAAGGGCCCATGTTTTTCTAAAATCAGCCTAGGCAAACACACACACACACACATTATATATATATATATATATATATATATATATATATATATATATATATATATATATACTGTTATATTCACCTTCATAGGAAATAGCTAGCAGTTAAACGGTTAAACGTGTTCATATACAAATATGTTTAGAATGCGTTAGACTATTGCTTCTGCCTCCGACACATGATTCTCACAGATCAGTTGTGTATTTTGATTGGATAAGCTGCTTTCTTACAGATAAGATTATACCTTCTCTAAATTCTTTCACATTTGATACTTTGCTAACATGTGAATTACCATACTATTGTATTAACCAAACCTGGGCACAATAACTCTCTTTGTATATTCCTATTTTGTGATATAATGTTTGTCCGTAAAAGCAATTGTATTCCTTTGAAGAAAAATCTGAAGGGTATTGGAGACTGACGGATAACACCACTCAGTTCAAATACATTATCATGAAGCTTCTCATTATAACCAATTTGAAGCAGATCAGTGACATCTTCTGGAATATGATTTATTCCCATAACATCTGGCGCTCAACTTGCAAAAATTGACGAGTGATCTTTGTAAATGGGAATTCAATCAATAGTAGTGCTGTTTGATGTCCATCAACAATGGTGAAACAATGGAGCAACGGGAGAGTTCTGTTCTCCCCTCCCCATTGTGCGTCCTTCATTCTGCTTGCCAAGGCTTAGGTGAGTGATTTCCGTCTAAAGGGTTCATTTTTGTTACATGGTCACTTATCTATTTACGAACCCTGATTTGTGATTTCACTGGTTCTGTGTTGCTATGAGCTGTGAAATTATTGTTCAGACAATTGATGTTATCATTTTCCGTAGCGTACCCCCATTTTCCAAACCCTCATGAGAGCTTTCATGGGTTCTTGAGATAAAGCGTGTGTTTCTTCAGATAAGAAACATTTATTCTCAATGCTATTTTAATTACTTCGCGTATTAGATTGCTAAGTAGTTGACAGTGAAAAGTTGGATCATGAAAGCTAGCTTTTCATCCGTACGGGGTTACGCTCATTTTAACACAGGCAATAATGTAGTAAGAATGTTTACAGCAGAAGAGATAGTGCAAGCTGTTGCAAAGAAAATGATTGATGAAAGAAGCGAACTGTTATGATGAGAAGGTTTGAAAAATGTGTTAGCTGATAATGAAGAAATTTTGGCTGATAGACGATTGCTCATGTGTGCAGAGACCCGGTGAAGAAAGTTTCTATAGATGATGTAAAGCTGAAGTCAGATAATTGCAGTTACAAGACGGTGATTGTTTCATGTGCTTTGAGTTAAAGACAAAGGAAGGCAAGCTCTTTTTCACCAACTGAGAGCACCACCATGTCCGTGTCATGGATGATGGTTTTTTTCTCCCTATTGCCCTGCCTCTAGATGGCCGTGTTACTATTGTGGCCAAAGCAGTCTGCATACATTGATACATGTTTAGTATGTAGTATTCCTGGACCCGCCCATCAGCATCACCTAGTTAGGCCACGCCTTCGGTGGCCATTTCAGTGTCAGCCATGGCCCAGTGGCCATTTTAGAATCTGCTGTAACAATACCTTTGGCCGCTACCCAAGAGCCATCTTCGTTCCACAGCAGAAATGAGCTGGCTTCTCACCTCCCATCGGTGTACGTTTTATGTGGCATCTCAATATTTGCACTGCAATGATGGGTGTCTTTTCTGAATTACATAGCAATGCTCAAAACCCCTCTGTTCCATCTGCAACCCCCCACCCCACCCGATTATCTGCCCTGCAGTCTGTGTTTAGCATCCACCTCAAGTTGCTTTGCCTAACATTGTACTTAAATTGCCCACATATGTAGTTGTTGCTAGAAAAATCTTTTCCACTCCCCTTAGAACATTAGAAAAACTTTCATAGAGAGGGAGAAATGATCAATACGTGATAATTTCATAGTTTTGAGACAGTGCAAAAGTGTTATTGTGTCACCTATAAATATATAGGAAAAGATGTATGATAGTAGATATATAGGAATAGATAAATGGGTAATGTTTGTTACACGCAAACCTCTTCAGAGTACTTCAGAGTTCATCGAGAGAAGGAATGTGTGCTTGCAAGGAGGTGTGGGCACGACCTTCCCTTTTTATAGTTAGATAGATAACCAGCAGAGAATGTGTAGTGTAATTTGTCCCAAGAGTGTAAAAAGAAAGTTGATGCAAGAAGGATTTGATGAACGTTATAGTAGCAGTTATGAACATTGTTACTTGAAGATATAGGAGTTGCTGGTAAAAAACAGTGTGATGTGTCCATGCGGTGAGAGATATTCTATTGTTGATCAACATCTGGTTGACATGTTTTCCCTTTGTTACATGGGGGAGGTGTTCATATGGAATTGATTTCAGACATTAACTCAGAGCATTTGGCTTGATCTAATAGATTCTAGACAGTAAGAGTCTGTCTGATTTTGTGGGCCGGCATAGAGTTTTCTCTTTGATTATTGTGGGCCAAACAGACAGTTGAGGACTACATGGTGGTGCCAAAAGTACAGATCTGTGCCATGAGTTGCAGAAGAAAATCTCAAGGATAATTTGAAGGTTTTTCCAATTACGACCAAAAAAAAAGCAGGGGCAAAACTGTAAGTGCCTATTAGTGTTATAAGCTTAACCCGTGTCGTAAGTTGTGAGGAAAATCTAAGATGAGTTCTGGGAAACTCACAAGGGAATGCAATAAGTGGTGTTTATAAAACAGCTAAACAATGAGTTAAGGAAAATCATACTGTCTTAAAAAATAGAAAAGCTAGGAATTTTAAGGTACATTCTTGCTGTTATTTGTGTAAATGTCAGTTCTGTGATTGGTTGTACATGTGTATACCTGCTAAATAGTGTTACTGTTCTGTTTTCAGTGTGATAATGCCCTGTAGGAGAAATGAGTGTTCCTATTATTGGAAAATATTATTGATACTGGTGTTCGCTGTGGTATCTGTTGTTGCAAACAGTTAAAGATAGAATGTTTTTCTTCTGTTTGCTGCTCTCTCTGATAACAGAAATTGCAGAGAGAGATGGCAGCGATTGAATGCATTTTTATGCAATATTAGGAGAGTTGTAGCACTTCTGTAAATTTCTTTTTGTGTGATGTTGTTGCGGCCATTTGCTAGCATTCCTCTTCTTCCCCTGTCTGCTTTTGTCCAGCACTGGGATGGTTACCCAACTCTCTCCTTCTCAGCTAACCTGAGAGGTTCATTTGTCATTACACCCCTATTTAAGCTGTACTGATGTACTTTAATGCCTTTTAATTGATGTTTGTTTGTTCATCACACTCAGCCTTCTCTGTGTTGTGCCTGTTTCAAGCATATCTGTATGTCCTGGTGTGAACGGTTTGCATCTTACTGCATTATGTCATGGTGTGAATGGTGTGCATCCTACTGTGTCCTCTGTGTATTATCCCATGCTTCTGTATCTCTGTGGGTCTGCTGTAGGCTTTCCGAGCTGGCATGGTTGCCAGTTCAGTCTATATATGTGTATCTCCCTGCATCTCTCTGCTGCCATTTACTTCTGGTCCTGAGTTTCTACCCTGCAGTGATAGACAGATATGAGGTTCTAGTGCAGGGCTGCCCTTATGAGGGCGATCACTCTACTTATAGGTTGGGGGTCTGCCATTCTACCTGCAGTCAAGGGTCAGTTCCTCTTTCCCTGTCTACAGTCCATATATCTGAGAAGTCAGCTACCAACCACTCAGGGACTGTCCTCAGCTTGGTTGGTTGGTCCAGTAGATCCACAATTTCCTGAAATCCGTAACAACAATAAACATTGTGTGTGGATGATTATATTCTTACCATTTATATGAGAGAGACAGACATGACCGCATAAATGGATGAGAGTTATTGACCCATGTTCAAGCTGTGATGAATGTAAAATATGTGATACAGATATTGACTGGGAATAAAAAAAAAAATCTTCCCCTATGCATAAGATTTTGATGACCGCTCAGAGTAGAATAGAACACTAACTGCATCTAAAAAAAATAGTTCTGAGATAGCTTTCAATTTACATATGACAGTATTTAGAACACTGTCATAGATTTTCGCTCAGACTTTGCTTCATAGAATGTCACTTTTACCTACAGTGTGCCCTGCTCATGCCACTCAACATATCAGCGTTGCAACGCCCTCAGTTCCACTACCTTGTTGCCTCTGGAAAAAGGAGGGAAGTGACAATAATCACCTGATAATTTTTTTCCTTTCAGCTTGATACACATGACTATGCATTAGCTAATGGCCCAGGAGACAGGGGATTCAGTCATGTTAATCAGTCATTAGAAAACCCTGATTTTGCACTCTTTGTGGGTGGATGGTATGGTCAAGAAGGCAGGTTCTATCCAGGTTATGTTGTGCTCTCCTTACATGTTGTGGTCAAAGGCGAACCTTTTCCATTTTGCATGTCAGCCCTAGAAACCAAATTCCAAGCTCTGGAAGAAGAATGCAATCATGCTCACAAGAATGCAGCTAACGTCTTCAAAGACTCACGCTATGGCATTGCTCATGACTATGAACCCATCTGGAGCTGGAGATCGAGGTCATTCTTGAAAGAAAAACAAAAAAAACAGAAAAGGTGTACAAGTACTGATGGAAGCTCTCTTGCTGCGTGAGAGAGTGGCCTGAAAATACAACTAAGGGCCAATCCAAGGATGGCACAAAAGAGGCAACTGTAAATCCCCCGGCTGATCAGGCCATAAAGACAGCCAAAGAGAAGCCCAGACTTGATCTCCTAGAGGTTGGGGCGGTACAGGTACCTCCTCAGACGTCACCCCCGCTGCATTATGACCTGTTGATTCAGTTACAAAAGCAGGCAACCAAAGGGGGGGGGGGAAGGAACAATTGGAACCAGCAAGAAGGGCAGAGAGATATCTGGAGATAAATGGATAGTATCCACGAAGCCTTGTCTCCCACAGGCCCCTATCCCATCATGGTTTCGACCTCCCATGGAAATACGCACTTGTCGAAAACAGATATGACAGATGTGGTTGCTAGTTACTTGTCTGCACCAGGATTTAGTATCAGCTAAACACACAGGGCTGCCTGATATGTGCACAGAACAATGTGGGTAGGTCTGTATAGGCTCCCATGCAGTGCACCCCTCGTTCCAACCAGCCGTTCCAGCATCTTCAAGTAAACAACTTCCAACTGCCAAGGGTGGGCAGGTACGAGTTCATTCTGGTCTGCCTAGACCCGTTCTCAGGGTAGCCTACCTTCTCACAAACGCCACTACCAAAACCATATATCTGGGGTGGTATACAGGTACAGAGTACAAGAGACAACTGAGAGTGACTGAGGTACTCCCTCCATGGAAGAAGTGATGCAGAAAGTAATGAAAGCATTGGGGGTAGAACTGGCCTTTTATGCTCAGTACCATCCACAAAGCAGTGGTAGAGGAGAGAGTTTAAATGGTACCTTAGAAACCACTATCCAGAAGGCCATGGCAGAGCTCAATAGACCATATACTGAGTGCCTCAACCTGGTACTCTTCTTTGTGAGGTATGTTTTGGGTCGGCCCCAAGGTTAGAATTGCATTTACCGCGATAACTCCAGATACAGCATGGTAGATTGACAAACTCTTATTGCTCTCACAAAATACTTAACTAAAGTATATTCTCGAGTGTTTGCTTCCCATTCAGATCCTGACAGCTTAGAAGGAACTCATTCTGTGAAACTAGGTGATTGGGTGGTTACCAAAAGACAAATCTGGAAGGTCTAGAACCCAGACTTGATGGTCCATAAAAATTGTTCCCGATCACCTCTACAAATGTTCAGCTGGAAGGACAAATCCCTTTGGATACATGCATCTCATTGCAAGAGAGTTTTCCCACCATGATGAACATATGCTTTCTCTTAGCTTATTTAATCCCTGTTATCTTTTTCTATAGGTTCCATAACTTAGGCTCTGAGCGGTCTAATTAGCCTCTTTAAAGAACTATATTTCACAGAGAGGGCAGCACAAGTCAACTGAAAGTTTGAAAAAGCCCTATTCACAGACGTGACTTGGTTAAAAGTAATAAATTTTATTAAGTTTTGTCTAAAAACCTAGCCTACCATCAAGGCGATGGGAACTAACCTATGTCATGCTCTGACCTCTTGAGCACTCTATCTTTCTGTAGGGATTGCTGTCCATGCAGTAACCTTGAGCTTACTGGGAGAGAGGAAAAAGGGGAAAAAAGATAGGAAAAAGAAAGGAGGGTGTAGGGAAAAATACTCTTCTGTACCTAGGGAGGATTGACTCCTTGTCCTGCTATGCTAACGGCCTCATTGCTTGCATTTGCATGAGTAGTTAAGGACTTTAGGACTTGAAACCTCCTTCACTCAATTATAGGGGATTTGGATCAGTTAGAGTCATTACCTCCAGACCAAAATTCCAAACCCAGTAATCTCATGCATGTAGTACTCTTTATCCCTACTCTCATTGTAAGGAGATCCTATTGACCATTACACCTGGCATGGGACTATTGAAAGTAGGATTGATAGAGAAGAAGGGTTTAACATTTGAAAGAAATGAACCTCGTACTTACAATCTTTATCTATCCCCTCACCGAGGTCAAACCCTACTAGCTCAAATTGAACGCTAAGAGCTCATTTCCTGATTGAGGATTAAATATCTTAGTGATACTCTAACTATGGAGTGATACCCTAATTGTTTACCATCATAACTCTGTAAACATTATTGCTATTATTACTCTCTAAGTACTAAGTCTCCTGAGGATCCACGTACACTCAGTGGTGAAACGAGTAGAGTGAGAGTACTGTTTATAATGAGTAAAAAACATTGACAAAATTAAAATCTCTGACACACTGTCCTTTTGAGCCGTTCACAAAGTCTCAGCTCACTAGGCAACAAGCTCTGACAGAGATAATTATCTTCTTAGGTTGAATATCACTTTCTTGCAATCTGAAAGTTTCTGCTCAAACATTGTCGCCTTGAGTAGGAGTACTGGTCATAAGGAATAAAAATTGACTAAAACCAATTTCCTTGACATACTGTCCTTTTGAGCTGTTAAAACTTTTCAGCCCACTAGGCAGTATTTTTGACAGAGATATTCACTTCCTCAGGTTGAATATCACTTCTCCGCAGCCTGAGTATCTCTGGTCGAATTCTGTCATTATATTAATAAAACTACAGATATCTAATTGGGGTTCCGGTTTTTGGGAAATCCATGAACAGCCCCCATGCAGACTGTATTCCTAAGTGATGTGCGACATTAAGAAATACGGAGTATCAGAAGTAATACCAAGTTGTAATTTTGAAACCCACCAATCATTTTTCTAATCACCATTTGGTGGGCTAACGCCTCTCCATTACAACTTAGATTTTGTGTTGTGTCCTTTGTTGTGCCCAATCGTGTTTTTTTAGACAAAACTTAATAAAATTTATTACTTTTAACCAAGTCACGTCTTTAAAGAACTAGCAGCAAATTCTGGCATCTCCGACCCCATTTGATGACTGGTGGACTAATACTTTCGGCAGATGGAGCCACCAGATTTCATGTTTTGCTAGAACTTTAGTGACTATTTTTACTGACATTGCTATTATTGACTGCATTATTCCGTGCCTTCAAGGATTTTTTCCCAAAGACTACTGCCAAAGCTGTTCCTGTTATGTATGATGATGCTTTGCCTTTGACTACTGACTCTAAAGCTGAATCTGCTTCGATCAAACCTCTCTTCTTGCAGTGCCTTCCTATGATTCTTTTTTGTTTATACTTATTATGGAAATGTCAGTTGGGAGATCTGTGGAAGTAGTGTAGGAATACCGGCACTTGCTACTAGGGCATTTGAAAGTACCTGGTTTAGGCATTCGCCTGACTGCTCCAAAGATACAAAAAGGAGGGACTCTTGTAATAATAATATGAATGTGTTTCCTAAATCAGCCTAGGCAGACACGTGTATGTGTGTGTATGTGTATATATATATATATATATATATATATATCCACCTTCATAGGAAATAGCCATCACTTAAATTGTTAAACGTGTTCACATTTACAGAATACACAACGTGTTCACAGTTGTGTATTCTGATTGGATAAACTGCATCCTTACAGACAAGATTATACCTTCTCCAAATTTTTACTTTTGATACTTTACTAACTATGAATTGCCATATTATTGTATTAACCAATCCTTTATGAGCACAATAACTCTCTTTGTATACTCCTATTTTGTGATGTAATGTTTGTCCGTAAAAGCGATTGTATTCCTTTGAAGAAATATCAGAAGGGTATTGGAGACTGATGGATAACACCAGTCACTTCAAATACACGATCATGCATGAAGCTTCTCATGATAACCAATTTGGAGCAGACCAGTGACATCTTCTGGAATATGATTTATTCCCATAACATCTGGCGCTCAACTTGGAAAAATTGACAAGTGATCTTTGGGAGTGCGGTTTGCCGGCCGTCAACAATGGTGAAACAACTAGGCCAAGTCATCCTATCTAGTGCTGAACTTGCTCTTCAGCTCTCTCAGGCAGCAAGTTCGCCTGTGAGGCCGTCTTGGATGCCACTAAGCTTCTAGATCATTCCTCCGTGCTTTCTATTGTAATTCCCCACACACTGTGGCTAAAATGTTAGACTGCAGACACTACCTTCAAAATGTTTTTAACAAATCTCCCTTTTACTAGATCTTGTCTCAACAGTCTTTGGGGGGTTTAAAGCGAACGCTATATACCCCTGTGTGTGTCCTGTCAATGCATTCTCTGTAACTTGACTGTACGCAGTTTACAGTGCATATTTTGGCCTAAAAGCGTACACTATATACCCCTGTGTACATACTTTCAAAAAACACTTTCTAACAACACTATATGCAGTTCACTTGTGTATTTTTGAGGCTTACAGTGAATGCCATCAAAAAATACTTTATGCAATTTACAGTGCGTATTTTGCACCTAAAGCATACACTATATACCCCTGTGTGCATCCTGTCAATCTACACTACCTAACAACACAGTTTACAGTGTCCATTTTGGGGTTACAGTGTATGCAAACAAGGACGTGGGTGTCTGAATGAGGGTGTGGGCAGAGGCTGAGATCCTTGGCGGGGTGAAACAGTGCTTGCTGCTGAGGGAGAAGTAGAACGCTGTGTATCTATGCTTCCTAGCTTCATCGCACAGTTTGCAGGTCCGCGTGGTAGACCATTATTAAAAGCACAACAGTGCAAGCAGGTGATGACGTGGATAGCAGATAACGCATCCAGTAATTTATCCAACACCCAGTCTTCCACGCACTCCACTTACGCTAGCCAAGGGACTGGACCTCTGAATCCTCAGGGTGCTCCTCCTTCCAGCCTGGTCACTCCCGGCAAAGGAGAGATTCTGCACAGGCAGACTCCCAGGAACTGTTCTCAGGTCCCTTCTCTGAGACGGAAAAAATGGTTATTGAGCCACCTGAGGAGTTTGTCATGACCGATGTCCAAAATTTGGACCTTTCACAGTCTCAGAGTGATGAGGGTGGGGACTTCCAAGTAGTGTCTCAAGAGGTATTTGTGAATGATGATGACAGTTTTCTGTCAGTGAGGTTGTTGTTAGATCATTAATCCTGAGGGAGGAGCAGACTGAGGAGTCAGAGGAAGAGCTGGTGGATAATGAGGTGACTGACCCGACCTGGATTGGTAAGCCTACTGAGGACAGTACTTCTGAGGGTGAGGCTACTGCCACACCAGAACAGGCTGGAATAGGCAGTGGGGTGGCCAAAGGGAAAGGCAGGGCCAGAGCAACTATTCACCCTACTGTTGCCCACAGCACCTCCTTGCGGCAAGCTCCCGTGCAGAGGGTTAGGTGTTCGAATGTCTGGAGTTTTTTTCTGAGAGCGCAGATGACCGATAAACAGTGGTGTGCAACCTGTGCCAAACCAAGATCAGCAGGGAAGCCACCACTACCAGCCTGACCACCACCAGCATGTGCAGGGATATGATTGCTAAGCACCTGTTGAGGTGGAATGCAGGCCATTCACTGCCTGCGGGTCACACCACTGCTTTTTCGTCCATCTCACATGCTGGCACTGAGACTATACGCAGTTCACTTGTGTATTTTTGAGGCACGAGCGTCTCCCAACCTGCTTCCACCCCTTAGGCTGCACGGTCCTCTACTGCCTTCACCAATGTGTCCCAGCATTGTGTTCAGCTGCCCATAACAGAGGCATTAGAGTGCAAGCGCTAATATGCAGCCACCCACCCGCAAGCACAATTGCTAAACATGCATATAAGCTAACTGCTGAGCCTGGAGATGCTGCCATATAGGCTGGTCGAAAGTGAGGCTTTTTGCAACTTCATGGCAGTGGCCGCATCATGCTGCTTAGTCCCAGTCGCCACTATTTTTCCCGCTGTGCCGTCCCCGCCCTACACCAGTATGTGTCACGGAATATCAACCGTGCCCTCATCAACACGGTTACTGGGAAGGTCCACTTAACCACTGACACGTGGACAAGTGCTGGCAGGCAGGGACACTACATCTCCCTGACGGCACATTGGGTTAACCTGGTGGAGGCTGAGACAGAGTCTGACCCTGGGTCCGCTCACGTTCTACCCACATTGAGGATTGTGGTTCTTACCTTGGTCATGGTTTCTCCGGCTTATTATGCCACCTCCTACAACCCCCTCACCTCCTCCTCCTCCACCTATCAATTACCATCTGTGAGCACGTCGCCTTCAGTCAATAGCACGAGGTGCTGCAGCACTGCCATGGGGAAGCGGCGTCAGGCCGTGCTGAAACAAGAGGCACACCACCCAAGAGCTGTTACAGGGTTTGAAGAAGCAGACAGATCTGTGGCTTTCGCCGCTGAACCTCCAACCAGGCTTGGTCGTGTGTCACAATCAGCATAACCTGGTGGCGGCTTTGCAGCTTGGCAAACTAACACACGTGCCATGACTGGCCCATGTGTTCAATCTGGTGGTTCCGCACTTTCTTAAAAACTACCCCAATTTGTCTGAGCTGCTCAGCAAGGTGCGTCGCGTGTGCGCACATTTCAGAAAGTCCACCACAGGTGCTGACACCCTCAGGACACTTCAACAGTGCTTCCAGCTGCCAGTTCACCAACTGTTGTGCGACGTGCCCACGGGCTGGAAGTCAACTTTGCACATGTTGGCCAGGGTTTACGAGCAGCATAGAGTCATTGTCGAATACTAGCTGCAACATGCCCATCGGAGTGGTAGTCAGCCTCCACACCTCTTCACAGAGCAGTCAGGAAACTTTGAGGAGTCTATGCAAATGGTGAGTGGCGATGCGGCCATTATCAGCTTAACCATCTTGCTGCTTTGCCTGGTAAGAAGGACGCTGCTAAGCATTAGGGCTGATGCTTTGCAGATAGAACAGGAGATGGGGGATGACAATACATTGCTTGATAGCCAGACGACCCTCACGTCTGTTTCTCAGCGTGTATTGGAGGCGAGGAGGGGGAAGAGACGGCTGCCCACACTGCAGAGGGTACGCATGCCTCTTCCCTCACAGCATATATGGGCTGAAGAGGAGGAGGAGGAAGCGAAGGAGGAGGCTGAGAGACATCCTCCTAGTGCGAACAGCGATGTGTTGCGTACTGGGACTCTGGCACACATGGCTGACTTCATGTTAAGCTGCCTTTCCTGTCACTCTCGCGTTAGACGCATTCTGGCCAACTTGAATTACTGGGTGTTCACCCTTCTCAACCCACGGTATAAGGAGAACCTTTCCATTCCCATTCCTGAAGAGGAAGGGAGTACGAGAGTGATGCAATACCACAAGGCCCTAGTGGAAAAGCTGATACTAAACTTCCCATCTGACAACGCTAGCGGTAGAGGATGTAGTTCTGTGGGCCAATTAGCAGGCGAGACGAGGGGAACATTCAGGAGGTCCAGCGCAGGCAGGGAAACGCTCTCCAAGGCCTTTGTCAGTTTTACGGCACCCCAGCCAGACTGTGTCACCACTCCCCAGTCTAGGCTGAGTAGGAGGGAGCAGTGTAAAAAGATGGTGAGGGAGTACATAGCCGATCGTACCAACATCCTCCGTGATCCCTCTGCTCCATACAACTATTGAGTGTCAAAGCTGGACTCGTGGCTGGAACTTGCGCTGTACGCCTTGGAGGTGCTGGCCTGCCCTGCCTCTAGCGTGTTATCAGAGAGGGTGTTTAGTGCTGCTGGGGGGATTATCATGGATAATCGTACCCGCCTGTCAACTGACAGCGCCGACAAGTCTTACACTTATTAAGATGAACAAAGCCTGGATTTCCCCAGACTTCTTTTCTCCACCGGTGGAAAGCAGCTTAACATAAAGGTTCTTAAAGCTGGAACTGGAGAACCATGCACCCTCCATCACCCCCAAAAAGGGTGGAAGTAGCTTGGTCTATCCTTCTCTGATCTTCCTCCTCCTCCTCCTAAACTAGCATGTCAGCATACTGAACAGCCAATTCTTTAGAGGGCCAAAAGGCTCTTTAAAAACTAATTTTTTTCGGAGGGCTGCCCCCAGGCTCTCTTAACAAATTAAGCAACTAAGAGCTGTATGTTAAAAAAAATTTTCAGGGGTTCACCTGCACTCTGGGTAAACAAATTTTTCAGGGGTACACCTATACTCTTGGTACACACATTTTTTCGGGGTTCGCCAATACTCTTTGTAAACAAAGTTTTCAGGGGTTCGCCTATACTCTTGCTAAACAAATATTTCAGGGGTTCGCCTATACTCTTGGTCAACAAATGTTCCAGGGGTTCGCCTATAGTCTTGGTACACAAATTTTTGTTGGGTTCGCCTATACTCTTGGTCAACAAATATTTCCAGGCTTCGCCTATACTCTTGTTAAACAAATTTTTTAAGAGTTCACCTATACTCTTGGTCAACAAATGTTTCAGGGGTTCGCCTACACTCTTAATGAAGAAATCTTCCAAGGGTTTGCCTATACTCTTGGTAAATAAATGTTTTAGGGGTTCGCCTATATTGTTGGTACACACATTTTTCAGGGGTTCGCCTACACTCTTCGTAAACAAATGTTTCAGGAGTTCACCTATACTATTCATCAACAAAAGTTTCAGGGGTTCGCATATACTCTTGGTAGACAATTACCTTGCACTCTCGCTCAAATAATTTTTCAGGTTCTGCGATTTATCAGCTATGAGGCACTATTTTAAAAGGGTCACACGCCGTATGGAGACATATCTCAGCATGGTAACCATCTTTGGCCACTAATTTCTTTGCAGTTCATGCAGTCTTTCCCTGGAGCACTGATTAACAAGCCCCTCAGGAGTGATTGTTTTTTTTTATCTATTTGCACGCTTCCTCAACTGGCAGAGGCGTAGTTGTAGACTCCATGGCTCTGTTCCAATGGGAGGCGGCAGAGGGGCAACTGCAATGCGTTGACTCCAGTGTGCGTGTCCCTACTCCTTCTCAGCGCTTTGAGAAAATAAGTCAAAGACCGGCAGCTCTTCGCCAGTACTCCCGGGCAAAGGCGGGCTGACCCGAACCCCTAGGACGAGAGGAAAGGGCTGCTCCTTTTTCACATGCTGCTCCGTGCGGGGGCGGTATCAGACCGATTGACGTCAGGAGCCGGAAGGACCAGCCTACGGTCTCGCGGAGCTCCCATTGGCGAAGGTGTGCCTTACCCCGTCTGGAATGGGGACAGCTGGACGCTGCGCTGGGAAAATATTTCAGTATGCTGTGGACGCAGGCACGTGTCTGCATCCTGGGGGGATTGGACAGCAATGCCAGCATGTAACACAGAAGAAGAGGCAGTGGTGTAACCCGCAGGCAGTGATTGGACTTCCTTTCACCTTGTGTGGTGCTTAGCTAAGATGTGCCAGCGCGTGTGCCTAGCTGATTATGGTCTAGTCCAACTAAATTGTTAGGGGGGTGACCACAAAGCTCTTGACCCCAATTTGGCTTAATGGTCCATGAGAAATGTGCACAGTCTGCTTCTATAATGTGAATGGACAAGACACACACTGGGGTATTTTGCGTACACTATAGCAAAAAAAAGGATAGTGAGAAATGCGTACAGTCTGCTTCTATAGTGTGGATGGACAGGACACACACTGGGGTATTTTGCGTACACTATAGCAAAAAAAATTGTGAGATATGCGTACAGTCTGCTTTTATAGCGTGGATGGATAGGACGCACACTGGAGTATTTTGCGTACACTATGGCAAAAAAAGACTGAGAAATGCGTACAATCTGGTTATATAGTGTGGATGGCCAGGACACACACTGGGGTATTTTGCATACACTATAGCAGAAAAAAGACCGTGAGAAATGTGTACAGTCTGCTTATGTAGAGTGGATCGACAGGACACACACTGGGGTATTTTTTGACCTGGAAGCCTCGGATGCATCCATGCATGCTGTCCCTGCTGTTCCCTATCCATTTCTGTGGTGCTTCCATCACTTTCTGATGTTTTCAGGGGAATCACACACCCTCCCCTATGCAGAGCATGTGTTACCTTGAAAAATGCTCGAGTCTCCCATTGACTTCAAATGCAAGCTTAGGGCATAGTGGATGACTAAGCTATATTATAGTGTATAAAAGATTGAAGTTGATGCATGGAGGACAGAAGCCATGGACCCATGAGGAGGGGACACTCTCTCATGGTGTAGTTCCCAGGGGCTCTCTGTTTTCCCCTGCCCGCTTCTCTAGTGGACATCAAGACAGATGATGTTAAGTAAGGCTCCTACAGATGGGATTGGTTCTGGCTTTGGCTGCCTCTTCCTGCAGTTGATGTTCCAAGACAGATGTTGTGTTTGTGATGTGAGTATATTCCCAGGTCAGATGAATATGATTCATGTATAACCCTTGGTGATATCAGTACTTAACCTTTGCATAAGAAATACTGTAAAAGTGTATGCCATATCAGCTATTTCATGTAACTTAGTTTAATTATCACTTATTTTATACAATTTTGTTCAATTATTATCTTATTAATAAAATTGAGTTGCATCAACCTATCTGTCCTTCTTTAAAGTCGTATCCAAACTTGTTGCCTTTCAACTTGGCGAAACACTGGTCTCCCAACCTTCATGCCAGTCCGCTATTGCTCAATACTGCAGGGAGGGTAGCTTTTTGCAATAAAGGAGAGTGTCTTCTTTGACATAGATTTATACCCGTGGAAAAGTATAGAGGAGGAAGACTAGGAGAAGGAAGAAAGAGAGGAGGAGGATAATATTGGTTCAGAAGCATGGGAGGTGGGTACACAAAAGATATTCCATCCATCACAAACCACAGCTATTGTCTATGGATGGCTGGGTCAGCTATAAGACACACTTAGGCCTGACCCCGAGGAATGTGGGCAGTCACTGATAAGCACTTTGAAGCAAATGAGTGCCTTTATATTGCAGTGCATGCACAAGGACCATTGCATAGCCTACACTAAAACATCAGATCATTACTGGGTGGCTATCCTCCTTGATCCTTACTACAAGGCCAAATGACAAATATCATTCCAGTAGTGAAAAGGGGCCTCAAAATGTAGCAGTATCAGGAAATACTATTGGCAGCTTGAGCAGAGCATTTTCCAATGACAGTGGGGATGCATCCTTCAGTGATCACAGACATCTCTGTGAGGTTTGCAGGCAAGCAGAAAGCCACAGCAGCACCAGTGACAGGGAAAGTCTATCAGAAGTGTGGTATAGTTTTTTCAGCTTGTTGCAGCCTGCAACATAATCACAGGGTAGGACTCACAGTCACAGACAGCGCTTATCCATGATGGTCCAAGACTATGTTAGCTCCCTTATCGATGTACTCAGACATGGTGTTGGCCACTTTGACTTCTGGGTATCTAGGTTGGACAAGTAGCCGGAGATTTTCCAACATGCTTTAGAGGTGCACTCCTGCCCCACTGCCAATGTGCTAACAAAAGTGTGTGTCAGGGCTTGAACCCAGAAGCTCCTGTACTCCAGGGGCAGCTCTTGCTATTGAGCAATCTAGCCCTTGGCTTTGTGTTCCTTACCTGTGCAATCCAGTTCATGTTTGGCTGAACCCTGTTCCCTTGCTTAGACACCTTATTTAAACCTCGCATTGCACTCCCATCATCGCAAGATTATTGTGCTTCCCTGACTATACTACCCGCCTGCTCCTCTGTACCGCGTACTATACCTATCTAAGTACTGATCTCTGGCTTTCCATGACCAAGATACCAATCCGCACCAGCTACAGCAAGGCACTCCAAACCTGAACCGCGTCATTACAGTGTGTCTGGCACAGCTGAGGGTGTGATAACTGACAGACGCACCCACCTGTCCACAGACAATGTGGATTACCTGATCTTTATAAAAATAAACCAGGCATTGCTTTCACGTGACCTCTGCACCCCCATAGCAGATTTCACTGATTAATTACAGCACTTTGTCAAGTTTTAGTCCCATGTGACTGAGCATACTGTAGATCTATATAAAAAAAACACAATTTGTACTCAAGTTGGTTTTCATGGTGGTGCTGCTGCTGTCCTACTTCCACCATATTTCCTCCTCCTACTTCCTTCTTCAAAAAGAAAATATGTCAAAAACACAAGAAAGAGCTATAGCTCTAATGTTTCAACAAGGAACACATTCTGACCTCAAAGTGCTGGTGTTGCTTTTCTTCTCTTCATTCAACCATGTTTTATCTTACTACTTCCGCTTCTCCTTCCCCAAAACCAAAATATTTACAAACCACAAAAAAATAACTGTAGGTGTAATTTTTCTACGAGGAGCACAGTCTGGCCTGAAGGTGGTGGAGGTGCTACTGCTGTTTATCTCCTACTTCCACTATATTTCCTCTTCCTATTTCCCCTTGTCCCTCTCAAGCACCACACCTGCTGTCTTCCTTGGTGTAATTTTTAGTCTAGGAGACCCTGTATGGGCCTTCTTTTGTTTTCAGTGACTCCCCTCTGCTCTTAATGCAAGTGATGTGTCATTATTGGATGAACTACCCCACTCTGTACAGTATTTTAACCAATTTTTGATGAGCACAGTGTTCTCTAGATGTGGGGTATTTTGTCTGCATTAGGGACCTTCTAGAAGGCATATTAATGAAAGCTACTTTTTTCTTATGTTGACTTTAATGGGAATTGGGATCCCAATTATTTTTTGAAAATTGTACCGATCACTGCCAACCTGATTATTTTAATAATCGCTCATCACTAGTCATGACAATCTTTCTACATTGCTGCAGAATAGTATTGCATTATAAAAGCAGCAGGAAATAAATAAATCAGTATAACACAAGGACGGCTGACTGGTTATTTCTGCTACTTCATCTTGTTCTGCAATTCTCTAATGTAAAGCCGGTTCAGGCCATAATCATCTGGCAGCAAATCCAAAATGATGTGTGATGAGAGCAGACAATGTAAAATATATCCCATCATACTGTATAAAAAGAGGGGAGATGATAGCAGTCAGCATAATGCCACTGATCCTGTGAGCTCTCTGTGTCGCTGCTGTTCTTGCTGCTTCCATTTCTCCTGTATCACTTATAATACTATATACTTCTTTTTCATCACCATCCCATTCCTACAAAGAGATGTTTTATCTTATTATTATATTGATTCTTCTATGGCTTCCTTTAACACAATTATTCTGTGACCTTAAAGGAGATGTCCCGCGCCGAAACGGGTTTTTTTTTTTTTACACCCCCCCCCCCGTTCGGCGCGAGACAACCCCGATGCAGGGGTTAAAAAAACCACCCGCACAGCGCTTACCTGAATCCCGGCGGTCCGGTGACTTCAATACTTACCGCTGAAGATGGCCGCCGGGATCCTCTATCTTCGTGGACCGCAGCTCTTCTGTGCGGTCCACTGCCGATTCCAGCCTCCTGATTGGCTGGAATCGGCACGTGACGGGGCGGAGCTACACGGAGCTACACGGAGCCCCATAGAGAACAGCAGAAGACCCGGACTGTGCAAGCGCGGCTAATTTGGCCATCGGAGGCCAAAAATTAGTCGGCACCATGGAGACCAGGACGCTAGCAACGGAGCAGGTAAGTAAAAAACTTTTTATAACTTCTGTATGGCTCATAATTAATGCACAATGTATATTACAAAGTGCATTATTATGGCCATACAGAAGTGTATAACCCCACTTGCTGCCTCGGGACATCTCCTTTAAGATAAGAACAGTTCATGATTACTCAATGAAATATCACCAGGATGGAGACCTCATCATTGGTGGGTTGTTTACACTCAATCAACATGCAGAAGATGTACGCTGGAGAGATTTACTTCATGGAGAAGATGTACAAGACCAAAATGTAAATTTCCAGAAGGAACTTTGTGCAAATATAGTGTGCACACAGTAAGTCCTGCGGTAGTTTCATGTAATTATTGTCCATAAGTAGAGAGGTGTGAATAATGAGACCGCTGCAGACCTACAGTTGTGGTGAACACTATCAGGACCCTTGATTATCTAGTATAAAAAGTCAATATCTTCAGAAATGAGCAGATATGTACTGACTTTGTATCATTAGAATATCTAATAGCATTACCAAATACATTCAACCAAAAAGTTTCCCTGTCACCGTACATAAGAAATAAAAAATAAACCTTGTATATTACATGGGCGGGACTACAGGCACTTTCCCTAATACTTGGTTGCTCAAGCTTTGGCAACAATAACAGCCTCCAAATGTGTTTTTGCACCCATCTATCTGCTGGATGTTTACGGGGAGCCCTTATCCAATAGCATATTTCAGATCTCTCTAAAGATTTTCAGCTGCATTGAGATCAGGACTTGTTGCTGCCAATTTGATATAGCCCATTTTCCTTCTTAACACTTCTTGTGTAATTTTGGACGTGTGCTTTGGGTTATTATCCTGTTGTTAGACTCATTTTGTTCAACTTAAACCAAACTTGGGAGCACATTTCAGACTAAAAGGCTCTAATAATCTTCTGATTTCCTTGTTGCTGTGATATGTTCAAGGTCTCTAGTCCCACAGATAGCAAAGCAGCCCGACAATGCTATGAACCGTCCACCATGTCTTACTGTAGGTCCGATGTACGTTTCTTTCTATACTGCATATCATCATCTATAAACATACTGGTTTATAGTCAAAGAGTCAAAGAGTTTTAGCTTGGTTTCATTTGTGCCTAGAACATTTTCTCCAAAGCATTGTTGTGTCCGTGTGACTTTTAGCAGAATTTTACTATTTTTTAATGCTTTTTTTTTTTTTAAGTCTACCTAAGGGTGGACACCCACTAGTGTCTTTTTTTTTCCTGTGCTGCGAGAGCAAGTGAAAACACTCGCCTCGCAGTGCAAAAAAAACACTGAGAT
This sequence comes from Eleutherodactylus coqui, assembly GCF_035609145.1. Taxonomy (NCBI): domain Eukaryota; kingdom Metazoa; phylum Chordata; class Amphibia; order Anura; family Eleutherodactylidae; genus Eleutherodactylus; species Eleutherodactylus coqui. Next base: position 31,768,479 of record NC_089843.1, read on the forward strand.
ATCACAAAATGCTTTCAATGGGGCTGGCAGCAACAGCACCAGCCCCATTGAAAGCATGGGGAGTATACCACGGACTTCTGCCACAGCTGTGGCAGAAGTCCAGGAATATAAGCCCTTCCCTGAAAATCTTCCCTAGCTGGTGAAAAAGAAAAAAAAAAAATATATATATACTCAACTCTCCGCCGCTCAGATGCGTTCTCCGGCTGGCTCCCCTGCACTGCTGTCAAGCTCTTTCAGCGCTTAGCCATTCAGCGCTTAGCTATGCAGCGCTTAGCCATTCATTAATGAATAGCTAAGTGCTGCCTATAATTGGCTGAGCACTCAGCCAATAAGCACAGCCCTTTCAGCAGGCTGCAATTTTTAAATCCCCGCCTGCTGAAAGAGCTTCAGAGCAGTGCAGGGGAACAATCCAGAGGACGCACCTGAGCGGCGGAGAGGTGAGTATATATATTTTTTTTTCACCAGCTAGCCATGATTTTCAGGAAAGGGCTTAAATTTCAAGTGACATCGCAGATTTCTTCTCTGCAATGCGAAGCTTTACTGAATAATCGCAAATGAGTATGAAACCATTTAAAATCCTTGGTTTCATAATCATTGCTATCGCAGGGAAAAATATTGCTAGTGGGTGTCCATCCTAACTTTTTGGCTTTATTTACATGAGAGTATATACTTGCTTGCGTTGCCACGTTTTCATGCCCAGCCGATATGCTTGACTATCTGAGGCATTGGTTTCCAATGCATTAGTTCACATGGGAGACTTTATGGCGTGTAAAAACATTGCACCATTAAAAATGGGACATACGTGACCGAAATCCGCGCCGGCGATTATATGTTGGGTAAAAATACAGTTCTGTTTTTATATTTCGACCGATATATGGCAGCGGCTCCCGTACACTCCTATGGGAGCTGGAAAAAAAGGAATGTGGAGGCAATTTAGCAGTGCCCAATGCTGCAAAAAGCTCACAGGTGCCTCTATTTAGGTTTTTGAAGTAATTCCAAAGATTTTTAACAAAGCAAGTGCTTTCCGGGTGAAGACTTATTTTTTAACTTAAAGAGATAACTACTAAGGAGGAGCGAGTATACTCTCTAAAGCACTACTCGTACGAGTAATGTGCCTTAGACGGGTATCTCCCTGCTCGTCCTTAAAGATTCGGGGACCGCTGCGGCTGACAGGTGAGTCGTGGCGGGGAGCAGGGGAGAGCGGGCGGGAGAGAGGGAGATCTCCCTCCGTTCCTCCCCGCTCTCCTCCTCGGCAGCCCCCGAATCTTTAAGGACGAGCAGGGAGATACTCATCTAAAGCACATTACTCGGACGAGTAGTGCTTTAGCGAGTATACTCGCTCATCCTTAATAACTACGCATAGCAGGCTAGGTTTGACAGAGATTGTGCACACACTGACTGAAGGTCTGAAAGTGGAAGTAAGTGCATGAAAAAGCTGATCTTCTGAAGACAGCCCCTGCCACACAGAGAAGAAACATCCTAAATGTTCTAGTTGCTAGGGAAGCAGTGGATAGCAGAAGGGCTGCACTTTAGCCTTTAATTTCAGTGGCAAAACAAAAACAATTTCCTGAAAGTATATCACATAGTATGTAAGGCTGAAAAAGACATAAGTCCATCCAGTTCAGCTTATTAACCCTGAATGTTGATCCAGAGGAAGGCAAAAAAAACCTAATGAGGTAGAAGCCAATTTTCCTCATTTAAGAAAAAAAATTCCTTCCTGACTCCAGTTTGGCAATCAGAATAATCTCTGGATCAACTAAACTTTTTAAACATATTATTGATCTATATATATATATATATATATATATATATATATATATATATATATATATATATATATATATATATATATATCAATGTGAAAGCCCTCACTCACTGACTCACTGACTGACTCACCACTAATTCTCTAACTTCTTGAGGTCATACAAACACAAAATTTGGCAGGAGCATTCTATGGGTCTTAAGTAGGAAAAGTAAAGGGGTCACAATTTGAAAATTCAATGCTAAGTGTAAAAGTATTGGCACCCCTGTATAATGTACCAAATCTAATTATCTAACTTCCCAATGTCATACAAACATGAAATTTGGATGTTCATTTTTTAGGTCCTAAATAGGAAATGTAAAGGGGTCAAAACTCCATTATTCAATGCTAAGTGCAAAAGTATTGGAGCCCCTGTATAATGTACCAAATATATTTCTCTAACTTCCTGATGTTGTACAAACATGAAATTTGGCAGGAGTATTCTTTAGTTCCTAAATAGGAAAAGTAAAAGTGTCACAACTCAAAAATTCAATGCTAAGTGCAAAAGTATTGGCACCCCTGTGTAATGTACCAAATCTAATGCTCTAACTTCCTGATGTCGTGCAAACATGAAATTCGGCAGGAGCATTCTTTAGGTCCTAAATAGGAAAAGTAAAGGGGTCACAAGTTGATTATTCAATGCTAAGTGCAAAAGTATTAGCACCCCTGTGCACCTAATCTAATTCTCTAACTTCACGGTGACGTGCAAGCATGAAATTTGGCAAAACCATTTTTTAGTTCCTAAATAGGAAAAGTTAAGGGGTCACAACTCAATTACTCAATGCTAAGTGCAATAGTATTGGCACCCCTGTGTAATGTATCAAATCTAATTCTCTAGCTTCCCAGTGTTGTACAAACATGGAATTTAGCAGGAGCATTCTTTAGGTCCCAAATAGGAAAAGTAACGGGGTCCAATTCGATTACTTAATGCTAATTGCAAAAGTGAGTGCACCCCTATGTAATGTAACTTCCCGGTGTCGTGCAAGTGTAAAATTTGGCGCAAACATTCGTTAGGTCCTAAATGAGGAGAGTGGTAGGGGCAGCACAGTCTGCAGAGGGACATTGGTACATGCAGACTGAGGAGAATCTAATGCTACTCTATGTGTATACATATTTTATTTCTCAGTTACTCTTAATTAACCTTGACTTCAAAGAATATTCCGTGGAAACTACATATATACAACTGTTTAAAATTAACTCGGGTGAAGCCGGGTATATTAGCTAGCTTTATCATTTAAAATATTATATCGCTCAAGAAAGACATTCAGGCCCCTCTTGAACTCTTTTATCGAATTTGTCATCTCCACGTCCTCTGGTAGAGAGTTGCTTAGTCTCACTGTCCTTGCGGTAAAGAACCCCCTTCTATATCAGTGTAGAGACATTATTTTCTCTAGATGTAAAGGATGCCCCCTTGTTACAGTCACCATCCTGGGTATAAACCTATCATGGGAGAAATCTCTGGATTTTCTCATGATATATTTATTCATAGTTATTGGATTGCCCCTCAGCCGTATTTTTACTAAACTAATTAATCACAATTTTGATAACCTCTTTGGGTATTGCAGTCCATCCATTTTGTTTATTACTTTAATTGGCAGCCTTCATACCCGCTCAAGCTCTGATATGTCCTTCTTGAGTACTGATGCCCCAAACTGTGCACAATATTCCATGCATGGTCTAACCAGTGACTTGTAAAAATAAAGAACAATGTTCTCATCATGTCCCCCTAGACCTTTTTTGATGCACTGCATTAACCTATTTGCCTTAGCAGCAGCTGCCTGACGCTGGTTGCTCCAGTTGAGCTTATAGTTAACTTAACTCTGCAAGTCTTTTTCCATGTCAGTGTTTCCTAGTGGTTTCCCATTTAGTGTGTAATAGTGACATGTATTTCCTCTGTCCATGTGCATAACTTTACAATTATCAGTGTTAAATCTCATTTGCTACTTTTCTGCTCAAGCCCCCAACGTATCCAGACCCCCTTACAATCTCCTTTCATCCTCTCTTCTGTTAATTTCTTTACATAGTTTTGTGTCTTCTGCAAATATTTCATACTTCACTGCACAGTCCTTTTAGCAGGTCATTAATAAATCTATAAAAAAGAATAGGGCCCCAAACCTACCCCTGTAGTACCCCAATACTAATGGTGATCCAATCAGAGTATGTACCATTTATAACCACCCTCTGCTTTCTATCTCTGACCAGTTACTTACTCACTTACACACATTCTTGACCAGAACAATCATTCTCATTTTATATACCAAACAATGCGACAGTTTCAAACGCTTCGGAAAACTCCAGATGCACAAGATCCAATGACTTTCACTGGTCTAGTCTGGAATTTACCTCCTCGTAGAAGCCAATCAGATTGGTTTAAAAGGATTGATGTCTCACAAACCGTGAGGTCCTCCAGGATAGCATCTCTTAGAAACCCTTCAAGCATTTTACCCACAATAGAAGTAAGACTTACTGGCCTGTAATTTCTAGGTTCACTTTTTGACCACTTTTGAATGTCGGCACCACATTGGCTATGTGCCAATCCAGTAGAACTATTCCTGTCACTATATTGTCCTTAAATATAAGAAACAAGGGTCTGTGTATTACATTACTTAATTCCCTTTAAACTTGGAGGTGTATGCTATTGGGGCCTGGCAATTTGTCTATTTTAGTTTTTTTAAGATGGCTCTGCACTTCTTCCTGAGTTAGTTTGGTGACATTAAGTGAAGAGTTTACATTATCACTCTGCATCTCATCTGACATTTCATTTTCCTCTGTGAATACACTGGAGAAAAAAACTATTTAATACTATTACTGTTTCTTGCCAACTTTACATCTTTATTAAGACATATTAGTTTTGTCCTATTACAGTTTTTCATTCCTAGAAGATATGAACTTCTTACAGTAAGTAATTAGGATGTTTTTAAACATTGCCCATTTATTTTTTGCAATATTTTTTTTTGAGGACATTATCCCAGTCAATAAGGTTAAGGGCATTACTAAGTTGACCAAACGTGGTCTTCCTAAAGTTTTGTATTTCCATAGCTCCCCTATAAAAGGCTCTATGTAAAGACAAGATGAAATTTATTATATTACTAGCTGATATACCCAGCTTCACCCGAGTTAACTTGGTACAGGTGTGTTACGGCACTCTGACCCCCTGAGCGTCAGATGGGGTGCCCTGAACTTCCCGCACCCCACTGTCCCTGCCTACTTGCCTCGGCCCTGGCTAACCCCAGGCGGACAACTGGGCGACGGTCCCTGCGCTGGCTAGGGACCTGGCGACTGACAAGAAGAAACTAACTGATGGGGGGACAGAGTGCCGACAGAGAGGCAGATGGAAATGACCAACAGAACTTACAAGCAAAGCAAGGCTGGAGATGGCAGCTGACAGGCAAACTAGGAGACTGACTAGCAACTAATACTGACTGAGACAGGCTGACTAGATGCAAGCAGAACCAATAACTGGCAGTGAGCTCAGGTCACTGCCAGCCTTATAAACGAAAGGGGCGGAGATTGGGAGGAGCCAGCTCCCCCACTACTGCACAAGAAGGGTGGAGGAGTGCGGGCGGCGCCCTATGGGCGGACACGCCCACGCCACCGCACACCAGCGGCTCCACGTCGCCGGGAGAGCCCCGACGTCAGGGCTCCAGGATGCCGGAGCCAACGGGACCCTGCGCCGCCCTGCATGGTAACAAGGTGTTTACCTGTTGTTTGCTTTTATGAAAATTTTATGAAGTTGTGGCTTCATAAATAGAGATGAGCGAGCATACTCGTCCGAGCTTGATGCTCGTTCGAGTATTAGGGTGTTCGAGATGCTCGTTACTCGAGACGAGCACCACGCGATGTTCGAGTTACTTTCACTTTCATCTCTGAGACATTTGCGCGCTTTTCTGGCCAATAGAAAGACATGGAAGGCATTACAACTTCCTCCTGTGACGTTCCAGCCCTATACCACCCCCCTGCAGTGAGTGGCTGGGGAGATCAGGTGTCACCCGAGTATTTAAATCTGCCCCTCCCGCGGCTCGCCACAGATGCATTCTGACATAGATCAGGGAAAGTGCTGTCTTGCTGTAGCTGCTATAGGGAGAGTGTTAGGTGTTATATTAGGCTTCAAGAACCCCAACGGTCCTTCTTAGGGCCACATCTGACCGTGTGCAGTACTGTTGAGGCTGCTTTTAGCAGTGTTACACAATTTAGTTTTTTTTTTGTATATCGGGCGTGCAGAGCATTGCGTCCTCAGTCTGCAATAATTTTACATAGTATAGGGCCAGTACTGGTGAGACAGGGACAGTGGGAAAGGTGAAAGAGATATACAGGTTATATAGGCAGTGGGCTTTCTCAAACAAATTGGGGAAAAATACTATATTTGGGCTGCCTGTGACCGTCTTCAGTGTACTGCGTGTCTGCTGGGGGTAGTAGTCCTAATTAATACACAGCTAAGTGTTACAGCAGGCTTGCACAAAATTGTTTCCTGGCTTTGCTGTCTCCGTTACATCACCGCCGTCATAGCGCCAGAGGGAAACAGTATACATAATATACGCTGCCTACAGTATCTGTCTGCTGTATCAGCTCAGCATTTAAAAAAATAGAAGCAAAATACTTAAGGCGTACTAGTGGCCTTTGGCCACTTGACTGCTTCTGCGCTGTTAATTCCACTAGCTGAGTCATACGCACCTACGTCTCACTACAGGCGTGCGCAAAATTGTTTCCTGGCTCTGCTGTGCGTTCCGTAAGGGAAGTCAGCCTCCAACCACAGGCCAATAAGCGGCACATTTAATTACAGCGTTCTGTTTCTGCTCTACTCGTAATACACCATGCTGAGGGGTAGGGGTAGGCCTAGAGGACGTGGACGCGGGCGAGGACGCGGAGGCCCAAGTCAGGGTGTGGGCACAGGCCGAGCTCCTGATCCAGGTGTATCGCAGTCGACTGCTGCGGGATTAGGAGAGAGGCACGTTTCTGGTGTCCCCAGATTAATCTCACAATTAATGTCCAGAGGGAAACAGTATACATAATATACGCTGCCTACAGTATCTGTCTGTTGTATCAGCTCAGCATTTAAAAAAATAGAAGCAAAATACTTAAAGGGGTTGTCCCGCGGCAGCAAGTGGGTCTATACACTTCTGTATGGCCATAATAATGCACTTTGTAATGTACATTGTGCATTAATTATGAGCCATACAGAAGTTATCAAAAGTTTTTTACTTACCTGCTCCGTTGCTAGCGTCCTCGTTCCCATGGAGCCGACTAATTTTTGGCCTCCGATGGCCAAATTAGCCGCGCTTGCGCAGTCCGGGTCTTCAGCAGTCTTCTATGGAGCCGCTCGTGCCAGAGAGCGGCTCCGTGTAGCTCCGCCCCGTCACGTGCCGATTCCAGCCAATCAGGAGGCTGGAATCGGCAGTGGACCGCACAGAAGAGCTGCGGTCCACGAAGGTAGAAGATCCCGGCGGCCATCTTCAGCGGTAAGTATTGAAGTCACCGGACCGCCGGGATTCAGGTAAGCGCTGTGCGGGTGGTTTTTTTAACCCCTGCATCGGGGTTGTCTCGCGCCGAACGGGGGGGGGGGTTTAAAAAAAAAAAAACCCGTTTCGGCGCGGGACATCTCCTTTAAGGCCTACTAGTGGCCTTGGCCACTTGACTGCTTCTGCGCTGTGAATTCCACTAGCTGAGTCATACGCACCTACGTCTCACTACAGGCGTGCGCAAAATTGTTTCCTGGCTCTGCGTTGCCCGTTACATCACCGCCGTCATCCCGTCCAGAGGGAAACAGTATACATAATATACGCTGCTTACAGTATCTGTCTGCTGTATCAGCTCACCATTTGAAAAAAGGGAAGCCAAATACTTAAGGCGTACCACTGCCCTTTGGCGACTTGACTGCTTCTGCGCTGTGAATTCCACTAGCTCAGTCATACGCACCTACGCCTCACTACAGGCGTGCGCAAAATTGTTTCCTGGCTCTGCTGTGCGTTCCGTAAGTGAAGTCAGCCTCCAACCAGAGGCCAATAAGCGGCACATTTTATTACAGCGTTCTGTTTCTGCTCTACTCGTAATACACCATGCTGAGGGGTAGGGGTAGGCCTAGAGGACGTGGACGCGGAGGCCCAAGTCAGGGTGTGGGCACAGGGCGAGCTCCTGATCCAGGTGTTTCGCAGCCGACTGCTGCGGGATTAGGAGAGAGGCACGTTTCTGGTGTCCCTAGATTAATCTCACAATTAATGGGTCCACGCGGTATACCTTTATTAGAAAATGAGCAGTGTGAGCAGGTCCTGTTGTGGATGGCAGAAAGGGCATCCAGCAATATATCGACCAGCCACAGTTCTACGCCGTCCACTGCTACAACTCTGAATCCTCTGGCTGCTGCTCCTCCTTCCTCCCAGCCTCTTCACTCCATTACAATGACACATTCTGAGGAGCAGGCAGACTCCCAGGAACTGTTCTCGGGCCCCTGCCCAGAATGGGCAGCAATGGTTCCTCTCCCACCGGTGGAGTTTGTCGTGACCGATGCCCAACCTTTGGAAAGTTCCCGGGGTCCGGGGGATGAGGCTGGGGACTTCCGGCAACTGTCTCAAGAGCTTTCAGTGGGTGAGGAGGACGATGACGATGAGATACAGTTGTCTATCACTCAGGTAGTAGTAATTGCAGTAAGTCCGAGGGAGGAGCGCACAGAGGAATCGGAGGAAGAGCAGCTGGACGATGAGGTGACTGACCCCACCTGGTTTGCTAAGCCCACTGAGGACAGGTCTTCAGAGGGGGAGGCAAGTGCAGCAGCAGGGCAGGTTGGAATAGGCAGTGCGGTGGCCAGGGGTAGAGGCAGGGCCAGACCGAATAATCCACCAACTGTTTCCCAAAGCGCCCCCTCACGCCATGCCACCCTGCAGAGGCCGAGGTGCTCAAAGGTCTGGCAGTTTTTTCACTGAGAGTGCAGACGACCGACGAACTGTGGTGTGCAAGGTTTGTCGCGCCAAGATCAGCCGTGGAGCCACCACCACCAGCCTCACCACCACCAGCATGCGCAGACATATGATGGCCAAGCACCCCACAAGGTGGGACGAAGGCCGTTCAGCGCCTCCGGTTTGCACCACTGCCTCTCCCCCTGTGCCCCAACCTGCCACTGAGATCCAACCCCCCTCTCAGGACACAGGCACTACCATCTCCCGGCCTGCACCCACACCCTCACCTCCGCTGTCCTTGGCCCCATCCAGCAATGTCTCTCAGCGCACCGTCCAGCCGGCGCTAGCGCAACTGTTTGAGCGCAAGCGCAAGTACGCCGCCACGCACCCGCACGCTTTACCGTTAAACGTGCACATAGCCAAATTGATCAGCCTGGAGATGCTGCCGTATAGGCTTGTGGAAACGGAGGCTTTCAAAAACATGATGGCGGCGGCCCCGCGCTACTCGGTTCCCAGTCGCCACTACTTTTCCCGATGTGCCAACCCAGCCCTGCACGACCACGTCTCCCGCAACATTGTACGCGCCCTCACCAACGCGGTTACTGCCAAGGTCCACTTAACAAAGGACACGTGGACAAGCACAAGCGGGCAGGGCCACTATATCTCCCTGACGGCACATTGGGTGAATTTAGTGGAGGCTGGGACCGAGTCAGAGCCTGGGACCGCTCACGTCCTACCCACCCCCAGAATTGCAGGCCCCAGCTCGGTGCTGGTATCTGCGGCGGTGTATGCTTCCTCCACTAAACCACCCTCCTCCTCCTCCTCCTCCTCCTACGCAACCTCTGTCTCGCAATCAAGATGTGTCAGCAGCAGCACGTCGCCAGCAGTCGGTGTCACGCGGCATGGCAGCACAGCGGTGGGCAAGCGTCAGCAGGCCGTGCTGAAACTACTCAGCTTAGGAGAGAAGAGGCACACGGCCCACGAACTGCTGCAGGATCTGACAGAGCAGACCGACCGTCAGCTTTCGCCGCTGAGCCTCTAACCGGGCATGGTCGTGTGTGGCAACGGCCGTAACCTGGTGGCGGCTCGGCAGCTCGGCAGCCTCACGCACGTGCCATGCCTGGCCCACATCTTTAATTTGGTGGTTCAGCGGTTTCTGAAACGCTACCCATGCTTGTCATACCTGCTCGGAAAGGCGCGCCGGCTCAGCGCACATTTCCGCAAGTCCAAGACGGACGCTGCCACCCTGCGCACCCTGCAACATCGGTTTAATCTGCCAGTGCACCGACTGCTGTGCGACGTGCCCACACGGTGGAACTCTACGCTCCACATGTTGGCCAGGCTCTATGAGCAGCGTAGAGCTATAGTGGAATACCAACTCCAACATGGGCGGCGTAGTGGGAGTCAGCCTCCTCAATTCTTTACAGAAGAGTGGGCCTGGTTGGCAGACATCTGCCAGGTCCTTGGAAACTTTGAGGAGTCTACCCAGATGGTGAGCGGCGATGCTGCAATCATTAGCGTCACCATTCCTCTGCTATGCCTCTTGAGAAGTTCCCTGCAAAGCATAAAGGCAGACGCTTTGCGCTCGAAAACGGAGGCGGGGGAAGACAGTATGTCGCTGGATAGTCAGAGCACCCTCATATCTATATCTCAGCGCTTTGAGGAGGAGGAGGGGGAGAAGCATGAGGAGGAGGGGGAAGAGACAGCTTGGCCCACTGGTGAGGGTACCCATGCTGCTTGCCTGTCATCCTTTCAGCGTGTATGGCCTGAGGAGGAGGAGGAGGAGGAAGAGGAGGATCCTGAAAGTGATCTTCCTAATGAGGACAGCCATGTGTTGCGTACAGGTACCCTGGCACACATGGCTGACTTCATGTTAGGATGCCTTTCTCGTGACCCTTGCGTTATACGCATTCTGGCCACTACGGATTACTGGGTGTACACACTGCTCGACCCACGGTATAAGGAGAACCTTTCCACTCTCATACCCGAAGAGGAAAGGGGTTCGAGAGTGATGCTATACCACAGGACCCTGGCGGACAAACTGATGGTAAAATTCCCATCTGACAGCGCTAGTGGCAGAAGGCGCAGTTCCGAGGGCCAGGTAGCAGGGGAGGCGCGGAGATCGAGCAGCATGTACAGCACAGGCAGGGGAACACTCTCCAAGGCCTTTGACAGCTTTATGGCTCCCCAGCAAGACTGTGTCACCGCTCCCCAGTCAAGGCTGAGTCGGCGGGAGCACTGTAAAAGGATGGTGAGGGAGTACGTAGCCGATCGCACGACCGTCCTCCGTGATGCCTCTGCCCCCTACAACTACTGGGTGTCAAAGCTGGACACGTGGTCTGAACTCGCGCTGTATGCCCTGGAGGTGCTTGCTTGTCCTGCGGCTAGCGTCTTATCAGAGAGGGTGTTTAGTGCAGCTGGGGGAATCATCACGGATAAGCGTACCCGCCTGTCACCCGACAGTGCCGACAGGCTTACAATCATAAAGATGAACAAAGCCTGGATTTCCCCAGACTTCTCTTCTCCACCAGCGGACAGCAGCGATACCTAAACAGTACTTAGGCTGCACCCGCGGATGGAAGCATCGTTCTCTATCACCATAAAAAACGGGACCTTTTAGCTTAATCAATCTGTGTATTATATTCATCCTCCTCCTCCTGCTCCTCCTCCTGAAACCTCACGTAATCACGCCGAACGGGCAATTTTTGTTAGGCCCACAAGGCTCAGTCATTTAACTTTTGTAAACAATGTTTATACGTTTCAATTCTCATTAAAGCGTTGAAACTTGCACCTGAACCAATTTTTATTTTAACTGGGCTGCCTACAGGCCTAGTTACAAATTAAGCCACATTAACCAAAGCGATTAATGGGTTTCACCTGCCCTCTTGGTTGGGCATGGGCAATTTTTCTGAGGTACATTAGTACTGTTGGTACACCAATTTTTTTGGGCCCTCGCCTACAGTGTAATCCTAGTAATTTTTAGCCCACCTGCATTAAACCTGACATTACCTCAGCTGTGCTGGGCACTGCAATGGGATAAATTTATGTACCGCCGGTGGGTTCCAGGGAGCCACCCATGCTGTCGGTCCACACGGAGTTGTAACTGAATGTGTCCACTTTTAAAGAACCCCAGTCTGACTGGGGCATGCAGTGTGGGCCGAAGACCACCTGCATTAAACCTGACGTTAGCTTTGCTGTCCAGGGCACTGCAAAGGGATATATTTGTGTACCGCCGGTGGGTTCCAGGGAGCCACCCATGCTGTCGGTCCACACGGAGTTGTAACTGCATGTGTCCACTTCTAAAGAACCCCAGTCTGACTGGGGCATGCAGTGTGGGCCGAAGCCCACCTGCATTAAACATGACGTTAGCTTTGCTGTCCAGGGCACTGCAATGGGATATATTTATGTACCGCCGGTGGCTTCCTGGGACCCACCCATGCTGTCGGTCCACACGGAGTTGTAACTGCATGTGCCCACTTCTAAAGAACCCCAGTCTGACTGGGGCATGCAGTGTTGGCCGAAGCCCACCTGCATTAAACCGGACGTTAGCTTTGCTGTCCAGGGCACTGCAATGGGATATATTTATGTACCGCCGGTGGTTTCCAGGGACCCACCCATGCTGTCGGTCCACACGGAGTTGCAACTGCATATGTCCACTTCTAAAGAACCCCAGTCTTACTGGGGCATGCAGTGTGGGCCGAAGCCCACCTCCATTAAACCTGACGTTAGCTTTGCTGTCCGTGACACTGCAATGGGATATATTTATGTACCGCCGGTGGCTTCCTGGGACCTACCCATGCTGTCGGTTCACACGGAGTTGTAACTGCATGTGTCCACTTCTAAAGAACCCCAGTCTGACTGGGGTATGCAGTGTGGGCTGACGCCCACCTGCATTACACCTGACATTACCTCAGCTGTGCTGGGCACTGCAATGGGATATATTTATGTACCACCGGTGGGATACAGGGAGCCCCCCATGCTGTCGGTCCACACGGAGTTGTAACTGCATGTGTCCACTTCTAAAGAACCCCCGTCTGACTGGGGCATGCAGTGTGGGCCGAAGCCCACCTGCATTAAACCTGACATTACCTCAGCTGTGCTGGGCACTGCAATGGGATATATTTATGTACCACCGGTGGGTTCCAGGGAGCCACCCATGCTGTCGGTCCACACGGAGTTGTAACTGCATGTGTCCACTTCTAAAGAACCCCAGTCTGACTGGGGCATGCAGTGTGGGCCGAAGCCCTCCTGCATTTAATCTGACGTTAGCTCTGCTGTCCAGGGCACTGCAATGGGATACATTTATGTACAGCCAGTGGGTTCAAGGGAGCCACCCATGCTGTGGGTGCACACAGAATTCCCATTGCGGAGTTGACTTGGGCATGCAGACACCTTGACAGAATGAATAGTGTGTGGCGCATAGGTTCCCCATTGCTATGCCCACGTGTGCGGCTTCTGATGGCGGTGGCACAGGATTATATTTCTAATTGCTTCTGCAAGCATTGTGGGCTATCGCCCCGCCCCTTTTAAAGAGGGTCGCTGCCTAGCCGTGCCAACCCTCTGCAGTGTGTGCCTGCGGTTCCTCCCTATGGCAGACGCACATATAAATAGACATGAGGGTGGTGTGGCATGAGGGCAGCTGAAGGCTGCGCAGGGACACTTTGGTGTGCGCTGTCGACACTGGGTCATTGGGGTGGGGTGGGGGGGTGGGCAGCATGTAACCCAGGAGAAGTGGCAGCGGAGTGTCATGCAGGCAGTGATAGTGCTTTGTTGGAGGTAGTGTGGTGCTTAGCTAAGGTATGCATTGCTAATGAGGGTTTTTCAGAAGTAAAAATTGTTGGTGTGGGGGGGGGGGGCACTCTTGCCGCTATTGTGGCCTAATAATGGGACCTGGGAACTTGAGATGCAGCCCAACATGTAGCCCCTCGCCTGCCCTATCCGTTGCTGTGTCGTTCCTATCACTTTCTTGAATTGCCCAGATTTTCACAAATGGAAACCTTAGCGAGCATCGGCGATATACAAAAATGCTCGAGTCGCCCATTGACTTCAATGGGGTTCGTTACTCGAAACGAACCCTCGAGCATCGCGAAAATTTCGTCTCGAGTAACGAGTACACGAGCATTTTGGTGCTCGCTCATCTCTAGTTGTAACCAATACTCCAAATGTATCCAGGGCAACCTGAAGTTCTTTGGATGTTGTACTTGGTATCTTTTCTACAATTTGAACCAACTTTCATAGGCTTCATCATCAATTTTCTTCTTTCTACCATATCCTTGAAGGTTCTTGAATCTTGAATCAGTAGAAAACATATTCATAATATTTCAAGGTGTTGTTATCAAGATGCCAAGGTCTTTGGACATAATTTTGTATTCTTTAGCCTGTATTTCATGGTAACTGGATATATGGTCTGTTCAGACAGCTCTCTTTTCCTTGCCAACGTGAACAAAGACTCAAACTGACCTCTTTACGCACCAAAACCTAAGGGCCCATGTTTTTCTAAAATCAGCCTAGGCAAACACACACACACACACATTATATATATATATATATATATATATATATATATATATATATATATATATATATATATATACTGTTATATTCACCTTCATAGGAAATAGCTAGCAGTTAAACGGTTAAACGTGTTCATATACAAATATGTTTAGAACGCGTTAGACTATTGCTTCTGCCTCCCACACATGATTCTCACAGATCAGTTGTGTATTTTGATTGGATAAGCTGCTTCCTTACAGATAAGATTATACCTTCTCTAAATTCTTTCACATTTGATACTTTGCTAACATGTGAATTACCATACTATTGTATTAACCAAACCTGGGCACAATAACTCTCTTTGTATATTCCTATTTTGTGATATAATGTTTGTCCGTAAAAGCAATTGTATTCCTTTGAAGAAAAATCTGAAGGGTATTGGAGACTGACGGATAACACCACTCAGTTCAAATACATTATCATGAAGCTTCTCATTATAACCAATTTGAAGCAGATCAGTGACATCTTCTGGAATATGATTTTTTCCCATAACATCTGGCGCTCAACTTGCAAAAATTGACGAGTGATCTTTGGAAATGGGAATTCAATCAATAGTAGTGCTGTTTGACGTCCATCAACAATGGTGAAACAATGGAGCAACGGGTGAGTTCTGTTCTCCCCTCCCCATTGTGCGTCCTTCATTCTGCTTGCCAAGGCTTAGGTGAGTGATTTCCGTCTAAAGGGTTCATTTTTGTTACATGGTCACTTATCTATTTACGAACCCCGATTTGTGATTTCACTGGTTCTGTGTTGCTATGAGCTGTGAAATTATTGTTCAGACAATTGATGTTATCATTTTCCGTAGCGTACCCCCATTTTCCAAACCCTCATGAGAGCTTTCATGGGTTCTTGAGATAAAGCGTGTGTTTCTTCAGATAAGAAACATTTATTCTCAATGCTATTTTAATTACTTCGCGTATTAGATTGCTAAGTAGTTGACAGTGAAAAGTTGGATCATGAAAGCTAGCTTTTCATCCGTACGGGGTTACGCTCATTTTAACACAGGCAATAATGTAGTAAGAATGTTTACAGCAGAAGAGATAGTGCAAGCTGTTGCAAAGAAAATGATTGATGAAAGAAGCGAACTGTTATGATGAGAAGGTTTGAAAAATGTGTTAGCTGATAATGAAGAAATTTTGGCTGATAGACGATTGCTCATGTGTGCAGAGACCCGGTGAAGAAAGTTTCTATAGATGATGTAAAGCTGAAGTCAGATAATTGCAGTTACAAGACGGTGATTGTTTCATGTGCTTTGAGTTAAAGACAAAGGAAGGCAAGCTCTTTTTCACCAACTGAGAGCACCACCATGTCCGTGTCATGGATGATGGTTTTTTTCTCCCTATTGCCCTGCCTCTAGATGGCCGTGTTACTATTGTGGCCAAAGCAGTCTGCATACATTGATACATGTTTAGTATGTAGTATTCCTGGACCCGCCCATCAGCATCACCTAGTTAGGCCACGCCTTCGGTGGCCATTTCAGTGTCAGCCATGGCCCAGTGGCCATTTTAGAATCTGCTGTAACAATACCTTTGGCCGCTACCCAAGAGCCATCTTCGTTCCACAGCAGAAATGAGCTGGCTTCTCACCTCCCATCGGTGTACGTTTTATGTGGCATCTCAATATTTGCACTGCAATGATGGGTGTCTTTTCTGAATTACATAGCAATGCTCAAAACCCCTCTGTTCCATCTGCAACCCCCCACCCCACCCGATTATCTGCCCTGCAGTCTGTGTTTAGCATCCACCTCAAGTTGCTTTGCCTAACATTGTACTTAAATTGCCCACATATGTAGTTGTTGCTAGAAAAATCTTTTCCACTCCCCTTAGAACATTAGAAAAACTTTCATAGAGAGGGAGAAATGATCAATACGTGATAATTTCATAGTTTTGAGACAGTGCAAAAGTGTTATTGTGTCACCTATAAATATATAGGAAAAGATGTATGATAGTAGATATATAGGAATAGATAAATGGGTAATGTTTGTTACACGCAAACCTCTTCAGAGTACTTCAGAGTTCATCGAGAGAAGGAATGTGTGCTTGCAAGGAGGTGTGGGCACGACCTTCCCTTTTTATAGTTAGATAGATAACCAGCAGAGAATGTGTAGTGTAATTTGTCCCAAGAGTGTAAAAAGAAAGTTGATGCAAGAAGGATTTGATGAACGTTATAGTAGCAGTTATGAACATTGTTACTTGAAGATATAGGAGTTGCTGGTAAAAAACAGTGTGATGTGTCCATGCGGTGAGAGATATTCTATTGTTGATCAACATCTGGTTGACATATTTTCCCTTTGTTACATGGGGGAGGTGTTCATATGGAATTGATTTCAGACATTAACTCAGAGCATTTGGCTTGATTTAATAGATTATAGACAGTAAGAGGCTGTCTGATTTTGTGGGCCGGCATAGAGTTTTCTCTTTGATTATTGTGGGCCAAACAGACAGTTGAGGACTACATGGTGGTGCCAAAAGTACAGATCTGTGCCATGAGTTGCAGAAGAAAATCTCAAGGATTTTCCAATTACGACCAAAAAAAAGCAGGGGCAAAACTGTAAGTGCCTATTAGTGTTATAAGCTTAACCTGTGTCGTAAGTTGTGAGGAAAATCTAAGATGAGTTCTGGGAAACTCACAAGGGAATGCGATAAGTGGTGTTTATAAAACAGCTAAACAATGAGTTAAGGAAAATCATACTGTCTTAAAAAATAGAAAAGCTAGGAATTTTAAGGTACATTCTTGCTGTTATTTGTGTAAATGTCAGTTCTGTGATTGGTTGTACATGTGTATACCTGCTAAATAGTGTTACTGTTCTGTTTTCAGTGTGATAATGCCCTGTAGGAGAAATGAGTGTTCCTATTATTGGAAAATATTATTGATACTGGTGTTCGCTGTGGTATCTGTTGTTGCAAACAGTTAAAGGTAGAATGTTTTTCTTCTGTTTGCTGCTCTCTCTGATAACAGAAATTGCAGAGAGAGATGGCAGCGATTGAATGCATTTTTATGCAATATTAGGAGAGTTGTAGCACTTCTGTAAATTTCTTTTTGTGTGATGTTGTTGCGGCCATTTGCTAGCATTCCTCTTCTTCCCCTGTCTGCTTTTGTCCAGCACTGGGATGGTTACCCAACTCTCTCCTTCTCAGTCAACCTGAGAGGTTCAATTGTCATTACACCCCTATTTTAGCTGCACTGATGTACTTTAATTCCTTTCAATTGATGTTTGTTTGTTCATCACACTCAGCCTTCTCTGTGTTGTGCCTGTTTCAAGCATATATGTATGTCCTGGTGTGAACGGTTTGCATCTTACTGCATTATGTTGTGGTGTGAATGGTGTGCATCCTACTGTGTACTCTGTGTATTATCCCATGCTTCTGTATCTCTGTGGGTCTGCTGTAGGCTTTCCGAGCTGGCATGGTTGCCAGTTCTGTCTATATATGTGTATCTCCCTGCATCTCTCTGCTGCCATTTCCTTCTGGTCCTGAGTTTCTACCCTGCAGTGATAGACAGATATGAGGTTCTAGTGCAGGGCTGCCCTGATGAGGGCGATCACTCTACTTATAGGTTGGGGGTCTGCCATTCTACCTGCAGTCAAGGGTCAGTTTCCCTTTCCCTGTCTACAGTCCATATATCTGAGGAGTCAGCTACCAACCACTCAGGGACTGTCCTCAGCTTGGTTGGTTGGTCCAGTAGATCCACAATTTCCTGAAATCCGCAACAACAATAAACATTGTGTGTGGATGATTATATTCTTAACATTTATATGAGAAATGGATGAGAGTTATTGACCAATGTTCAAGCTGTGATGAATGTAAAATATGTGATGCAGATATTGACTGGGAATAAAAAAAAATCTTCCCCTATGCATAAGACTTTGATGACCGCTCAGAGTAGAATAGAACACTAACTGCATCTAAAAAAATAGTTCTGAGATAGCTTTCAATTTACATATGACAGTATTTAGAACACTGTCATAGATTTTCGCTCAGACTTTGCTTCATAGAATGTCACTTTTACCTACAGTGTGCCCTGCTCATGCCACTCAACATATCAGCGTTGCAACGCCCTCAGTCCCACTACCTTGTTGCCTCTGGAAAAAGGAGGGAAGTGGCAATAATCACCTGATAATTTTTTTCCTATCAGCTTGATACACATGACTATGCATTAGCTAATGGCCCAGGAGACAGGGGATTCAGTCATGTTAATCAGTCATTAGAAAACCCTGATTTTGCACTCTTTGTGGGTGGATGGTATGGTCAAGAAGGCAGGTTCTATCCAGGTTATGTTGTGCTCTCCTTACATGTTGTGGTCAAAGGCGAACCTTTTCCATTTTGCATGTCAGCTCTGGAAGAAGAATGCAATCATGCTCACAAGAATGCGGCTAACGTCTTCAAAGACTCACGCTATGGCATTGCTCATGACTATGAACCCATCTGGAGATCGAGGTCATTCTTGAAAGAAAAACAAAAAAAACAGAAAAGGTGTACAAGTACTGATGGAAGCTCTCTTGCTGCGTGAGAGAGTGGCCTGAAAATACAACTAAGGGCCAATCCAAGGATGGCACAAAAGAGGCAACTGTAAATCCCCCGGCTGATCAGGCCATAAAGACAGCCAAAGAGAAGCCCAGACTTGATCTCCTAGAGGTTGGGGCGGTACAGGTACCTCCTCAGACGTCACCCCCGCTGCATTATGACCTGTTGATTCAGTTACAAAAGCAGGCAACCAAAGGGGGGGGGGGAAGGAACAATTGGAACCAGCAAGAAGGACAGAGAGACATCTGGAGATAAATGGATAGTATCCACGAAGCCTTGTCTCCCACAGGCCCCTATCCCATCATGGTTTCGACCTCCCATGGAAATACGCACTTGTCGAAAACAGATATGACAGATGTGGTTGCTAGTTACTTGTCTGCACCAGGATTTAGTATCACGGCAGCTAAACACACAGGGATGCCTGATATGTGCACAGAACAATGTGGGTAGGTCTGTATAGGCTCCCATGCAGTGCACCCCTCGTTCCAACCAGCCGTTCCAGCATCTTCAAGTAAACAACTTCCAACTGCCAAGGGTGGGCAGGTACGAGTTCATTCTGGTCTGCCTAGACCCGTTCTCAGGGTAGCCTACCTTCTCACAAACGCCACTACCAAAACCATATATCTGGGGTGGTATACAGGTACAGAGTACAAGAGACAACTGAGAGTGACTGAGGTACTCCCTCCATGGAAGAAGTGATGCAGAAAGTAATGAAAGCATTGGGGGTAGAACTGGCCTTTTATGCTCAGTACCATCCACAAAGCAGTGGTAGAGGAGAGAGTTTAAATGGTACCTTAGAAACCACTATCCAGAAGGCCATGGCAGAGCTCAATAGACCATATACTGAGTGCCTCAACCTGGTACTCTTCTTTGTGAGGTATGTTTTGGGTCGGCCCCAAGGTCAGAATTGCATTTACCGCGATAACTCCAGATACAGCATGGTAGATTGACAAACTCTTATTGCTCTCACAAAATGCTTAACTAATGTATATTCTCGAGTGTTTGCTTCCCATTCAGATCCTGACAGCTTAGAAGGAACTCATTCTGTGAAACTAGGTGATTGGGTGGTTACCAAAAGACAAATCTGGAAGGTCTAGAACCCAGACTTGATGGTCCATAAAAATTGTTCCCGATCACCTCTACAAATGTTCAGCTGGAAGGACAAATCCCTTTGGATACATGCATCTCATTGCAAGAGAGTTTTCCCACCATGATGAACATATGCTTTCTCTTAGTTTATTTAATCCCTGTTATCTTTTTCTATAAGTTACATAACTTAGGCTCTGAGTGGTCTAATTAGCCTCTTTAAAGAACTAGCAGCAAATTCTGGCATCTCCGACCCCATTTGATGACTGGTGGACTAATACTTTCGGCAGATGGAGCCACCAGATTTCATGTTTTGCTAGAACTTTAGTGACTATTTTTACTGACCTTGCTATTATTGACTGCATTATTCCGTGCCTTCAAGGATTTTTTCCCAAAGACTACTGCCAAAGCTGTTCCTGTTATGTATGATGATGCTTTGCCTTTGACTACTGACTCTAAAGCTGACTCTGCTTCGATCAACCCTCTCTTCTTCCAGTGCCTTCTTATGATTCTTTTTTGTTTATACATATTATGGGAATGTCAGTTGGGAGATCTGTGGAAGTAGTGTAGGAATACCGGCACTTGCTACTAGGGCATTTGTAAGTACCTGGCTTAGGCGTTCGCATGACTGCTCCAAAGATACAAAAAGGCGGGACTCTTGTAATAATAATATGAATGTGTTTCCTAAATCAGCCTAGGCAGACACGTGTATGTGTGTGTATATGTGTGTATGTATATGTATATATATATATATATATATATCCACCTTCATAGGAAATAGCCATCACTTAAATTGTTAAACGTGTTCACATTTACAGAATACACAACGTGTTGACAGTTGTATATTCTGATTGGATAAACTGCTTCCTTACAGACAAGATTATACCTTCTCCAAATTTTTACTTTTGATACTTTACTAACTATGAATTGCCATATTATTGTATTAACCAATCCTTTATGAGCACAATAACTCTCTTTGTATACTCCTATTTTGTGATGTAATGTTTGTCCGTAAAAGCGATTGTATTCCTTTGAAGAAAAATCAGAAGGGTATTGGAGACTGACGGATAACACCAGTCACTTCAAATACACGATCATGCATGAAGCTTCTCATGATAACCAATTTTGAGCAGACCAGTGACATCTTCTGGAATATGATTTATTCCCATAACATCTGGCGCTCAACTTGGAAAAATTGACAAGTGATCTTTGGGAGTGCGGTTTGCCGGCCGTCAACAATGGTGAAACAACTAGGCCAAGTCATCCTATCTAGTGCTGAACTTGCTCTTCAGCTCTCTCAGGCAGCAAGTTCGCCTGTGAGGCCGTCTTGGATGCCACTAGGCTTCTAGATCATTCCTCCGTGCTTTCTATTGTAATTCCCCACACACTGTGGCTAAAATGTTAGACTGCAGACACTACCTTCAAAATGTTTTTAACAAACCTCCCTTTTACTAGATCTTGTCTCAACAATCTTTGGGGGGTTTAAAGCGAACGCTATATACCCCTGTGTGTGTCCTGTCAATGCATTCTCTGTAACTTGACTGTACGCAATTTACAGTGCATATTTTGGCCTAAAAGCGTACACTATATACCCCTGTGTACATACTTTCAAAAAACACTTTCTAACAAGACTATATGCAGTTCACTTGTGTATTTTTGAGGCTTACAGTGAATGCCATC
Organism: Eleutherodactylus coqui; assembly: GCF_035609145.1. Lineage (NCBI taxonomy): Eukaryota > Metazoa > Chordata > Amphibia > Anura > Eleutherodactylidae > Eleutherodactylus > Eleutherodactylus coqui. Next base: position 31,790,009 of record NC_089843.1, read on the forward strand.
AAAAAATACTTTATGCAATTTACAGTGCGTATTTTGCACCTAAAGCATACACTATATACCTCTGTGTGCATCCTGTCAATCTACATTACCTAACAACATAGTTTACAGTGTCCATTTTGGGGTTACAATGTATGCAAACTACCTCGCAGTTTGCGTAGACTTTTGACAGAGTGCATTTTACAAGATGATGCAGGCTAGGGGTAAGGGTCGAGGACAAGGACGTGGGTGTCTGAATGAGGGTGTGGGCAGAGGCTGAGATCCTTGGCGGGGGGAAACAGTGCTTGCTGCTGAGGGAGAAGTAGAACGCTGTGTATCTATGCTTCCTAGCTTCATCGCACAGTTTGCAGGTCCGCGTGGTAGACCATTATTAAAAGCACAACAGTGCAAGCAGGTGATGACATGGATAGCGGATAACGCATCCAGTAATTTATCCAACACCCAGTCTTCCACGCACTCCACTTACGCTAGCCAAGGGACTGGACCTCTGAATCCTCAGGGTGCTCCTCCTTCCAGCCTGGTCACTCCCGGCAAAGAAGAGATTCTGCACAGGCAGACTCCCAGGAACTGTTCTCAGGTCCCTTCTCTGAGACGGAAAAAATGGTTATTGAGCCACCTGAGGAGTTTGTCATGACCGATGTCCAAAATTTGGACCTTTCACAGTCTCAGGGTGATGAGGGTGGGGACTTCCAAGTAGTGTCTCAAGAGGTATTTGTGAATGATGATGACAGTTTTCTGTCAGTGAGGTTGTTGTTAGATCATTAATCCCGAGGGAGGAGCAGACTGAGGAGTCAGAGGAAGAGCTGGTGGATAATGAGGTGACTGACCCGACCTGGATTGGTAAGCCTACTGAGGACAGTGCTTCTGAGGGTGAGGCAACTGCCGCACCAGAACAGGCTGGAATAGGCAGTGGGGTGACCAAAGGGAAAGGCAGGGCCAGAGCAACTATTCACCCTACTGTTGCCCACAGCACCTCCTTGCGGCAAGCTCCCGTGCAGAGGGTTAGGTGTTCGATTGTCTGGAGTTTTTTTCTGAGAGCGCGGATGACCGATAAACAGTGGTGTGCAACCTGTGCCAAACCAAGATCAGCAGGGAAGCCACCACTACCAGCCTGACTACCACCAGCATGTGCAGGGATATGATTGCTAAGCACCTGTTGAGGTGGAATGCAGGCCATTCACTGCCTGCGGGTCACACCACTGCTTTTTCGTCCATCTCACATGCTGGCACTGAGACTATACGCAGTTCACTTGTGTATTTTTGAGGCACGAGCGTCTCCCACCCTGCTTCCACCCCTTAGGCTGCACGGTCCTCTACTGCCTTCACCAATGTGTCCCTGCATTGTGTTCAGCTGCCCATAACAGAGGCATTAGAGTGCAAGCGCTAATATGCAGCCACCCACCTGCAAGCACAATTGCTAAACATGCATATAAGCTAACTGCTAAGCCTGGAGATGCTGCCATATAGGCTGGTCGAAAGTGAGGCTTTTTGCAACTTCATGGCAGTGGCCGCATCATGCTGCTCAGTCCCATTCGCCACTATTTTTCCCGCTGTGCTGTCCCCGCCCTACACCAGTATTTGTCACGGAATATCAACCGTGCCCTCATCAACACGGTTACTGGGAAGGTCCACTTAACCACTGACACGTGGACAAGTGTTGGCAGGCAGGGACACTACATCTCCCTGACGGCACATTGGGTTAACCTGGTGGAGGCTGAGACAGAGTCTGACCCTGGGTTCTACCCACATTGAGGATTGTGGTTCTTACCTTGGTCATGGTTTCTCCGGCTTATTATGCCACCTCCTACAACCCCCTCACCTCCTCCTCCTCCACCTATCAATTACCATCTGTGAGCACGTCGCCTTCAGTCAATAGCACGAGGTGCTGCAGCACTGCCATGGGGAAGCGGCGACAGGCCGTGCTGAAACTCCTGAGCTTAGGTAACAAGAGGCACACCACCCAAGAGCTGTTACAGGGTTTGAAGGAGCAGACAGATCTGTGGCTTTCGCCGCTGAACCTCCAACCAGGCATGGTCGTGTGTCACAATCGGCATAACCTGGTGGTGGCTTTGCAGCTTGGCAAACTAACACACGTGCCATGACTGGCCCATGTGTTCAATCTGGTGGTTCCGCACTTTCTTAAAAACCACCCCAATTTGTCTGAGCTGCTCAGCAAGGTGTGTCGCGTGTGCGCACATTTCAGAAAGTCCACCACAGGTGCTGACACCCTCAGGACACTACAACAGTGCTTCCAGCTGCCAGTTCACCAACTGTTGTGCGACGTGCCCACGGGCTGGAAGTCAACTTTGCACATGTTGGCCAGGGTTTACGAGCAGCATAGAGTCATTGTCGAATACTAGCTGCAACATGCCCATTGGAGTGGTAGTCAGCCTCCGCACCTCTTCACAGAGCAGTCAGGAAACTTTGAGGAGTCTATGCAAATGGTGAGTGGCGATGTGGCCATTATCAGCTTAACCATCTTGCTGCTTTGCCTGCTAAGAAGGACGCTGCTAAGCATTAGGGCTGATGCTTTGCAGATAGAACAGGAGATGGGGGATGACAATACATTGCTTGATAGCCAGACAACCCTCACGTCTGTTTCTCAGCGTGTATTGGAGGCGAGGAGGGGGAAGAGACGGCTGCCCACACTGCAGAGGGTACGCATGCCTCTTCCCTCACAGCATATATGGGCTGAAGAGGAGGAGGAGGAAGCGAAGGAGGAGGCTGAGAGACATCCTCCTAGTGAGAACAGCGATGTGTTGTGTACTGGGACTCTGGCACACATGGCTGACTTCATGTTAAGCTGCCTTTCCTGTCACTCTCGCGTTAGACGCATTCTGGCCAACTTGGATTACTGGGTGTTCACCCTTCTCAACCCACGGTATAAGGAGAACCTTTCCATTCCCATTCCTGAAGAGGAAGGGAGTACGAGAGTGGTGCAATACCACAAGGCCCTAGTGGAAAAGCTGATACTAAACTTCCCATCTGACAACGCTAGCGGTAGAGGATGTAGTTCTGTGGGCCAATTAGCAGGCGAGACGAGGGGAACATGCAGGAGGTCCAGTGCAGGCAGGGAAACACTCTCCAAGGCCTTTGTCAGTTTTACGCCACCCCAGCCAGACTGTGTCACCACTCCCCAGTCTAGGCTGAGTAGGAGGGAGCAGTGTAAAAAGATGGTGAGGGAGTACATAGCCGATCGTACCAACATCCTCCGTGATCCCTCTGCTCCATACAACTATTGAGTGTCAAAGCTGGACTCGTGGCTGGAACTTGCGCTGTACGCCTTGGAGGTGCTGGCCTGCCCTGCCTCTAGCGTGTTATCAGAGAGGGTGTTTAGTGCTGCTGGGGGGATTATCATGGATAATCGTACCCGTCTGTCAACTGACAGCGCCGACAAGTCTTACACTTATTAAGATGAACAAAGCCTGGATTTCCCCAGACTTCTTTTCTCCACCGGTGGAAAGCAGCTTAACATAAAGGTTCTTAAAGCTGGAACTGGAGAACCATGCACCCTCCATCACCCCCAAAAAGGGTAGAAGTAGCTTGGTCTATCCTTCTCTGATCTTCCTCCTCCTCCTCCTAAACTAGCATGTCAGCATACTGAACAGCCAATTCTTTAGAGGGCCAAAAGGCTCTTTAAAAACTAATTTTTTTCGGAGGGCTGCCTCTAGGCTCTCTTAACAAATTAAGCAACTAAGAGCTGTATGTTAAAAAAAAATTTCAGGGGTTCACCTGCACTCTGGGTAAACAAATTTTTCAGGGGTACACCTATACTCTTGGTACACACATTTTTTCGGGGTTCGCCAATACTCTTTGTAAACAAAGTTTTCAGGGGTTCGCCTATACTCTTGCTAAACAAATATTTCAGGGGTTCGCCTATACTCTTGGTCAACAAATGTTCCAGGGGTTCGCCTATAGTCTTGGTACACAAATTTTTGTTGGGTTCGCCTATACTCTTGGTCAACAAATATTTCCAGGCTTCGCCTATACTCTTGTTAAACAAATTTTTCAAGAGTTCACCTATACTCTTGGTCAACAAATGTTTCAGGGGTTCGCCTATACTCTTAATGAAGAAATCTTCCAAGGGTTTGCCTATACTCTTGGTAAATAAATGTTTTAGGGGTTCGCCTATATTGTTGGTACACACATTTTTCAGGGGTTCGCCTACACTCTTCGTAAACAAATGTTTCAGGAGTTCACCTATACTATTCGTCAACAAAAGTTTCAGGGGTTCGCATATACTCTTGGTAGACAAATACCTTGCACTCTCGCTCAAATAATTTTTCAGGTTCTCACCTGCAATTTTGGTTAAAAAATTTCTTTTTTTTTTAAATGGGTTGTTTTCTTCATTAAAAATGTAGAATTACGGCCTCTGAGTCCTGCCTATGCTGGCGTTTGTGGCTAATGAAATGCTGCAACAGAAGTGGCATGGGATGGCACTTACAAATCATACAATAATTTGTCTGCGATTTATTAGCTATGAGGCACTATTTTAAAAGGGTCACACGCCGTATGGAGACATATCTCAGCATGGTAACCATCTTTGGCCACTAATTTCTTTGCAGTTCATGCAGTCTTTCCCTGGAGCACTGATTAACAAGCCCCTCAGGAGTGATTGTTTTTTTTTTCTATTTGCACGCTTCCTCAACTGCCAGAGGCGTAGTTGTGTGCCAGGACACTCTGAGAAGGTGACTCAGGGACTCCATGGCTCTGTTCCAATGGGAGGCGGCAGAGGGACAGCTGCAGTGCGTTGACTCCAGTGTGCGTGTCCCTACTTCTTCTCAGCGCTTTGAGAAAATAAGTCAAAGACCGGCAGCTCTTCGCCAGTACTCCCGAGCAAAGGCGGGCTGACCCGAACCCCTAGGACGAGAGGAGAGGGCTGCTCCTTTTTCGCATGCTGCTCCGTGCGGGGGGCGGTATCAGACCGATTGACGTCAGGAGCCGGAAGGACCAGCCTACGGTCTCGCGGAGCTCCCGTTGGCGAAGGTGTGCCTTACCCCGTCTGGAATGGGGACAGCTGGACGCTGCGCTGGGAAAAAATTTCAGTATGCTGTGGACGCAGGCACGTGTCTGCATCCTGGGGGGATTGGACAGCAATGCCAGCATGTAACACAGAAGAAGAGGCAGTGGTGTCACCCGCAGGCAGTGATTGGCCTTCCTTTCACCTTGTGTGGTGCTTAGCTAAGATGTGCCAGCGCGTGTGCCTAGCTGATTATGGTCTAGTCCAACTAAATTGTTAGGGGGGTGACCACAAAGCTCTTGACCCCAATTTGGCTTAATGGTCCATGAGAAATGCGCACAGTCTGCTTCTATAATGTGCATGGACAAGACACACACTGGGGTATTTTGCGTACACTATAGCAAAAAAAAAAGGATAGTGAGAAATGCGTACAGTCTGCTTCTATAGTGTGGATGGACAGGACACACACTGGGGTATTTTGCGTACATTTTAGCAAAAAAAATTGTGAGATATGCGTACAGTCTGCTTTTATAGCGTGGATGGATAGGACGCACACTGGAGTATTTTGCGTACACTATAGCAAAAAAAGACTGAGAAATGCGTACAATCTGGTTATATAGTGTGGATGGCCAGGACACACACTGGGGTATTTTGCATACACTATAGCAGAAAAAAGACCGTGAGAAATGTGTACAGTCTGCTTATGTAGAGTGAATCGACAGGACACACACTGGGGTATTTTTTTTACCTGGAAGCCTCGGATGCATCCATGCATGCTGTCCCTGCTGTTCCCTATCCATTTCTGTGGTGCTTCCATCACTTTCTGATGTTTTCAGGGGAATCACACACCCTCCCCTATGCAGAGCATGTGTTACCTTGAAAAATGCTCGAGTCTCCCATTGACTTCAATAGGGTTCGTTACTCGAAATGAGCTCTCGAGCATTATGAAAAGCTCGACTGGAGTAACGAGCACCTGAGCATTTTGGTGCTCACTTATCTTTAGTGAAAACCTAATTTTTGCTTCTTTCATTTCTTGCCATGGCCTTCAGAGTTACATTAGCTCTTCCAGGAAAAGTGTTAATTCTTCAAACAGTGCCCTTAGGTGCAGTCCCCACCCCGAGGCACCTAAGCCCTCTCAGGTTAAATCTTGCAGGGACTTGTGGCTCTCTCACATCTAAGATGCTTGGGTGAGCAAGATTGTCTCTTCAGAGTATGCCATCAATTTTCTTTCTGCTCCCCCAGATAGCTTTTTCATTTCTTACAGGCTACCCTGGTAAAGCCAGATCTTTCACTACTTTAAAGCTGTTCATGACATACTCAAACAGGGAAAATTGAAAAAGTGTGCACCCACAAATAGTAATGCAAAAAATATTTTTTTTTTATTGTGCAACTCCAGAAAATGCTAAATTTTGGGTCCATAACTCTTTTTCAAGCAGGAGTATATGTCATAGGTACTGCTTTTCCAATAGGGACTGTGTAAATAGTTAAGAGGAGAGGACTGAACTTTGAGAAACTCCAACAAGAGAAGAAGTAGAGCTGGAAAATGATCTGCTGAACAAGTGATCAGAGAGCCACCGTGGCAAGATAACTAAGAGAGTGCTATAGAGTGAAAAGTACTAAGGAGGAACTTATGATCTATGTTGTTAAATGCTAAGGAGAGATTGGGAAAAATCAATAGAGAGTAGTCCCTGCTAGATTTAGATCAGGAGAAAATTTTATGCTTTAGTAGGGGCAGTTTCTGTATCAAGTAAAACATGAAAATCAGATTGTAAACTTTCAAGACAAGAGTTGAGAAGACTATGCATTCTAGAAGTTTGGAGATGAAAAGGAGATTAGAGATGGGTCTATAGTTAAAACTGCAGGGTCCTATTAAGTTAGTAAGCAATGCATGCTTAAGTGAAAGGTATTCTTTTTTTAGTAATCAGTATGTAAGAACATGTTTAAAAGAGGAGGTGCAGCAGGTATAACAGAGTGCAGATCCGCGATAGGGGTTTGAGCAACAGGGAATAAGATGGTAATCACAGTGGCTCTGCTGCTTCCTGAGACATGGAAAATCGTGATCATGTGCAGTATGCTGCATGCAGGGGTAAATTGGCAGTTGTTATTGGGTGACACCCACGGAGTCAGGTAGGAGAAGATGTTGTTCTGTCGTGACGCCAGTTTGCATATGGTTAGTGCCCATTCCAAACCAAAAAAATTGAATACAAAGAAAGGAGAAATAAATATAACGGGGTAGAACCTCTGCCCTGCCTGAAAGGCTTAGTGTTTGTACCTAAGTGCAGATGTTTGCAAAAGGAATCAATGGTAGGAAGGGACTCCAAGACTCGGGTGTAAAAGTGAACCAAATCAGTTTGATTCTTCAAGAGCACACAAGGGCTCAACTTGACTTGTTGCATATAATTCACATTAGATGACTTTAGAAGAAACAGTAGACAAGGAAATCCAGCAGCATTAGTGGTAGTTTAAAATATGTACAAACCTTTTATTGTTCTATATTAAAAAGATGAACCGGCAATGTTTCGACTATACAGGTCTTTGTCAAGCCTGATCACCCATATACAGTCCACCATTAATAGCAAAAAACACATAATACACAGCAAATAGGCATCAAGTAACCACCAATTGCTTAATTACATACAAACATATATCAGGTGTAACAAATAATATTTCCATAATGTTCCAGATCTCTTCTTTTCCTTGGCGTGGCATCTAGCTGTGGGATCTGCACAGTCATGAGAATATACATAATATTGTGGTTCCACAATGGAATGCACATCCATATATGTGGAGCATGTGCAATGACAGCACCATGAGAGATGGCATACAATGTCCAGTGCAGGCGCGAGGCTACTAGATCTTGCAAGTACTCTGTCATATATACAAATGGCAAATACCATAATAGCGTTTGCGCATGCTCAATGCTCACAGTTAAGGGACTCATATCCCAGGGGAGAATGAGCCTGCAAAGCCGCATATGCTGGATATAGAGATGTTCTTCCAGCATATAACTGATGGATACTACAACTTGGATAGTGTTAAATACATCTTAATTAAATATGAATAATAAATGAATTAACAATAAATTAATCAGGAATAACCATGTCAATCTCAATACGAATTTGGTGATGCACTACAATAAAATCAACATACACACACACACACACACATATATATACAGTAGATACACAAGAATCTGATAATAGAATAAATACCAGTTAGAATGAATAAGAATGAATATTCAATGAATAATTTAGAAATCTTGATGGTATATTAAATATTTAAATAATTAATGATATAGTCACAATACAAAAAAATAATACATACCATAAAAAGACTAGAGCGGAGGAGGTCCCAAGGAATATTAACGTAGTTGCTTGGCAGGACCCCTGAAAACGTAACCATTATTAAAAAATATATTAAAATATGCTATTTAAGGACCAACATGAATAAACCAAAAACAAAAGACAAAAAATGATATTGAGATAACGGAACAGTCAAAAGAAAAAGGGAACAAATACAGAATGCCTAAGGAAGGGTATAGGACTTTATCTGTCTGGAGTGACGAGTTCCAAAAAGAGTGGTACAAGATGCAATAGATAGATATTGTGCAAACTTGATCACCCTAAAAAATGCCACTCTAGTTGTAACAATGCCGTGGTACCAAATGAGACACCCACTGCATGTGTGTTACAAGGAAGCAAATAATCGATTTGGTTCTATTTCAGAATACATTCTCATATTCTGTTCTCTCGTGTTCTGTACGGTATTGTTGCAACTGGATGACCATGTGCAATTCCTCAATCTGATGATCACTAAGGATACAGGGAGACTAACAGCTGATTTATTTGTGAAATCTATGGACAGAAACAGCATTTTACACTATAACAGCAGCCACCCTCGGAATAAGATCCAGGGTTTACCATGGAGCCAGTTGCTGTGGGTAAGAAGAGGGACGGATCATAATCAAATTGATAAAAGGTTGGGAGAAATGTGTGAAAAATTCATGGTTAGTGGATACCCTAAACAACTTGTTAATGATGCAGCTGGGAGGGTATGTTTTATTGGCCATAGTAGTCTCTTGTCACCTAGAGTAAATAAAACGAACTCTAAATGCATTCCATTTGTGTTCACTTTCAATACCTTTAGTGGCATTATTGCAAATATTATAAATATACATTTCTCAGGGGCTTGGTACAGGAAACTACATTTTTCCTCGGTGATTTGCCTTCAAACTTTTCTCCCTACATTAGTCTTAATTGGCCGACTTGGTTTCCTTTCTTGCTGTGTCTTTGTATGCCTGACTTAGATTTCCTTTTCCTCTTCTCTTCTCTCTTTCCTCTCCTCTGCTACTTAAATGCTCTTGCTACTGAATACTCACACTTTAGATGTTCCACTTTCGACCACACGTGCTTTCTTGTTGTTTCTTCCAGGGTTCTCTAAAGCTTGAGCCTAGCTTTGAACTTGGAGGACTAATCTACTGTTAGGTCTGGCAGACACGGGCATCATCCTGCTTCCTAAGTCTACTTCACTTTGTTCCAGCATCCCCAGGGTTATTGTGTCTGGCTTCTCCTTTCAGTTGTAGGTGATTTGCCATCATCCTTCAATTTAACCTGCCCAGATCTTTCCCAGGGTGCTTGGTGTTGTTGTGTATTTCCTTGCATGACTGAATGTGAGCTGCTGCTGCAGCTATCCTGTCTGCGTCCTGTTTCTTCTGTTTGCTTATGCTGGATGGTATTCTCTTCTTGTATGAATCCAGCTTTCTGTGCGTTCTGCTGCTGGTCCCGGCAGCTTGCTTGCTGTCTATCTTCTGTGTCTCTTTTCTCTGTATAGGTCTGTATCCTGCTCGCTCCTTATGTTCGTCCCTCACTCCTCCATTTCTACTCTGTGTTCCTGTCTTCACCAGGTAGGTAAGCAGGACTAGGAGTTAGGTATAAGATAGGTGACGTGGACCTCCTCACCTTCAGGGCTATTTCCAGGTGAGGGACATTTAGCCCATCTTAGTTCAGGGTCAGGTCCATCCTTGCCCCTTGTACCGAGTTCCAGCTTTTGCACAGTCTCAGCACCTGAGCCAGGTGGTTCCACTCGGCGGGGCGACACAGTGGATCCACAACCGCAACGTAACACCTAGCTCTGCCCACTCTCTCCTATTGTACTGACACTAACCTCTATTTTTTCCTAAGCATGGCTAACCACTCACCCGGCTGTTGCTAGGTAACGTCTACTCACCAGGGGCTGGAGAATATTACTAGAACACATAATTCAGTGAGAAATATGAACACATAACATCATAACTTCTAATATATTACATTAAACCCGCTTTAACACTGTAATCATCACAGAAAGTGCTGGAGAACCCAACTCTGTGGTACTACAAAGGGAGAGCTACCAGTAAAAAGAGAGGTTAAAATTATATTGAAATGACTGATGACAGCTGGAGAAAGACTGGATAAGATGTGAGGGAATAGAGTCACTTATGCAGGTAGCAGAGTGCAGAGAAAATGCTGAGAGTGAGCAAGATATGCTCACTCTCAAAACTAAAAGAAAGTTACTCGGAGATTGGGAGATTATCTCCCGCTGGATGCTGTCAATATTATCTTTGAATAAGCAGGCACGTCTTTGGAACTGAGATCCATCATAGGTGGCTGCACTTTATGATAGGAGGAAGTGAAAAGTATCAAATTGCATTATTGGATAGTCAATAGATGAAAGTGGGGAAATATGGTGCCGCACCACCGTAAATCGGTTCCCTACTGTCCATACATCACCCAGCATGTGCGAACCGATCTGCTAACACACTCAGACTAAACCCCCCTCTATTATGAACCTCACATGCTCACCTCCAGGACTTCTTTAAAGCAGTACCGATACTCTGGAATGCTCTACCCCAAAACACCTCGACAATTAACGATACATGGAACTTCAGACGTGCCTTAAAGACGCATCTCTTCAAAGAAGCATACAAAGCCTCCTGATCTAGTCCCACACACCCACAATATGCTCCCTGCCCCTCCATATGACTTTCCACTTTTGCCCGTCATGTACCCTTCCTGACCCATGCTTTCTGTACTACCCCACCTTGTTTGTGTCTTAAAAACTGTATATCACATGCTATTGCTGTATTCCTCCTTGCTCCAACGCATGGTTGTGTACCTTCTGTTATCACCCCACCCCTTTCGTTTCTAAATATTTGAATACCACATGTAACTTGTGTAATTTCTGTAATTCTTGTATTGTTTGTATTTTGCATGTGCCTCGAAAGCGCTGCAGAATCAGTTGGCGCCATACAAATAAAGATTATTATTAAATAGGATTGTATGGCGAGGTAATGGCAGAGTTTTAGGTTTTGATCAGGAACTTGTAATGGAGAAAATCTGTTGAAGCATATGATGTCATCCATAGATGTTCAACGCACCTAGACCTTCACCAAAGGAAACTTGTTTGTGGAATGCACCAAGCTTGCCATGTTCAGGAGGGGCAGTATGTAGGCACTGCTTTTCTAGGGCATGTTTCAGAGTTTATTAAAGTATAGTGTGAGAGCATACATGAGAATGAAGCTGGATTTGCTACTGAAAAGGCTAAGGGAAGGGTTAAGAATATTTTTGCCTAGGTGCAAGCGGCATTTTACAACTTCCACATCTTGGCTTTTTAGAGGCATTTTTACAGCTGTATGCATGTTTGGTGGGATGATGATTTCCATGAACAGTGCTGTTCCAGCAATTGTATCCAACGCTTGGGTTGCAGCATTTGGGGAGTTGGCTTGCTCTCCCACACGAGCTGGGAAATGGAGGTATTATGAAGTGGAGGGGTCAGCAACTGCTGTAATTACTGCAATCAGTAGGAGAAGCATTTGAGAGTGCTCAGCCACGGGCAACTTGAGTAGTGAGAATGGTTCTGAATCCTTTTTCTGGTTTGTCTTCTACATGCAGGATGTCTTCACAATTCTAGACAGATTGCCTTCTTCATCCTCACTATCATCCTATTTTTAGGTCTGACCTTCCCCTATCCTGTTTCCACATGCAGAAAAACATCAAAGCTGCACCCCCAGTTGGGTGATGAAGTTTTTTAGACAGCTCTAACTCAAAATGGTGCTGCACTTTATATGCCCCCTCATCCTTCAGTGCTCGCAAGTAAAATGCTAAGCTATCACCAAGGTGCCAACACAACTCCCTTTTGGTTTCTTTACATGGTGACATACTAGTCACATCACACTTGTATCTTTAGTGTGGCTTACTCCTATTTTAGAGAAAAGCAACAGAACTCATATCTTCTTGTAGGGATGACTTGTCAGGTGGCACAGTATAATGCCTATGTACTTTATTGATGTGCCGGCCAGAGTGACACATTTCTTGAATTCCAGCAGAAGGTCATCAAGGCCCTAATATTTGGGGACCAGGAAGGGAGGAGCCCAGTACTTTCAGAAGTGAGGCCACAAACATTGTTCTAGGGTAACACTTTTAGTGAAATTTCCTCCATTCGTAAGAAGGACCCAAAAAGGTGCAAAGTCTGCTACAAATGAAGGATAAGGAGGGACACCATATACCACTGTTATTCGTGCCCCATGCAATCCGGCTTGTATATAAATAATTGTTTCAAAATATACCAGATGTCCCTGGAATTTTAATGTACATAAAGCCACATGCCAGTCCTTCAATTCTGAGCCTAGCCATGTGTCCAAACAGCAGTACACGTCCACAAATGGGGTGTTTCTGAGCTTGGCAAAAATTTTGTTACCCATCATAGGGTGCTTGCATATAAAATATGTGGTTAAACCTACAAATTGCTGGAAAAAATTTAATTTTATGTTACCAAATGAAAATGTAAAATAAATTCACAAAACACCTGTGGGGTCAAAAGCCACACTTCACCTGGTAGTGCAACTTAATAATGAATCTGGTTATTTATTTTCTTCTTTAAGGACTATTCTTGAAAAATTGAGGCTACTAGACCCACTTTCCCCCATAGAAATGCGAAGGTATTAGCAGAAAATGGATAATTGCTTCATTCATTAATATCCTTGCTTAGTGACAAGCAAGATGGCCCAGAAGCGCTCAATTTGACATTCCCAGAAGATACTGACTAGTAGTGAGTGTCAAAATACACCAGACTATTGCTATATAGATCATATAATTACAAAGTGGCTTGATGGATGCAATTAGCAAAAGAATCTCTAGGATAAGGTGCAATAATCTAGACCTAGGCTTAGTTGTTTCCTAACACTAGTTTTCAAAGAATTGCTCTCATACGGTGAAAAATAACAAATGAAGTAATATAGCTCGTAGGCTATAGGCATTAGTGAGTCTGGAGATTAAGCCCCCCTGATATAGTGCCATAGGCACCACCTACAGGGTTGGGACAAATCAATAGGTCCAATCAGGTGGAAGGGGGCGTGAAAGTCAACATGTCATGCCGTTATTTCAACTAATGGAACCCTAGATATAATGTATAGGGGGCTTCACAATGTCAGTCCATAATTTACCTGCTCAGCGGACACCTGGCCCGATCACCACACATTTAGCTAGATTGGTTGCAGCAAGGTCTGGTGTCAGTAGTGCTTCCCCATGTCATAATTGATTGGGCGCTCAGGGAGCTATGTCCCGGCATCATCACGCATTCACCTCGGTCATCATGGAGTTCGGTGAAGGCTGAAGCGTGCACATGCATATTGATACCTATAGGGCATGGGTGTCAAACTCATTTTCACCGAGGGCCACATCAGGCTTGTGGGGACCTTCACAATGCCGATTGTAAGGCCCCCTGCAGACGGCCGGGTCGGATCCCGCTGTGAGAATTCTCGCAGTGGGACCCGACCCAAGCCCCTGCAGGGACCATCGCGGCACTCACCTGCTCCCGCGGCTTTGGCTCTGTGATGTGCCAGCTGCCACCCAGCTGGCGCATGCGCAGAGTGAAGCCAGCAGCCGGGGAGTGACATTTCTGTGCGGGGCTCTGCGAAACCTGCACAGAAATAGAGCATGCCGCGATTTGGTTTCCGTGTGGACAAATCACGGCCGTTTGCCTAGGATTGCGTTTTCTGGCGCAATCCTATGGCAGCTTCCACGGGCGGAATTTCTGCTTGTGTGCAGGGGGCCTAAGACTGTATAGTAAGGGTATTTTCGTACATAATATGCAGTGAATAGAAGCCATTGATTTCAATGAGTTCATTCATATGATGTATATTTTCACACAGCATGACCTATTTTGTTGCGTACTACGCACCCCAATAGGCCATTGAAGTACATGGGCTGCACAAATATGTGGTGAATGCGCAGGAAACCTGTGTATTTACTGCATATTTGCGCACCATTTCAGTGGGCCCATCTGCATTCCTTTTTGCGTGCGCAAATATACAAGCATAAGCAATTTTTGATTGCGCAAATACGCAGCATATTTGTGCGACCGAAATACAATTACACCCATGTGAACGAGCCCTAATAGTGACCCTGATAGTGTCCCTAGTAAAAATAACGACCCCCACAGTGGCCCAATTAGTAATATTAACCCCCTAAGTAGTAATACCCCCATAGCAACATTAACCCCCCCCCCCCCCTCAGTAATAAGCTCCCCCCCTCGGTAATAATAAGTCCTCCCCCCTCGGTAATAATAAGCCCCCCTCAGTAATATAATAAGCCCCCCCCCCTTGGTAATAATAAGCCCACCCTCGGTAATAATAAGCCCCCCCCCCCCTCAATCCATATACTTACCTCCTCCTTGCCTTGTGCTTGACGCATGTGCTATAGAGCGTCACCCCTCATTCCGATCATGTGACAAGAAGTCACATGACACGCACAGCTACGTCACCGAGGGTAATACTATTATAACATGCAAGATGTACCAGATATCCCAGATAAAAGGTTAGCAGGGGATTGTCCATAAAGAAGAGTGAATCAAACTGACACTGTTAGGGATGTTACAACTCCGCATCTAACACATTAAACAGTTTTCAGAATGCATCTTTACAGTCTCTTTTTAAATAAGTATATTAATCGTATTCAGTAAAATAAACACTGCCGGATCCATGGTAATCACTTGTGGTGCCGAGTTCGTGAGAGGTACAAAGAGGAGGAAAGTATATAAGATTTACTTAATTGTCTTTTAGGTTAAGAGGACTATAAAGTTTGACTTATTTCCCTCATTCATTGGTATAAGTAACTGGGAGGGCACAAATAGGGACAGTTATTATACGTATACAGTCTTGTTATTGATGTTCTACAAGGTTAGAAATAGTGAATACATGGAATTATACGCAGATGCTGAGAAAAATATACACAATTATGTGTTACAGCACTTATTAGCAAGTGTGATGTATAAAAAAAGATCACAATGCAATTTGTTCCCCATGTATGGTGTAAGATGCGATCATATTAGCGGATACCTCGTAGTCAGAATCTCCCTTAATCCTAGTGTCAAATTCTGACACATTGGGTTATAAACCCTCACTTTCAAAGATAAAACAAATACAGGTGGCATCAATCTAGCCAGGGCAGTGAAAATAGGTGATTATTGCCAATATTGTAGAATTATATCAAATCTCCACTCCGTACATGCAGAATGACCATCAGATCACCAAGCCTCACTCAATAGATTGGGACCACTTGAAAAGGTACTATAGATAATACAACAGGAGTCAAAATCTTCTCCGAAATAGACCAAACCTGCGAGCCAAATTGTACTCCAAAATCCCAATAAGGATATCCTTACGTTCTCATAAAAAGCACAGACTAAACATTATTTCCAGATCACAGGAAACAAGTAAAGGAGAGGTTCTCATTTAGCCCAGATGGAGATAGGCAATTCATTCGGAATTGGGCTCTGGTGGTGATAAATGACTTTTGACTAACCGGTCACAAATGTTTCTTCCCCATCTATAGGTAATAGACGGAATATCTGGTATCAAATGTGTCAAGTCATTGTCTTTCTTAAGGATGTCCCAAAATCTGGAGAGGATATCCTTAACCTGCGATGCTCCCATGTCGTAAACACCTATAATGTGCAGTTTAGAAGTCTTCCCTGGGCCGTTAAACCAAGAGGTCTGACCTCTGTTGTTGCGAGGCAAATTCTTGTGTCTGTTGTAGAATATTGATACTTTCTCTCCGTAAATCTGCTGGTCAGATTAGCACATTCTTCCCTGAAGTATACTGTATTTCATCCAAGCAGTTTCCCCTCAATCGGAGAAACTGCTGTTTAGGAATTCCACAACAAAGAGGATATTCCACAACAAAAGGCTGTTAGTGGCTTTTTTTTCAAAAAGGCCAGAGGCAGGAGTCCCATCTGGTCTCTTTGGGATTTTGATATCTAAAAATGCCACCGAGTCGTTTCTGATTTCATTTGTTAATATCAGGTTCAGATTGTTGAAGTTCAGATGTTTTATGAACTCCACAAACATGGAATGACTACCAGACCATAGGAGAAAAATATTGTCGATAAATCGCAACCAGATTAGGATATGGTCAGACCAGTAAAGGTCAAAGACATGTTTTTCCTCCCACCAGCCCAGGAGCAGGTTGACATATGACGGGGCACACAGAGTCCCCATTGCAGTTCCCATGAGCTGAGCTTGGATTCAAAAAGAAAATAATTCCGAGTCAAGATAAACTTGACTAATAGAGTTGAGCGAACATACTCTACCAAGCTTGATGCTCGTTCAAGTATTAGCATACTTGATAGTGCTCGTTACTCCAACGAGCAGCAAGCCGTGTTCGACCCCGCCCCAGTTTTTGGCTCCTCCCCACCACGATGCAGCGCGTGCCGTTGGCAAATTTTTTTGTCTGGCAGACATGGGTGGGGGAGAGAGAGAGACAAACCTAGGGGGAAAAAAAGCACGGTAACCGGCGTCCCACATACTAAAATGCTCGAGTCTCCCATTGTAGTCAACGGGGTTCGTTACTCGAGTAGAGCTCTCGAATTTTATGAATAGCTCAACTCAAATAACGCAGACACGAGCATTTGGGTGCTCGCTCATCTCTATTGACTAACTGCTGGATGAAGTTCTTATGATCACAGTACTGTGAACCTCTTTGTGCATGAAAAAACTGAACTGCCTTCATACCAATCACATGGGGTAAAGAGCTGTACAGTGCCTCTACATCGATAGTTGCCAGATGTATTGGGACTCACCGTAATGTTCTCGATATGTCTCAAGACATCGATCGTGTTGTTGTAGAGAACACGAAAAGTCATAGGATTCTATCTATATAAATACTGGCATTCCGAGTAAGGCTGTTTACCCCTCAGACAATCGGTCTGCTGCGCAGGGGGTTAGTGCATATGTGGAGTTTGGGTAACGCGTAAAAGGTTGCAATCGTGGGAAGCATGGGCAGCATGAAATTCAATTCAGTTCCATCAATAAGGTCCTGTTCCTTAGCTTGTGTGAGTAATAGTTTTAACTCGTCCAGTAATGTTGGTGTGGGATCACTTGTCAAGACTGAGTACGTTGCTCTATCCTTCAGCAGCTGTTGGCACATAGTCACGTAATTGGCCCTATCCAAGATCACCACATTCCCCCCTTTGTTTGAGGGTTTTATGAGTATATTGGTATTCGATTCCAGGGTACATAGGGTGGTCATCTCATTATGTGTGAGATTAGATAGTCCTAGACATGTAGTATGTAGGGACTTAAGATCTCTTAGTACCAAAGCCTCAAGGATATCTAATTCAGGGCAATAAACATGGGGGAGATTAGCAGTGCTTGGTAGATTCAGATCTGTAAAGGGGCGACTTCCCAGGGGACGTTGAGCTTCAGCCTCCAGATCTTGTAGGGTCTGCAGTCCAGGTACATCTTCTGCCTGAAGACCCAAATCTGTGGCCAGATTTTCATTTCTGATGGAAAAGAATTTGGGCCACTTGAACTTGTGGATGAAGAGGGAGATGTCCTTTGTCCAAATTAAGGGATAAAAATCATGTCATCGGGACGAAGGACAGTACGCAGATCTCTCAGCTAGTCAAGGCCTGCTTGGACAAATTAACCACTTGTAGTCCATTTGTATTTACCTCAGGGGTGTTGTTAGCACAGGATAGGGGCACTACCCTATTCTAGAAATCTGTTATTGATTTTGTATTTGCTCCCTGCGCCCATTAAAAAAATATTGAGATAGGGGCTGTCCCAAGATCCCGTCATTCAGGAGTGCTGGTCTACCCTACCGCAGTTCTGATTATGAAATCTACCGCGACTCGGTCGTTGTTGGTAGGAAGATCTTTCACCCCTCTGATTTTCCCCCTCGGATGCATCAAAGTCCAAAGAGCTGATTTTGCCATCGGATCTTGTGCCTCTTTCTCCCTAGGCCTTATTCTTTCTAAAATCTTGTAAATCACGCATACATTGTGCATGTTTTCTATCCTTAATTAGAGATGTATATTGGTCAATATTTTGTTGAAGAGACCTCTCGCACTGAGAGAACTCTGGATCCATTTGGAAGCTCTTGGAGCATTCTATACCTGCCTCAAGTGACTTCTGTGTTTTTTCTAAAGGGAACTTCTCTTCGTTAATTAGAAGGTCAATTAATTTCAAAGATTCTTCTGTAGACTACTTTGTCCACTTGGACATAAATTCGGGATTTCTACAGTGTGGTGGAGGTAGAATGGGGTTGCAAAGACCACGTAGAACCATGCCATGTTCAACATACTTCTGCAGCGCTTAGATCTCCCATCAACATCTAATGAACAACCAGCCACTAAATAGCCTTTTGTTGTGGAATAGCCATCCCCCATATAGTCTTAAGAGTGGAATTCCTAAAGGGCAGTTTCTCTGGTTGAGGAGAAACTGCTCGGATGAGATATTCTTCAGGGAAGAATGTACTAACTTGACCAGCAGATTCACGGAGATAATCAATATTCTACAACAGACACAAGAATTCGCCTCACAAAAACAGAGGTCAGACCTCTTGGTTTCACGATCCAGGGAGGTCTCTACTAAACTGCACATTATAGGTACTTACGACATGGGAGCATCACAGGTTAAGGATGTCCTCTCCAGATTTTAGGACATCCTTAAGAAAGACAATAACTTGACACATTTGATACCAGATATACCGTCCATTACCTATAGACGGGGAAGACACATTCATTACCGGTTAGTCAAAAGTTATTTATCACCACCAAAGCCAAATTCCACCTGGCTAGGCTTAGCGTGACCTGTTGATACGTTCCCGTGTGCCAATTGCACAGCTTGTAAATATATCAAAAAGAGTAACTCCTTCCAAAGTGCTGAAAAGCACAGGCTCTATACGAATCAAGATTTTGTGAACTGCATTACCAAGAATGTGATCTACTTAGCCTCATGTCCTTGTCTACTCAATTATGTGGGTAAGACAACACAACAATTTAGACGTAGGATCTTTTCTCATATTGGGAACATCCACAGGAGAGAGTCCACTCCCCTTGCAAATCATATGTGGTCTGCCCATGGAGGGGATACTGACCTGGGTAATTTCCAACGCATGGAAGTCATTCGTACCAATATTAGAAGAGGGGACAATGAACGTAGAATTTTGCAAAGCGAAGCAGCTTGGATTTTTCAAATGAATTGCCTATCTCCATCTGGGCTAAATGAGAACCTTTCCTTTACTTGTTTTCTGTCATCCGGAAATGATGCTGAGTCTGTGCTTGTTATGAGAACATAAGCATATCCTTATTCGGATTTTGTAGTACAATCTGGCTCGCAGGTTGGGTCTATTTCAGGGAGTATCTTCACTCCTGTTGTATTATCTATAGTACTTTTTCAAGCGGTCCCGATCTACTGAGTGAGGTTTGGTAATCTGATGGTTATTTTGCATGTACGGAGCGAGATTTAATCTAATTCTACAATATTGGCATTAATCCACTATTTTCAATGCCCTGGCTAGATTGATACCACCTATATTTGATTTGTCTTTGAAAGTGGGGGGTTTATAACCCAATGTGTCAGAATTTGACATTAGGATTGAGGTAGATGCTGACTATGAGGTATGCGCTAATATAATCGCATCTTACACCATACATGGGGAACAAATTGCATTGTGATCTTTTTTATACGTCACGCTTGCTAATAAGTGCTGTAACACATAAATGTGTATATTTTTCTCAGCATCTGCGAATAATTCCATGTATTCACTATTTTTAACCTTGTAGAACATCAATAACAAGACTGTATATGTATATTAACATTTTGTTGAAGAGACCTCTCACACTGAGAGAACTCTGGATCCATTTGGAAGCTCTTGGAGCATTCTATACCTGCCTCAAGTGACTTCTGTGTTTTTTCTAAAGGGAACTTCTCTTCGTCAATTAGAAGGTCAATTAATTTCAAAGATTCTTCTGTAGACTACTTTGTCCACTTGCACATAAATTCAGGATTTCTACAGTGTGATGGAGGTAGAATGGGGTTGCAAAGACCACGTGGAACCATGCCATGTTCAACATACTTCTGCAGCGCTTAGATCTCCCATCAACATCTAATGAACAACCAGCCACTAAATAGCCTTTTGTTGTGGAATAGCCATCACCCATATCGTCTTAAGAGTGGAATTCCTAAAGGGCAGTATCTTTGGTTGAGGAGAAACTGCTCGGATGAGATATTCTTCAGGGAAGAATGTACTAACTTGACCAGCAAATTCACGGAGATAAAGTATCGAATCAATATTCTACAACAGACACAAGAATTCGCCTCACAAAAACAGAGGTCAGACCTCTTGGTTTCACACTCCAGGGAGGGCTCTACTAAACTGCACATTATAGGTACTTACGACATGGGAGCATCACAGGTTAAGGATGTCCTCTCCAGATTTTAGGACATCCTTAAGAAAGACAATAACTTGACACATTTGATACCAGATATACCGTTTATTACCTATAGACGGGGAAGGCACATTCGTTACCAAGTTGTCAAAAGTTATTTATCACCACCAGAGCCAAATTCCACCTGGCTAGGCTTAGCGTGACCTGTTGGTACGTTCCCGTGTGCCAATTGCACAGCTTGTAAATATATCAAAAAGAGTAACTCCTTCCAAAGTGCAAAGCACAGGCTCTATACGAATCAAGATTTTGTGACTGCATTACCAAGAATGTGATCTACTTAGCCTCATGTCCTTGTCTACTCAATTATGTGGGTAAGACAACACAACAATTTAGACGTAGGATCTTTTCTCATATTGGGAACATTCACAGGAGAGAGTCCACTCCCCTTGCAAATCATATGTGGTCTGCCCATGGAGGGGATACTGACCTGGGTAGTTTCCAACGCATGGAAGTCATTCGTACCAATATTAGAAGAGGGGACAATGAACGTAGAATTTTGCAAAGAGAAGCAGCTTGGATTTTTCTAATGAATTGCCTATCTCCATCTGGGCTAAATGAGAACCTTTCCTTTACTTGTTTCCCGTCATCCGGAAATAATGCTGAGTTTGTGCTTGTTATGAGAACATAAGCATATGCTTATTCGGATTTTGTAGTACAATCTGGCTCGCAGGTTGGGTCTATTTCAGGGAGTATCTTCACTCCTGTTGTATTATCTATAGTACTTTTTCAAGCGGTCCCGATCTACTGAGTGAGGTTTGGTAATCTGATGGTTATTCTGCATGTGCGGAGCAAGATTTGATCTAATTATCTAATTCTACAATATTGGCATTAATCCACTGTTTTCAATGCCCTGGCTAGATTGATGCCACCTATATTTGATTTGTCTTTGAAAGTGGGGGGTTTATAACCCAATGTGTCATAATTTGACATTAGGATTGAGGTAGATGCTGACTATGAGGTATCCGCCAATATGATCGCATCTTACACCATACATGGGGAACAAATTGCATTGTGATCTTTTTTATACGTCACGCTTGCTAATAAGTGCTGTAACACATAAATGTGTATATTTTTCTCAGCATATGCAAATAATTCCATGTATTCACTATTTTTAACCTTGTAGAACATCAATAACAAGACTGTATATGTATATTAACAGTCCCTATTTGTGCCCTCCCAGTTACTTATACCAATGAATGAGGGAAATAAGTCAAACTTTATTGTCCTCTTGACTTAAACAACAATTAAATAAATCTTAAATACTTTCCTCCGCTTTGTACCTTTCGCGAACTCAATACCACAAGTGATTACCATGGATCCGGCAGTGTTTATTGCACTGACTACGATTAATATACTTATTTAAAAAGAGACTCTAAAGATGCATTCTGAAAACTGTTTAATGTGTTAGATGCGGAGTTGTAACATCCCTAACAGTGTCAGTTTGATTCACTCTTCTTTATGGACAATCCCCTGCTAACCTTTTATCTGGGATATCTGGTACATCTTGCATGTTATAATAGTATTGACAGGTCTCGCTGCATGACCGCACCCCCGCTCCACCCCCCCTCGGTGACGTAGCTGTGTGTGTCATGTGACTTCTTTTCACATGATCGGAATTAAGGGTGACGCTCTATAGGTATTAGTATGCATGCGCACGCTTCAGCGGTCACCGAACTCCATGATGACCGAAACGTATTGCATGATGATTGCATGATATCGACCACCCAGTCTTCTACTCTGTCCACTGCTGCAACTCTGAATCCTCTCGCTGCTGCTCCTCCTTCCTCCCAGCCTCCTCACTCCATGAAAATGACACATTCTGATGAGCAGGCAGACTCCCAGGAACTGTTCTCGGCCCCCTGCCTTGATTGGGAAAAAAATGGTTCCTCTCCCACCTCAGGAGTTTGTCGTGACCGATGCCCAACCTTTGGAAAGCTCCCCGTGTGCGGGTGATGAGGCTGGGGACTTCCGGCAACTGTCTCAAGAGCTTTCAGTGGGTGAGGAGGTCGATGATGATGAGACACAGTTGACTATCTGTGAGGTAGTAGTAAGGGCAGTAAGTACGAGGGAGGAGCGCACAGAGGATTCAGAGGAAGAACCGCCGGACGATGAGGTGACTGACCCCACCTGGTTCGCTAAGCCAACTGAGGACTGGTCTTCAGTGGGTGAGGCAAGTGCAGCAGCAGGACAGGTTGGAAGAGGCAGTGGGGTGGCCAGGGGTAGAGGCAGGCCCTGAGCGAAGACTCCCCCAACTGTTTCCCAAAGCACCCCCTCGCACCAAGCCACCCTGCAGAGGCCTAGGTCTTCAAAGGTGTGGATGTTTTTCAGTGAGAGCGCGGACAACCAACGAACAGTGGTGTGCAACTTGTGTTGTGCCAAGATCAGCCGCGGAGCCACCAGTACCAGCCTCACCACCACCAGCATGCACAGGCATATGATGGCCAAGCACCCCACTAGGTGGTACGAAGGCCGTTCACCGCCTCCGGGTCGCACCACTGCCTCTCCCCCTGTGCCGCAACCTGCCACTCAGATCCAATCCCCCTCTCAGGACACAGGCACGAGCGCCTCCCGGCCTGCACCCACACCCTCACCTCCGCTGTCCTCGGCCCCATCCAGCAATGTCTCTCAGCGCAGCGTCCAGCTAGCGCAAGCGCAAATACGCCTCCACGCACCCGCACACTCAAGCATTAAACGTGCACATTGCCAAATTGATCAGCCTGGAGATGCTGCCGTACAGGCTTGTGGACACGGAGGCTTTCAAAAACATGATGGCGGCGGCGGTCCCACGCTACTCGGTCCCCAGTCAACACTATTTTTCCCGGTGTGCTGTCCCAGCCCTACACCAGCACGTCTCCTGCAACATCAATCGTGCCCTCACCAATGTGGTTACTGGGAAGGTCCACTTAACCATGGACATGTGGACAAGTACTGGCGGGCAGGGCCACTATATCTCCCTGACGGCACATTGGGTGAATTTGGTGGAGGCTGGGACCGAGTCAGAGCCTGGGACCGCACACATCCTACCAACTTCCAGAATTGCGGGTGCTTCCTCGGTTCTGGTATCTGCGGTGGTCTATGCCACCTCCTCCTCCTCCTACGCAACCTCTACCTCTCAATTAAGAAATGTGAGCAGCGCGTCGCCAGCAGTCAGTGTGTCGCGGTGCGGCAGCACAGCAGTGGGCAAGCATCAGCAGGCTGTGCTGAAACTACTCAGCCTAGGTGACAAGAGGCACATGGTCCCCGAGTTGTTGCAGGGTCTGACTGAGCAGACTGACCTCTGGCTTTCGCCGCTGAGCCTGCAACCGGGCAGGGTTGTGTGTGACAACGGCCGTAACCCGGTGGCAGCTCTGCAGCTCGGCAGCCTCACACACGTGCCATGCCTGGCCCACGTCTTCAATCTGGTGGTTCAGCGGTTTCTGAAAAACTACCCGCACTTGTCAGATCTGCTCGGCGAGGTGCGCCGCGTCTGCGCATATTTCCGCAAGTCCACCACGAACGCTGCCACCCTGAGGACCCTGCAACATCGGTTTAATCTGCCAGAGCACCGGCTGCTGTGCGACGTGCCACACGGTCGAATTCTATGCTCCACATGTTGGCCAGGCTGTATGAGCAGCGTAGAGCAATCGTGGAATACCAACTCCAACATGGGCGGCGTAGTGGTAGTCAGCCTCCCCAATTCTTTACCGAGGAGTGGGCCTGGATGGCAGACATCTGCCAGGTCCTCGGAAACTTTGAGGAGTCTACCCAGATGGTGAGCGGCGATGCTGCAATCATTAGCGTCATCATTCCTCTGCTATGCCTGCTGAGAAGTTCGCTGGAAAGCATAAAGGCCAACGCTTTGCGGTCCGAACAGGAGACGGGGGAAGAGAGTGTGTCGCTTTATAGTCAGAGCACCCTGATGTCTATATCTCAGCGCTTTTTGGAGGAGGAGGAGGGGGAGGAGCAGGAGGAGAAGGGGGAAGAGACAGCTGGGCCCACTGCAGAGGGTACCCACGCTGCTTGCCTCCCATTTGTTCAGCGTGTATGGCCTGTGGACGAGGAGGAGGAGGATCTGGAAAGTGATCTTCCTAGTGAGGACAGCAATGTGTTGCGTACTGGTACCCTGGCACACATGGCTGACTTCATGTTAGGCTGCCTTTCTCGTGACCCTCGCGTTAGATGCATTCTGGCCAATACGGATTACTGGGTGTACTCCCTTCTCGATCCCCGGTATAAGGAGAACCATTCCACTCTCATTCCAGAAGAGGAAAGGGGTTTGAGAGTGATTAGAGATGAGCGAACGTGCTCTGCCCCGCCCCTTTTTCGCCCGAATACCGCGATTTGCGAGTACTTCACTACTCGGGTGAAAAGTACTCGGGTGCGCCGGGGGGCGGGGAGAGGCATGGCGGCGTGGGGGGTAGCAGCGGGGAACAGGGGGGAGCCCTCTCTCTCTCCCTCTCCCCCCCACTCCCCGCTGCAACCCCCCGCGCCACCACGGCGACCCCCGAATTTTTTCGCCCGAGTACGGAAGTACTCAAAAATCGCGGTATTCGGGCGAAAAAGGGGCGGGACCGAGCACGTTCGCTCATCTCTAAGAGTGATGCAATACCACAGGGCCCTGGTGGACAAACTTATGGTAAACTTTCCATCTGACAGCGCTAGCGGCAGAAGGCTCAGTTCCGAGGGCCAAGTAGCAGGGGAGGTGCGGAGATCAGGTAGCATTTTCAGCGCAGGCAGGGGAACACTGTCCAGGGCCTTTGCCAGCTTTATGGCTCCCCAGCAAGACTGCGTCACCACTCCCCAGTCTAGGCTGAGTCGGAGGGAGCACTGTAAAAAGATGGTGAGGGAGTACGCAGCCGATCGTACCACCATCCTCCGTGATGCCTCTGCTCCATACAACTATTAGGTGTCAAAGCTGGACACGTGGCACGAACTTGCGCTGTATGCCCTGGAGGTTCTGGCTTGCCATGCCGCTAGCGTCTTGTCAGAGAGGGTGTTTAGTGCAGCTGGGGGAATCATCACGGACAAGCGTACCCGCCTGTCAACTGACAGTGCCGACATGCTTACATTCATAAAGATGAACAAAGCCTGGATTTCCCCAGACTTCTCTTCTCCACCATCGGAAAGCAGCGGAACCTAAAGATTCTTTTAGCTGCAACCGCAGATAAAAGCACTCTCCTCTATATCAGCGGTTAAACGGGGCATTTAACTTTGTCAATCTGTCTCTGACATTAGTGCTCCTCCTGCTACTCCTCCTCCAGAAACAACATGTCATCGCGCTGAACGGCCAATTTTTCTAAGTTTCAAAAGTATTGAGACTGTAACATGAACCAATTTTTTCAACAGGGCTGCCTCCAGGCTCTTTTGCAAATTAAGCAACAGTGAGCTGTATCTTTAAAAAAATGTTTATGGGTTTCAACCCTCTCGGTTGATAAATTTTTCACTGGTACACTTGTACTCTTGGTACACTAATTTTTGGGGCCCACGCCTACACTTTTATCCAACTAATTTTTCCAGCCTTCGCCTACGCTCATAGTATCCCAATGTTTCAGAGGTTGGCATATACTATTACTACAGAAATTTTACTGAGGTATGCCTGCCTATACTTCTGCTACAAGAAAGTTACAGGAGTCTGCCAATACTGCTGCAGCTTACATGTTACAGGGGGTCTGCCTATACTGCTGCCACTTGAATGTTACAGGGATCTGCCTATACTGCTGCCACAAGGATGTTACTGGGGTCTGCCTATACTGCTGCCGCGCTAATTTTACTGGGGTTTGCCTATACTTCTGCCACGTAAATGTTACAGAGATCTGTCAATACTGCCGCCACGTAAATGTTACAGGGGTCTGCCTATACTTCAGCTACAGAAATGTCACTGGGATCTGTCTATAGTGTTACTACAAAAATGTTACAGGGGTCTGCGTATGCTTCTGCTACAAAAATGTAACTGGGGTCTGCCTATACTTCTGCCACATAAATGTTAAAGGGGTCTGCCTATACTGCTGCTACATAACTGTTACTGGGGTCTGCCTATACTTCTGCCACATAAATGTTACAGGGGGTCTGCGTATACTTCTGCTATAAAAATGGTACTGGGGTCTGCCTATGCTTCTGCTACATAAATGTTTCAGGGGTCTGCTTATACTACTGCTACATAACTGTTACTGGAGTCTGCCTATACTTCTGCTACAAGAATGTTACTGGGGTCTGCTTATACTTCTGCCACGTAAATATTACAGGGGGTCTGTATATACTGCTGCTACACAAATGTTAATGGGGTCTGCCAATACTGCAGTTACATAAATGTTACAGGGGTCGCCTATACTTCTGCTAATGAAATGTTACTGGGGTCTGTATATACTGTTACTACAGAAATGTTAATGGGGTCTCCCTAGACTTCTGCAACATAAATGTTACTGGGGTCAGCTTATACCTTTGCTACAGGAATATTACAGGGGTCTGTGTATACTATGGGTGCACTAAGTCTTCCCATCGTGGTGTTCTACCTATCTGGCCCCCCAAAAAACCAAGAGAGTGACTAGGGCATGGATTGTGGGCCGAGGACAACATGTATTTCCTCTCACGTAACCTCAGCTATCCGGGGCACTGCAATGGGATTTCTTTATGTACCGTCTGTGGGTTCCTGCTAGTCACCCATGCTGCGGGTGCACACAGACTAGCCATAGCAAAGTTTTATCTCCCTGGCACTTTAAAAAATAAAAACTGAATATCTAGGGCATGGCGTGTGGGCCACAGCCAACATGTATTTCCTCTCACGTAACCTCAACTATCCGGGGCACTGCAATGGGATTTCTGTATGTACCGTCTGTGGGTTCCTGCTAGCCACTCATGCTGCGAGTGCACACAGACTTCCCATAGAGGTGTTTTACTTGTCTGTCCCCAAAACACTGACAGACTTGGGAAGGGTGCAGAGTGCAGATGGTTTACCCCTAGTGTTGTCGATGAGGTATACGACACCCAAACAGAATAAGTAGTATATGGACACATGGAGTCCCCATTGCTTCGTCACTCACAGCACCTTGGGCCACACAAGGTGTTTGCTGGGACAGAGGCTGACCCAGGGCCCGCTCATATACTTCCCACACCGAGTATTGCTGCATTGTAGAGATGTGTAGAAGTGCTGGGCTGACAGCTGAGTCCCATTTATGCCCACGTTTGCAGCTCCTGACGGAGGTGGCAAAGGGTTGGAATGAAGATGGAACGTAAATGTATTATCAATTCTCAACAGCATTGTGGGCTATCACCCCCCCCCCCCCTTTCAAAGAGGGTCGCTGCCTGGCCCTGCCAACCCTCTGCAGTGTGTGCCTCCTCATGGCAGATGCACTTATAAATAGACATGAGGGTGGTGTGGCTATGAGGCCAGCGTGTGGCATGAGGGCAGATGAAGGCTGCGCAGGGACACTGTTGTGTGCGCTGCGGATGCAGGGTTGTGCGGGGGGGGGGGGATTGGGCAGCATGTAACCCAGGAGAAGAGGCAGCGGTGTGTCCCACAGGCAGTGATAGTGCTTGGTTGGAGGTAGTGTGGTGCTTAGCTAAGGTGTGCCTTGCTAATGAGGGTTTGTCTGAAGTAAAAATTGTTGGGGGGGGGGCACTCTTGCCGCTATTGTGCCTTAATAATGAGACCTGGGAACCTGAGATGCAGCCCTGCATGTTGCCCCTCGCCTGCCCTATCCGTATCTGTGTCGTTTCATCACTTTCGTAGGTTTTGAAGATTTGCACAAATGAAAACCTTAGCGAGCATCTGTGATATACAACAATGCTCGAGTCCCCCATTGACTTCAATGGGGTTCGTTACTCGAAACGAACTCTGGAGCATCGCGGGAAGTTCGACTCGAGTAACGAGCACCCGAGCATTTTGGTGCTAGCTCATCTCTAGTCAGCATCTTCTGGGACTGTCGAATTGAGTGCTTCTAGGCCATCTTGCTCGTCACTAAGCAAGGATATTGATGAGTGAAGCAGTGGATATTATCTTATATGGAAACGATATTATTCCGTGCTTCCTCTCAATTATCCATTTTCTGCTAATACCTCCGCATTATAGCTGCCTCAGTGCCTTTCTGGCACTAATCTTTATTAAATAATAATCAATGAAACAGTTCCTGATGAACTGTACAATTTACAGGGAAACGCGTTGAACCGTAAAAACTAGCTGAACCGCAACAATATGAAATCATGTCTTATTAAAATCGGGATCACTTTTAGGTCACTATGAAGAACAATCTGATTATTAAAAAGTTCTAACTCTTGCAGCTAGCAGCTGTATTGAGGATTATTACTTCTCCCTACTCATTAGCTTATTACTGACTTTGAGGGAGTGTAAGCCTCATTATCTTTGTACCAATCGAGTGTTGTAGGGGGTCTGAGAGACCTATTCTATTAGGGTACAGTGGTGGATTATTATGACCCTCCGATCTTCACTCAGTACCTGCTCCCACTCTTTACATAACTCACTTTTGTGCCCTGGTCCACCAGCACAAACCGTGTGGTCTCGTGCTTGTATGTGTTTGTCTGAGCCCGAAGATTTTAATTAACTTCTTATAAAATTTATTTTATATTGTACACATCTACTCTGTGAAGGGCAAACATATATTTCCAGATTGTGTCTGCCCCTGTGAAGTTTACAGTCAAAAAATAGGCATTTATGTGAGGAGTAGCCCACATTTGGCACTTTTACTGCTGGAGAGTGATCTTATCCCTAGGTTACATAGAAAATAGACCTGTTACTTCCTACTGACTGCAAAACTTATCATAGCTAAAAAATGGAAAACATGCTCCCCTCGATACATTAAGGATTTACTAGACACTTTGGCAGATTATTATATATCTGAAAAAATACATGCTAAGGCCTCGGTCAGACGGGCGTTTTTTGCTGCGATTTGCGGATCGCATGACGGATGCGCATCCGCAAATCGCGTGACCGGGGCTGAAAAATCGCCGGAAAAATTTGCTCCTAGCCACGTTTCCTTGGAAACGGGCTTGATCACAGGAGCGCTGTCCAGCCCATTGAATTCAATGGAGGTGGCAATACAGCTGGCTCCATTGAAAGCAATGGGCTGCCGGCGAGCGCAGGATGAATTTTCGGGAAGGGCTTAAAGGGGTTGTCCCGCGGCAGCAAGTGGGTCTATACACTTCTGTATGGCCATATTAATGCACTTTGTAATGTACATTGTGCATTAATTATGAGCCATACAGAAGTTATCAAAAGTTTTATACTTACCTGCTCCGTTGCTGGCGTCCTCGTCTCCATGGTGCCGACTAATTTTCGGCCTCCGATGGCCAAATTAGCCGTGCTTGCGCAGTCCGGGTCTTCTGCTGTCTTCAATGGGGCCGCTCGTGCAGAATGCCGGCTCCGTGTAGCTCCGCCCCGTCACGTGCCGATTCCAGCCAATCAGGAGGCTGGAATCGGCAATGGACCGCACAGAAGAGCTGCGGTCCACGGAGGGAGCAGACCCCGGCGGCCATCTTCAGCAGGTGAGTATGAAGACGCCGGACCGCCGGGATTCAGGTAAGCACTCTCCGGTTTGTTTTTTTAACCCCTGCATCGGGGTTGTCTCGCGCCGAACGGGGGGTGGGGGTGGGGGGGTTAAAAAAAAAACGTTTCGGCGCGGGACAACCCCTTTAAAAATATAAGCCCTTCCCTGGAAAGCATCCAAAAATGTGAAAAAAAAAAAAATATATATATATATATATACTCACCTTGTCCCTGCAGACGGAGTTCAGCCGCGGCCGGCCGGCAGTTCTCCTGAACTGCTCTGAGTAGTATTCAGCAGGTGGGGATTTAAAATCCCCGCCTGCTGAATGGGCTGCCTCTGATTGGTCACAGCCCTCACCAATCAGAGGCAGCACTCATTCACCCATTCATGAATTCATGAATGGGTGAGTGAGTGCTGCCTCTGATTGGCTCAGCGCAGGGACCAATCAGGGGCAGCTCTCAGCTATTGAATGCCGGCTCCATTGAATTCAATGGGCAAACATCAGTCTTCTCTGCCACAGCTGTTACAGCTGTGGCAGAGGAGAATGATTTGTGTAGTATATGTTCGCAATGGGGTCGGCGCTGATGCCGCCGGCCCCATTGAGCACATGTAAGAACACAAGGAATCGCACAAAGGCGCGATCTGCGATTTCTTGTGTCCTATAATTTATCGGACAAGCGCATAAAAAGCGCCCATGTGTCCGATACCATTGCAGAGCAATGGTTCTATAAAATCGCAGATCGCATGCGCATGCGCAAATCGCACGAAAAATCGCTCGTATGACCGAGGCCTAAGTCTAACAACAACCTGAATAGCTTTAATTCCATGTGGAATCCTTGATGGCAATTTTATGGTATCGGTTGATTTGAGTAACTGTTGAACTGAGTTGTATGTTAAAACTTTGAATTTTTTACAATAATATATATTATTCAGAACAGCTAATTTCAATTTAATGCAAATGTACAACATAATGCAAATTATATTGGATGTGATCTTTACTAAATGATTAGTGTAATCTAATTGTCTATTTGAGATGCAAATATTGTCAACAACTATCATTACTAGTTGTTGTAATGCTGTATGTGATGATGTATAATATTTTGTATGTAGAGAGGTTAGACCGTCAGCCATTTTGTTCTTTGTACCTTGACCTATATTCAGCCAATATCCAGCAACCAATTTGGTATCTGTTGTATAATCCCTGAATAGTTGGAAAGAAGCAACAGTTTTAGCAGCTTTGTTCCCCAGCCTGTTGATATGTGCATGTAGGAAAAGCATTGTTTCACCTGGCCTGGACAAGAGTTGTGCTGTGATGTAAATAACCCCCCATTCTTTCTCTCCCACCTGTATTTGTTGGGTGGTATTAGCATTAGGATATAGACCATGCATGTGTTAATTAAGTTTTAGAAAAAACATTCTTCTATTAGTGGGATAGACTCTTCCTCTTCCAGACTGGCTGGGGCCGAATTCATATTGGTGAAATTTCTGATAAGAATATTTGGTCGTGTGAAGGTCCCAGCTGGATATGAATTTGAATTTCAAAATTGGGTGGCCCAGACGGGCAAAACTCATCCACTCACGGTGCATTAAGTACTCAGGGACCCTCTCAAATTGCGTAGCTCCATCCCTGGTTATGATTCCAGCTGCATGTTTGATATTTACACGCAGATAATATCATGACCGGAAATATTGCTCTTCATGAACGGAGGCCTTCCCGCCGAGATATGACCAAAAATAAATAATTATGATTCTTCAGATTTTATACAAGTCCAACCCTCCATTCTATGTATGACCTCAGAGGGGGCAGGGAGGAGGTGTGCATTAGGGGCCCTTTAAAATGTGGAGCCCCTCAGGTCCAATTTGTCGATCCACGAGGCTATACTGCAGTATATGGACTCCCCTATGTTCTGGATCTCCACTACCCGAACCCCTTTGGGCCGTGTAACCCAAAATCTGGCAACTTTCTTTTAATTTCTCCTGTTTATTTTAAATCTGCTGAGTGTGTGTTTGTGCTGTATTCCTTATTCTCCCATGCAACAACTTTTTTTCTTGTATTCCTTTGTACATTCTGTATATATTGCACTGCTAGACCTTTTCTAGAATAAATCTACAATTTATCAGTTCAAGACTTGTCCGTTTTAACAACGCACCATAATACTCTGAAGATTGTAATAATAATAATAATAACAAACTTTATTTGTATAGCGCCAACATATTCCGCAGCGCTTATTGTATTAATAATTCAAATCGGGTCCAATGCCTGTGAACATTGGTGGTGGCAGCTGTGTATGGGCATTGCAGAGCTCTGGAGTGCATTAGAACGGGGCAGGTCGGGATTTGAGCTTTCACTTCGCATGTGTGCAGAAGCCCCGAGGAAGCTGGGTACAAATCAACCTGTATTTTAATGACTTCACGCTTACAATACTGCTAGAGTGATCGAGGACTGAGGCGGGATCGATGGGTATCATCCCCCCTCTCCCTCTCCTGTGTCCGGTACGTGACACTGTATACAATAATGCAAAGCTACCATTTGTATTATGAAAATCAAATAAAAATTATTTGGAGAAAAAAATGCTGGCAGCCCAAAATGGAACATTCGATCCCTTCATATCCAAATCGAACATTTGGCTGACAAATCATCCCTCAATTAACTACAATACATATCCCTTTACATAGCACTCTTCCAAATATCTCCATGTCTTTAGCCACCCCCCTTTCCCTATTAGATTCTTGCCATAAGATAAAAGCCTTCAAGTGGTACAAACAAGTTTCCAGTCTCTGGATCATAGTTGATATCTTGCACTCAGGTAACGCACTGCATTATCCTGGCAACTATTTTCTTTTCTCATGTAAGAAGAAACATTAGTTTCATTACTATTCAACAACACATTGCATGTTCAAAATAGTTATGCCACGTGGAGAAATTGTATTCTAATGCACCAAATATGTCAGCTTTATTTTATTCTTTGCTTATTAGAAAAACCCAATACAAATTATTGCTGCAAATGTAGAGTCTGGCTGCATGCATTACTGCATGTCTGATAGCAAGTGTAATAACTGGAATGTATCTCTGATAGCAAGGAGTTTGGGCTCGGCAGAGAAGGTTGAGCTGAAGTACCCTCAGGCCCCCTGTGTGTCTGCTGCAGGTAGGTCCCTGTCCCTGGAACCAGAATACTGGACTGTCCACTCGCCGATATCAATCCTGATAAGCTGAATGCTAGCCCGCACCAGCTTTTACTCATATAAAAAAAGACAAAAGTATTATAGAGGTGATATCTTCATTACTTAACCCGAGAGATTATATTTGCAAGCTTTAAGAGCACAGAGGTTTCTCCATTAGGCAGGTTAACAAACGAATGGAAAGTATTATTGTATCTTGATGCCACCAGAAAGACCTTATGGAGCCAAGATTGACATGGGGAGACAGCCCATGTACCTGATTGGCTGTACAGCTGGCTAACCTGCAGGTCCTGGCAGCCTACAAAGGAAGGCTTTTTTGGAGCAGAACAGGCATACAGCGGCCTCCTGCGGCAGCTTCAAGGGTCTTCCTCGGCGGCATGAAACAAGCGTGACTCCCCCTGCCCCTGATGTAATTTTCATATTGCCAGCAGCAGCAGACCCAAGGCGCCCCCCCCCCCCCCCTCCTCCCGATGCCATCTTAACCTCACGGCCGGCAGCAGAGAGCCCACAGCACCAAGGGGAGAAACTGCGACAGGCAGACGGCTGCAGACTGCAGCACCACAGCAGGGATCCCTTACGCCACAGCACAGCAGGAGCATCTGCGGCAGCACATGGCCAGTAACTGTGCACGGGGGAGAGGGCATCATGGAGCAGAGAGGCAATGGGCTGCAGGGAGCAGGCAGCTGACGCCCGGAACGCAACACACAGCCAGCAGCAGTGACTGAGGCCTCATCCTCCGTGTGGCTGGGAGCCAATACAGAGAAGCGGCGCGGGACCAAGCGGTGAGAGTCAGAGGTGCTGCGTCTCCACTGCTTTTTGCTGGCCATGCGGGCTTAGGGTGAGGGTTAGTTTTCTACCTAGGCTTAGATTATACACTGTAAAGGCTGGCGTGTTCCAGCTGTAACATGCCAGCATTTACAGCTCATAATCTAAGCCTAAGTGGAAAACAAACTCTCACCCTAAGCCTGCACGTCTGGCAAAAAGCAATGGAGACGCTGCTAGGACCTTCAAGGCTTCACCCTGTCAGGAGCTAGGGGTGTGACAGGGGCGTTTCCCCTGTCAAACCCCTAGCTTCCAGTGGCGTCAATATACAATAATACCGGAAAGACCTCAGCACTCCAAATGAAGTCCTGTATTCACCCAGAAACATATTACAAAGATTCAAACTCTTACAGGGTTTCCATCAAGCAATATATAAAGTAATAGTGCAGAGTATTTATGTTGCGTAGCAATGACATCACTTCCTAATCCAATCAATCAATAATAAATAAATAATGAATAAACAACTGATACATAAAAACACCAATAAATAATAATAATAATCTTCATTTGTATAGCACCAACTTATTCGGCAACACTTTCGAAACAGGGGGGAACACAAACAATACAGCAATTACATGTGGTATTCAGTTATTTGAAACAAGCAGGGTGGGGGTGGTAAGGGGTACAGGAGCAGAATATGTACACAATAGACAAAGTGGAAAGTGTGGGAAGCCATAGGGAGGGGCAGGGGGCATGTTGTGGGGGTGAGGGATTAGATCAGGAGATTTGGTATGCTTCTTTGAAGAGATGCGCCTTTAAGGCATGTCTGAAGCTCCGTGTTGGGGATTGACCGGATGTTTAGGGGTAATTTGTTCCTTAGGTTTGGTGCTGCTCTAGAGAGGTTCTGGATCTGAAAATGTGAGCTTTGTGTTAGAGGAGCGTTTAGTCTGAATGTGTTAGCAGATCGGAGCGCACGGGATGGGTGATATATGGACAGTAGGGAAGTGATGTACGGTGGTGCGGTGCCATGGAGAGCTTTGTGGGTGAGGGTGATGTGTTTGAATTGCGTTCTCTAATGGATGGGCAGCCAGTGCAGAAACTGGCATAGTGCAGAGGAATCAGAGAAGCGTATATGAAAATGAGTCTACCTGACGCATTTAGTATGGATTGGATTAATCAACGAGCTTGTTAAAAATGCACTGAATGACCACTTTATTAATGATATGTCTTTGTCAAAACTGGAGCATTTCACTTGGCATACAGTAAATACAACTAGATGCTGAAATCATTAGGAATATTTGCCTGTGTGGACAGGAGAGCTTCTTTCTGTTGTAGCAAATTGATGGAGGTACTGATATGCTTTGACCATATTATTCTATGTACTCTCAGAGATGTTCTAAATGATTGGGATCTAGAGAGTTTATGTCATGCAAAGACCTTTCGGTATAAACGTTGCTGCTTTTATGTCCTTGAAGGAAAAAAGACTTTTAAATGTTGCACCTTGAATGCTGTCACGTCTTTCTTCTATGTTTCTAGGTTAGATCCATGGACTCTTGGTCCAGATGACAATGCATTTGTTTTCTCACTACTAAAGTGCTCTGGATTGTGCTGCTGGTGGTGGATCTGTTTCTACTCATGTGAGATCTGGGCAGTGTGATAGTTAGGAAGCAAGAAAAACTCACTGCCATGTTCTTGGAACCAATGACTATACTCCTTGTGGCATAGTGCATTGCCCTGCTGATAGTGTCTTTTTGGCATAGGGTAAACGGCTGACATTAAGGTATGAACTCGGTCGTCCACTATGCCTAGGTAAGCCCTAATGTTAAATGTCCATGCACAGATATCAGAGGAGTGAGGGATTGCCAAGTAAACATTCCCAACACCATTCTTCTACCTTCACTGGCCTTACCTGTTGATAGATGACAGAAATGGTTCATTGATTCATGCAGGTTGTGCCAAATTCTCCCATGAGCATGATGCAACAGAAGCCTTGGCTCATCTGATCATAGGATGATTTTCTGCTGCTCAGTTATTCAATTGTTGCGCTCTTTTGCCCAATAGTCTCGCCTATCTGTTTTTCTTAGCAATAGCACTAAAACTGATCACCTCCTGCTATAGCCAAATGAATTTTGCACTCTGACACACTAGTTGAAGCAAAGGTTGTGTTTGGCTGCAGTTTCCTTGACTTTGCATCACCTGTCCATCAGAACAATTCTTCTTTCAGTGATGAGTTGTTTCCATCCACAGGATCTACTTTCGCTGGAGGTTTTTCCTTAATCACTTGATTTTCTGAATACTTTCCACACAATTACATTAGAAAACCCCACAAGGTTTGCAGTGAAATCCTGGCCGCGGGTAGTCCAGTGCTGATAACCAGGCCTCGTTGGAAGTCACTCAATTACTGGATTTTCCCATCTAATGTGGACTCACACTGAAACTGATCCACCTATCACTTGCTTTTATGCTTTATTCTAGGATTTGGGGTATAATTTGCATACAGGGAAGCCCCAATTAAAAGTAGGCCAGTGTCTCTAAAAAAGTGACAATTTTGTGTAATTCTATGGTGATAAATTATTGTGAAGCATACAACCAAATACTTAACACATACCGGGGAGAGTCATTACATCTTGTATATCTTACTTTCTCCAAAGCATTTGATACTGTGTTGTATAAAAGGTTGGTATATAAATTGAGAATGTTTGGTCTGGGTAAGAATACATGTAAGTGATAGAAAGCAGAGGCTGGTTATTAATGGTACATGCTTTGACTGAGTCACCTTTACTAGTGCGGTACCATAGGGGTCAGTATTTTTTTTACATACTTATTAATGTTGTTGAAGGGTTGTACCAGTAAGATATTAGTATGTGCACATGATATAGAAATACGTAAACAGAGTTTAACAGTGATAAATATAAGGCTAGTCACATGAGCAAGGAAACTGCATGTCTCTATTACACACTAAATGGGAAACCACTGGTCAAAACTGACATGGAAAAGGACTTAGAGATTTTAGTTAGGCCTGGCTCTTATGGTTGTATGTTTACCGCTTATTATGTGGGCTCTGTATGCTCGTGTGATATGCGGTAACTCGCTGGCAATCAATTACATTGCCTTACACAGTTCTGATCATATTAGAGTGTTATAATTACATAATACTCAAGTGCAAAACAGAACAAGGCATTTTCTATTTATGCGACATAGAGCCCATTGTTCCCCATGTGCGCCTACATACACACGCCCATACACAATTATGTACACCAAACAACACGCTTATTATGGGAAAAATAAACAAAAGCATAAAAAAAAGATGTCCTGAACATGACAGCAAGCGTGAGAACGCTTGTGCAGTAGAATTTCACCGCCATACGCGGCAGTGCACAGGGTCACAGCTGAACCTAGCAGCATTTTACATTGATGGCTATATGAGTCCAGCCTTAACTGTAATCTAAACTGGAACAACCAGGTTCAGGCAGCTGCTGCCAAGGCAAATAGGATCATGGGTTGCATCAAAAGAGATCTAGGGGCACATGATAAGGAGATTGTTCTTCCTCTTTACGAGTCACTGGTCAGACCACACATGGGCCCTGGTACTTAAGAAGGTCATATCAGATCTTGAGCGGGTACAAAGGCAGAGAACTAAAAGAATAAAAAATTATCAAAATTGGAGTTATTTAGCTTAGAAAAAGACAGCTGAGGGGCATCCTAATAACTATGTAGAAATATATTAGGGGTCAGTACAGAGATCTCTCCCATCATCTATTTATACTAAGGAATGTAACAAGAGGGCACCCTCTATGTCTAGAGGACACGTTTCTTAGACATAGAAGAAGGTTCTTTTTTGTAAGAGCAGTGAGACTAGGGAACTCTTTGCCTCAGGATGTGGTGGTGACGAACTCACTAAGGGTGGCTTCACACGAGCATGTTTTTGTGCGTACATAGTGCACATGATTGTTCATCCTCTTTGCAAGTCACTGGTAAGACCACACATGGAATTTTGTGTACAGTTTTGGGCACTGGTATACAAGAACGTCATATCAGAGCTTGAGCGGGTACAAATGCGGGCAACTAAAGGTATAAAAAAATATCTTAGAAAAAAATATCTTAGGAAAAGACAGCTGAGAGGCAACTTAATAACTATATACAAATATATTAGGGGTCAGTACAGAGATCTCTTTCCTCATTTATACTGAGGAGTGTAACAAGGGGTGCCCTCTAAGTGTAGAGGAAAAATTTCTACACCAACATAGAAGGGAGGTTCTTTTCTGTAAGAGCAGTGAGACTAGGGAACTCTTTGTCTCAGGATGTGGTGGGACAAATTCACTAAAAGAGTATGAGAGGAGTCTGGATGCCTTTTTGAGTACAATATAACATGTTTTATCATTGATTACTTCAGAAGGATAGGTGATCCAGGGATTATTCTGATTGCCAGATTTGGAATTGGGAGGGAATTTTTTTCTGCTAAAACGAGGGGAGGATTCTATCTTATTCTGGATAAACATTTTTAACTGGATAGATATGTGTCTTTTTAGCCTTACATAATATTTTACTATGTTACTTACAAGCTGATACTCATCTATATGTATACTTATCTATTTACAGGCCACAGTTTGAGACATTTATACTCCCTCTGATTTTCCACTTTGCCATTGATAATATTAACCAGAATCCTGACATCCTACCCAACATATCTCTGGGATACCATTTTTATGACACATGTTTAGATAGACGATTGGTGATACGCCGTGTTTTACACATTATGTCTGGTCCAGATAAGGTGATACCTAATTACTCATGTACAGGCCGTGGCCAGCTGGCCGGTATCATTGGAGATCGCCACTCATCTACCACTATTTTAGCAGCACAAATCCTTGGACTATATGGATATCCTCAGGTATTGGATACTTCAAGTGCTGTCCTAAACTACAAGTGCTGTAAAATGATAGAAGTGGGATATTTGAGTGCTTGTTGAAGTATTAATGATAAGTGTACAATGTTATTCATATAATCTAATATATATGAGGGATGTCTCCAATGTGTAAGTTGCATGGACATTGGATGTGTCCTACATGTTGTCTTTCTATGTAATCATGTGAAAAAATAAGATGTGGTCATGACTACACAGGGTTGACTTAATTCAAAGCAATCGATTCTGAACTCATTGCACAGATCATCACTGACTGTTTAATTGTAAGGTAGGTTGCAGCCTAAACTGTGGTAGCATATCTTGGTACAGGTGCTCACTACACTCCAACATTCAATTTATATTATTATCAGAGTCAACGGGGCACATTTATGAAAGGGTTTATACCAGCTTGTAGCATTAAAAAGTCATAAAATGTAGCACAAAAGATGTTTTTCCGTAAAACAATTGCAATTTTTTTCCTTTCTGCGTAGTGACAAGGACTAAATTTTATAAAGTTTAAGACTTCTTCAACGAAAAGTTGGAATATTTCTAAAGGGAAAAGAAGAGAATATGAAAAAGCAACATACATTACATAAAAACTTACAAAAATAAAGGGGATAAAGAGTAGGACACTAGACCTTATTGGTTGGATTGGTTAAGAAATCTGGGTGCTGAGGAGACAAACTGGGGGCAGCAGTTCCTGCAGTTGCTAAATTCATCTGGAGTTCTGATCAAAGAGGTTCTGCATCCTGGGGTCTTATGGACTCTCTTGCTTCTTCTAGTGCAGACTATTCCTGAGATGACATCTGCACTTATTCTAGCTATTCACTTGCTAGCCTGGGTCTGCTTTTTACAGGGATGCTGTTTTCTTACTACTGCTATCAGTGCCTGGAGGGGTTGCATGCAGAGCTGTGAGCCTCATGGTGGGTGCTGTGTGTGGACACTGTCTGAGCCCTGTAATTATGTGCCTTCTCCTTCTTACTTGTTGGACTGCCCTTCTTT
Organism: Eleutherodactylus coqui; assembly: GCF_035609145.1. Classification (NCBI taxonomy): domain Eukaryota; kingdom Metazoa; phylum Chordata; class Amphibia; order Anura; family Eleutherodactylidae; genus Eleutherodactylus; species Eleutherodactylus coqui. The sequence continues at coordinate 31,830,054 of NC_089843.1, forward strand.
TCTGTTACTGGCGAAGCCTGCATTGGATGTCCTGAAAGCAGAGGACAGGCGGAGACCCTCCACATACCCTGTGACTCCAGGAGTGCTCCCTGGCCGCCGCTCTCACTTCTGCACTGAGAGCCTCATGGTCGGGGCTGTTAGCGGGCACCATCTTGGACCTGCTGTTTGCTGCCTCCCCACTTCTTTCTATGGAGCGCCCCTCATTCCTCCCTGTGAATGCCTTATTTAGAGACATGGGGCAGGGTAAACCCTCTTTCACTCTCCCTGGGTCTTGGATTCTACTTCAGCAACCACCTCCTCTTCTGATAGTGCTGCCTCCTTAACCCTATCTCCTCATCTGCCAGCCATGCTGTGAAGAATTCTGTCAGGTGCTTAGTACTGGGGCGCACTGCCTTCCTCTTGATCTATAGCTTCTTCTCCTCCGGTGTGTGATGGTCAGGACCCTCTGTGTCGGTAGCTGATGTTGTCGTTTCAGGTCAGTACCGCAAATCTCAGCTTCTTGCTTCCTTTCTTGCCGCCATCCAGGCCTCGCCCCCAGAAGCTTTTATAGATTACAGTTCATGAAAGGTTAGGTGACACAAACAGGAAGTTACACATTTTGGCAACATCTGTTAGTAGGGAGAAAATACTAACAATATACTCTGTATTATAAGATACACGTTCTGCCTGATAGAATAGAGCGATAGAAGTTAATACAACTTGATTTTATCTTGAAGCCTGTTCTATTTTCATAAATCAAAGAATATCCATTACCAGATCCATTACACAGACTGAAAAACTAAGTTGAGAACACACAAAGCCATGTATAGCTTAGCTAGTCAGAGATGAGATACCATTAACCACCTGAGAAGGAGGACTTCAAGTGTTTCAAAGTAGTACTAGCTGACTTATACAGCATTGTATATACTAGGGGGAAGCAGGGGGAGAGTAACTAATCAGTAAAAGTGAAAAAACCCTGGAATGATTTTAAGAAGTCATAAATAATTAATCTGAATATAGTAACCATAAAATACTGCATACATAACTGATATACATATGCTTATCTACCTAGAGGGGTCTACATTTGATAATACGCCAACTGTTATCCCACAGTTAATGTCAAATCTGAAAAAGAGCAAAAAGATTTTAAATATATAATTATTAGAGATGAGCGAACGCGTTCGTCCGAGCTTGATATTCGTGCGAATATTAGGGTGTTCGGGATGTTCGTTATTCGTAACGAACACCATGCGGTGTTCTGGTTACTTTCACTTCCTTCCCTGAGACGTTTGCGCGCTTTTCTGGCCAATTGAAAGACAGGGAAGGCATTACAACTTCCCCCTGCGTCGTTTAAGCCCTATACCACCCCCCTGCTGTGAGTGGCTGGCGAGATCAGGTGTCCGCCTAATATAAAAGTCGGCCCCTCCCGCGGCTCGCCTCAGATGCCTGGTGAGTTAGATGAGGGACAGTGCTGTTTGTACCGGAGCTGCTGTAGGGAAAGAATTGGTAGTTAGTGTAGGCTTCAAGACCCCCAAAGGTCCTTATTAGGGCCAGTAATACCTGTGTGTTGGCTGCTGTTAGCAGTGGCAATTTTTTTTTTTCTCAAAATCGCCTCTGCAGAGCATTGCACCCGGCATTAGGGACAGAAGTGTTGCATAGGCAGGGAGAGTGTTAGGAGTGAGTGTAGCCTTCAAGAACCTCAACGGTCCTTTCTAGGGCCATATTTATCCGTGTGCAGTACTGTTCAGGCTGCTGTTAGCTGTGCTGCATATTTTTTTTCTTCTCAAAATCGCCTCTGCAGAGCATTGCACCCTCCATTGATACTGCAGGGAAAGAATAGGCAGGGCCACAACACAGTTATTATTCATTGAATATACGCAGTGCTGCCTTTTGGTGGAAAAAAACTGAAAACAAATCTATTTGTCCAGCCTCTGTCCGTCCTAAGGGCTGTGGACACGTGTGAGCTGCGTGTACAACGTTAAAAAATCAGACGCACCCAGCTACGCTTTACTGCTTGCTTCGCCATTTGCTTTCCTTAATTGGGAAAAAAATACCTGCTCTGCCAGAGTTATAATAACTCTGCTACCCTCACGTTCTGTGACACATTAGCAGGGACACAGCACAGTTATTAAACTTAGATTATTCATTCACTAGAGGCAGTGGGGCCTTTCGTTTTCCAAATAGGGAAAAAAATTATATTTGGCCTGCAGTCTTGCGCCAATTTATTTCCTGCCTGTGAAATCAAATCACTGGTAATACAGCATGCTGAGGGGTAGGGGTAGGCCTAGAGGACGTGGACGCGGCCGAGGACGCGGACGCCCAAGTCAGGGTGTGGGCACAGGCCGAGCTCCTGATCCAGGTGTGTCGCAGCCGACTGCTGCGCGATTAGGAGAGAGGCAAGTTTCTGGCGTCCCCACATTCATCGCCCAATTAATGGGTCCACGCGGGAGACGGTTATTAGAAAATGAGCAGTGTGAGCAGGTCCTGTCCTGGATGACAGAAAGTGCTTCGAGCAACCTATCGTCAACACGCAGTTCTGCGCCGTCCACTGCTGCAAATCCGAATCCTCTGTCTGCTGCTCCTCCTTCCTCCCAGCCTCCTCACTCCACTACAATGACACCTGCTCAGGAGCGGGAACACTCCCAGGAACTGTTCTCGGGCCCCTGCTTAGATTGGGCAGCAGCGGTTCCTCTCCCACCAGAGGAGTTTATCGTCACTGATGCCCAACCATTCGAAAGTTCCCGGGGTCCGGGGGAAGAGGCTGGGGACTTCCGCCAACTGTCTCAACAACTTTCTGTGTGTGAGGAGGACGATGACGATCAGACACAGTTGTCTTGCAGTGAGGTAGTAGTAAGGGCAGTAAGTCCGAGGGAGCAGCGCACAGAGGATTCGGAGGAAGAGCAGCAGGACGATGAGGTGACTGACCCCACCTGGTGTGCAACGCTTACTCAGGAGGACAGGTCTTCAGAGGGGGAGTCAAGGGCATCAGCAGGGCAGGTTGCAAGAGGCAGTGCGGTGGCCAGGGGTAGAGGCAGGGCCAGACCGAATAATCCACCAAGTGTTTCCCAAAGCGCCCCCTCGCGCCATGCCACCCTGCAGAGGCCGCGGTGCTCTAAGGTCTGGCAGTTTTTCACAGAGACGCCTGACGACCGACGAACAGTGGTGTGCAACCTTTGTCGCGCAAAGCTCAGCCGGGGAGCCAACACCAACAGCCTCACCACCACCACCATGCGCAGACATATGATGGCCAAGCACCCCACAAGGTGGAACGAAGGCCGTTCAGCGCCTCCGGTTTGCACCCCTGCCTCTCCCCCTGTGCCCCAACCTGCCACTGAGATGCAACCCCCCTCTCAGGACACAGGCACTACCGCCTCATGGCCTGCACCCACACCCTCATCTCCGCTGTCCTCGGCCCCATCCAGCAGTGTAGTTCAGCGCACCGTCCAGCCGTCGCTTGCGCAAGTGTTCGAGCGCAAGCGCAAGTACGCCGCCACGCACCCGCACGCTCAAACGTTAACCGTCCGCATAGCAAAATTCATCAGCCTTGAGATGCTGCCGTATAGGGTTGTGGAAACTGAGTCCTTCAAAAGTATCATGGAGGCGGCGGCCCCGCACTACTCAGTTCCCAGTCGCCACTACTTTTCCCGATGTGCCGTCCCAGCCCTGCACGACCACGTCTCCCGCAACATTGTACGCGCCCTCACCAACGCGGTTACTGTCACGGTCCACTTAACTATGGACACGTGGACAAGCACAGGCGGGCAGGGCCACTACATCTCCCTGACGGCACATTGGGTGAATTTAGTGAAGGCTGGGACAGAGTCAGAGCCTGGGACTGCTCACGTCCTACCCACCCCCAGAATTGCGGGCCCCAGCTCGGTGCTGGTATCTGCGGAGGTGTATGCTTCCTCCACTAAAGCACCCTCCTCCTCCTCCTCTGTCTCGCAATCAAGATGTGTTAGCAGCAGCATGTCGCCAGCAGTCGGTGTCGCGCGGTGTGGCAGCACAGCGGTGGGCAAGCGTCAGCAGGCCGTGCTGAAACTACTCAGCTTAGGCGATAAGAGGCACACGGCCCACGAACTGCTGCAGGGTCTGACACAGCAGACCGACCGCTGGCTTGCGCCGCTGAGCCTCCAACCGGGCATGGTCGTGTGTGACAACGGCCGTAACCTGGTGGCGGCTCTGCAGCTCGGCAGCCTCACGCACGTGCCATGCCTGGCCCACGTCTTTAATTTGGTGGTTCAGCGCTTTCTGAAAAGCTACCCACGCTTGTCAGACCTGCTCGTAAAGGTGCGCCGGCTCTGCGCACATTTCCGCAAGTCCCACACGGACGCTGCCACCCTGCGCACCCTGCAACATCACTTTAAGCTGCCAGTGCACCGACTGCTGTGCGACGTGCCCACACGGTGGAACTCTACGCTCCACATGTTGGCCAGGCTCTATGAACAGCGTAGAGCTATAGTCGAATACCAACTCCAACATGGGCGGCGCAGTGGGAGTCAGCCTCCTCAATTCCTTTCAGAAGAGTGGGCCTGGTTGGCAGACATCTGCCATGTCCTTGGTAATTTTGAGGAGTCTACCCAGGTGGTGAGCGGCGATGCTACAATCATTAGCGTCACCATTCCTCTGCTATGCATCTTGAGAAATTCCCTGCAAACCATAAAGGCAGCTGCTTTGCACTCGGAAACGGGGGCGGTGGAAGACAGTATGCCGCTGGATAGTCAGGGCACCCTCCTGTCTATTTCTCAGCACGTACAGGAGGAGGAGGAGGAGGAGCATGAGGAGGATGAGGAGGAGGAGGGGGAAGAGACAGCTTGGCCCGCTGCTGACGGTACACCGGCTGATTGCCTGTCATCCTTTCAGCGTGTATGGCCTGAGGAGGAGGAGGAGGAGGAGGATCCTGAAAGTGATCTTCCTAGTGAAGACAGCCATGTGTTGCGTACTGGTACCCTGGCACACATGGCTGACTTCATGTTAGGATGCCTTTCTCGTGACCCTCGCGTTGCACGCATTCTGGCCACAACGGATTACTGGGTGTACACACTGCTCGACCCACGCTATAAGGAGAACCTGCCCGCTCTCATTCCCGAAGAGGAAAGGGGTTCGAGAGTGTTGCTATACCACAGGACCCTGGCGGACAAGCTGATGGTAAAATTCCCAGCCGACAGCGCTAGTGGCAGAAGGCGCAGTACCGAGGGCAAGGTAGCAGGGGAGGTGCGGAGATCGAGCAGCATGTACATCCCAGGCAGTGCAACAGTCTTTAAGGGCCTGGACAGCTTTATGGCTCCCCACCAAGACTGTGTGACCGCTCCCCAGTCTAGGCTGAGTCGGCGGGAGCACTGTAAAAGGATGGTGAGGGAGTACGTAGCCGATCGCACGACCGTCCTCCGTGACGCCTCTGCCACCTACAACTACTGGGTGTCGAAGCTGGACACGTGGCCTGAACTAGCGCTGTATGCCCTGGAGGTGCTTGCTTGTCCTGCGGCTAGCGTCTTGTCGGAAAGGGTGTTTAGTGCGGCTGGGGGAATCATCACAGATAAGCGTACCCGCCTGTCAACCGACAGTGCCGACAGGCTTACACTCATCAAGATGAACAAAGCCTGGATTTCCCCAGACTTCTCTTCTCCACCAGCGGACAGCAGCGATACGTAAGCAATACGTAGGCTGCACCCGCGGATGGAAGCTACGTTCTCTCTCACCATCCAAAACGGGGACATTTCTGCTTCATCAATCTGTGTCTAATATTCCTCCTCCTCCTGCTACTCCTCCTGAAACCTCACGTAATCACGCTGAACGGGCAATTTTTCTTAGGGCCACAAGGCTCACTCATCTAATTTTTCGAAACAATTTTTTTATGTTTCAATGCTCTTAAAAGCGTTGAAACTTTAACTTGAACCAATTTTTCGTTAAACTGGGCTGCCTCCAGGCCTAGGTACCACTTAAGCCACATTAACCAAAGCGATTAATGGGTTTCACCTGCCATCTTGGTTGGGCATGGCCAATGTTTACTGAGGTATATTAGTACTGTTGGTACACCAATTTTTTGGGGCCCTCACCTACAGTGTAATCATAGCAATTTCTATGTTCTTCGCCTGCACTCATAGTACAGAAGTGTGTGTGGGGTTGGCCTACACTTTAGCTACATAAATGTAACTTGGGCCTTGGCTATACTAAGGCTACTGACATGGAACGAAGACTGCGCTCCCGCTATACTGCTGCTTCAGAATTGTTACTGGGGCCTGTCTTGAGTGCTACTATTGCTGACATGGAATGAAGACTGCGCTCCCGCTATACTGCTGCTTCAGAATTGTTACTGGGGCCTGTCTTGAGTGCTACTATTGCTGACATGGAACGAAGACTGCGCTCCTCCTATAATGCTGCTAGTGATATGTTAGTGGGGCCTGTCCTAATGCTACGGCTGAAATGTTACGAATTCTGGGCTCTGCATATACCGCTGCTAATGGTATGTCTCTGGGGTGTGGAAACAGAGGCTTCCCAAAGACATTATGGCGGCGAGGCCATTTCCCACCAACGCGGTTACTGTTAAGGTGCATATAACCACGGACACGTGGAGAGGACACGTAGTGCCTCAAAAACATCCCCCTCCTCCTCCAACAGGGAAAACATTCTTGGCAAATGCCTTTGCATTGGTTCGTCTGGTGGCAGTCCAAGAATTTCACCTTTACCGACACTACAAGAGAGCCCCCCCACCATCCCCCCGCCACGGCCCACTTAATCCTGGCCACATTCCGAAAACCAACAAAATAAAACCGCGCTACTAGGTCCGCAGTCACCACCACATTACCACCAACGCGGTTACTGTTAAGGTACATATTACCACGGACACGTGGAGAGGACACGTAGTGCCTCAAAAACATCCCCCTCCTCCTCCAACAGGGAAAACATTCTTGGCAAATGCCTTTGCATTGGTTCGTCTGGTGGCAGTCCAAGAATTTCACCTTTACCGACACTACAAGAGAGCCCCCCCACCATCCCCCCGCCACGGCCCACTTAATCCTGGCCACATTCCGAAAACCAACAAAATAAAACCACGCTACTAGGTCCGCAGTCACCACCACATTACCACCAACGCGGTTACTGTTAAGGTACATATTACCACGGACACGTGGAGAGGACACGTAGTGCCTCAAAAACATCCCCCTCCTCCTCCAACAGGGAAAACATTCTTGGCAAATGCCTTTGCATTGGTTCGTCTGGTGGCAGTCCAAGAATTTCACCTTTACCGACACTACAAGAGAGCCCCCCCACCATCCCCCCGCCACGGCCCACTTAATCCTGGCCACATTCCGAAAACCAACAAAATAAAACCACGCTACTAGGTCCGCAGTCACCACCACATTACCACCAACGCGGTTACTGTTAAGGTACATATTACCACGGACACGTGGAGAGGACACGTAGTGCCTCAAAAACATCCCCCTCCTCCAACAGGGAAAACATTCTTGGCAAATGCCTTTGCATTGGTTCGTCTGGTGGCAGTCCAAGAATTTCACCTTTACCGACACTACAAGACAGCCCCCCCCACCATCCCCCCGCCACGGCCCACTTAATCCTGGCCACATTCCGAAAACCAACAAAATAAAACCGCGCTACTAGGTCCGCAGTCACCACCACATTACCACCAACGCGGTTACTGTTAAGGTACATATTACCACGGACACGTGGAGAGGACACGTAGTGCCTCAAAAACATCCCCCTCCTCCTCCAACATGGAAAACATTCTTGGCAAATGCCTTTGCATTGGTTCGTCTGGTGGCAGTCCAAGAATTTCACCTTTACCGACACTACAAGAGAGCCCCCCCACCATCCCCCCGCCACGGCCCACTTAATCCTGGCCACATTCCGAAAACCAACAAAATAAAACCGCGCTACTAGGTCCGCAGTCACCACCACATTACCACCAACGCGGTTACTGTTAAGGTACATATTACCAGTCTGACTGGGGCATGCAGACACCTTGACAGAATGAATAGTGTGTGGCACATAGCTTCCCCATTGCTATGCCCACGTGTGCAGCTCCTGATGGCGGTGGCACAGGATTCTATTTCTCATTGCTTCTGTACAGCATTGTGGGCTATCGCCCCGCCCCTTTTAAAGAGGGTCGCTGCCTAGCCATGCCAACCCTGTGCAGTGTGTGCCTGCGGTCCCTCGTCATGGCAGACGCACTTCTAAATAGACATGACGGTGGTGTGGCATGAGGGCAGCTGAAGGCTGCGCAGGGACAGTTTGGTGTGCGCTGTGGGGGGGAGGGGGGGCAGTAGGTCAGCATGTAACCCAGGAGAAGTGGCAGCGGAGTGTCATCCAAGCAGTGATTGTGCTTTGTTGTAGCTAGTGTGGTGCTTAGCAAAGGTATGCCATGCTAATGAGGGCTTTTCAGAAGTAAAAGTTTTTGGGAGGGGGGGGGCCCACTCTTGCCGCTATTGTGGCTTAATAGTGGGACCTGTGAACTTGAGATGCAGCCCAACACGTAGCCCCTCGCCTGCCCTATCCGTTGCTGTGTCGTTCCCATCACTTTCTTGAATTGCCCAGATTTTCACACATGAAAACCTTAGCGAGCATCGGCGAAATACAAAAATGTTCTGGTCGCCCATTGACTTCAATGGGGTTCGTTGTTCGAAACGAACCCTCGAACATCGCGGGAAGTTCGTTCCGAATAACGAACACCCGAACATTTTGGTGTTCGCTCATCTCTAATAATTATATATTATTATAATTATAAATAGACATAAAAACACAATTGGATATTAATAGATATGCTCTGAATCACTTGTAACCAAATCAGTATGAACAGAATGGGGGAAGAAAGGTGAACATTAGAGATGAGCAAGCAGCAAAATGCTCGGGTGCTCGTTGCTCGAGTCAAACTTTTCGCAATGCTTGAGAGCTCATTTCGAGTAACGAACCCCATTGAAGTCAATGGCGACTCGAGCATTTTTTTATGGGACCGATGCTCCGCATAGGTCATGACTTGTAAATCTCTGGAAATCCTCAGAAAGTCATGGAAACACCACAGAACCGGATAGGGAAGGGCAGGGGTAGCATGCATGGCTGCATATGGGTCTCCCAGGTCCCACTATTAAGCCAAAATGGGGGCAAGAGTGTGGCGTCACCCCCCTAACAATTTTTACTTTGGACAAGCCCTCATTAGCAAGGCACACCATAACTAAGCACCACACTACCTGCAACCAAGGACAATCACTGCCTGCGGGACACACCGCTGCCTCTTCTCCTGGGTTACATGCTGGCATTGCTGTCCAACCACCCCGCACGATCTTGCGTCCACAGCGCACACAAAAGTGCCCCTGCGCAGCGTTCAGCTGCCCTCATGCCACACATTCGCTTCATAGCCAAACCACCTTCATGTCTATTTATAAGTGCGTACTGGATGAGGAGGAACCGGAAGCACACACTGCAGACGGTTGGCAGGGCCAGGCAGCGAACCTCTTTGAAAGGGGGGCAATAGCCCACAAAGCTGTTGAGAATTGATGATAAATTGACATTCGATCATCATTCCAATCCCTTGCCACCTCCGTCACAAAATTGTCAGGAGCCGCAAACGTGGGCATAAAGGGCACTCAGGTGCCAGCACTTCTACACATCTCCACAATGCAGCAATACTCTGTGTGGGAAGCATGTGAGCGGGCCCAGGGTCAGGCTCGGTCCCAGTCTCCATCTTGTGTGACCCAAGGTGCCGCGAGTTGCATAGCAATGGGAAATCCATGTGTCCCCACACAATTCATTCTGTGTAGGTGTTAGATAACTCAACACCGCAATGGAAAGTCTTTGAGTTCCTTGGGCTTGCCTATGATGTCGGTGCACAAAGATGGTATTACACAAGAAGAAATCAGAGCGCCCAAACATGGCAGAGTTTCACGCCGCCAAGTATCTCGGCCCACATTTATACCCAAGTCAGTCAGTGTATTTGTGTCAGAGAGGTAAAACACCGCAATGGGAAGTCTTTGTGCATTCACAGCATAGGCAAACCAAAGGAACCCAAGGAAAGTATTAAACATGAAGCAATTACAGAGCCCAAACATGGCAGACTTTCACTCCGCCGAGGACCTCGGCCTCCGCATACACCCTCAGCAATTGTGGGCATAAAGCAGACTTCGATGCTAGTACAGCTGTGAACGTCTCATTTAATTAGTTGCGGTTGCTTTCACCGCTCCAAAGACTTGATTAACCAGGAAGAAGTTCCACAGGCTCAACCGGGCGCAGTTGTATTTCCCACAGGACATAGGCGGACTCCGATGCTAGTACAGCAGTGAACGTCTCATTAATGCAGTAATGCTCCTCTTGTTTGGCCCAAACCAGTGTCTCAGATAACTGTGGTAACACGAGAGAAAATACATGTTGCCCAGTGCTGATCCCCTGACCCCAAGCAGGAGGAGGAGGTGGCATTACAAAGCCAAGAAACCATGACCAGGACCCGCTATAGTCTGTGTGGGAAGTATGCGAGCAGGTCCTGGGTCAGGCTCGGTCCCAGCCAACACCTTGTGTGACCCAAGGTGTCGCGAGTTACATAGCAATGGGAAATCCATGTGTCCACACACTTTTCATTGTGTGTAGGTGTCGGATACCCCAATCGACACCGCAAGGGGAAAGCCATCTGCACTCTGCTCCCTACCCAAGTCAGTCAGTGTAATTGTGCCAGACAGGTAAAACACCGCTTTGGGAAGTCTTTGTGCACCCACAGCATAGGCGAGCCAAAGGAACCCAAGGAAAGTAATAAACATGAAGAAGAACCAACAGTGCCCAAACATGGCAGACTTTCACTCCGTTGAGGACCTCGGCCTCTGCACACACTCTCAGCAATCGTGGGCATAGAGCGGACTCCGATGCTAGTACAGCAGTGAACGTCTCATTAGGGGCGCCCACCCACTGGCGTTTTTTTTCCCTGCGAAATTCGCAGCATTTTTTTCTCTGCAGGGGTCTATGGGACTTGTAATGTTAAAATCGCGATCGCGCAAAATCGCAATTTACCGCGAAATCGCGATTTTGCGCGATCGCGATTTTAACATTACAAGTCCCATAGACCCCTGCAGAGAAAAAAATGCTGCGAATTTCGCAGGGAAAAAAAAACGCCAGTGGGTGGGCGCCCTAATGCAGTAATGCTCCTCTTGTTTGGCCCAAACCAGTTTCTCAGATAAGTGTGGTAACACGAGCGAAAATACATGTTGCCCAGTACTGATCCCCTGACCCCAAGCAGGAGGAGGAGGTGGCATTACAAGGCCAAGAAACCATGACCAGGACCCGCTATAGACTATGTGGGAAGTATGCGAGTGGGCCCTGGGTAAGGCTTGGTCCCAGCAAAAACCTTGTGTGACCCAAGGTGCCCCGAGTTACATAGCAATGGGAAATCCATGTGTCCCCACACAGATAGCTCAACACTGCAAGGGGAAGTCTTTGAGTTCCTTGGGCTCGCCTATGCTGTCAGTGCACAAAGATGGTATTACGCAGGAAGAAATCAGAGTGCCTAACCATGGGAGAGTTTCAACCCGCCAAGGACCTTGGCCTCGGCCCACCTTTCTGCCCTAGTCAGTCAGTGTATTTGTGCCAGATAGGTAAAACACTGCGATGGGAAGTCTTAGTGCACCCATAGTATAGACAGACACCTGTAACATTCCTGTAGCAAAGGTATAAACAGACCCCAGTAACATTTCTGTAACAGAAGTATAGGCGGACCCCAGTAACATTTCTGTAGTAAAGGTATAGGCGGACCCCAGTAACATTTCTGTAGTAAAGGTATAGGCGGACCCCAGTAACATTTCTGTAGCAAGAGTATAGGCAGACCCCAATAACATTTCTGTAGTAAAAGTATAGGCAGACCCCTGTAACATTTCTGTAGTAAAAGTATAGGCAGACCCCTGTAACATTTCTGTAGTAAAAGTATAGGCAGACCCCTGTAACATTTCTGTACCAAAAGTATAGGCAGACCCCTGTAACATTTCTGTAGCAGAAGTATAGGCAGACCCCAGTATAATTTCTGTAGCAGAAGTATAGGCAGACCCCTGTAACATTACTGTAGCAAAAGTATAGGTAGACCTCTGTAACATTTCTGTGACAGAAGTATAGAAAGACCCCAGTAACATTTTTGTAGTAAAAGTATAGGCAGACCCCAGTAACATTTCTGTAGCATAAGTATAGGCAGACCCCTGTAACATTTCTGTAGCAGAAGTATAGGCAGACCCCTGTAGCATTTCTGTAGCAAGAGTATAGGCGAACCCTATAAACATTGGTGTACCATGAGTGTAGGCGAAGGCCGGAAAAATTAGTTAGATAACAGTATAGGCGAGGGCCAGAAAAATTGGTGTAACAAGAGTACAAGTGTTCTTCTGGAAAATTGCTCAACCGCGAGGGCAGGTGAAACCCATAAACATTTTTTAAAGATACAGCTCGCTGTTACTTAATTTGTAACTTAGCCTGGAGGCAACCCTGAAAAAAAATTGGTTTCTGTTAAAGTATCAATAGTTTTGAAACTTTGAAAAATTGTAAAAAAAATATATAATCAGAGCCTTTTTGGCCGCAGAAAAATTGGCAGTTCAGTGTGATGACATGCTGTTTTAGGAGGAGCAGTAGGAGGAGGAGGAGTAATAATATCCCAGAGAGTGATTGACAAAGCTAATTCCCCCTTTTTTTCCGGTGATGGAGAATGCTTATTTCTCTGGTTGCAGCGAAAATAATCTTTGGTTCCGCTGCTCTCCGCCGGTGGAGAAGAGAAGTCTGGGTAAATCCAGCCTTTGTTCATCTTTATGAGTGTAAGCAAGTCAGCACTGGCAGTTGACAGGCGGGTACGCTTGTCCGTGATAATTCCCCCAGCTACACTAAACACCCTCTTTGACAAGACGCTAGCGGCAGGGAAGGCCAGCACCTCCAGGGTGTACAGTGCAAGTTCGTGCCACGTGTCCAGCTTTGAAACCCAATAGTTGTATGGAGCAATGGCATCATGGAGAACGGTGGTACGATCGCCTACATACTCCCTCACCATCTTTTTACAGTGCTCCCTTGGACTCAGCCTTGACTGGTGAGTGGTGACACAGTCTTGCTGGGGAGCCATAAAGCTTACAAAGGCCTTGGAAAGTGTTCCCCCGTCTGTGCTGGATATCCTGCTTGATCCCTGCGCCTCCCCTACTAGTTGGCCCCCGGAATTGCGTCTTCTGCCACTAGTGCTGTCAGATGGAAAGTTTAGCATCACTTTTTCCCCAGGGCCCTGTGGCATTGCATCACTCTCCTACCTCTTTTCTCTTCAGGAATGAGAGTGAAAAGGTTCTCCTTGTACTGTGGGTCGGGAGGGGTGTACACCCAGTAATGCGTGTTAGCCAGAACGCGAGGGTCATGAGAAAGGCAGCCTAACATGAAGTCAGCCATGTGTGCCAGGGTACCAGTACGCAACACATCGCTGTCCTCACTAGGAAGACGACTTTCAGGATCCTCTTCCTGCTCCCCTTCAGCCCATACACGCTGAACAGATGAGAGGCAAGCAGCATGGGTACACTCTGCAGTGTGCCTAGCTGTCTCTTCCCCCTTCTCCTCCTCCAAAATGCGCTGAGATATAGACATGAGGGTGGTCTGGCTATCAAGCGACATACTGTCATCCCCCGTCTCCTGTTCCAACATCAAAGCGTCGGCCTTTATGCTTTGCAGCGAACTTCTCAGCAGGCAAAGCAGTGGGATGGTAACGCTAATGATTGCCGGATCGCCTCTCACCATCTGGGTAGACTCCTCAAAGTTTCCGAGGGCTTGGCAGATATCTGCCATCCAGGCCCACTCCTCAGTAAAGAATTGGGGAGGCTGACTACCAGTATGCCACCCATGTTGCAGCTGGTATTCCACTATTGCTCTATGCTGCTCGTACAGCCTGGTCAACATGTGCAGCCTTGAATTCTAGCGTGTGGGCACGTCGCCCAGCAGTCGGTGCTCTGGCAGATTAAACCGATGTTGCAGGGTCCTCCGGGTGGCAGCGTCCGTGGTGGACTTGCAGAAATGTGCGCAGACGTAGCGCACCTTGCCGAGCAGATCAGACTTGTGGGTAGTTTTTAAGAAACCACTGAACCACCAGATTGAAGATGTGGCCCAGGCATGGCACGTGTGTGAGGCTGTCGAGCTGCAGAGCCACCACCAGGTTACGGCCATTGTCACACATGACCATGCCCGGTTGGAGGCTCAGCGGCGAAAGCCAGAGGTCAGTCTGCTCTGGCAGACCCTGCAGCAGTTAGGGGGCCGTGTGCCTCTTGTCGCTTAAACTATGTAGTTTCAGCACGGCCTGCTGACGCTTGACCACGCTGTGCTGCCGCGCCGCGCGATACCGACTGCTGGCGACATGCTAACACTTTTTAATTGAGAGGTTGAGGTGGCGGAGGAGAAGGAGTAGGGTTTGGAGGAGGTAACCACGTTGGTGAGGGCACGATTTATGTTGCGGGAGATGTTCTGGTGTAGGGCTGGGAAGGCACATCGGGAAAAATAGTGGTGACTGGGCACCGAGTAGCACGGGACCGCCGCAGCCATCATGTTTTTGAAAGCCTACATTTCCAAAAGCCTCTACGGCAGCATCTCCAGGCTTATTAATTTGGCAATGTGCATGTTTAAAGCTTGGTGGGTGGCGGCATATTTGCGCTTTCACTCCAACGCTTGTGTTAGTGACAGCGGAACGCTGTGCTGAGAGACATTGCTGGATGGAGTGGAGGACAGTGGAGGTGAGGGTGCAGGTGCAGGCCGGAAGGCGCTCGTGCCTGTGTCCTGGGAGGGGGATTGGTTCTGTGTGGCAGGTTGGGGCACAGGGGAAGAGGCAGTGGTATGACCAGGAGGCGGTGAACGACCTTCGTCCCACTTTGTGGGTGCTTGACCATCATAAGCCTGCGCATGCTGGTGGTGGTTAGGCTGGTACTGGTGGATCCCCGGCTAATCTTGGTGCGACACAGGTTGCACACACTGTTCGTCGGTCGTCCGCGCTCTCACTAAAAAACATCCACACCTTTAAACACCAAGCCCTCTGCATGGAGGCTTGCCGCGAGGTGGTGCTTTGGGAAACAGTTGGGGGATTCTCCGCTCTTGCCCTGCCTCTCCCCCTGGCCACCCCACTGCCTCTTCCAACCTGTCCTGCTGCTACACTTGCCTCCCCCTCTGAAGCCCTGTCCTCAGTAGGCTTAGCAAACCAGGTGGGGTCAGTCACCTCATCGTCCAGCTGATCTTCCTCCGAATCCTCTGTGCGCTCCTCCCCTGGACTTAGTGCCCTTACTACTACCTCACTGACAGACAACTGTGTCTCATCATCCTCCTCATGCACAAAAAGCTCTTGAGACAGTTGCCGGAATTCCCCAGCCTCATTACCCGGACTCCGGGAACTTTCCAAAGGTTGGGCATCGGTCACAACAAACTCCTCATGTGAGAGAGGAACCATTTTTTCCCACTCATGGCAGTGACCCGAAAACAGTTTCTGGGAGTCTGCCTGCTCAGAATATGTCATTTTCATGGAGTGAGAAGGCTGGGAGGAAGAAGGAGCAGCAGCCAGAGGATTCAGAGTTGCAGTCCCTAGTCCGGGAGTAGTGGACTGCGTAGAAGACTGGGTGGTCGATACATTGCTGGATGCATTTTCTGCCATCCACGACAGGACCTGCTCACACTGCTCTGTTTGTAATAAAGGTCTACCACACGGATCCATAAATTGGGAAATGAAGCTGAGGACCCCAGAAACTTGCCTCTCTCCTAATCCCACAGCAGCCGGCTGTGATTCACCTGGACCAGGAACTCAGCCTGTGCCCACACCCTTGCTTGGACGTCCACGTCCACATCCTCGACCCTTACCCCTACTCATCATCATGGCGGATTAAGAATAGAGCGGGGCCCAAATGAATTACACCACTGTACAGCACTGACAACTGTGGTTTAATTCACTGCACACAGAGACTTGTAGAGAGCGGAGGCTCTATGCTGTGACTTGAAAAAAGTAACCCGCTGTCTTGCGCTGATACCTTGGGTTAATTTACTGCTCGCAGAGACTTGTAGATAATAGAGGCTGTGAGGAGTGGGAGAAGACTCTAAGCCAGTGGATAGTGTTGGTAACTGCGGCTATCTCCACCCTACCAACGGAAATGGTATTGTCAGACGCTCTGCACAGCGGCAGAGCTGCAATACTTTGCAGTGGCCCGGGTAATATTACAGTACAGTTTAGCGGTGAGACAGCTGTGTAATTCACTGCAGACAGAGAACGGTATAAATGAGGTAGTTTGCAGCAGGCTAGAAATTATTTGAGTGCACTTTCACGATGAGAGCGGTATTGTACGGCACTGCCGCCTGAAAAAAGTATTACTGAAAGGCTGCAAACAGGCCTAGCTGTGTAATACAAAAATGGAAACACTACAACTCCCAGCAGGCCCCAACTAAAATGCACATGGTCAGATGTCGCCCAACAAAGGAGCTTTGCAGTTTTTGCACGGAGGATACGGACTGTATAGTGTATATAACTTTCCCTATAGAAGTGGCTGTGTCCCAACTCTCTGCGTCTAATTCATTGCAGACAGAGAACGGTATAAATGAGGTAGTGTCGCTGCAGGCTAGGAATTATTTAAGTGCACTTTTACAATGCACTTTTCAAGTCTTTTGGAGAGGGGGCTGTCCTTCGTCCCCACGACCCGGGTTGACCCGTTCGTGTGGATGAAGAACCTCTCCCTCTTCACTCAGAAACTACGATGGAAAAAGTTTTTTGCCATCAAAAATAGGGAACACATGAACGAATTAGGTCTAGATATCTCTGACCTTCCTGGTCTTCAAGCCTTACAAGAATTGGAGGATGAGAATCTTAAGGTCCAAGGCACTGGTCCCTTTACAAATTTGAAACCCTCCAACAAATCCAATCCTCCTTTACCCAAAAGTCCGGAAATTGATATTTTCGAAAAGTTTGTGAAAAAATGACATTAAGGCACTGAAAATTTCCAAAAATTCACATCCAAACCTGACACAGGGCGAATTCAAAGCACTCAAAAATCTAGAAATGAATTCACAGATAATTATCAAACCATCCGATAAAGGCGGTAACATCGTGATAATGTACAGACCCCAATATGTGGAAATGTGTCAACCTCTACTCCGTGATACCTCTACTTATGGTTTACTATCCTACGACCCTACCAACATTTTTGTATCCGAACTTCAGAATTTACTACGGCGAGAACTTGACTCACGCTGTATCAGTGATTAAGAATACCAATATATGTGTCCCACTAGGCCAACAGTGACAATGTTTATGCTTTACCAAAAGTGCACAAAGGCACAAATCCAATTAAAGGAAGACCTATAGTGTCAGGTGTCGACAACCTCACTCAAAACCTGAGCATCTATACTGATAAAATCTTGCGTTCATATGCTCTTTCTTTACGGTCATACGTTAGAGATACTATGGACGTCCTTCGTGTTCCTGATAGAATTTCGGTCGACCCCGACATCCTCCTTGCCTCATTGGATATTGAATCACTCTACAGCTTAATTCCGCATGAACGTGGACTACAGGCAGTCAAATGCTTTCTCCAGCAAAGAGGGTCGCATTTCAATAACCATAACCAATGTATCCTGGACTTTCTCTAATTCACTCTGAGTCACTTTTATTTTCTGTTTGACACCAAGTACTTCCACCAGCTCAGGGGTCCAGCGATAGGGACGCCTTGTGCCCCATCCAATGCTAATCTGTACCTGGGCTGGTGGGAGGAAAGGTTCATCTATAACAACACAATGTGGTCTGATAACATCATCCTCTGGCTCAAATATATCAACGACATCCTGGTTTTCTGGGAAGGCACTTCTACATCTTTCAAGAGCTTTGTGGACTCACTGAATGAGAATACCCTAAACCTTCATGAAACCAGTGAGATCAATTCTACCACTTTGCCTTTCTTAGATCTGCTGATCCAGAAAAACGAGGATGGTACCATCTTGTCCACACTCTATCGCAAAGCAACAGCCACAAATAGCCTACTCGGCTGTTACAGTCATCATCCCACTCCTCTCAAGCGAGGAATTCTGAAAGGACATATCTGGGCAATGCATGATGGAAATGCACACTCTCTTAAATTTCAAGGCATTGAATTGCTGCGGACACATGGCCGGAGAGGGAATATCGATCAATGCCTGTTCCAAAAAGAAGCTGCGTGGATCTACCGCTTGAACACCCTTAACCCAGCCGGCTTAAACGAGAACTTGTGTTTTAACTGCTTCCTATAAATTGCTGCAGACTGTTACTCTATTTTTTTAGCTCTAGTGTCTGGATAGAAAGCTGAATAAATATCTCTCCTTCTTATTGATCTCGGCATTGCTGCCACTATCTCAATTATGAGTACTATGAGTTATATCATGTATGTTTTACTGAGCTTTCATTATAGCTTTACACTTTATCACCAGTACTTACCTTAATATTCCCAAATAGGACTATCACCCCCGGTTACATTAGGAATGCTCCTATTCCTTCTTGGATCAATTTCTGTAGTAAAGATGCCAACAACATTTTTCCTATATACTGACCCCTCACAGTTGTGCTTACTTTGCATCCTTCTGGTCTTTTAACCTGAACCCCTCCATATTCTTTTATATCATAATGATCGTCCATAATATGCTCATTTGCGATAGATAAAAATCAGACATCTCGCACTTATGAATTAATATTTAATGAGCATCTTATTAACAACAACCGTGGATGATTACAGCCATCCGT
This sequence comes from Eleutherodactylus coqui, assembly GCF_035609145.1. Taxonomy (NCBI): domain Eukaryota; kingdom Metazoa; phylum Chordata; class Amphibia; order Anura; family Eleutherodactylidae; genus Eleutherodactylus; species Eleutherodactylus coqui. Next base: position 31,848,751 of record NC_089843.1, read on the forward strand.
CAGCTATCCTGAACATAGTGAGCCACTGTTTGTGATGTCCCGGATCTGATGAATGAATGACGGGGCTTATTTACATTATCAGCAAGCTGGCACAGCACTCCGATATAGTGAGCGTACTAACATCACTTGACGGGCATATTGACATCATCACGCAGCGCGCGCATGCGCACTTCGTCCGGATCATCCCTGGGGGCGGAACTATTTACTATGAAGCTTTCCAAGACATTGGAGGCAGCAGTAAGTAATCAAACACTGCTGCAGCTTCCTCAGAACTGCCTCTACATGGATTTACCTGTGGCATAATGTATAGAAGCTCCAGTTTTGGTCCTCGACCTATCTAGGAGTTAATTACTGTCTCCTCCTACTAACCATCCTGAGGGTGTACTCTATTGGCCGGGCTACATCCCCCCTCCCTAAGGGGCGGTCCTGGGCTAGTTATTTAAAGCGCTGACGCCGAGACAGCAATCACAACCTGTGGTTCACCATCAGAGCCACAGGTCTTACACCTTTCTTTCCATCTTTTATTTTCATTTGGTGCTCTGGCTAAATTATCATTAGGGTTTTGGGACAAGCTACCCAATATTGATCAGACTATCAGCTAGTGCCACTTATAGGTGTACGTGAGAATCCTACTCTAGCTGAATTAGGGACTTCGGGCTGACTGTCCGCTATATGAACAGACCTCTAGTTCAAATCTTCTAGACAAGCAAATTAGACCATCTCAGCATCTTCTCTTTTGGTCTATACTGCTAACGGTCAGCCTTAATTTGGTATGACTAGGACACCTGTCTATAAGAGTCTGTATTCATCTGCATAGAGATTTACTATTTGGATCATCTCTATAAGGCATCAACGAGGTGACCTTTATACTGAATTTTATCTCTAAGTCTGATCCCTTAAAACGGGGGTTAGCCATTAATCTAGGCTGCCTCTGGGTTCCCTAACAGAAAAGAACCTCTTCCTGATACGTTATTGTACCTATATCATACAGGTCAAGAGTCTATATATATATGACGTCAACAGATGTCATACACTTTTAGCCATCACCACGTTGTCTTACCATACGAGTTGGCCTGACAAGACAAGGGACATAAGGAAAGTGCCTTGAAATACATTCTAGTATTTTTATAATAGTCAATCATTTATCTTGACTCCTGATGAACCACCTGTATAAGTGGGGAAACGCGTCGAGCTTTAAAAACTTGCTGACTTGCGAACTGCAACTCTCTAGCTGAAAACTATACAAGTTTCTCTCAGCAGTATTCCACAAAAACTGACATCTGACAAAAATCTGTCATACGTACCTGGATACACATTAATCCAATCCATCATTGTCTATATCTCACTTACCTTGATATACAGAAATCGAACTTATCCTCTTGTACACATGAAAATTATCATACTGTAGTACATGAGTAAAGTGTCTAGAAAGGATATTGCTGTATCCTTTGTCTTCATGTTTAGTCTGTCTGTCAGCCAATTAATGTTGTTTTAATACGATCTCAATAAACATGATCACTGTATGTTTTATTTTTATATACTAAGATATTACTTGTATCTTAATTGTTTAACCCCTTAGTGGCCAAGTCTGTTTGCGCCTTAATGACCAGGCCAAATTTTGGAAATCTGACGTGTCACTTTAACATAGAATAGCTCCGTAAAGGTTTTGCATATTCAAGTGATTCTGACATTGTTTTTTCACCACATATTGTACTTCCTTTAGGTGGTGAAAATAGAACAATATAATTTGTGTTTATTTATTAAAAGTGCCAATATTGGGAACATTTTGAAAACATTGTTGTTTGTTTCACATTTTCAATTGCAATATATCAAATATGTGCAAACATACTGTACAAATTTTTACTACAATATATATTTCCATCTGTTTACTTTATTCTGGATGCGCATTTGAAAAACTATTGTGTTTTTTAACCATTTAGGAGACATATAAATTTAACATTATTTTTCAGCATTTTGAGGAACACTTTGTTTTCCTACACCAAGCCAAGATTGCAAATGCTCATAGGTGCCAGAATGATAGATACCCCTATCTGACCCTATTTTAAAAACTACAGTTTTTTTTCAGAAATTAATTCAATTTAGAGGAGAAAAAGTAAAATTTCATATTTTTGCAAGTATGTCATTTTAAAGACATATTTTTTTTCCTATAGTGCACATGAAAATGAGGATTGACCCCCCAAAATAGATACCCTGTTTGTCCTATCTTCGGAAACATAACCATTGTACCCCTAATCTTATGTCTGGATGCACAACGGGGTCCAAAATGAAAGGAGTAGTCAGCGTTTTTCAGAACAGAAATTTAGCTTGAAGGCGTTTTAGGCCCCATAGCACACATGTAGAGCTTTTGAGCAATTTTGTCATTTTAAAAACAGCTTTTTTTGTACAGCACTCATATGAAGGAATACTTGCACCCTAAAATGGATACCCCTGTTTTTCCTGTTTTCATAAATATACCCATTGCTGCCCTAATTTTATGTCTGGATGCACAACGGGGCCCAAAATGAAAGGAGTAATCGGTGGATTTCAGAACATAGATTTTGCTTGAAGGTCTTTTATGCCCCATAGCACACTTGTAGAGTTCTTGAACGGCTAAAACCATAGAGAACCCCCACAATTGACCCCGATTTGAAAACTAGACTCCTTAACAAATTTATTTAGGGGTGTGTTGACCATATTGACACCACAGTTTTTGAATAAATTCAAGCAAAGCAAAAGGAAAAAAAATGTTATTTTCGTTTTTTTGGCAATTCTGTCATTTTAAAAACAGCTTTTTTTTTGTACAGCACTCATATGAAGGAAGACTTGCACCCCAAATTAGATACCCCTATTTGTCGTGTTATCGGAAATTTACCCATTATACTGCTAATCTTATGTCTGGATGCACAACAGGGCCCAAAATGAAAGTAGTAGTCGGTGGTTTTTAGAACATAAACTTTTATGCCCCATAGCACAATTGTAGAGTTCTTGATCATTCAAAACCACATAGAACCCCCACAAATGACCCCATTTTAAAAACTAGACCCCTTAACAAATTCATCTAGATCTCTCTCTCTAGACCCCCGCCCCCCCCCCCCCCCCCCTCGAGCCTGCTCGGACCAGTAAGCAGTTACTCGACAAGAGAGATGCTCACTCAAGTAACTGCTTTATCTGAGTGTGCTTGTTCATCTGTAGTTAAAATACACAGTACACCCCTAAGCATAGCAGTAGGAAAAAAATTACGATTTTCAATTTTTGGGCAATTGTGTCAATTTAAAAACAGAGTTTTTTTTGTACAGCACACATACAAATGAAGACTTTCACCCCAGAATGGATACCCCTGTTTATCCTGTGTTCAGAAACCTACCCATTGTGGCCCTAATCCACTCACAGGACACATCGCAAGGCCTATAATGGAAGGAACACCCGTTGGATTGCAGGGCACGACTGAATAAATTCCAGGCCCCATTACTCACTTTTACGGAATAAAAATTGACTCCTTAAAAATATCCCCCCCCCTCTCCTTTTACCCTGGACACCCTTTTTGGCGTTCCCCAAAAAGATAAAAGAAATAATGTGAACTGTGTGCTGTTTTCAAAGACAGGGGTAATTACGGGGGCCTGGTTGGGATGGGTACATGGGGGAATAAAAACCGGTATCCCTCCTCCTCTCATGCTTTTTTAGGGGGGGTATTTTGTGACCTTAGCGGCAGGGATAAGGTGTAAAAAGTGGAGCTCTGTGAGGCTTTGTAAGCTTGCTGAGGTGCAGTGGTCTCACACAGAAGGCGCTCAATAAACTGCAGGAGGCGAGCGTTCCCAGGGCTTCTTGTAAATTATGTATTACAGGTAGCAGTCTAAATAATCTTGGGTTCACATGTCCGGATGTGGAATCTGCTTGTGGAGGCCAGCAGCGGATTCCAGCTGTGAGCCCGGCCGTGGCACTGCGTACAGCCGCATAATGTACTGCGCATAACTGTGTACTCACACAGGCGGTCATGCGCAATACCCCTTTTTTGTGTTTGTATTTCCTGCACAGTCACTTAGCGATGACCCACAGCCCGTACACATTGTGGTAGCATATGGGCTGTGAGTATATCCGCGACCATGGAGCTCTGTGTTGTGGATCTCTGTGTTCTCTTTTCTGTGAGTGGAATTGTGTGATTGCATCTGTGAGGGGAGATGAAACTTAAATTTTTTTTTACTTTTACGTGATCGCCACTATCCATTGGATAACGGCAAACACGTGAACAGGAACTGTTCAGGGCGCCCCCCCCCCACCCCCACCCCCGTGAAATCTCCAGGCTCTTGGCTAAGATTTGTAGTGAGGAGCAGGGGGAATTTAAATTACCCTGGCAATCCACGGCTTTTTACCTGCGCCTGCCATTTTGGCGATGGTAGCGTGCGCAGAAGCTGGGGTAAGGTCTGAGGATAAATCCGGGGGCCTTAGGTACGTAATTTCATCTCCCTCACGGATATGATCCATGGGGGGAGATGAAATGTAAGCTTTTTAAACTTTTTTAAGCTTTTTTTTTTTTACACTCTTTTTTTTTTTACTTTAAATGATCACTGTTTTACATTGGATAACAGTGATGATGTTCCCGGTGACATCTCTGTGCTCCTGTCTACACATGGTAGCTAGGAACAGAGGGATTTTGAATTTCCTGGGGCACGAGCCCTTCAGGAGCCGGGAGCCAGGAGATGTCAAATTTGCCGGGGCTCCCAGCCTTTTGCGCATATAAGTGACATCGTGTCGGGAGCGCATGCGCAGAAGGCTGGCGTCTGGTCCCGGTGAGCCAAATCAGTGGGGAAGAGCGCAGAGGATGGACAACTGAATCTTAAACTTTTAAAAAACTTTTTTGCACTTTAATGCGATCAGCGCTATCCAATGTATAGCGCCGATCGCATTGCCGAGGGGGACTCCCTGCAGCCCGAAATGACAGCTCCAGGTTGTCAGCTACCTGCGGGCACTGGCAGCATGGAGCTGTCACGTCCATAGCCCACGTGGCTTTAATCCCCGCAGAAGCATGTTTCTACACCCTCAGGGGTTAAAGCCCACTTTGCTAGAACGAAAAAATACTACGGGCTGGTTACTAAGGGGTTAATGATCACATGATCTTAAACAACTTTAAATAATGATCTTTTCGCTGATGCATTGCATAACAACCTATAGATTCTGTGATTTCCTCTGTGACAAAAACTGTTGTCGATTATCGAGGACTTCCCTAATAAATTGACTGAAAACAGTCTACTAAATGTACTTTCTTTTTTTTCTGTTTTTCAGATCAGCTATGGAGCCTCCGACCCCTCATTATCTGATAGAATCCTCTATCCACATGTTTTCCGCATGGTCCAAAATAGCCACATCCACAATATGGTGATCACCGACCTCTTGAAGTACTTTGGCTGGACCTGGGTTGGGATTTTAGTGTCGGATGATGACAGCGGAGAGAATGAGCTGCAAATACTAACAAAGTACATGAGAGACCGCGGGATCTGTGCCGCCTTCACCATAAAACTTACAGCAGAGAATGCTTATCATAAAGACGAGCAGTTTGTTTTAGATATTCCAGAAGGAGTCAATATCATTATAATGTGCGGGACCTACTCTAATTATGGAACTGATTTTCTATATAATTCTGCTTCAATATTTTTTGACAAAAACTTCATCCTTCCACCATCGTGGACTTACAGTTTAATGCTTATGGAGTATTGGGATTTAACAATGAATGGAAGTCTGGCAGTGGAGATTTCATCACAACCTTTTTCTGGAATGGAAGATTTTTTTAAAAATTACAAGAAATTCCCCAATCTATTCCATTATCAGTCTTTCTGGACACTATTAGATTTAATGGCAGGAAATGATGATAAAGATTCATTTATTTTAGTCAATTTCACCGATGAAAGGTATAATGGCAGTAATGAGCATACCGTGCCCAGTCTGAGGAATTTCCTCTCTTCAGGGGTCTCCCCAAGAGTGTATTCTGCAGTAGAAGTTCTGGGAAAAGCTCTACATGAAATGTTCTTATTTATAAAAGATGAATATGAAGAAAACTCAATAACTGGATTTATGCACAACAGACGGAAGTTACAGCGCTCCATACAAATGATGAAGTCCTCACCGGATTCAGTGAGGCCTTCATATTACTTTAATGAGCAGGGGGAATCCGAACATCCATATAAGATCATAAACTGGTTGTATTTAGATGAGGCTACACATGCGGTCGAAATAGGAAATTTTTCACCATGGGCTGTTAGTGGGGAAAAGCTTCACATAAATCCGCAGTCTATAACTTGGAAATGCACAAATGAGGTAAGAAGCCATACATCATGCAGGTAATTTTGTAAGGCTATTCTCTGTCATGAAACATCGTTTTTTAGTTTACTAATAGAATTAATCTACCATAAATACCAGCGTATAAGATAACCTTTTAACCCCGAAGAATCTTCTCCAAAGTCGGGGGTTGTCTAATACGCCAGGTATTAGCTGTGGAAAAAAAACAAAAAACATTGAATGGCTGTGATTGGCTAACGCAGCACTAGCTTTCATTGGCTGACGCCACCTGAGTTAGCCAATCACAGCATTAGCTTTCTCGAGATGGGGATTTCAAGCCCCGCATCCAGAAAGCAAAGCTCTTTCAGCAAGGAGGAGGGAGCGACAGCCTGCAGCAGCGCCGCAGAACGCCGAGGGAGGGGAGTACTGTTTTTGTTTTCTTCCTACACCGTATTCCCGGCGTATAAGTCGACAGTTGGGTGGTCGTCTTATACGCCCAGTTGCCTTATATGCTGGAATATATGGTACATAAGCAACTGGAAAATAACTGAAAATGACTATAATCACTGATACAAATACATATGGGCTGGTACAAACACCAAGTCCGTGCAGTATGTAGAAGAGCAAAATGGTATATGGGGAGGTAAGACAGGTGCAAAATACAAATATACTTTATGGGGGTGGCTGCTTAGTATTATGCTTTCACACAGATACGTTTTAAATAATGTCCTAGTCATAGAGACATGTGTTGTGAACCATTCCTACCACCGATGCTGGGAGGAGAGGTCAGGGGTCATGGCCTCTGATTCCAGTAATGGTGGGCAAACGGGAGCAAGGTGGAATGAGTGAGTGACTTGATAATGTGGAGTTGCTGCCAACCAGAGGTTTAGGATGGGGAAACTATTACTATTGGGTATGCTAAATGTATGGACAGCAGCTAAGCCTTTCCTCAGTGATCACTAATGGTATGGCTATGGATGGGAAATATTCTGAATGATCACATTATATGATTCTCAGCGTTCAATTCCAGCTGTTTGAAAAAGAAGCATTTCACCTTGAAACACATCACAAATTGGCAAATTAGTAAACATTGTGTTCACAGTCCATAATCTCCTCTGTGTTTAGTGCCCAAGTCCTAGAGTCACTTATACTTTTACTGAGCAGCAATAGGTCAGAACAACTGTAGTACATGGGTTATTTACTTCTGTGTCTTTGGTTCTCTGTGTGCTAAAAAAGCAAGGAAGAAATCCACTTACTGGCCATAATATGGAGCCAACTTTAAAATTTTCCCTCAGACAAATGTCCCTCATGGATTTAGCTGCAGCTTCATCTTCCCTCTACAATACAGTCTTCCAAGGCAATGAATCTTTCCAAACATCCCTCAGAAGTTCTGGCTGCAGCATCATCTCCCCTTTTCAATGAGGTCTGCAAGCCGGTTTCTCTTTAGCATCAACCTCACAGGCTGAATTTAGTTGCCTTTGTAACTGAATCAACAGGTCATAATCCACCGGGGATGTCGTCTGAGGGGGTACCTGTACTGCCCTAACTCCTGAAGGAACAAGTCTGGGCTTCTGTGTGGCTGTCTTTACAGCCTGATTAGCTGGGTGATTTACGGTTGCCTCAGGTGCCATCCATGAAGAGGACTTTTGTTACACTTTTAGACCCCTCTCTCGGGCAGGAAGAGGGCTTCCATCGGTGCTGGTACACCTTTACTGTTTCTAATTTATTTACTGTTTATTTACTCAAGAACGACCTCACTCTCCAGATGGGTCCGTAGTCATGAGCAATGCCATAGGCATAGCGGGAGTCTGTGTAGACGTTAGGTTAGAAGAGGTTCAGCTTTGTAAGGAGAGCACAACATAACTTGTGTAGAACCTGCCTTCTTGACCATACCTCAATTCATCCACAAAGAGTGCAAAATCAGGGTAATCTAATGACTGATCAACATGACTAAATCCCCTGTCTCCTGGGCCATTAGCTAGTACATAGTCATGCCTATCAATCTGAAAGAAAAAAATTATCAGGTGATTATTCCCACTTCCCCCCTTTCTCCAGAGGCAGCAAGGTAGCTGGACTGAGGGCGCTGTAATGCTGGCAAGTTGAGTGGCATGAGCAGGGTGCACTGTACGTAAAAAAAGTGGAGCTAAATTTTAGCAAAAACCTATGACAGTGTTCTAAATACACAGTGTTCTAAACTTATTTATTCCTCTGCTGCTAGGTATGTACCTAACTGAGAAAAAGGGCTAATGGAAGGCACCCAGTCCAAAGTTTGCTGTTTCCTCCATTGCCTTTTGTATCTTAAATTTCAGAGTATTGTTCATCCTTTCTACTTTCTCCACTACTCACTCAATGGTAAGGTGTGTGAAAGGCCTGGGATATACCCAGAGCAGTCATGATGTGTTGCATTATTTCACCCGTGAAATGGGTTCCTTTGTTTGACTCAATCACTTCCGGTACCCCGTATCTGCAGATTACCTTGTTCATGAGCTCCTGTGTGATTACCTGCTTATTTACCTTGGTAACAGGTTAGGCCTCCAACCTGAAAAGACATCAACAACAACAAGCACATATTAATACTTCCCAACAAGTGGAAGCTGAATGTAATAAATTTGCAATCTCAGAAATGGGTAGAGTGGCCTAGGCAAGTGTTATGTGGCCAATTTACTTCTGCCCTGCTCCCTTATGGCACAGATCATGCAAGATTGGACAAATGATCCAGCAGCGGCAGAGAACCCAGGAGCCACTTATCCTAGTTCAAACAGTGACGTCATTATTGCCTTTGACAGGTGTGTCTTTCCGTGCATCAGCTGGGCCATCATGGGACACAGGGACTGTGGTAGGCAAGTTCTGTTTACTGTTCGCCATACACCATCCTGTTCTAGTGCTCAAATTTTTAGTCCATTTTTCTTTTTCTTCCTTGCTGGCTTGTTACTGTAAAGTCATTAGCATATCAATGTGCAAAGTTCTGTCAATGTCCAAAGTTTGTCAATGTCCAAAGTTTGTCAATATCTTCTTTTCTTCTTTTCTTCCACGGCTTGAGGGCTGCTGCCTTTGCTGTGCTTTCTACAATCACGTTGCCTCTTGCTTCTCCAGTGTAGGAATTGGTGTGAGCTCTCCACTTTGTCAGGTAGGAGTAGGGCCTCTGTGAGACTCTGCACTGCTTCACCATTCTTAATTGGCTATCCTGCTGAGGTAAGAAACTGTCTGGCCTTCCATATTGGGACATAATCATGAGATATGCCAAATGCATACCGGGAATAAATGTAAATATTTGCCGTCTTACCTTCTGCCACTCTACTCACCCCAGTGAGGGCCTTCAGTTCCGCTTCTTGTGCTGTGACATGTGGAGAAAGAGCTTCTGCTTTTAGGACATCTTGTTGTGTGACCACTGCATATCCGGTGTGGAGTCGTCAATCCTCACCCTGGTACCATCTAAAAAAACTCAAAATATGCATTGTTAACAAGGGGTTCCAGTAACTGTTTTTAAAACCTGAATTTTCTTGTTGCATCAATGCTAGACAATGATGCTGATAATAAAAAAAAATAGCTGATCTGTAATACTTAGATCACCTATGCCTTCTCCTCCCCCATTTGAACCAGAATACTCGATTGGAAGAAGAGTAGCCAGGTTGAAGGTAGTACAACATTGGAAAAAGAAGCTATGAGGCACGAAGATCTGACAGGCCAGAGATTAGTGCTTGGGTTGCACTTGTGTGCGTATACTCTAGATGTCATAAGGGGTGAGAACCACTAGGCGTTAGTCCAGAACCGTAACCTGGTTCCCCTTGCGGAGGTCGTGGACCATGCGGTAGGTGTCTACATGGACACCTCTTTGAGTCTTTTCTTGACTGAAAAGAGAGGTGTTTGCTGGACTGACATTGGGGTTTGTGGAGGACGTATCTCGCGCAAAACCCGCATTGGAACCAAGACTCCCACTTGTCCCAAAACAACATTTTCTTGTGGGAAACTAAAGGGATACTGTTTGTCCCAGGGGTCTGTATCCTGGTTTCAAATATAATATCATAGGGGGTACATTCAATTTCCCTATGTCTGTCTTGGAGGTGGCCAACAATTTGTCAGGACCTGCGGAAAGCTGAGTTTCTGCAGCAGCTGTCAGGACAAACACATAAGCCGGATCCACCAAGAGAGCAGTTAGTTTACAAAACTCTTCTGAACGGGCACCTGAGGTCTCAACCCGTACCAATCCATCCGGTGAGAATTTGATGGATGCAGATAAGGCTTGTAAGATGTCAGCACCAATAACAGAGACATGAGTTACAAAAAGGCAGAATAATCTACAAACATCTAGCCACATTTAAAATGTGATATCCTTTAAGCAAATATATTATTAATCTGATCCTACCTGCAATGTCTCATCAAATTTGAGACCAAAAAAAAACAACTAATTTTTTCTGACTGCCCAAGAATCTCACCCCCCCCCCAACCCTCCTTGTGGACAAGAGAGAGAAGACCCATTACGTACTTTTACATCATCTAGTTACACCCCTTTGATTCTGATCACAAACAAGTGAAGTCTTATGCAGGGGGGGGGGTCAATATCTGCATCAAACATTTTACATTCATCACAGTCTGAACACGGGTCATTAACTTTTATCCATTGATGCGGTCAAGTCTGCCCAGCCCCCCCCCCCCTCCCCAAACATACAGATATGTCTCTTACAGGCAGAGCACAGAGAAGGAGTGTGATGAACAAACATACATCAGTTGAAAGGCATTGGGGTGAGTGTTATAATGCTATAAAGTACATGATTCAATCACATACAGTGTCTGAGATATTATTTCTATCTCTCTTATTTACTGAAGCTGTTATATGCTGTATTAAACACTGATGTAAACAAAATTAATCATTAGTAATTAAAAGAAGTATATGAATAGAATATAAAACACAGATTTTAACAAAGTTGTTTTAGTTTAACTATTCCCTGCAGTTAAATTCCTACAGAAAAAAAACATATGCTAGGAGCTTCTGACAATGCAACTGCTCTAACCATTTAGTACATCAATGAAAGTCTATTTGTGACCTCAGACCGCAGCAAGAATCTACCCTAAAATTCCTATCTTCCTTGCCTTCTAAGACAGTATAATTCATTAAATTCATTACAATTTTCTATTCCCTTAAAGCAACCAAAGCTACCTTCCAAGGTTAGTATCACATTCCGCTCTTATCTCTTGGCCCTGGAGGAGAGGGGAGGGGGCTGTCTCAGCCTATGCAGCTTCAAGCAAACAATCTCTCTCACTAAAAGCAAGCTCAGTTGACCATTTGTATATATGTGTGTATATATATATATATATATATATATATATATATATATATATATATATACACACACGGACGCATACATCCATATCTATCTAACTAGTATTATAACCTTTTCCTATATATTTATAGGAGACACAATCACATATTGATCCTCTCTCTCTCTGCCACCAAATCACATGCCTTGAAACCTTTCTCTCCACTATGTTTGTTCCCCATATTTCTCTCACCACCTGACCATCAATGCAACATTCAATAGACACTCTCCCGATGCCAGGCACAATATATCACATCTTGTACTTTCAAACAATTCAGCAGCAACACAGTTTAGCAATCCACCTTTACTAGAAGGGATCCAATAATGCACATTTAACCTATACACTTTGATCTGAGGACAGTCCTCTACCAGTGCGGCAATCCCACAACAAGCCACTGTGTATAGTGCATCAATCTTGGCTATTACCCAACCAATGCGTACTTATTGACAACAACTATCCCTTCTTACAGTTTGAGCAGGACATACATACACATAGACACATAGACTGAGCAGTGGTATAATTGGGGTTGCCTCACTGCACTGCCGGGAGTGACCAGGTTGACTCATTTCAACCCTAACACCATCCGTCAGCACCATTTATCTCCCCAAAGAAACTATTGGTCTCTACCCAGAGAAGAGTCTGTTTGGACACACCATCTCGCAGCACCCTCTATCTCCCCGGAGAAACCACCTGTTCCTCCCCGGAGAAGAGTCTACCAAGACAAATTCAATAAATTTTACCCTCCCGTGACCAGTCTGTTGACTCTGTCGATTAACCCATACTCTCAAAACAACAGGTATGCAAACCATTCCATTTAAAATATGACAGGTTCTGTATAGCGTGGTCAAGACATAGGGTACCTGTCTGACGGGTCTGGACAGACTAGATGGGGCACGGACGCACAGACAAGCCTGGAACTGGCCACACAGGTATAGATAATTTATCTTACCGCGTTCAGATTTTTGGTTGGGCCCACCAGTTCCGCTAGGATTGTCCCGTGCGTCCACGTCCTTCAAAGTCCGGTCCCTCCGGATCCAAATCGACCACGGTCCCAGTTGGGCGCCAACTGTCGTGGGGTAATCAATAGTAATGTTTGCACCCTTCCAGATTTACGTTCAGAGATTGTGCGCACAATGGAAGAGATCACATGGAGACAAGACTGTCAGTGTAGAAAATCTTCCTGACTTTGTTTATTAGTAGGCGTAAAGCATCTTTTATAGCAGTAAGGGTTAATTGCCCTTTATGGGCAGCAGGAAGCAATACGTGGTTGGAAATCAAAGCATGGGATTGGGTTGTCCAAATATGGTCTTTTTGCATCCGGTCCTGCGTGAGTTGCTGTCATCATGGACGTCCGACATCATGTGTTTTCTGATGAAAAACCAGTGCCATCTTTCTGAGTTCGATGGAGGGGGCAGGGGCGGGAATGAGCAATGTGTCGTCAAATGACGCCTGAGGGTTATGTGCGGGTAAAAAATGTGCCCTGAGGTTATGAGCGTGTGTTTCTATCAAGCCGCATATTCTGATAATGGTTACCAGTACAGGCACATTCTAATCTATTCTACTGGCTTAGATAGTGAAATAGACATTTCACCTTCCATAGACATAGACCCCCCCCCCCCCCACGTAGATCGTTCAATTTCCATCATTGCCACTAATATTCTCCCTTCCCGATGTCGTAGAAATATGAAATTTGACACAGGCATTGATTATGTCATAAATAGGAAAAGTTAATGGGTCCCAACTCGATTATTCAATTCTAAGCGCAAAAGAATTAGTGTCCAAATTTTACGTACAGAATCTAATTCTCTCACTACCCAATGTCCTAAAAACTTGAAATTTGGCACAAGCATTAATTATGTCATAAATTGGAAAAGCTAATGGGTACCAACTCGATTATTCAATTGTAAGCGCAAAAGAATTAGCGTTCAAATTTTACGTATGGAATCTAATTCTCTCACTTCCCGATGTCATTAAAACTTGAAATTTGGCACAAGCATTGATTATGTCATAAATAGGAAAATCTAATGCGTCCCAACTCGATTATTCAATTCTAAGCGCAAAAGAATTAGCGTCCAAATTTTACGTACAGATTCTAATTCTCTCACTTCCTGATGTCATCTATATATATAAATATGAATGTATGTCTGTCTGTCCTTTATGCATTACTACACCATTCATCCAATCGCCATGAAACTTTGGGAAGTTGTTGAGTACACTCCTGGGAAGATTACTGGCATAGTACAACTATCCTACGATAGGTGGCGCGCGTGCGAGCATTGTCGACAGTTATGCCCCCCAGACAAAGATCGTTTGATTTCCATCTCAAGCACGAAAGCAAAAGGCATTACCAGCAAGCGTGTTCAACTAAAAAATGATGCATCCGCCAAACGTTTTGCAAGACAATTGCTGGATATTAAGAATACTGAGGTAAAATGAAAGCTGTGCTGTGATTGGTTGCTATTTCTTATACTGCTGAGGCAGCATGAAAGCTGTGCTGTGATTGGTTGCCACTTCTTATACTACTGAGGTTACATGAAAGCTGTGCTGTGATTGGTTGCTATATGTTATACCGCTGAGTAAAATGAATGCTACGCTGTGATTGGTTGCTATTTTTTATATTGCTGAGGCAGAATAAAAGTTGCGCTGTGATTGGTTGTTATTTCTCTTACTGCTGAGGTAACATGTAAGCTGTGATTGGTTGTTATATATTATACTGCTGAGGTAACATGAAAGCTGCACTGTGGTTGGGTGTTATATATTATAAAGCTGAGGTACCATGTAAGCTGCGCTGCAATTGGTTGTTATATATTATACCATTGAGGTAACATGAAAGCTGTGCTGTGATTGGTTGTTATCTAGATATATAAAAACGAATGTATGTATGTATGTCTGTCTTCGCAGCAACGAGCGATGGGTAAGCTAATATATATATATATATATATATATATATATATATATATATATATATATATCCTCCACAGAGTTTCCCCAGCACCTACCGTAGATGTACATGATGCAGATCAGCAAGTGTAGTGTCCCCATTGTCTGTGGTAATTCTATGTTTCTCTCTTTAATTGTGTGGGGGTGAGATCTCATTCTTGCTCTAAGTTTTTGTCCTGTTTCCCCAACATAAAGGCCCCCAACAGGACATTTACTGCACAGGATCAGGTAGACAACATCGGACGTGGAACATGTTCCCGGATCTTATAGTCCTGCTGTGTGTTTGGGATTTGTATCCTGCACGTTTGTTAGGAGGTCTTACAGCTCCTTCCATTGCAGGGATAAATTCCCTTTTGTGTCTTAGAGAGCAATGCACTCCTGATTATAAAGTTGCTCAAATTTTGGAGGTTGCCTGTAACATAGAAGAGAAGGGTCTCGGAATATGGTTTTCAGGCGGACATTCTTGTGTAGGGTACTAAGGGAAACTGCAAAGAAACTCTGATGTATGTTTTGCTTGTTGCTTCTTCCAGGTGTAAAAGAAACAACAAGCGAAATGTACATTGATGCTTTTGTATGGGTTTTGTGTTGGCTGAATGTGGTGACAGTGCTTATTTGCACTGGATTTACATGCTATTTACCTTTCTATTCATTGATGATGATATATAAATGATATATGTTTTGGTAACCAGTCTTCATGCATACCTAACTTATGGACATTGCATTCTTTATTCCAAATCTTTGTATGTAGTTTTAACTTTGTTATTGAATATAGTATTTTGCTTGTAGACTATGTGCTTTTTTGCCCTGTGTGTGGATTTTCTGTGGTGCTTTATTAGCTGTGGTAATATAGAACGGTTCTAAACTAAATAAAGTAAATGCGAACATGGCTCCATAACCAAATGGATTACCCCCAGGAGTTCTTCAAGAATCAGCTCAGCTCTTTCTGCAACCCAGTTCCATTAGCTTCACGCACAGCATTTTTCAGGAAAATTCTCTTGCAATTTTTGAGGCACTTTTTTGATCCAAAGCCAGAAGTGCTATAAAAAAACAAAAAAACTATAAAGGAAGAACTTTTCCTTCCTGCTAGATTAAATTCTGGCTTTGGCTCAAAAAACTGTATCAAAAAATGCAAGTACAGCTTCCAAAAAATGCTGTGTGTGAAGCCACCCTTCATAACATTTAGAGATACTCTAGTGACTGGCATAGTGGCAATGGACTTGAAATGTCATGTGCATTGTTTATTTAAAACATACTTCACATTATCCCTAGGTAATTAGAGACCTGTAAACCTAAAAGGCTTGTCCAAGATAAGAAAAATGTTTTAAAAAGGGTTCCTCAGTGTGGAAACATAATAAAGAGCTCATAGAGCTCATGCTCACCTCTCTCCATTTGTGCTCCACCAGCAGTTTCTAGTCTTCGCTCATGATGTCATCTTTGTAGGTAGCAGTCAGACTGAACCATCTCTGAACAAGCTGCTGCGGCCAATTTCAGTGCTTAGTGATCATCACTGACCACTATCATTGGCCATTGCAGCAGGTTTACGGGCCATCACAGGCTTACTAAAACCTGACTTCAACATCCCTAGAAACATTGCCATACACTTGAAGCTGTTTTCACAAATTGAGAATCTGTTATTCAACAGTGTGTGTGTGTGGGAGTTGCCCCAAGTGGAAGCTATACAGACCTATTTTTATAAAAAACCCTGAAGTCTTACAAATTATCCCCAGAATTTGTTTTGATTTACTAAACGAGTTTTCCAAAAACACCATTATGTCATCATTACCATACATTATTATTTCTTACAATGTCTGCCACAATAAAAAGCTCTAATTTCATTAACCTTGCAGTACATTTCCCTTAACCCCTTAGTGATCAGCCCATAGTGTTTCTACATCTTGCCCAAGTGGGCTTTAATCGCAGAGGGCATAAAAACATGCATCCTATGGGGATTAAAGCCCTGCAGGCTGTGGACGTAACTGCTCCCTGCTGTTGGTTACCGGAGTTAGCCAACATCCTAAAGTTGTCATCCCAGGCCACAGGACCACTCCTCCGGTCACGCAATCACCAGTATCCACCGGATACCAGCGATCGCATTAAAATCAATGTAAAGTAAAGAGAAAGTTAAAGTTTTAGCTCCCCTTATGGATTAGTACCATAGTAACATAGTATGTAAGGCCGAATGAAGACATTGTCCATCTAGTCCAGCCTGTCTATCCTACTGTGTTGATCCAGAGGAAGGCAAAAAACCCCAAGGCCAGAAGTCAATTAGCCCTTTTGGGGGAAAAATTCCTTCCCGACTCCCTAATGGCAATCAGACTGTTCCCTGGATCAACCCCTAATAGTTCCTACCTGCCTATATACCAGGATTGACACTTAACCTAAAATTTATATCCTGTAATATCCTTCTCCAGAAAGACATCAAGTCCCCTTTTAAACTCCTCTATGGATTTTGCCATCACCACTTCCTCCGGTAGAGAGTTCCACAGTCTAACTGCTCTTACAGTAAAGAACCCCTTTCTGTGTTGGTGATGAAACCTACTTTCCTCTAATCGTAGCGGATGTCCTCTTGTTACCGTCGTGGTCCTGGGTGTAAACAGATCGCGGGAGAGATCCATGTGTTGTCCCCTCATGTACTTATACATGGTTATTTGGTCGCCTCTTAACCTTCTTTTTTCAAGAGTAAATAGTCCCAATTTGGATAGCCTCTCTGGGTATTCCAGTCCCGTCATTCCATGTATTAGTTTAGTCGCTCTTCTTTGAACCCCCTCAAGCACTGTGACATCTTTCCTGAGCACCGGTGTCCAGAATTGTACGCAGTATTCCATGTGAGGTCTGACAAGTGCCTTATATAGTGGGAGGATAATGTTCTCGTCCTTCGCCCCTATACCTCTTTTGATGCACCCCAAGACTTTATTTGCCTTTGCAGCGGCTGACTGGCATTGGTTACTCCAGTTTAGTCTATTATCCACTAATACCCCCAGATCCTTTTCCATATCACTTTTCCCTAGTGGTACCCCATTAAGTGAGTATTTGTGACTCATAAGGTGAGCTGAGGATACTCACCCCTGTCCTCCATGATGTCCGTCGGCATTCTTGTCCTCTCCGGACCTGATGCCGGCGTCTGCACATGTGCGCCAGGCGGCATTACGTCAAGAACATGTGCAAAGGGCAGGGAGGCCCAGAAAATTTAAAAAACTCGCCGTTCCTGGCTAGTATGAGTAGCTGACAGCAGGGAGCTGTCACCGGGAACCGCTATATGCAGTTCCCAGTCACATGAGCGCTGTCCTCCAATGGATAAAGTAAAAAAATGTGTAAAAACAAAAAGAAAAGTTTGTTTCCTCTCCCCTCTGGGATCATATCCGTGAGGGAAGATGAAATTATATCCCTAAGGCCCCTGGATTTATCTGCGGACCTTACCCTGGCTTCTGCACATGTGCCTGTCACCAAAATGGCGGATGCATGTGCAAAAGATGTGGATTGCCGGGATAATATAAAATTTCCCCGCACTTGGCTGCCCAACATAGCCGAGAACTTGGAGATCTCACAAGGGACTGGAATACATGGTTCTTGGCTACGTGATCACCATTATCCAATGGATAATGCCAATCACATAAAAGTAAAAAAAAAAGTTAAAGCTTCACCTCTCGTCACAGATCTGATCCATGAGGGGAGGTGAAATTACTTACCTAAGGCCTACAGCCATGTTCCTTGACTGGATCTTTATCCATGCACCTTTCCCTATCTACAGCGCATACATGCGGACGCAAACACAGAAGCTAGGGAGGGCCTGGGAAATTTTAAATCTCCTTACTCCTAGCTACTTAAGGTAGCTGATAGCTTGGAGCAGTGACCGAGGGCCACAGTGAGTAGTCCCCAGTCACGTGATCACCATTAAAGGATAACGGTGATCACGTTAAATTTAAAAGACAGTTGAAGTTTAATGTTCCTTTCAGTTTTGGCCTCATTGTGCATATGGACATAATATTAGGGCAACTATGAGTATGTTTCTGAATAAAGGACAAACAAGGCTATCTATTTTGGGGGGGGGGGAGGCTTCATTCATATGTGTGCTGTACAAAAAAAATGTTTTTTAAAATGACACAATTGTTAAAAAAGGCGAAAATCACAATTTTTACCTTTTGTTTTGCTTGAATTCATTGAAAATCTGTGAAGTCAAAATAAGCAGTACACCCCTAGATGAGTTTGTTAAGGTGTCTAGTTTTCAAAATGAGGTAATTTGTGGGGGTTCTCTGTTGTTTTGGTCGTTCAAGGGTTCTATAAAGGGGTAATGGGGCCAAAATCACCAAGCTAAATGTCTGTTCCGAAAGCCACCAGCTGTTCCTTTTGGTTTGGGCTCTGTTTTGCATACAGACAGAAGATTAGGGCCACAATGGGTATGTTTCTGAACACGGGACAAACAGGGGCTGCAAGTCTTCATTCATTTTTGTGCTGCACAAAAAAAACAAAACTGTTTTTAAAATGAATTGTACGAGATGAAGATATAGATGCACGTTTAAATCTAATATGCAAAAAAATTTTGGATAGGGAGTATTCCCATGAGGTTGTACTACCTGCATCACATTAAGCATGCTCCTTAAGTCAAATGGATTTGTTGACCCCCCAGAATAAGCAAGCAAAGCCCCCCCAAATAGTCAGTATCAATTCGCAGAGAGGCAGCAAGTCTTTACTAGAAAAATATAAAGCCCTATCACAGGAAAGACGAAAGTAAAAGAAATAAATTTATAACAACAACATATAACAAGGACAATTGTGTCGCCAAGACAACAAAAGAAGGGTGGCACACCCACTACACTAGGACGAATATTCACACAAAACTTCAGAACCCCACCAGTAGAGATTGCTAGAAAATATGCCAATCAGGCAAAAAAGGCCCGATAGTCGGCTTGAGAGAGGCCAGTCAGTTAGTAATTCATATGCCGATTTGGGCTTTGAGAGTTAGCTCTAGTAGAGACTAGATGGTGGCCTCCACATTTAGGGCCCCTCACTTTATTCTCGAGGCCCTACTGAGTGCTATATCTTATGAATATCCGTAGGGTCTTGTTTTTATAAAAGGTACCTATATTGGTGGGGCCTTAGATGAAGGTGTTAAACTTCTACAATGACCAAATCTACGGTCATGTAGTAAAACAATGGTTTCCTAATAGAATGCTACAGAGAGTATATCTCCAAATTCTCCAACAGTATATAAAAATGAGTATATTGATTTCTGATGGAGGAAGTCTCTGTAGGAACCAAGCTCATTTGTAATCTGCCCCTCCGCACCTTGAGCCCCGTCTAACGCCGGGACGTCGAATTGGACGTCATAACGTCATGTGCTGCAGTTCAACGCATCCCCTGCTCAGCACTGACACGCATAGGTTAAGCCCAGCATGCTGACGTCAGGGCTAAATGGGACGCTGCTGCCGCAACATAGGGACATTCTCTTCTTCTCTGTTGACGGACGCACACCACGCCCAGCGTACTGACGTCACACACTGGTAGATGCAGACACTTTGGGTGATGGTGGTCCGCTCCTCTGCATCATGAGCCCCGTCTAACGATCGTGTATTGCTTGTCATGAATCGGGCAGCGCAATCACAACGGCCCCACTATGAACAACGGAAGGGGCCTAAATGTTAAGGAATCAGTCTATTCTCTGATGTCCTTAACAACACATGTGCCCGTTGTTTACAACAAAGGTAGATCTGATTGGATAGGCAGTCCTGATCACTCCCCAGGAGGCGGAGCACAGGACTATATAAGGAGGTCAAGTCTATGAGTCTCTTCATTCCCTGGCCTACCATCAAGGCTGAGGGAGCTACTATTTTTTTTATTTTACTCTCTCTGAGCTACCAATATTCTGACCTCATTTGCTATGATCGTCTGAGTTAAGACTTAGCAATCTAGACAGCAGTTGCGCTCCTTATCTTAAGGGCTGGAGAATATGAGGAGAATTATATCTCTCTCATGTCTAATACCAATCTCTACAGCTTGATCATTGAATGCTGTCAGAGATCTTAAAGCTGTGGCATTTATCTGAAAGGCTTTGGGCTATGAGTGGAAATTTCTGCCTCATGTCCAAATCAGCCCTCACCACTTTGCTTTATTACTGACAGATCTCAAAAATCAGGAGGAATTGTTCTAAATTTGAGAAACGCTCCAACAACTGAGCTCTCGCTAATACCTAGTTTCCTCTTTGATCTTGTAAATCTGAAGTCCTTATTTAATCTTCAGACTTTGAGATTGCAGTCTCCAAAGTCGCAACCACATGGGTGTCTATATAAATTAGAACATACAAGATAGCCAAATTGGGATACGCTTAGATTTGCACACCAGCGGATACCTAATCCCCTTTTCCTAAGCTCTGAGTGAACCCTGATTGTACATATTCACCATTGGGACTAACATTTCTCTGACACTGATTCTTTAAACTCAATCAGATTAAAACTCTACATAATCTGCTCCTTACACTGAGAATACCAATCCTCCTGAAGAGCCACTCACATGCAGTGGCGAAACGCGTAGAGTTGAAATCGGTTAACTTTTATGAGCAGAACTGATTACTAAAAAGTGAGCTAAATTACACAGTATACAAAATATGTTAAGATTACAAATGAGCTTGGTTCCTACAGAGACTTCCTCCATCAGAAATCAATATACTCATTTTTATATACTGTTGGAGAATTTGGAGATATACTCTCTGTAGCATTCTATTAGGAAACCATTGTTTTACTACATGACCGTAGATTTGGTCATTGTAGAAGTTTAACACCTTCATCTAAGGCCCCACCAATATAGGTACCTTTTATAAAAACAAGACCCTACGGATATTCATAAGATATAGCACTTAGTAGGGCCTCGAGAATAAAGTGAGGGGCCCTAAATGTGGAGGCCACCATCTAGTCTCTACTAGAGCTAACTCTCAAAGCCCAAATCAGCATATAAATTACTAACTGACTGGCCTCTCTCAAGCCGACTATCGGGCCTTTTTTGCCTGATTGGCATATTTTCTAGCAATCTCTACTGGTGGGGTTCTGAAGTTTTGTGTGAATGTTCGTCCTAGTGTAGTGGGTGTGCCACCCTTCCTTTGTTGTCTTGGCGACACAATTGTCCTTGTTATATGTTGTGCCCTGAGTGTAGCTTTTAAAGAAATAATATTAAAATAGTCAGTATCCAAGTAAAAAAGTAGATTCAGTGCTCACGGGATCCACGGCACAGTATAGCACAGATTCCCCCAATAGGTTAAATAACAGTTACTTTATTGCAACGCATTTCGGCATCAGGAAGCCTTTTTCAAGCAATAACTATTATAGCAGCAGCACATACACAGATATATATATATATATCATATACAATAAATGCTCTTACCTCGCTAGACGCCGCATACCTTGTGGTGTTGCTGCTATAATTGTTATTGCTTGAAAAAGGCGTTCTGATGCAGAAACGCGTTGCAATGAAGTAACTGTTATTTAACCCATTGGGGGAATCTGTGCTATACTGTGCCGTGGATCCCATGAGCGCTGAATCTACTTTTTTACTTGGATACTGACTGCATGAAGACTTCTTTGGGAGAAGTCTGATTTGATGTCAGCTGGATCTCCGGTGTTTTGCTGGATGGTGGATCAGGCTGGAAAACTTGGTTTCCTATATTTTTATGCCTTCCTGGATGCTGGGTGCCAGTGGGACCCCTTTGATAAGGTGGATCCCACTGAGCACCAGGTGAGTCCTTACTCTTCTCTTTGAATTATTTAAAGGGGCGCAGTTTCAACTGTTATCTGACCCCCCAAATAGTATTTCCGTCTACGTATAATTCTGTGAGCAGTAGGATAGCAGGGATCATCAAATGCTATTGGTCTATTTTGGGCAAGAACTGCCCACAAATAGCAGAGTTTGTGAATCTTCCTATGATGGCCTAAAGGAGATGCTGCAACATCGAGGACAAACTGGTCTGCTCATACCAGGAAGTGGAGAAAACACAAAGACAACAGGTGTTGACCCGACCCAGACAGAGAAATTTTCCCTGCTTGGGGTGTTCATTTGTTAAAGGGTCTAGTATTTAAAATGGGGTCATTTTTGGGGATTCTCTGTCATTTTGGCCACTCAAGGGCTCTAAAAATGGGCGATGGGGACTAAAACACCTTCAAGCAAAATAACTGTTCTGAAAGCCACCAGCTGTTCCTTTCGATTTGGGCCCCGTTGTGCATACGGACATAAGACTAGGTCCACAATGGATATGTTTCTGAACACAATAGAAACAGGGGTATCCATTTTGCCATGTCAGTGTCGCACGACACGGCAGCACAGTGGTGGGCAAGCATCAGCAGGCCGTGCTGAAATTACTCAGCTTAGGAGAGAAGAGGCACACGGCCCATGAACTGTTGCACGGTCTGACAGAGTAGAACGGACGCTGGCTTTCACCACTGAGCCTCCAACCGGGCATGGTCGTGTGTGACAACGGCCGTAACCTAGTGGCGGCTCTGCACCTCGGCAGCCTTATGCACGTGCCATGCCTGGCCCACGTCTTTAATTTGGTGGTTCAGCGGTTTCTGAAAGGCTACCCACACTTGTCAGACCTCCTCGGCAAGGTGCGCTGGGTCAGCGCACATTTCCGCAAGTCCAACACGGACGCTGCCACCCTGCGGACCCTGCAACATCGGCTTAATCTGCCAGTGCACCGACTGCTTTGCGACGTGCCCACACGGTGGAGCTCTTTGCTTCACATGTTGTCCCGGCTGTATATGCAGCGTAGAGCTATAGTGGAATACCAACTCCAACATGGGCAGCGAAGTGGGAGTCAGCTTCCTCAATTCTTTACAGAGGAGTGGGCCTGGATGGCAGATATCTGCCAGGTCCTTGGAAACTTTGAGGAGTCCACCCTGATGGTGAGCGGCGATGCTGCAATCATTAGCGTCATCATTCCCCTGCTATGCCTGTTGATAACTTCCCTGCAAAGCATAAAGGCTGATGCTTTGCGGGGGGAAACGGAGGCGGGGGAAGACAGTATGTCGCTGGATAGTCAGAGCACCCTCATGTCTATATCTCAGCGCGTGGAGTAGGAGGAGGAGGGGGAGGAGGAGGGGGAGGAGCCTGAGGAGGAAGAGACAGCTGGGCCCACTGCAGTGGGTACCCATGCAGCTTGCCTCTCATTCATTCAGCGTGTATGGCCTGAGGAGGAGGAGGAGGATACTCAAAGTGATCTTCCTAGTGAGGACAGCCATATGTTGCGTACAGGTACCCTGGCACACATGGCTGACTTTATGTTAGCATGCTTTTCTCGTGACCCTCGCGTTAGACGCATTCTGGCCACTACGGATTACTGGGTGTACACACTGCTTGACCCACGGAGAACCTTTCCACTCTCATTCCCGAAGAGAAAAGGGGTTTGAGAGTGATGCTATACCACAGGGCCCTGGTGGACAAACTGATGGTAAACTTCCCATCTGACAGCGCTAGTGACAGAAGGCGCAGTTCCGGGGGCCAAGTAGAAGGGGAGGCGCGGAGATTAGGCAGCATGTTCAGTGCAGGCAGGGGAACACTCTCCAAGGCTTTTGCCAGCTTTATGGCTCCCCAGCAAGACTGTGTCACACCTACCCAGCCAAGGCTGAGTCGGAGGGAGCACTGTAAGAAGATGGTGAGGGAGTACGTAGCCGATTGTACCACCGTCCTCTGCTCTGTACAACTACTGGGTGTCAAAGCTGGACACGTGGCCCGAACTCGCGCTGTATGCCCTGGAGGTGTTCGCTTGCCCTGCGGCTAGCGTCTTGTCAGAGAGGGTGTTTAGTGCAGCTGGGGGAATCATCACGCACAAGCGTACCCACCTGTCAACTGACAGTGTCGACAGGCTTACACTCATAAAGATGAGCAAAGCCTGGATTTCCCCAGACTTCTCTTCTCCACCAGCGGACAGCAGCGCTACCTAAAGACCTTTGTCAATCTGTGTATGGTATTCGTCCTCCTCCTCCGGCTCCTCCTCCTGAAACCTCACGTAATCACCGCGAACTGCCAATTTTTCTGTGGGCCAAAAGGCTCATATAACTTTTCTAACTAATATTTATCTGTTTCAATTCTCATTAAAGCATTGAAACTTTCACCTGAACCAATTTTATCTTGACTGGGCTGCCTCCAGGCCTAGTTAAAAATTAGGCCACAGTACGCTAAGCGATTAATGGGTTTCACCTGCCCTCTGGGTTGGGCATGGGCAATTTTTTGTGGGTTATATTTGTACTGTCGGTACACCAATTTTTCGGGCCCTCGCCTACAATGTAATCAAAGTAATTTTTATGGGCTTCGCCTGCACTCATGCTACACCACTGTGTCTGGGGTTGGCCTACACTTTTGCTACAGAAATGTAACTCTGTTCTGCCTACCTATACTTCTGCCACAGTAATGCTACAGGGGTCTGACTATACTTCAGCAACAGAAATGTAACTTCGGTCTGCCGATACTTCTGCTCCTGAAATGTTATCTTGGTTGGTGTATACTGTTACAACTGTAATTTTACTAATACTGGGCTCTGCCCATACTGCTTCAACGGAAATGTTAGTGGGGCATGTCTATACTGCTATAACAGAAATGTAACTAATACTGGGCTCTGCCCATACTGCTTCTATGTAAATGTTACTGGGGCCTGACTATACTGCTACTACTGAAATGTTACAAATGCTGTGCTCTCCCTACACTGCTGCAAGGGAAATGTGAATCTGCTGCTTTGTCCATACTGCTTGTACGTAAATGTTCCTGGGGCCTGTCTATACTGCTACTACTGAAATGTTACAAGTACTAAGCTCTCCCTACACTCCTGCCAGGTAAATCTTTTTCTGCTGCTTTTCCCATTCTGCTTCTACGTTAATGTTACTGGGGTCTGACTATACTGCTACTACTGAAATGTTACAAAAGCTGTACTCTCCGTACACTGCTGCAAGGGAATTGTGAATCTGCTGCTTTGTCCATACTGCTTCTACGTTAATGTTACTGGGTACTGACTATACTGCTACTACTGAAATTTAAAAAAAATATATGCTCTCCCTACACTGCTGCCAGGGAAGTGTGAATCTGCAGCTTTGCCTATACTGCTTCAACGTAAATGTTAATGGGGTGTGTCTATACTGTTACTACAACTGAAAAGTTACTGCACTCTGTCAATACTGCTGCAAATGAAATGGTACTGTGCTCAGCCTACACTGCTGCAACGGAAATGTTAAAGGGGTGTGTCTATACTGTTACTACTACTGAAATGTTATTGAGGTCTGTCAATACTGCTGTAAATTAAATGTTACTGGGGTCTGTCTATACTGTTGCTCAGAAATTTTACTGGGGCCTGTCCCTAATGATACTACTGAAATGTTACTGGGGTCTGTCTGCACTGCTGGAACTGAAATGTTACTGGGGTCTGTCAATACTGCTGTAAATGAAATGGACAACGGAAACCATAGGACTGTAGCCTTTCCATTTTCCAGCTTGAGATGAGAAGGAGTGCAGACTTTCAGTACCTTAAAGGAGATGTCTCGAGGCAGCAGTGAAATATTTTTTTTGCCCAGTCCCCCTTCTTCAGTATACAATACTAAGTACCAATGTAAATGGCTTTTAAAGCCGGTTCCTACTTACAGTTCTGGCGTTTCATGAACTTATAAAAAGTTTCCCAAAGATGGCCGCCGCTTCTTCTCCCTGCGCTTGCTTCAGCCCGACGTGCTCGCTCCCGAGACGCCGGTCACGCTTCGTTTTAGCAGGGAGCTGTCCAGTGCTGATCCTTTCCCCCTGCACAAGTAACCCAGGCTTCGTAATAGGAGGGAGCTGTCCAGTGCTGAATTCTCAGCAGAAGGTACTGTAATGCCTCCCTGCAATTCACTTGCCACTGTTTTAGATGAAATAGTTTTTTCACCTAAATATATATGTGTGTGTATATATGCGTGTACACATTTTATATATATATCTATCTATATATATATAGATAGATATATATACAGTATACGTGTGTATGAGTATACGCATACGTGTATTCGTGAGTGTATATATACACACACATTATATATATATATATATATATACACCCACACGTGTTTGTATATATATGTGTGTGTGTATATATATATATATATATATATATATATATATATATATATATGTGTGTGTGTGTGTATGTGTATGTATGCGTGTGTGTGTATGTGTATGTATGCGTGTGTGTGTATGTGTATGTATGCGTGTGTGTGTGTATGTGTATGTATGCGTGTGTGTGTGTGTATGTATGCGTGTGTGTGTGTATGTATGCGTGTGTGTGTGTATGTATGCGTGTGTGTGTGTGTGTGTGTATGCGTGTGTGTGTGTGTATGCGTGTGTGTGTGTGTGTGTATGCGTGTGTGTGTGTGTATGCGTATGTATGCGTGTGTGTGTGTGTGTGTGTATGCATGTGTGTGTGTATGTATGCGTGTGTGTGTATGCGCGTGTGTGTGTGTGTATGTATGCGCGCGCGTGTGTGTGTATGTATGCGCGCGCGTGTGTGTGTATGTATGCGTGTGTGTGTGTGTATGCGTGTGTGTGTGTGTATGCGTGTGTGTGTGTGTGTGTGTGTGTATGCGTGTGCGTGTGTGTGTGTGTATGCGTGTGCGTGCGTGTGTGTGTAGGCCCCGGCGGCAGGCTCCGGGGGCAGCACGGCGGCAGGCTCCGGGGGGCAGCACGGCGGCAGGCTCCGGGGGGCAGCACGGCGGCAGGCTCCGGGGGGCAGCACGGCGGCAGGCTCCGGGGGCAGGGCGGTAGGCTACGGGGCACGGCGGCAGGCTCGGGCAGCACGGCGGCAGGCTCGGGCAGCACGGCGGCAGGCTCGGGCAGCACGGCGGCAGGCTCGGGGGCATGGCGGCAGGCTCGGGGGCATGGCGGCAGGCTCGGGCAGCACGGCGGCAGGCTCGGGGGCAGGGCGGCAGGCTCGGGCAGCACGGCGGCAGGCTCGGGCAGCACGGCGGCAGGCTCGGGCAGCACGGCGGCAGGCTCGGGGCATGGCGGCAGGCTCGGGGGCATGGCGGCAGGCTCGGGGGCACGGCGGCAGGCTCGGGCAGCACGGCGGCAGGCTCGGGCAGCACGGCGGCAGGCTCGGGCAGCACGGCGGCAGGCTCGGGGGCATGGCGGCAGGCTCGGGGGCAGGGCGGTAGGCTACGGGGCAGGGCGGTAGGCTACGGGGCAGGGCGGTAGGCTAACACATCACCCCCGACCCCTCACTTACATGGGCGGCTTCTAGGCAGGGCTTCTCGGCTGGGCGGCTGGGCTTCTCGGCTCCGCTCGGCTGGGCTTCTCAGCTGGGCGGCTCTGCACCTTCCTCTAACAGAGGATGGTAGCAGAATGGCCGCTCCAGCGCGCTCCCGAGAGGTTACAGCTCTTCTGCGCATGCGCAGAAGAGCTGTAGCGGCTAACACACTGAAGCGGCTCGTGCTGAGCAGAAGACCGGACTGCGCAAGCGCGTCTAAAAAAGCAAGCCGCCAGCGAATTTAGACGGAACCATGGAGACGAGGACGCTAGCAACGGAGCAGGTAAGTGGAATAACTTCTGTATGGCTCATATTTAATGCACGATGTACATTACAAAGTGCATTAATATGGCCATACGGAAGTGTATAACCCCACTTGGTTTCGCGAGACCACCCCTTTAAGTATCCTTTTCATTGCAATCAAATGCCCCTCTCTTGTCTTAGAAAATACTAGCTTTTCCACATAGGTGTTGTCAATCTGTCTATACTGTTACTACTGAAATCCCACTAATACTGGGCTATGCCTATCCTGCTGTTACGGAAATGTTACAGGGGCCTGTCGATACCGTTACTACTGAAATGTAACTGATACTGTGCTCTGCCTATACTGCAGCTACTGAAACGTAACTGGGGTCCATCTATACTGTAACTACAGAAGTGTTAATAGGGTCTCCCTAGACTTTTGCAACATTACTGTTAGTGGGGTGTGCGTATACCTTAGCTACAGGAGTATTACAGGGGTCGGTGCATACTATGGGTGCACTAAGTGTTTCCATCGTGGTGTTCCACGTACATGGCCCAAAAAACATTTACCCAGTCTGACTAGGGCATGCAGTGTGGGCCGAAGCCCACCTGTATGCAACCTGACATTAACTCTGCTATCCAGGGCACTGCAATGGGATATATTTATGTACCGCCGGTGGGTTCCAGGGAGCCACCCATACTGTCGGTCCACAGGGACTTCACATAGGGGATTTGTACCTGCCTGTGTCTATGTATTAAAAACCCCGGTCAGACTGGGGCATGCAGTGTGGGCCGAAGTCAACCTGTATGCAATCTGACGTTAGCTCTGCTGTCCAGGGCACTGCAATGGGATATATTTATGAACCGCCGGTGGGTTCCAGAGAGCCACCCATGCTGTCGGTCCACAGGGACTTCACCTTTGGGATTTGTACCTGCCTGTGTCTATGTATTAAAAACCCCAGTCTGACCGGGGCATGCAGTGTGGGCCGAAGCCCACCTGCATTTAATCTGACGTTACCTCAGCTGTGCTGGGCAATGCAATGGGATTTATTTATGTACCGCCGGTGGCTTCCTGGGACCCACCCATGCTGTCGGTCCACACGGACTTCACATTAGGGAGTTGTACCTGCCTGTGTACTTATAAAAAAAACCAGTCTGACTGGGGCATGCAGTGTGGGCCGAAGCTCACCTGCATTTAATCTGACGTTAGCTCTGCTGTCCAGGGCACTGCAATGGGATTTGTTTATGTACCGCCGGTGGCTTCCTGGGAGCCACCAATGCTGTGGGTGCACACGGAATTCCGATTGCGGAGTTGTGCCTGTGACTATTTCTAAAAAAAAAACAGTCTGACTAGGGCATGCAGTGTGGGCCGAAGCCCACATGTATTTAATCTGACGTTAGCTCTATTATCCAGGGCATTGCATTGGGACAAACTACAGGAGCAATACAGCGCTAATGAGACGTGCACAGCTACGCTAGCATTGGAGTCCGCTCTAGGCCCGCGATTGCTGAAGGTTTGTGCAGAGGCCTATGTCCTGGGTGCAGTGAAAGTCCACTTCCTGCCTAGGATTGCTGAAGCTGTGGGCCGAGGCCTATGTTGTGGGCGCGGTGAAAGTCTGCCATGTTTGGCCGCTCAGATCAATTTTTTGTTCATGTCTTGGGTTTCCTAGGACCCACCTATGCTGTTGGTGCAAACTTAGCTCCCATCGCGGTGTTTGACCTGTCTGGCACAAAGACACTGGCTGACTTGGGTAGGGGGCAGAGCGCAGACGGCTTTCCCCTTGCAGTGTCGATTGAGCTATGCGACACCTTGACAGAATGAACAGTGTGTGGCACATGGGTTCCCCATTGCTATGCCCACGTGTGCAGCTCCTGATTGAGGTGGCACAGGATTGGATTTCTCATTGCTTCTGTACAGCATTGTGGGCTATCGCCCCGCCCCTTTTAAAGAGGGTCGCTGCCTGGCCCTGCCAACCCTCTGCAGTGTGTGCCTCCGGTTTCTCCTCATGGCAGATGCACTTATAAATAGACATGAGGGTGGTGTGGCTATGAGGCCAGCGTGTGGCATGAGGAAGCTGAAGGCTGCGCAGGGACACTTTGGTGTGCGCTGTGGACACTGGGTCGTGCGGGCGGGTTGGGCAGCATGTAACCCAGGAGAAGAGGCAGCGGTGTGTCCCACAGGCAGTGCTTGTGCTTAGTTGGAGGTAGTGTGGTGCTTAGCTAAGGTGTGCCTTACTAATGAGGGTTTGTCCGAAGTAAAAATTGTTAGGGGGGGGCACTCTTGCCGCTATTGCGGCTTAATAGTGGTACCTGGGAACCTGAAATGCAGCCCAGCATGTTGCCTTACGCCTGCCCTATCCGTTTCTGTGTCGTTTCCATCACTTTCTTGGGTTTTCCAGATTTTCACCAATGAAAACCTTAGCGGAGCATGGGTGATATACAAAAATGCTCGAGTCGCCCATTGACTTCAATGGGGTTCGGTACTTGAAACGAACCCTCGAGCATCGCGGAAAGTTCAACTCGAGCAACGAGCACCTGAGCATTTTGGTGCTCGCTCATCTCTAATAGAATCATAGAATGGTAGAGTTGGAAGGAACCTCCAGCGTCATCGAGTCCAACCCCCTACTCAGTGCAGGATTTACTAAATCATCCAACATAGATATTTGTCCAGCCTTTGTTTGAACACTCCTATTGAAGGATAACTCACCACCTCCGATGGCAAGCTGTTCCACGCATTGATCACCCTCACTGTCAGAAAGTTTTTTCTAATATCTAATTTGTATCTCCTCCCCCCGTTTAGTTTCATCCCATCGCTTCTAGTCTTTCCCGGTGCAAATGAGAATAGGACTGATCCCTTTGCACTGCGACACCCCTGAAGATATTTGTAGACAGCTATTAAGTCTCCTCTCAGCCTTCTTTATTGCAAGCTGAACATTCCCAGATCCTTTAACCGTTCCTCATAAGACATGATTTGCAGACCACTCACCATCTTGTTAACTCTTCTCTGAACTTGCTCCAGTTTGTCTATGTCTTTTTTAAAGTGAGGTGCCCAGAACTGCCTAGTACATGCTAGTGATATCTAGAGTAAAATTGATGTGTCTAGTACAAGTGACATGCATAGTACAAGTGATATGAATAGTACAAGTGATGTGTCTAGTACAAGGGACATGTCTAGTACAAGTGAGATGCCTAATATAAATGACATGCCTAGTACAAGGGACATGTTTAGTACAATTGAAGGGATACATTCCAATCTACAATGGGTATACCATTTTATGTAGCATTTGGGAAAATTAAAATTCAAACTCTCCTACTACATCACCTTAGAAGCGTTATCCGACGCCACCGCAGTTACTCCCCGGGTCCCGACACTGTTTCTCTTCTTCATCTTCTGGCCGGAGATTGGAAAATCCTGCCTCCTGGAAGCGCTGGCTGTGATTGGCTGACGCTTAGCCAGTCACATCCAGTGCTCGATGAATGGCTGTAGTTGGAACAATCACAGCTATTCATCAACTGCTGGCTGTGATTGGTTAAGTGTCAGCTAATCACAGCCAGTGTTTTCATGAAGCGGGGATTTTTGAAACCCCGGTCAGAGGATGATGCAGAGAAACAGTGCCAGAGACCAATAACAAGCTGCTGGGCAGCGAGGGAGAGGTGATGTATACTTATTCTTTTTAATTATTTTCTTCAGCTACAGCTTATTTTCAGGGTAGGGCTAATATTTCAAGATCCCCACCCAAAAAAAAAATCCTGGCATGTGATGCTACAAATGTGCGCGACTTTGTAGCCCACAAAATCACGGTATTGCTGCAAGAAGACGCAGCGAAATCACACGGACCAGCGATGCGATATCACTGCAATTTTCTTGCAGCAATGCCGTGTCACCCGTGTGAAGGAGGTCTTAACCCTTTCCAATCCACTGTCTGACCTCTGAAGACATTATAATTTAAGGCTGTACAGCTCCGATGTTGGAAGACATCCGACGGGGTTCTCTTACTGTATATTGCCATCCTCTCTGCTGTCGGAGCCTATCCAACGTGTCACCTCATGCAGTACTGGCTTTAGCCAGCATACAGCGCCATTGTACAACGGCAGAAAAAGAGTAAGCCCCCTAGGAAAACCAGGATACAAATAGGATTGGAAAGGGTTAAGCTGTCCTAGATATAGTTGTGGAAGTGAAAGAATTTCTACTTATTTTTTCAACCTGTTCTACACAGATGATTTATTGCAGCACATTGTCTTGCATACAAATTTATATGCTGCTCAACTGTCACATAAAATCCAAACACTGATTGGAACATCAGCAAATGTACAGGAGGTAAAACATGTTTTAAGTCTGACACTTGCATGTTTTTTGTTTAAAAAAAAAAGAGACTTACTGGGCCACCTGTCCTGCACTGACCGCTGCAGCTGTCTCTGCTATTCTTTCACAAACACAGTCTAAATTCTGTTAAGATTTCAACATTTCAGCAATAGCAGCCCGTGTCACCATAAGAATGTCCTAAAATTTGACAGATTATACAAAATGAGTTCAATCATCATGGAAATTGTAGCTCCCTCCTATGGAGTGATAATATGTAAAGATTATTGGACTAACAGTCAAGTTATTGGGCTGCAGAAAATGTACGTGAAATGTGTCTTTGACCGGAATCATTTTACACCATCCCTTAACTTGTTCATACATTTGCATTTTGTATTTGTTCTTTTCGCAGGTGCAATAAAATAAGGCTTGCCCTATTTTATGTGTATTTGCGCACCAAAGAGCTTTATAGAAGTACATAGGAGGTGTGCGGGCACACTCTCCTGCCTGTACAGGTATGCGCTAAAAACAGTGCATACCCACAATACCCGACACCTCATTAGACAAATTAGTCTTTTAAATAAGGGTGGCTGATTCTGCAGCCCGTGTAAACCAGCGTTGCCTGTGCAGAAATGCTCCATATTTGTGCAGGCATCAGCACTGAATACAATCCTTCACAACACAAAAAGAATTCTGCATGAGTGAGCGTATTATGTGACATGCTTGTTTGTGGAAACTCACATGGTAGTAAAGGTTCTTGTCTTTTCCTTCAGATCCCAGTATCTCGCTGCTCAGACCAATGTTTACCTGGAAGCAGAAAAAAGGCAACAGAAACAATTCATACCTGCTGCTACTACTGCGTCCCGTGTTCAGAAGGAGAGATATCCAATATAACGGGTACATGGTAGTATGAGCAGTAGGACTGTGTAATCAGTGATTGTGATTAAGGTTACGCATCCCACTTTTCACGTAATCTAATTTGGTTATTCCGAACTGATTCTTGGCTCAAATTGTAGAGAAATTGAATTACCCATAATCTCTGCTGTAGCGGTCAACGTGTAGCCAATCAGCAGCCAGGGTACATTACTGATGTTACAAAATGTGTTCTCCATCTTACATGTGGGCAGCAGTTTCATTGTACTCCTGTAGCATGTGACCTAGTGATATATAATATAGGTGTAGTTGTACAAGTGGCCATTTTACATTTAAGCACATCACATTTCTGTCCCTATATAACACGTGGTCTGTTGTTAATGGGAACAGATATTCTACAAAGGGTATATTGCTGCTGGTTATGAAAGCTTGTTGCCAACAAAGGTCTTAAACTGTGTTTTAGTGCAGGGAGCAGAGAAAGTTACTGCATCACATATATGCCTATTAGGGATGAGCGAACGTGTCCGTTACGGACACATCCGCACCCGGACACCGGTTTTGCCGAACACTGCAGTGTTCGCGCGTAAGTGTCCGGGTGCCGCCGGGGGGCGGGGAGATGCGCGGCGGCGCGGGCGGCAGTAGCGGGGAACAGGGGGGAGCCCTCTCTCTCTCCCTCTCCCCCCCCACTCCCCGCCGCACCCCCCCCCGCGCTGCCACGGCGGCCCCCGAACTTTTTCGCCCGAACACTGAAGTGTTCGCAAAGTTCGGTGTTCGGGCGAAAAAGGGGCGGAGCCGAACGTGTTCGCTCATCTCTAATGCCTATACAAAATGTAAATCCGGTCTCTACTGTCAATGTATAGAGCAGCAGAATAATCTTTGGTGCAGGGAATATTACAGTTCTCCGTTTTTGACCTCAGACGTGTTTCTAAGTTGCCAGTCCAGCTACTATGAATTTTTTACAGACCTTACGCAGGTAGCAGTGGGGTTTAATGAATTCAATTATGCTATGCCAAACATGGACAGCTCGCAAAGATACAAGCTTTATCCTGTGCCTTTCCATTTTCACATATTGTGCCTCCAAGGCATTGCAGCTTATTTAATTGGTGGTGTTTTGTTTTTTTTTTTTGGTAATATAAAACAAACAAGAATGGGAAACAACAAATACACACAGTGCATGCCGGCAGCATTGAACGCCATTCAGTCAATTGTCTCAAAAGTCTAGAAGAGGTCTGGAATACTTTTTTCAGCCCATCACAGCCTGCAGCAAAGGCACAGGGTAGTAAACTGGAACAATATGCAAAGGGAAGTGAAAGGCCTGGCAAAAATATACAGCTAAGGAATAAAATTGAGAATATTGCTATTGGAAGCGGAAAGAAAGAACAAAGCCAGCCAATTCTGAAGGAAAGTAGAGGAACAAGAAACACCGATCACAAACTAAAATGTTTTTACACAAATGCACCGATCATAGGAAAAAGCAAGGAGAATTAAAGCTCCTGACTGAAGAGAAATCTGTAGTCATAGGTATCATAGTAACTTGTTGGGAGGATAGATATGATTGGAATACAAGGCTTAACGCCTTCAGTGGCGGGTTTCTTACTACCTTGTCAGACCCATGTTTTTTAAATGGGCCAAATATTTAATTTTAACTAATTTTCCAGTCGCATTCCAAGAGCCATAACTTTTTTCATTTTTCCATTGACACAGCCATATGAGGGCTTGTTTTTTGCGGGACAAGTATATATTTTTTTTGATGGCATCATTTTTGGGTATACATAATGTATTGCAAAACGTTTGTAACTAATGCGAGGGTCACGGGAAAGGCAGATTAACATGAAGTCAGCCATGTGTGCCAGAGTCCCAGTGCACAACACATCGCTGTCCTCAGTAGGAGGATAACTCTCAGCCTCCTCCTCCTCAGACCATACACACTGAAAAGGATGTGAGGGAAGTAGTATGGGTACCCTCTGAAGTGTGGGCAGCGGTCTCATCCCCCTCCTCCTCCTCCTCCTCCTCCAATAGGCGCTGAGAAACAGACGAGAGGGTGGTCGGGCTATCAAGCAACGTATTGTCATCCCCCATCTCCTGTTCTATCCGCAATGTGATGACCTTAATGCTTAGCAGCGACCTTCTCAGCGTGCAAAGCAGCGGGATGGTTACGCTGATAATGGCCACATCGCCGCTTACCATTTTCGCTGATTCCTCAAAGTTTCCTAACACCTGACAGATGTCAGACATTCATGCCCACTCCTCTGTGAAGAAGTGCAGAGGCTGACTACCACTCCAATGGGCATGTTGCAGCTGATATTTGACAATGGCTCCACTCTGCTTGTAAACCCTGGCCAACATGTGCAATGTTGAATACCAGCATGTGGGCACATTGCACAACAGTCAGTGAACAGGCAGCTGGAAGCATTATTGTAGTGTCCTGATGGTGGCAGCATCTGTGGAAGACTTTCTGAAATGTGCGCACATGCGACGCACCTTCTGAGCAGCACAACATCAGAA
The DNA here is from genome assembly GCF_035609145.1 of Eleutherodactylus coqui. Taxonomy (NCBI): domain Eukaryota; kingdom Metazoa; phylum Chordata; class Amphibia; order Anura; family Eleutherodactylidae; genus Eleutherodactylus; species Eleutherodactylus coqui. The sequence continues at coordinate 31,884,426 of NC_089843.1, forward strand.
CCCAGTGCAATAACAGTTAAAGATAAAGAAAAGTCAGGAGGGTAAGTACACTGACAACCCTGGGCTCACTCAACTGTTATTGCTTTGCGGTTATAGTACCGTCTTTCCCTAAAGAAAGGGTAGTTAAATAGGAGAAACAAGTTCTGGAAACATTATTTGGCCTTCACCCTTACCAAAATAGCCAACATATCAGGTAATTTTGCTTCCCATATGGTGGTAGGGATATTTCACATAGATGGATATATATACAGTATCAGCTAGATAGATTTAATGTGTAATATGCTATGGGATATTTCTACAGATTCTGATAACTGTATTAAATGCCAAAGTGAAGAATGGCCAAATGAGATGAGAGACCGATGCCTGCCAAAAGTCATAGAATTCATCTCTTACCAAAATGACGCAATGGCTTATATATTTTCTGGTGTCTCGGTCTTCGGATGTCTTGCGACAGGCTTCATATTTTTAATATTTATTACCTATCGGCACACTCCTATTGTTAAAGCTAACAACCGTAACCTGAGTTATGTCCTCCTGGTCTCTATCATCCTCAGCTTCCTCTCCGTCTTCTTGTTTCTTGGTCGCCCCAACGATGTAACTTGTAGATTACGTGAAACCAGTTTTGGAATTTTCTTCTCAGTAGCCATCTCTTCACTTCTTGCCAAGACTGTTATGGTTTGTGTTGCTTTTAAGTCCACCAAGCCTGGAAGCCCCTGGAGAAAATGGTTGAGTGTAAAGTTGCCCCACACCATAGTGCTGTTGTGCTCATCTTTACAAGTTGTCCTCTGTGTTATCTGGTTGTCTATCTCTCCCCCATTCCAGGACCTGGACACTCAGTCTTATCCTGATAAGATCATAATTCAGTGCAATGAAGGCTCAGATATCTGCTTCTACTCCATGTTGGGTTATATGGGGCTTCTGTCAGCTGTGAGCTTTGTTCTGGCTTTCATGGTAAGGACATTACCGGACAGTTTTAATGAGGCCAAGTACATCACCTTCAGCATGCTGCTGTTCTGCAGTGTCTGGATCTCCATGATCCCAGCTTACCTGAGCACCAGAGGGAAATACATGGTGGCGGTGGAGATATTTGCAGTAATAGTGTCCAGTGCTGGACTTTTAGCTTGTGTGTTTTTCCCAAAATGTTTTATCATTTTATTTAAATCTGAAATGAATAAAAATACTGACCTGCTGAGGAAAAGGAAGGAATGAGGGCAAAATATTACCCCTTGTCAGGGATTGACTCTGAACATTTTGCAGATATTCTAGTTATTTGGTGCTTTTTAAAAAATTGTATCCATTCACTGTATATGCATAAGCTTATAGCTCAATAAGGATATGACTGCCGGCATCCAGAATAAGAGTCCCCCATTTTCTTGAGGAAAATAATGTTATACCATGTAGAGTAAAGTAAAACAAAGTAATGTTGTAGATATGATACCATTTAATGGCTAAAAGCCCTTTTACACAATGTTTAGAGCTCAAAATTCATTCAAACAAGCGAACATGAGAGATAATCATTTAGTATGAAGTGAAAATATTAATCCCTTGTCATTTGTAGTTGTTTAAGCTGACTTTTCAGTCAGTTAAAAAACCTTGTTAAAACTCGACAGCTCACTGGCTTCTCATTCTGTATGATAGCTCCCCGCTCAGTGCTTCCCGTAGTAAAAGGGACTTTAAAAAGTAGAATGATGTTACAACAAGCATTTGAATCTACTTAGGATTCTTCACCGGGCTCCTAACAAGACAGATCTGAAGTATCATATATATAAATGGACCTTTATATGATCCAGAAAATGGACAGAGAAATAGTGTAATAAATTGCATTTAAAGCAGTAACTGAACCGTATATGCGGGAAATACGACCTTAATTAGTTCACAGATAAGCTGTCATTCAATGCATGTGACTTCCAATTTACCCACTGGGGAATTCATCAGAGACGGAAGGGCCTGTTCACAACAAGCTGATTATATTCAAGAAGTCAAAAACATCATCAACAGGTTCCTCCAATGGGGTTACCCAGCACACACCATTCAGAATGCGTGCCTAAGAGTGGATAACAAATTCAGGGATTTATATCTATCACATAACACAGCCACATTGAGGGATGATCCCTCCTTGAGACAAAAGGACTTCCTTGCACATATTCTGGATGGTAGTGTTACGGCAAAAATGTATGGCCATTTAGGGAAAGCTGAGTGTACCTTGTGAATGACGTCATATGACCCATGCTACGGCGATAGCCTGCTGAGGAACAGCAGAGTGTACCCCGCGACTGAAGTCCAGGTGGCCCTTGCAGTAGGGCTGCTCACACCAAGATTTCAATACACATATCTAGTCCATGAGTATTTTGCAGGTTATTATCACATTAACCCTCTTAGTGACGGCCCCATTGCCTTTTTACGTCCTGGCCTGCTGGGATTAATTCCTAGAGGACGTAAAAACATGCCTCCTCTAGGAATGAAAGCACTGCAGGCTCAGGACGTGATAGCTCAATGCTGCCGGTTACCAGAGGTAGCCGACAGCATGGAGCTGTCATCCAAGGCCGCGGAACCCCACCCCCAGTCACGCGATCGCTGGTATCCACCGGATACTGGCAAACGCATTAAAGTTACCAAAAAGTTAAACAAAGTTAAAGTTTCAGCTCCACTTACGGATCGGATCCGTAAGGGGAGCTGAGAGTACTCACCCCCCATCCTCCATGCCGTCCGGCATCATCTTCTTTCTCCCCGACCCTGCCACCGGTGTCTGCGCATGCGCGCTAGACGCATTACGTCACGCGCATGCACAGAGAGCCGGGAGGCCCGGGAAATTAAAAAAACTCCCTGCTCCCGGTTAGTATGAGTAGCCGAGAGCAGGGAGCTGTCACCGAGAGCTGCTGTATGCGGTTCCCGGTCACATGATCGCTGCTATCCAATGGATAGCAGCGATCATGTAAAAGTAAAAAAAGTTGAAAAAAAAAAAAAGTTTGTTTCATCACCCCTCATGGATCATATCCATGAAGGGAGATAAAATTAGGAACCTAAAGCCCCCAGATTTATCCGCAGACCTTGCCTGTCTTCTCTGCACGCGTCCGTCGCCAAAATGGAGGACGCCGGTGCAAAAGCCGCAGATTGCCGGGGTTATTAAAAATCTCCCTGCACCTGGCTACTAAATATAGCCAAGAGCCTGGATATTTCATGGGGTGCCATGGTACGCTTTTCCCAGTCACGTGATTGCAGTTATTTAATGGATAATTTTCGCCTCCCATCACAGATCGGATCTGTGAGGGGTGGTGAAATTACCTTAATAAGGCCACCAGCGATGTCCCTTGACGGGATCCTTATCCGCAGACCCTTCCCCAGTTTTGGCGCATGCGCCAGTCGCCAAAATGGCGGATGCAAGTGCAGAAGCTGGGGAGGGCAAGAGGAAATTTAAAATCTATTTGCTCCTGGATACTAAAGGTAGCCAAGAGCTTGGAGATGTCACGGGGGGCCGCGGTGAGTGGTCTTCTGTTACATGATCGCCCTTATCCAATGGATAATGGCGATCACGTAAAAGTTAAAAGACAGTTAAACGCTCTGTTCAGTTTGGGCCCCGTTGTGCATCCAGACAGAAAATTAGGGCTATAATAGTTATGTTTCTGAACACGGGACAAATAGGGGTAAACATTTTGGGGTGAAAGTTTTTATTCCTATGTATGCTGTACAAAAAAAAAACAATTTTTAAAATGACATAATTGCCAAAAAAACCAAAATCATAATTTTTTCCTTCTGCTTTGCTTTGATTCATTTAAAAACGGTGGAGTCAAAATACGCAGTACACCCCTAGATGAATGTGTTAAGGGGTATAGTTTTTAAAATTGGGTCATTTGTGGGGGTTCTCTATCTCTTAGCCACTCAAGGCATCTACCAGTGTGCAATGGGGCCTGAACACCTTCAACCAAAATGTCTGTTCTGAAAACCACCCGCTGCTCCTTTCGGTTAGGGCCCCGTTGTGCATACGGACAGAAGATTAGGGCTACAATGGGTATGTTTCTGAACACAGGACAAACTGGGTTATCCATTTTTGGGTGAAAGCCTCCATTCATATGTCTGCTGTCCAAAAAAACCCTGTTTTTAAAATCACATAATTGATTAAAAAAAATCGTAATTTTTTAAATCTGTTTTGCTTTGATTCACTCAAAAACTGTTGGGTCAAAATACGCAGTACACCCCTAGATTAATGCGCTAAGAGGTCTAGTTTCCAAAATGAGGTCATTTGTGTGGGTCCTCTGTCATTTCGGCCGCTCAAGGGGTCTAGCCTTCAAGCAAAATGATCTGAAAGCCACTGGCTGCTCCTTTTGGTTTTGGCCCTGTTGTACATACGGACAGAAGATTAGGGTCACAATGGGTATGTTCCTGAACACAGGACAAACAGGGATGTGCATTTTGAGGTGTAAATCCTCATTTTCATGTGCACTATAGAAAAAAATCCTGTGTTAAAAATTATGTATTTGCAAAAATATGAATTTTTTTTTTTTTCTGAAAAGAATTTGTGGGGTCAAAATACTTCTGACCCCCCTCAGTGAATACACTAAGAGGTGTAGTTTTTAAAATGGGGTCATTTGTGGGGTTTTCTATAATTCTGAAACCTATGAGCCTTTGCAATCTTGGCTTAGTGCCGGAAAATAAAGTGTTCCTCAAAATGTTGATAATTAATGGTAAATTTGTACGTCTCCTAAATGGTTAAAAAAAAACAAAAACGAAAGTTTTTCAAACGTGCATTCAGAATAAAGTTAACAGATGGAAATATATATCTTAGCAAAAATGTGTACAGTCTGTTTGCACATATTTGAGATATTACAGTTAAAAATGTGAAAAAAAATGACAATGTTTTCAAAATTTCCCAATATTGGCACTTTTAATAAATATAGACAAATTCTATGGGTCTATTTTTACCACCTAAATGAAGTACAACATGTGGCGAAAAAACATTGTCAGAATCACTTGGATATGCATAGCCTTTACGGAGTTATGATATGTTAAGTGACACATCAGATTTCCAAAATTTGGCTCCGTCACTAAGGCACAAATAGGCTTCGTCACTAAGGGGTTAAAGGCATCAACGCTAACTATTAGTTATATCTTGATATTCTTGACATACGTCTCTCAGTACATACATAAATTAGACTAGTTGTTTTCTAATATATTTGACGGTGTCTGCTACTGCGTAGTTTAAATTCAATTGTCCATAATCAAATATTTTCTGTTACATCCCCTCCTCCAGTAAGCATTTAAACAAGGCAGTTTAATCTTCCTGCAGTATCTTCTCTGCGTCCTCTTCTTCATATATACATATTACATTATATTCTATGTTGCTATTATTTTATGCTTTCATCAATGATGACCTATGTGATAACAGGTGTCTCATTACCAGTTTCTGGTCTCGTTGGTAGTTATAGAGCTCCAATCACCATATAACACACCATAAAGCATTTACCTGCACCTTGGTTACTTTCTTCTTAAGAGAACAGCAACTTACATGATTTTTTTTTTGTTACACTATGAATATACTCACTGTGCACTATATATATATATATATATATATATATATATATATATATATATATATATATAAATAAAATGCACATATATATATATAAAATGCACATATATATATATATATATATATATATATATATATATACACACACACACACACACACACACACACACACATACATATACACACATATATATCAGCTTCTAAAGTTGTACACATTATATTGTAACCCCTAAATTCTAAAGTTCTGAGCGACACAACACTTCCATGCCAGCCCTATTACGGCTGCTCTTAATATTTCAATATATGTTAATTCAAAGACACATATACAATTTTATTATCATAAATAATTAAGGCCTGTGAATAATAATCAATCTGACAATGTTACATAGATATGTATTCTCCATTGTTTCCACTGTTTTGTGATCACCTCTGCTGTCCTACTATGTTATTCCACGCAAACCTCTCATTCTCCTTCCCGAACTCAAACTAAACTATCCTACAGGGGCAGGTTGCATTACCTAACACTGGGAGAAGGGCATGAACGCCCTGGGCATTCTTCAGGAGTCCACACCCTTTCTCCATACAAGGTAACACCCCGTAGGGCATCCCCTCGCTGTAACCTACAGCAGCTGTGCTATCCCTGGGTAGGAGAGAGAGTGAGCGTGTGTCTACATGAGACAAGCAGAAGCAGAACACAATATTGCAAAGAGATGTTTGAAATCACATTTTAAAGTACGGTCCATCTTTGCTCAGCTGTCCATAATTCATGCGGAATTCACTCTTTGTATTTGAACAGTACTTGCTGCTTTGCTCTATGGCTCAATAGCTTCATAGATCAGGTCAACGAGTATGATAGTCATCATGGAGATTTCTCCTTGGAGATGATACTGGATGGACAACAATTCCACAATGTTAGAAGAACACATAACTATTAGACATTTTAAAGTTTTAATTGTCTGTTTCTCAGTCTTAATGTGTGATTTGTCATTTGCAAATGTTTTTCACTGTGCCTTGTATTTTTCATTAATCTGATAATATTTCTTCATAAATGCTCATTATTGGTCATTAAGTTAGACTGAGTATACATATGTCTCTCAACCTACATTCTATAGCTTTATCATTCTAATCTTGACTATGTGGACCCTTGACCAAAAAAAATTATAATAAAATATAACTTTTATTAAAGAAATAACTAAAAGGAAGAACATACACACATAAATCTAGATTCAGGAAAACCCATGGAACCAATAAAAATGTATTGATACCACTGTCCATAAACAGTAATAGACCGGTCAGTCTGAGTATCGTTATGACTCAGCCATTTAGTGTATTCGGTCTCTTTGCAGAATCTGACAGGATTATCAGAATCTATTGTATACACGTCAACCTAATCAGGAGATGAAAAAGTGACATAAGTCCGACAGTTGGATGTTACAGAACGTGACCCAAAATCCAGAGATCAGGTTCGGTGATGTATACGTCATTCACATCGAGAAAATAAGCTATGCCGGACCACTAAAAATTGTAAGCGTAACCCAACGCGTTTCTCCCACAACGTGGGTTCATCAGGGGTTTCAATACGCAAAAAATGGTACTTTACTGGTTTAATGACTCCCAGTCAGAAATCGGATAGTGGTACAAAAATAAAAAATTGATGAAGCCTCAAAATGTCCAGTACTGTCAAATAAATGACACACTGGATATAGAGGGATCAGTCAGAGTAGAACTGTCATTTCCACTGGTGACAATTATATTACTAGATAGATTACTGTCGCCATATAAGATAAATGAACTGACAGGACTACGAAAACCCTACTACTACAATGGTAGAAATAAGAGTAGGGTATAGGTAAGAAAAATTTCTACCCTTTATGCGAGAGAAAGTTATAATTTCTCAGGGATAATAGTCCCGAGTACAGAAAGATAGAATAATTTTAGCCGTTAAGTCAAAGAGTATCCCGAGGGCAAAATTTTTGCAATCGGGTCCCTGGATAATCAGATGGCATATTCACAGCAGCCCAGACTAGCCGCCTTTTGGATAGCCATCTGATAAATTTTCGCTCTAGACCTACAAGGAAAATTCCTAAGACCTATAATAGTCCCTCAATAGAGTGGAAAGAGGATTCAAAGACCTATATTAGTCCCTCAATAAGGTGATCACTAAGTCAGAGCCTTAATAAGCAAAAACTGAAATCAAACAAATAAACAAACCGGCGGCATGTCAGCCCTGGTGGTGGACTGACAGCATACTGAACTCACAGCTCCCTGAGCTTTAAATAGGAATCCTGTAGCTCCACCTTTAATGGGGGAGTCTAGGTGTAAGCCAATCATCATTATACAGGGGCATACCTATGTCAGTTGTTGCTATGGAGATCAAAGTGCTGTCGTTTTGTTTAAGACGGACTCATGTCCAAAATCCATATCCTCACCATGTATAAATGGTAACAGTGCCCACCTGATGTTTAGCGCTCACAGAATATAAATCCCTGGTTGCCCTGATCGTCTGGGGAGAGTAGCGTTCCTGTAGTGATCATAGAGATGTAGAGGAGCTACAGAGATACAGAGATCACATGACCCGCCCCTCCAGCAGTCAGCTGAGCAGGAGGGGGCGGTGCCAAAGGTCCTGTTCTCAAGTCCTGTTTTCAGCAGAGAGAAGAATAGAATAAAGGTGATATACTGATTACAGTGACATATCTGCCCAGCCTTATGGATAAAAGTAAACAGTGCAAAAGACAGTGGCATAATTAGCCACATTTAGTAGTAGTAGTTCAGATTATACAAATCGATAGATCCTCTACCATGACATGTCATGCTAATCGTGACGTGACACATTAAGGGGCGTGTCCAAGACGCCGAGAGCTAGAAGTGAACAAAGGTATTAAATCATGATAAATTAACTCAAGCAATGTGAGTTTACATAAGCCCAATATTTCAATTGGGACACACACTAAAAAGTGTCAATATGAAAATGCACTGTTTCTTATAATAAATCTGCTGTTGTCACATGATGTTTTTGTATATAATATACGTGCTTATATTGATGACCATAAAATGCAGACGCTACGGAAGATAAATCAGCAACCAGGTTACATAAAGCAAGTGGCGAGCAGAGTATGTTACTGTGGAACGGAAGGCCACAGTGATAACTACATGATGCAAATAGCTTGATGCTCAATACAAAGGTGAGGGGTTAGTTAAATTACACAGGCACAACCACAGGGCAGAGATAATCCTAACCTTGGTAACCTAAGATGAAGTAACAGAGTCATGGAATCGTTTATTCTTCCGATATATGATAGCTTTGTTAGTACTGCACATCTAGCACTTTGGCACGCATCGATGCCCCAGTTAAATAAAGCAGTTAAAGGAGAGTTGCTCATTAAGTCCATCCGGGGAGACCGAGCGCAAACGAAAAATCCAACTTGCTTCTTTTTGCAAGAGGAGTCTGTTGGTGTCGCCCCGGCGTCCGTCCGGACGTATACACTCGATACCTTGAAAGTGAACCTGGGTTTCGTCCCCTCCATGTACATCCCATATATGTGTGGCTAGAGGTGTTGCTTCGTTCCGTCTGATATTTCCTATGTGGGCAAGTACGCGACGGCGAAATTGTTGGGCCGTCTTGCCCACATAGTTCAGAGGACACGAGCAGGTGGCTAAATAGACCACGTTCTTAGACCGGCAATTAATAAATTCACGGTTATGGAATTCCTTAGCGGTAGCCGCACTTCGAAAGACAGAGCTTTTTTGTCTCCCCAGATGATCAGGGCAACCAGGGATTTATATTCTGTGAGCGCTAAACATCAGGTGGGCACTGTTACCATTTATACATGGTGAGGATATGGATTTTGGACATGAGTGCGTCTTAAACAAAACGACAGCACTTTGATCTCCATAGCAACAACTGACATAGGTACGCCCCTGTATAATGATGATTGGCTTACACCTAGACTCCCCCATTAAAGGTGGAGCTACAGGATTCCTATTTAAAGCTCAGGGAGCTGTGAGTTCAGTATGCTGTCAGTCCACCACCAGGGCTGACATGCCGCCGTTTTGTTTATTTGTTTGATTTCAGTTTTTGCTTATTAAGGCTCTGACTTAGTGACCACCTTATTGAGGGACTAATATAGGTCTTTGAATCCTCTTTCCACTCTATTGAGGGACTATTATAGGTCTTAGGAATTTTCCTTGTAGGTCTAGAGCGAAAATTTATCAGATGGCTATCCAAAAGGCGGCTAGTCTGGGCTGCTGTGAATATGCCATCTGATTATCCAGGGACCCGATTGCAAAAATTTTGCCCTCGGGATACTCTTTGACTTAACGGCTAAAATTATTCTATCTTTCTGTACTCGGGACTATTATCCCTGAGAAATTATAACTTTCTCTCGCATAAAGGGTAGAAATTTTTCTTACCTATACCCTACTCTTATTTCTACCATTGTAGTAGTAGGGTTTTCGTAGTCCTGTCAGTTCATTTATCTTATATGGCGACAATAATCTATCTAGTAATATAATTGTCACCAGTGGAAATGACAGTTCTACTCTGATTGATCCCTCTATATCCAGTGTGTCATTTATTTGACAGTGCTGGACATTTTGAGGCTTCATCAATTTTTTATTTTTGTACCACTATCCGATTTCTGACTGGGAGTCATTAAACCAGTAAAGTACCATTTTTTGCGTATTGAAACCCCTGATGAACCCATGTTGTGGGAGAAACGCGTTGAGTTACGCTTACAATTTTTAGTGGTCCGGCATAGCTTATTTTCTCGATGTGAACGACGTATACATCACCGAACCTGATCTCTGGATTTTGGGTCACGTTCTGTAACATCCAACTGTCGGACTGGGTTACGCTTACAATTTTTAGTGGTCCGGCATAGCTTATTTTCTCGATGTGAACGACGTATACATCACCGAACCTGATCTCTGGATTTTGGGTCACGTTCTGTAACATCCAACTGTCGGACTTATGTCACTTTTTCATCTCCTGATTAGGTTGACGTGTATACAATAGATTCTGATAATCCTGTCAGATTCTGCAAAGAGACCGAATACACTAAATGGCTGAGTCATAACGATACTCAGACTGACCGGTCTATTACTGTTTATGGACAGTGGTATCAATACATTTTTATCGGTTCCATGGGTTTTCCTGGATCTAGATTTATGTGTGTATGTTCTTCCTTTTAGTTATTTCTTTAATAAAAGTTATATTTTATTATAATTTTTTTTGGTCAAGGGTCCCCATAGTCAGTTCTTTCCAAACTAGTTGGACTTCACTGCCTCTGTTAAATTATCATTCTAATCTTCAAGCAAGTTAAGCTGAGTAGCTAAGCTAATATTTTAATATTCTTAATACATTTTATCACAATCCAAACATTAAATTCTGAGGAAAATAAATATGGATGGCATCCACTGGGCCTGTAGATTTACTTGCCTGAGCCTCATTGGCTCTGGCCTGGGATCATATCAGTGGAGTTCAGTACTCAAACTGCAATACCTATTGCCCCCAGTAGGGTGTCATACCATTTGCCCTTCCTCATTATTATTATTATGAGGATGAGCATGACATTTATTTTACACAGGATACAATAATACATAGTTACTCTCCTGCCTTGGTCACTCTCTGGCAGTGACCAGCGTGAACCCAGTTTGTTTTCCTCTCAGGCTTTACTGAAGTGGCTGCTGTCATCTGATCTTGGTAAGGACCCTCGTAGCGTGGTCATGGAGATTTTGTTACATGTTTTCAATATCCTGGCTCCAGAACATGTGTTGTATACACAGAGTCAGAATCTGGAAGAGAAGCAAACACTTGTTTATGCATCAAATATAAATGTTTCTACAGGGCCTGGACATACCTGGAGAAAGTACCATACTGTATCTGCAACTGCTGTCGATAGTACCGCCCTGTACTGGAAGCTAGTCCAAACGGGATACAATGCAGAAGACAGGGTGGCAGGGAGTGTGAAAAGCGGTTATTTATATTGTCTCTGGAATCCCATACCGACAAAATTACCTTGTTCAACAATTTGGCTGCTACCTCTGTAGTGGCAAAACTATACCTAATCGGATAGGCCTTAACGTATACAGATAAGCTGTCAACATATATGGCATAGTATATATATATATATATATATATATATATATATATATATATATATATATATATATGTGTGTGTGTAAATTTGCAACCTTTCACCCCTTAATGACACGGCCTATTTTGGCGTTGAGGACCAAGCGATTTTTTTGGTATTTTTCCATCTCCATTTTTCAAAAGCCATAACTTTTGTATTTTTCCGTCGACGCGGCCGTATAAGGGCTTGTTTTTTTGCGTGGCGAGCTGTAGTTTTTATCTGTGCCACTTTTGGGTACATAGACTATATCGTAAAACTTTTATTCTTTTTTTTATGATAACAGGGAGAGAAAACGCATCAATTCTGCCATAGATTTTTTTTTCTTTTTCTTACAGCGTTAATCATGCAGCATCTGCGGGTCGGTACGGTTACAACGATACCAAAATTGTTATTTTTTTTTAGGTTTTTACACTTTTTTGCAATAAACCCCCCTTTTTTTGGAAATCTTTTTGGAAGTCCTGTAACTTTTTTATTTTTCTATGTACGGAGCTCTGAGGGCTTATTTTTTGCGAAACGAGCTGTAGTTTTTATTGGTACCATTTTGGGAAATGTACGGCTTTTTTGATCACTTTTATTGCATTTTTTGGGAGGCAAAATGCTAAAAATTAGCATTTTGCCTCTGTTTTTTAGCGTTCAAAATAAAAAGCGTGTTCAACATTTTGTACACGTCGTTATGGATGTGTCAATACCCAATATGTGGGGTTTTAATTTTTTTTTTACCTTTTTTTATGCTAATATTAGAAAGCATAAAAAAAGGGTTTTTTTACATTTTTTTTTTACATTTTTCTTTTTTTTACGTTTTTCTTTTCTTTTTTTACACTATTCGAGTCCCTCTGAGGGACTTGCAGCACTATGCCTATGATCGCTGTCATAAGGCATGGCAGAGCTACTGCTCTGCCATGCCTTATCACTTATACAGCGATTATAGGCACACACACACATTTTAGGATGATTTTCAGGTAAGGGCTTATATTTTTAAGCCCTTCCCGCAAATTCAGCCCGCGCTCGCCGGCAGCCCATTGCTTTTAATGGAGCCTGCTGTATTGCCAGCTCCATTGAATTCAATGGGCTAACATCGTTCTTCTCTGCCACAGCTGTTACAGCTATGGCAGAGGAGGACGATCTTTATGCTGACATTTTTTTTTTTTTTTACACATTTTTGGATGATTTTCAGGTCAGGGCTTATATTTTTAAGCCCTTCCTAAAAATTCATCCTGAGATCGCCGGCAGCCCATTGCTTTCAATGGAGCCGGCTCCATTGAATTCAATGGTTAGTGCGCGTTTAATCGAGATGAGTACCGCGTGGTCCTCATCTCGAGTAACGAGCATCTCGAGCACCCTAATACTCAAACGAGCATCAAGCTTGGACGAGTATGCTCGCTCATCTCTAATCCTGAGCTATCTACAAAACAAAACTTGAAATCTGGGTTAGCCATCAGTTCATCTTTTTACATACTCAAACCCCTCAGCTTCTTGTGACATGAGGGTGATGCAGTCAGGTGACAGTAGTACATCCTATTACTCTAACTGCTCTAATAATCTGAAAATACAAAATATTCTCAACCTCCCCCCCTCTCCTTCTAAATCCAGCGGAAGACTGAAGCGTGGTATAACCCCCAATCCAGTCACATTACTTCCTCCGGATTTAGAATTACACCACACCCAAAGCCAACATTTGGGGGTAGAATAACTCCACAAATGTTTCAAAAAAATACCACAATACTGCCCTGTTACATACATATACTGGGCATGTGCCTGACATTAAAAAAAACCTTTCAATCCTATATATTTATTTATTTATCTCTCCGCCCATTAGGTATGCCATACAAACCCGAGAGTCTGTAATATACCTGTGAGGACTGTATAGCACTTCAAATAAGTGGAACTAATACGTATATTTTCAATATATATATTATACACAGCCTGAGCTGTACATTTTCTATATACTGTATATTATACTTATTTAGTAAACATGCTTACAATATTTTCTAGCACAGGTGAAATACTTATTTACCAAGGTTGGTTACAAGCATCAGCTAAAACTAAGTGCCTATATTTTAATGCTGACATTTTTCTCTTACCAAAACCGTTACTATCCAGCAGTGGCCACCTACTGGTTGTGAGACAGAATCACAAAATATATAAACAATATACAAATATTATATAGATATGCAGTTATTAAATGTAAAAGGAAATCCTATCAACAGCTCAGATAACAACAAAATATATAATACTGCATTCTGAACTCATTATGTGAGAGGGCAGCATGGAGGGCTCCTACACTCTCTATTCAGATGTCTCACCAGTACAGTAGTGTAACAAGTTAGTGATATTAACCTTTTATGCTGGACCGTAAGCTGTTTATACAGAGTCCTATATCTTCGCCCAATCGTTCCCAACTGTGTTACAGTCCTTCTCTTTTCCTGCTTGTCTATTGTCTTAGCATAAAGTTGCTTGTGAAGATGTTCATTTTCAATGTTAACTTGTATAAACTCTGTACACTTTTCCAGTCCTGCAACTGTGTTTGTATGTGAAAATGTTCTGTCATCTTATACTACTGTGTATCTATTGTGTAAGTTATCGAGGCCTTCATTAAAAAATGTTACAGCAAAAATGTATGTCCGTTTAGGGAAAGATGAGTGTATCTTGTAAATGACGTCATATCAGTTATGCTACGGCGATGGCCTGCTGAGGGACAGCAGAGTGTACCCTGCGACTGAAGTCCAGGTGGCCTATGCAGTAGGGCTGCCCAAACCAAGACTTCAGTACGTCATATGACGGAGGAATTAAATGACAGAGCCCACACAGTTATCGGTATCAGGCATCTTTATTTATAGTCCCCTTACATTGGGGTGTCACAACATCATTGGACAATTAACTATGCAAAGTTATTGGTTAGTTTTCAATCCAACATTTTCATAGTTAATTAAATTGCACTCATTGGACATATTCTTATCCTTTATTTGCATACCTTCAATAAACTTTGCAGTGAATAACCTCTTGACTGAGTGCCAAGAGGCCAGGTAGAAACTTTTTATCTTATCTCAGCATATGTGTTCCTGTACATAGCTAAAAACATGGTCACGCAGTTTATCTAATACATTTGATGATTATTCTGTGGCGTAGGTATTAATGCAAACATCACTTTTATATACATATATACATATATATATATATATATATATATATATATATATATATATATATATATATATATATATATATATATATATACTCGGCTTCGCCCGAGTTAATTTGGTACTGGTGTTTATCTGGTATTCACACGGAAAATCTTATGAGGTCGTGGTTACTTTAGAGATACCGGGAAAAAAAAATACGTTCACCATTTTGCATGGTTCTTTGCGTTATGCAGGAAACACCACATGGAGGTAACCATGCGACATTTCCTTTATATAAAATGGCATCAGGAAGTGAGAGAATTAGATTACGTATGTAAAATTTGGACGCTAATTCTTTTGCGCTTAGAATTGAATAATTGAGGAGGGACACATTAACTTTTCCTACTTATGACATAATCAATGCTTGTGCCAAATTTCAAGTTTCTATGACATCGGAAAGTGAGAGAATTAGATTCCGTACGTAAAATTTGGACGCTAGTTCTTTTGCGCTAGAATTGAATAATCGAGTTGGGACCCCTTTACTTTTCCTATTTTGGACATAATCTATGCTTGTGCCAAGTTTCATGTTTCTACGACATTAGAAAGTTGGAGAATTAGTGGCGAGTCAGTAATTGAGTCAGTCAGTCAGTAAGTCAGTGAGGGCTTTCGTCTTTATATATATAAATTTTAAATTGCACAATACTCACAAGGGGAGAATGATCTAACATCCCATCAAACTGTACCCTACGCAGCTACCATTACTTACATTGTCATCAACATGGTAAAAATAGGAAGAGACTAGAGATGAGCGAGTACCAAAATGCTTGGGTTCTCATTACTCGAGTCAAAATTTTCATAATGCTCGAGAGCTCATTTCGAGTAACGAACCCTATTGAAGTCAATGGGAGACTCGAGCATTTTTCAAGCTGACCCATGCTCCGCATAGGGGAGGTTGTGTGAAACACCTGAAACATCAAAAAGTCATGGAAACACCACATAAACAGATAGGGAAAGGCAGGGGCAGCATGTATGGGTGCATTTGAGGCTCCCAGGTCACACTATTAGGCCAAATTGGGGGCAAGAGCCTGACGGTCACCCCTCTAACAATTTACTTGGGACAGACCATAAGCAACAAGGAACACGCGCTGGCACATCCTAGCTAAGCACCAAACTCGCTGCAACCAAGGACAATCACCACCTGCAGTTGACACAATGCTGTTGAGAATTGATGATAAATTTACGTACAATCATAATTCGAATCCCGTGCCACCTCCGTCACAAAATTGTCAGGAGCCGCAAATGTGGGCATAAAGGGGACTCACGTGCGAGTACTTCTACACATCTCCACAATGCAGCAGCGCAGACTAACACCGAAGATTGATTTGAAGCAGGACGTTTCGCAAAAGCAGCCACCACAGATATACAGTGACCGTGTGAAAGTCTCACCACTAAATAAGTTACACTTCCTGTGAACGCTCCAATCCAGGATCTCGGATAACTGTGGTAATTTGTAACACGAGAGGGCATAGCCGGACCCCAGTATAGGCGGAACCTTGAAACATTTCTGTAGCAAGAGTATAGTCGAAACCCTCAAACCTTTCAGTAGCAATAGTATAGGTGAACCTCTCAAGCCTTTCTGTAGTAAGTGTATAGGCCAACCCCTGAAATATTTTCTGTAGCAAGAGTATAGGCGGGCACTTGAAACATTTCTGTAGCATGAGTATAGGCGAACCCCTGAAACATTTCTGTAGAAAAAGTATAGGCGAACCCCTCAGACCTTTCTGTAGCAAGTGTTTAGGTGGACCCCTGAAACATTTCTGCAGCAAGAGTATAGGCGAAGCCCTGAAACCTTTCTGTAGCAAGTGTATAGGCGAACACCTGAAAGATTTCTGTAGCATGAGTATAGGCGAAACCTTCAAACCTTTCTCTAGCAAGTGTATAGGCAGACCCCTGAAACATTTCTGTAGCAAGAGTATAGGCAGACCCCTGAAAAATTTCTGTAGCAAGAGTATATGCGGATCCCTGAAATATTTCTGTAGCAAGACTATAGGCGAATTCCTCAGACCTTTCTGTAGCAAGTGTATAGGCAGACCCTGAAACATTTGTGTACCAAGAGTATAGGCAAATCCCTGAAACATTTGTGTACCAAGAGTATAGGTGAACCTCTGAAAAATTGGTGTACCAACAGCATAGGCGAAAACCTGAAAAAATTTGTTCACCAACAGTATAGGCGAAGCCCAGAAAAATTAGTTTGCTAACAGTATAGGCGAAGCCCAGAAAAATTAGTTTGCTAACAGAATAGGCGAGGGCCTGAAAAATTGGTGTAGCAGGAGTACAAGTGTACCCCTGAAAAATTGCTTTACCCCGAGGGTAGTTGAAACCCATAAACATTTTGTAAAGATAAAGCTCGTTGTTACTTAATTTGTAACAGAGCCTGGAGGCAGCCCTCCGAAAAAATTGGTTTTAACAGAGCCTTTTGGGCCGCAGAAAAAGTGGCAGTTCAGCGATATGACATGCTATTTTAGGAGGAGGAGTAATATCGGAGAGGGATAGACCAAGCTACTTCTCCTCTTTTTTGGGGTGATAGAGGATGTATATTTCTCCTGTTGCGGCAAAAAGAATCTTTAGGATTTGCTGCTTTCCACCAGTGGAGAAAAGAAGTCTGGGGAAATCCAGCATTTGCTCATCTTACTGAGTGTAAGCATGTTGGCACAGGCAGTTGACAGGCAGGAACGCTTAACTGTGATGATTTCCTCAGCTGCAATAAACACGCTCTCTGAGAAGACGCTAGCGGCAGGGCAGGCCAGCACCTTCAGGGAGTACAGCGCAAGTTCGTTCCACGTGTCTAGCTTTGACACCTAATAGTTGTATAGAGCAGATGGATCAAGGAGGATGGTGGTACGATCAGCTATGTACTCCCTCACCATCTTTTTACAGTGCTCCCTCCGACTCGGTCTTGACTGGGGAGTGGTGACACAGTCTGGCTGGGGAGCCATAAAACTGGCAAAGGCCTTGGAGAGTGTTACCCTGCCTGCGCTGGACATGCTTCCTGATCCCCGCGCCTTCCCTGCTAGTTGGCCCTCTTAACTGCGCCTTCTACCGCTAGCGCTGTCAGGTGGGAACTTTAGCATCACTTTTTCCCCCAGGGCCCTGTGGTATTGCATCACTTTCGTACTCCATTTCACTTTGAGAATGAGAGTTGAAAGGTTCTCCTTACACCATTGGTCCAGAAGGGTGCACACCCAGTAATCCGTGTTGGCCAGAATGCGTCTAACGCGAGGGTCACAGGAAAGGCAACCTAGCATGAAGTCATCCATGTGTGCCAGAGTCCAAGTATGCAGCACATCGCTGTCCTCACTAGGAGGATGCTCCTCCTCCTCTTCAGCCCATACACACTGAACAGATGAGAATAACGCAGTATGAGTACCCTCTGCAGTGTGGGCAGCAGTCTCTTCACCCTCCTCCTCCTCCAAAAAGCGCTAAGATACTTACATGAAGGTGGTCTGGCTATCTAGCTACATACTGTCACTCCCCCATCTCCTGTTCTAGCCGCAAAGCGTCGTCCTTCATGCTTAGCAGCGAAGTTCTCAGCAGGCAAAGCAGCGGGATGGTAACGCTAATGATGGCCGCATTGCCGCTCTCCATATGGGTAGACTCCTCAAAGTTTCCGAGGACCTGACAGATGTCTGCCATCCATGCCCACTCCTCTGTGAAAAACGGCAGAGGTTGACTTCCATTCTGCCGACCATGTTGCAGCTGGTATTCTACAATTGCTCTACGCTGCTTGCAAAGCCTGGCCAACATGTACAGTGTAGAATTCCAGCGCGTGTCCTGAGGGTGGCAGCATCCGTGGTGGACTTGTGGAAATGTGCACATGAGGCGCACCTTGCCGAGCAGGTCAGACAAGTGGAGGTAGTTTTTCATAAACCGCTGAACCACCAGATTGAAGACGTGGGACAGACATGGCACATATGTGAAGCTGCCAAGCTGCAGTGCCGCTACTAGCTTACGGCCACTGTCACACATGACCATGCCAGGTTGGATGCTCAGCGGCGAAAGCCAGAGGTCGTTCTGCTCTGTCAGACCCTGTAACAGCTCGGGGACCGTGTGCCTTGGTCACCTAAGCTGATTAGTTTCAGCACGGCTTGCTGACACTTGCCCACTGCTGTGCTGCCACCCCACGCACTAACGACTGCTGGCGACGTGCTCACACTTCTCAATTGAGAGGTGGGGGTGGCAGAGGAGGAGGAGGGGGGAGGAGGCGGTTGGAGGAGGTGGCATAATACACCGCAGAAACCATCACTGAAGTAGGACCCATTATCCTCGGTGAGGGTAGCATGTGAGCGGTCCCAGGCTCTTACTTGGTCCCAGCCTCCACCAAGTTCACCCAATGTGCCGTCAGGGAGATATAGTGGCCCTACCCGCTGGTACTTGTCCATGTGTCTGTTGTTAAGTGGACCTTCATAGTAACTGCGTTGGTGAGGGCATGGTTTATGTTGTGGGAGACGTGCTGGTGTAGGGTGGGGATGGCGCACCGAGAAAAATAGTGGCGTCCGGGGACCGACTATCGAGGGACCGCAGCCACCATCATGCTGTGGAAATTCTCCATTTCCACAAACCTGTACGGCCGCATCTCCAGGCTGATCAATTTGACAATGTGCAAGTTTAAAGCTTGTGCATGTGGGTGGGTGGCAGCGTATTTCCACTTTCACTTCAACGCTTGTGTTAGCGACAGCTGAATGCTGCACTGGGAGACATTGCTGGAGGCCGCAGAGGACCATGGAGGTGAGGGTGTGGGTGCAGGCCAGGAGGCGCTTGAGCCTGCATCCTGAGAGGGGGATTGGATCTGTGTGACAGGTTGGGGCACAGGGGAAGAGGCAGTGGTGTGACCCAGAGGCGGTGAATGTCCTTCGTCTCCCTTCGTGAGGTGCTTGGCCATCATATGCCTGCGCATGCTGGTGGTGGTCAGGCTGGTAGTGGTGGCTTCCCGGCTGAACTTGTTGTGGCACAGGTTGCACAACACTGTTAGTTGGTCATCTGCGCTCTCACTAAAAAACATCCACACCTTTGAACACCTACCCCTCTGTACGGAGGCTTGCCGCGAGGGGCTGCTTTGGGAAATAGTTAAGGGATTTTTTGCTCTGGCCCTGCCTCTCCCCCTGGCCACCCCACTGCCTCTTCCAACCTGTCCTGCTGCTGCTTTTGCCTCGCCCTCTGAAGCCCTGCCTTCTGTAGGTTTAGCGAGCCAGATGGGGTCAATCACCTCATCGTTCAGCAGCTTTTCCTCTGAATCCTCTGTCCGCTCCTCCATTGGACTTACTGCCCTTACAACAACCTCACTGACATACAACTGTGTCTCATCATCCTCTTGCACAAAAAACACTTGAGACAGTTGCCGGAAGTCCCCAGCCTCATCACCCGGACTCAGGGAAATTTCCAAATGTTGGGCATCAGTGGGCATCGACAAACTCCTCAGTAAGGTGATGAACCGTGTTTTCCGACTCAGGGCAGGGACCCAAGAACATTTCCTGGGAGTCTGCCTGCTCAGAATCTCTCCTTTACCTGGAGTGATGAAGCTGGGAGGAAGGAGGAGCAGCCAGAGGATTCAGAGGTGCAGTCCCTAGGCCAGGAGTATTGGACTGTGTAAATGACTGGGGGTTTAATACATTGCTGGACGCGTTATCCGCGATCCACGACAGGACCTGATCGCACTGTGCTTGTAAATGAGGTTTACCATGCGGACCTGCAAAATGTGAGATGAAGCTGGGGAGCGGAGAGACGCGGCGCTCTCCTAATCCCTCAGCAGCCAGCTGTGATTCACCCTGCCCAGAAACTAAGCCTGTGCGGTATGTGAGGTAGTCTGCACAGCCCCAGAAAAAATTAGCCAAGTGTTTAGAGATGAGAACTCTGGCTTCTTCACCGCATGCAGCGAATGGGATATGTGAGATAATCTGCACAGGCCTAGATGCTTGAAAAAAAAAAATTGGCGCACTACTGCTCCCAGCCAGAAAAAAACGTAATGCACACAATGAGGAGTAGCCCTAAAGAGGACTGTTGGGTTCTTGAAGAGAGGATCCCTACTCTAATACTATCCCTATCTCAGCTGCAGCTCTTTCCCTAACCACTGCCAGCATGCGTCTGAGGCAAGCCGCGGGAAGCCCCAGTTTATGTACTCGGTGGTCACCTGATCCCGCCAGTCATTCACTGCTGTAGATGTGCACAGGGCTGGCACATCTCAGCAGGAAGTGGTAATGCCTTCCCTACATGTTTAGTTGCTAAAATGGCGCTAAACATGCGGGGAGGGGAAATGAAATTGACTCGAGAACCGTGTGGTGCTCGACTCGAGTACCGAGCATCTCGAGTAGCCTAATACTCGAACGAGCATCAAGCTCAGACAAGTATGCTCGCTCATCTCTAGAAGAGGCTAATCCAACCAAAACCAGGCTGATCTCCAGAGATTCCTAAAAAAAAAAGTGTTAACTCCCCTGCGGGAGCTTCCAAGAAGGCCCCATCGCATGCAGCCAAGGAGTGGTACCCTGCTGACTGACATAGATAACAATGAGGCAGAACAGGGAAATTCCCATCAGTCTAACATTTCTAAAGACTTCCTCAAAAAAGCTTTATCCCAGGCAATGAAACCAGTCCGTTCCCAACTAACAGAAATACATCAAATTGGCAATCGAGTGGAGGTCCTAGAGAACACATGCACAGCTATCATTTCTTATACCAATCATTTTGGTGTGTGACATATGCAAATTTATCTGCCTTTGTCACACACCAAAAACACCAAATCGATAGAGCCCTCATCAATATGTCTATTACTTTCACAAAAAGAGTGCCCTAAAAATAAATCTTTACTATATATATTTTTAAATTCTGGGCTATCGACTAACAAGACAGACAAATAGGATGCCACAAAAGCGCATCAACGTAAGATACACTATAATCTTTCCAGAGTAGATACTTAAATTCAGAAAGAGGAAAGTGTTAGTCATACACCTCTGAACATATATGGGTAATGATGGCTCAAGCAGCCAGAGATCCTAAAAATGTGATCCTGGTTGCCCAATTCTTTACTCCCACACCTTAAGCCATTCAAAATTGTGAGGATAATCTGATTCTGCTGTCTGATCTCAGAGAGACCAAGGGCTTTGACTAAAGGCCCATTTACAGTGAACAGGTGTCGGGCAAACGATGCCCGACACGCGTCCCTGTATCCCCGCACTCCCGTGCTCCTGCTCGGGAGCTAGCACAGCTGGCTCGCACACGGAGCGGCCAGCAGGGGGGGTGGGGCAGTGCAGGAGATTTCGCTCCCCAGCTCCTGACATAACGCAGACGCCGTTCGCTATTGAACGGCGTCTGTTTAAGCTGCACAATGAGCGATGACGATCATCGCTCATCGTGCAGTGTAAACAGCCCGAAACTCGTCCGGTGTAAATGGGGCTGAACACTGATTTTGTCTGTTTGAGGGATTAATCCTGCTGGAGTGGCCAAACAGCATGTCTCTCCAGTCACAGAAGGAAATAACTGACTTCAGGAACTCTGAAAGTGTGGGTCAGAGTTCCAAGCATAGATTCCCACAAGGGGATCTAATCATGCAAACTAAATGAGGAGGTACAAGGTAGTTTGATGCGTTTCGGTTGGACCTACAACTCATCAGGAATCAAAATGTCTTTTGTCACTCAAGGAGGGAGCCTGGTATAAATAGCACCACTACCAATTAATGTCCTCAGATCCAAAAATACTGTTCAAAGGATCATGCGAGGATTTGCTATACTGACAAGTCGCATATGTCTGTTGCAATTTTGATGTGGAGAGCCGTGTGTGTGTCGCTATAGGGTATTGTGTTGGGGGGGGGGGAGTTTGGTAGGCAGGACACTTGGCTGGTATTGCTCAGAGTTTTTCTCTCAACCGCCCCAGTTGTTGATGCCTCCCAACCTCCTCTGGACTCTCCCCCTTTCTTCTCCTTAATCTGCCCCCCTTCCTTCCTCTCTCCTCCCTCCTTTCTGCCTTGGCTCCGTTGGTACCTCGGATGAGCCAAGAGGTGGTTTTCTCCTCCCCCTGGGGTGGTTCATAAATGTCTGCTGCACCGTGGGAGTGGGCTAATGGAACTTGGTGTGGGTCAGGGAGTGCTTGGTGGCAGGGGAAAAAGTGGTCCTTGCAGATAGGATTGTTTTTACCTTGGTGGTGAGTGTTTAAATTCTACTAGGGGTAGGGCCCGCCATAGACTCAGGTGAGAGAACCTTGCTCTTCTCCATGTAACTCCCCAAAGACTCGTGCCCGGACGCGCAGAGCTGGATTAAGTTTCCAATAGGTAACACATGCCCTGACTCTTTGTTGACCCTCTTCAGATGGGCTGCACATATGTAGACCATCAATAGTCATCTCTATAATTACATGGAGTTCTTCTGGACATAACATTAGGAGAATCTTTTTTCTTAACACATTATTTCCTGTAATTGTAGCACATGGTGTGTCTAGTTAAATTGGGTTAATTTTAATCTCTGTTACAACTTAATAGTAACACTCTATTATGGTCTTCAGCTCTTCGGGCTCAGCTAAGCTTAGTTTAAGTACACCCCCTTGCCCTTATCCCTTTCCTACCACAGAGCACTGTAATCCGAAAGAAAACTAATATTAAATGACAGATAATGATATATACCCATTCCGGTACACGTAGCCTTTTGAGCAGTTAAACATGATGAACAACCTCACTTAATGTCAAAAGATGGAAACTCACCGCAAAAGAGAAGCAGAGAAGTCTGTTTTTTAAAAAAATTGAAAACATTAATCGCCTTCCTTCAAAAAACTCATTTTAAAGGAGACAAGACTCCAAAATTTCCTAGACATCCACTTGCAAAATAGTTCTTCAATAATAACCCCCCCCCCCCACCACCACCACCACAGCTAAGGGAGTAGCTATTGAAATTAAGAACCCCCAATCAATCAGATAGGGACTTTTCCTTCTACTCTCCCATCCATAGTACTTACATAAGACTCAATTATATTCTTCTCTCATCCTCCCTGGACTTGCAAGTCAGAATTGCTAACATAGGGAGTATTACAATTTCAGATCACACCTCTGTTTCTGTTTCACTAAATATTTCAGCTCTTCCACATAGAGCTTGGTAATGGAGATTATATGAATTTACTAGCTGATATACCCAGCTTCGCCCAAGTTAATTTGGTACTGGTGTTTATCTGGTGTTCACACGGACAATCTTCTGAAGCCGTGGTTACTTTAGAGATACCGGAAAAACATATGTTCACCATGTTGCATAGTTCTCTGCGTTACCCAGGAAACATCACAGGGAGGTAACCATACGACGTTTCCGTTATATAAAATAACATCAGGAAGTGAGAGAATTAGATTTCATACGTAAAATTTGGACGCTAATTCTTTTGCACTTAGAATTGAATAATCGAGTTGGGACCCATTAACTTTTCGTATTTATGACATAATCAATGCCTGTGCCAAATTTCACATTTCTATGACACCGGAAAGTGAGAAAATTACATTCCGTATGTAAAATTTGGACACTATTTCTTTTGCGCATAGAATTGAATAATCGAGGTGGGACCCATTAACTTTTCCTATTTATGACATAATCAATGCCCGTGCCAAATTTCAAGTTTCTATGACATTGGGAAGTGAGAGAATTTGATTTCGTACGTAAAATGTGGACGCTATTTCTTTTGCGCTTAGAATTGAACAATCAAGGTGGGACGCATTAACTTTTCCTATTTATGACATAATAAATGCCCGTTCCAAATTTCATGTTTCTATGACACCAAGAAGTGAGAGAATTAGATTCCGTACGTAAAATTTGGACGCTAATTCTTTTGCGCATAGAATTGAATAATCTAATTGGGACCCATTAGCTTTTCCTATTTATGACATAATCAATGCTCTTGCCAAATTTCATATTTCTATGACACCGTAAAGTGAGAAAAATACATTCCGTAAGTAAAATTTGGACGCTAATTCTTTTGCGCATAGAACTGAATAATCGAGTTGGGACCCATTAACTTTTCCTATTTATGACATATTCAATGCCCGTGCGAAATTTTAAGTTTCTATGTGAGAAAATTACATTCCGTATGTAAAATTTGGACGCTAATTCTTTTGCGCATAGAATTGAATAATCGAGTTGGGACCCATTAATTTTCCTACTTATGACATATTCTATGCCCGTGCGAAATTTTAAGTTTCTATGTGAGAGAATTACATTCAGTACTTAAAATTTGGACGCTAATTCTTTTGCGCAAAGAATTGAATAATCGAGTTGGGACCCATTAGCTTTTCCTATTTATGACATAATCAATGCTCATGCCAAATTTCACATTTCTATGACACCGGAAAGTGAGAAAAATACATTCCGTACGTAAAATTTGGACGCTAATTCTTTTGCGCATAGAATTGAATAATCGAGTTGGGACCCATTAGCTTTTCCTATCCATGACATATTCAATGCCCGTGCCAAATTTTAAGTTTCTATGTGAGAAAATTACATTCAGTACTTAAAATTTGAACGCTAATTCTTTTGCGCAAAGAATTGAATAATCGAGTTGGGACCCATTAGCTTTTCCTATTTATGACATAATCAATGCTCGTGCCAAATTTCACATTTCTATGACATCGGAAAGTGAGAAAAATACATTCCGTACGTAAAATTTGGACGCTAATTCTTTTGCGCATAGAATTGAATAATCGAGTTGGGACCCATTAGCTTTTCCTATCCATGACATATTCAATGCCCGTGCCAAATTTTAAGTTTCTATGTGAGAAAATTACATTCAGTACTTAAAATTTGGACGCTAATTCTTTTGCGCAAAGAATTGAATAATCGAGTTGGGACCCATTAGCTTTTCCTATTTATGACATAATCAATGCTCGTGCCAAATTTCACATTTCTATGACACTGGAAAGTGAGAAAAATACATTCCGTACGTAAAATTTGGACGCTAATTCTTTTGCGCATAGAATTGAATAATCGAATTGGGACCCATTAGCTTTTCCTATTTATGACATAATCAATGCTCGTGCCAAATTTCACGTTTCTATGACACCGGAAAGTGAGAAAATTACATTCCGTACATAAAATTTGGACGCTAATTCTTTTGCGCATAGAATTGAATAATCGAGTTAGGACCCATTAATTTTTCTATTTATGACATATTCAATGCTCGTGCCAAATTTTAAGTTTCTATGTGAGAAAATTACATTCCGTACGTAAAATTAGGACGCTAATTCTTTTTGCGCATATAATTGAATAATGGAGTTGGGACCCATTAGCTTTTTCTATTTATGACATAATCAATGCTCCTGCCAAATTTCGAGTTTCTATGACACCGTGAAGTGAGAGAATTAGATTCCGTGCGTAAAATTTGGACGCTAATTCTTTTGCGCATAGAATTGAATAATCGAGTTGGGACCCATTAGCTTTTCCTATTTATAACATATTCGATGCCCGTGCCAAATTTTAAGTTTTTTTGTGAGAAAAATACATTCCGTACGTAAAATTTGGACGCTAATTCTTTTGCGCATAGAATTGAATAATGGAGTTGGGATCCATTAGCTTTTACTATTTATGATATAATCAATGCTCCTGCCAAATTTCGAGTTTCTATGACACCAGGAAGTGAGAGAATTAGATTCCGTACGTAAAATTTTGACGCTAATTCTTTTGCGCTAGAATTGAATAATCGAGTTGGGACACAATTACTTTTCCTATTTTGGAGATAATCTATGCTTCTGCCAAAATTCATGTTTCTACGACATCGGGAAGTTGGAGAACTTTTGGCGAGTCAGTCAGTGAGTGAGTGAGGGAATCAGTCAGTCAGTGAGTCAGTGAGGGCTTTCAGCTTTATATATATAGACTAGCTGATATACCCGGCTTCGCCCGAGTTAATTTGGTACTGGTGTTTATCTGGTGTTCACACGGAAAATCTTATGAAGTCGTGGTTACTTTAGAGATACTGAGGAAAAACATATGTTCACCATTTTGCATAGTTCTCTGCGTTACCCAGGAAACCCCACGTGGAGGCAACCATGCGATGTTTCCTTTATATAAAATGACATCAGGAAGTGAGAGAATTAGATTACGTACATAAAATTTGGAAACTAATTCTTTTGCGCTTAGAATTGAATAATCGAGTTGGGACCCATTAACTTTTCATACTTAGGACACAATAAATGCTTGTGCCAAATTTCATGTTTCTATGACATTGGGAAGTGAGACATTTAGATTATGTACGTAAAATTTGGACGCTAATTCTTTTGCGCATAGAACTGAATAATAGAGTTGGGACCCGTTAGCTCTTCCTATTTATGACATAATCAATGCTCGTGCCAAATTTCCCGTCTCTATGACACCGGAAAGTGAGAAAATTACATTCCGCACGTAAAATTTGGACGCTGATTCTTTTGCGCATAGAATTGAATAATCGAGTTGGGACCCATTAGCTTTTCCTATTTATGACATAATCAATGCTCGTGCCAAATTTCCCGTTTCTTTGAGACCGGAAAGCGAGAAAATTACATTCCGCACGTAAAATTTCGACGCCAATTCTTTTGCGCTAGAATTGAATAATCGAGTTGGGACCCAATAGCTTTTCCTATTTTTGACATAATCAATGCTCGTGCCAGATTTCACGTTTGTATGATACCGGAAAGTGAGAAAATTAGATTCCGTACGTAACATTTGGACGCTAATTCTTTTGCGCATAGAATTGAATAATCGAGGTGGGACCTATTAACTTTTCATATTTATGACACAATCAATGCTTTTGCCAAATTTCACGTTTCTATGACATTGGGAAGTGAGAGATTTAGATTATGTACGTAAAATTTGGACGCTAATTATTTTGCGCTTAGAATTGAATAATGGAGTTGGGACCCATTAGCTTTTCCTATTTATGACATAATCAATGCTCGTGCCAAATTTCCTGTTTTTATGACTCCGTAAAGTGAAGAAATTACATTCCGCACGTAAAATTTGGACTCTAATTCTTTTGCGCAAAGAATTGAATAATCGAGTTGGGACCCATTAGCTTTTCCTATTTATGACATAATTAATGCTCGTGCCAAATTTCCCGTTTCTATGACACCGGAAAGTGAAAAAATTACACTCCGCACGTAAAATTTCGACGCCAATTATTTTGCGCTTAGAATTGAATAATCGAGTTGGGACCTATTAGCTTTTCCTATTTATGACATAATCAATGCTCGTGCCAAATTTCACGTTTCTATGACATCGGAAAGTGAGAAAATTAGATTCCGTACGTAAAATTTGGATGCTAATTCTTTTGCGCATAGAATTGAATAATGGAGTTGGGACACATTAGCTTTTCCTATTTATGACATAATCAATGCTTGTGCCAAATTTCCCGTTTCTATGACACCGGAAAGTGAAAAAATAACATACCGCACGTAACATTTTGACGCCAATTCTTTTGCGCTAGAATTGAATAATCGAGTTGGGACCCATTAGCTTTTCCTATTTTTGACATAATCAATGCTCGTGCCAAATTTCACGTTTCTATGACACCGGAAAGTGAGAAAATTAGATTCCGTACGTAAAATTTGGACGCTAATTCTTTTGCACTAGAATTGAATAATCGAGTTGGGAGCTATGAACTTTTCCTATTTCTGACATAATTAATGCTCCTGCCAAACTTCGAGTTTCTATGACACTGGGAAGTGAGAGAATTAGATTCCGTACATAAAATTTGCGCGCTAATTCTTTTGCGCATCTTATTGAATAATCGAGTTGGGACCCATTAGCTTTTCCTATTTATGACATATTCAATGCTTGTGCCAAGTTTTAAGTTTCTATGACATTGGGAAGTGACAGATTTAGATTATGTACGTAAAATTTCGACGCCAATTCTTTTGCGCTAGAATTGAATAATCGAGTTGGGACCCAATTACTTTTCCTATTTTGGAGATAATCTATGCTTGTGCCAAATTTCATGTTACTACGACATCGGGAAGTTGGAGAACTTTTGGCGAGTCAGTCAGTGAGTGAGTGAGTCAGTCAGTGAGTCAGTGAGGGCTTTCGTCTTTATATATATAGATTACTACAAAAATAATGTAATAATAAAAAGCATCTACAATTTACAAACTCTCAAAATTTAACCTAATCTCTCACGTGATCGTTACAGCAAAGACCCTAATTCCTGCTATGTGGCAGGATTCATCAGCTCTTTCTCATGTGCAATGGATTGCTGAAGTTAAAGGGGTTGTCTCGCGAAATCAAGTGGGGTTATACACTTCTGTATGGCCATATTAATGCACTTTGTAATATACATCGTGCATTAAATATGAGCCATACAGAAGTTATTCACTTACCTGCTCCGTTGCTGGCGTCCCCGTTGCCATGGTGCCGTCTAACTTCGGTGTCTTCTTGCTTTCTTAGACGCGCTTGCGCAGATGGATCTTCTCCCTTCGGCTGGTCTTGGAAGCATCGGTGGTTTGGCTCCGCCCCTTGTACGCGTCATCGCGTAGCTCCACCCCCATCATGTGCCGATTCCAGCCAATCAGGAGGCTGGAACCGCCACACGTCATGGGGCGGAGCTACGCGATGACGCGTACAAGGGGGCGGAGCCAAACAGCCGATGCTTCCAAGACCAGCCGAAGGGAGAAGATCCATCTGCGCAAGCGCGTCTAAAAAAGCAAGAAGACACCGAAGTTAGACGGCACCATGGCAACGGGGACGCCAGCAACGGAGCAGGTAAGTGAATAACTTCTGTATGGCTCATATTTAATGCACGATGTATATTACAAAGTGCATTAATATGGCCATACAGAAGTGTATAACCCCACTTGATTTCGCGAGACAACCCCTTTAAATGAAATCAAGACTTGAAGAACTAACAAGTTGGGCTAATAGATCACCCAATCATTTTAGAGCCGCCTGGGATCCTTGGGCTAAATTAGTCTAACTTAAAATTTTCCTGTGCTATAAATAGTTTTACTGCAAACATGTAATTGATGACTACCAAGTTTTGTCTTTATTCTTATGCTATTCTGGTAGCATTCTACTCTGTAAGCTTTCTATTCTAACTTCTCCCTTTTATTACTTTACTTAGGTCCTCTTTACCCTGTGTGCTCTCATTCCCCTCTCCTTAACCTTTCGTGCTTAATCTATTAAACTGTGGCCATACTGACATGTTATTATATACTTTATGCTTAAGGTCTTAAATGCTATCACCTACCTATGTTACTTGCTTAAATTTTCAATAAAACATAAAAAAAAGAAAACAGTTACCAAGATGGTGAGCAGTCTACTAATCATGCCCTATGAGGGACGGTTAAAGGATCTGCGAATGTTTAGCTTGCAAAAAGGAAGGCTGAGAGGAGACTTAAAAGCTGTCTTCATTTACACGAGGAAAGGCTGGAAGCAATGTGATGACACAAAAAAGAGAAGACAATAGATATTAGAAAAAAAAACTTTTTGTCAGTGAGGATGATCAATGAGTGGAACAGGTTGCCACAAGAGCTGGTGAGTTCTCATTCAATGAAAGTCTTCAAACAGTGTCTAGACATGCATTTATCTGGGATTATTTAGTGACCCTGCATCCTGATAACCCTTGAGGTTACTCCCAACTTTACCATTCTGTGATTCTATTACATAAAATGCCATATTAAGTTAATTATTTATATAAATTCCCATGACGTATGTTCCTTCTATTCATTTGAGGCTTCAGCAAAATAATGTAGCATTTTGGAAAAAATATGAAACCTAAAAGCCCAGCACTTGATGCCAATATAGAAAAAATTTCTACAACCACCATATTTTTTCCTTTGGAGCACAGATAGGAAGGAACCATTGCAATCCAGACACTACAGAATACTAACATACTGAATGTGATGTACTTGGCTTCATTAAAACGATCTGGTAATGTTCTAGCCAAATATGCTACAGTAAAACTAAGAGCAGCTAGGAAAAATAAATAACCTAAAACAGCAAAAAAAGCAACTTGAGATCCTTCATTGCACTGAATGATGATCTTTCTTTGATAGGAATGTGTGTCCTGCTCCACATATGGGGGAGAGAAGTTTAGCCAATAAATGCTTATGATGACTTCAATGGATGAGAACATCACAACTATAAAGTTGGACACTTTGATCCCAATTAGTTTTTTCCATTGATTGCCAGGTCTGGACATTTTAAACACCATGTAGACCAAGATGGTTTTAGCCAAAATAGAAGACACGGCGATGGTGAAGATTATGCCAAAAACAATTTGTCGTAATCTGCAGGTTCTGTCGACAGGACGGCCAATGAATAAAAACACACACAGGAAGCACAATGAGAGAGAGATAAGAAGGATGAAGCTCAAGTTCTTGTTATTCGCCTTCACAACTGGCGTATTTTTATGGGACACAAAAATTCCAAATATTAGAATAGATATTGTCCAAAATAGAAGAGCAATTGAAGACAGGGTTATGGAGAGTCCATCAGAAAAGGCAAGGAATTCTTCAAGTTTCTGAAAACACTGATCTCTTTTACTGCTCGACCATTCGGTATCCAAACACTTTGTGCACTTTTCACTATCTGAAAAAGTAAACCATGAACGATAATTTGGACTACACACCATGTTTTTATCCCCATGTGAATTAAACATCCATTCGCACGTGCAATCTAATACTTTTTTTTTCTCAATATTTCTTGTCCCTCTTTTAATTTAATCCTTTAACAATGCCCATACATCTTTTGATGGTGGCCATTAAGGGGCTTTATTCTGCAGCACCATCAAAAGAGTAACTAGCACCCAACCATTTTGGTGCTTGCTCATCTCTACCTCTTACACATGAGCGTGCATTTGCTCACGCGTATGTGCGCACAAATCCGCACATCCATGGACGTGCCAAAACACATGTAAATGAAGGTCCTTGCCAATTGGAAGCAATGGGCTGCCGGCAACCCCTGCAGTAATTTTCGGGAAAGGGATTTAAATATAAGCCCTTTCCAGAAAATCATCCTTAGCATGTGTAAAAAATAAAAAAAAAATATACTAACCTCTCCAGCGCTGTAGGGGCTCAGGCGCGCCAATGAGTGGCTGAGCACTGCCTGTGATTGGCTGAGTGCTCAGCCAATCAGATACAGCCCCTTTAGCAGGCACAGATTTTAAATCCGCACCTGCTGAAAGAACTTCACTACAGTGCTGAGGACCAAGCAGAGAAGACACGCCTGAGCCCCGACAGGTTAATATATATATATATTTTTTTACACATGCTAGAGACGATTTTTAGGAAAGGGCTTATATTTAGAACTAGAGATGAGCGAGTATACTCGCTAAGGCACTACTCGCTCAAGTAATGTGCCTTAGCCGAGTATCTCCCCGCTCGTCCCTAAAGATTCGGGGGCCGGCAGGGGGCGAGGAGCGACGGGGGAGAGCGGGGGGGAACGGAGGGGAGATCTCTCTCTCCCTCTCTCCCCCTCTTCCCCCGCTCTCCCCTGCTCCCCGCCGCAACTCACCTGTCAGCCGCAGCGGCCCTCGAATCTTTAGGGACAAGCTAGGAGATACTCGGCTAAGGCACATTACTTGAAAATCACTGCAGGGGTTGCTGGCAGCCCATTTCTTTCAATGGGGCCGCTGGAAAAACATTGTGATCCTCTGCCATAGCTGTGGCATTGAATACTTTACTTCCCACGGGGAGTGCCATCATTACCGAACACTG
The DNA here is from genome assembly GCF_035609145.1 of Eleutherodactylus coqui. Lineage (NCBI taxonomy): Eukaryota > Metazoa > Chordata > Amphibia > Anura > Eleutherodactylidae > Eleutherodactylus > Eleutherodactylus coqui. Next base: position 31,916,892 of record NC_089843.1, read on the forward strand.
TGACAGCACTGTCACAGTGTTCAGGGAAGAGGGGACTCCCGGCGGGGAGTATTGACGTGCAGCATAGACCTATGTGCACGCATGTCCTATGTTTTGCAGTTGCGCACATTTGCACACCTATAAAACAAGGACATGAGAACACATTATAGGAAACCAATGGTTCTAATAGATGCATGGTTTTGTGCGGACGTATGTACGCACATAAACATGCTTGTCTGAATCCACCCTAAGGAGCAAACAAGCTTTGTTACTAAGGAGTTAAAATGATCATTATTCTTTTCCTATCAATACAAAACATTTTGAAATAGTTTTAACCTGTTATATTGGAAATTTCTCCATCAGAGCAGGCAACACAGTCATAACAGCATATTGGCTCCATATTTTTCTTGATCTTTCTGCTACCAGGTGGACATTTGTTTGAACACCGAGATCTTGGTACCTATAAAGAACAAAAAAAATCTATGAAGATATGTTTCTGAAGTCATAGTTGTTATATGTTATACTACAATACCATGTACATTTTGTGTTTAGTTGACTGCATTACTGGCCAGGTATTCAATAATGTGAAAACATAAAACTATGAGGATGAAAATATGTGTAATCGCCCAATGCCTCAGGATGCAAGTTTACATTTTGGCTGGAGGCACTTAACACACCAGGACATAAACCTACATCCTGTGATTGACAGTAAATCTCCTGCTCCGACAGCAGGGATTGTTTAGAACACCAATGTCCACTGTTAGCACGTTACATACATGCAGCGATCAATGTAGATCGCAGCATGTAAAGGATTCACAGAGGAAGCCTGTTCCCACTGTGAGGTCATCGGCCCTCCACTATGTAATTGTTGGGGTACGATGGTCTGGCATGGCAACGAGTCACTAGGCAATGGCACCCAGCCTTGCTATTGCCTATGATCACTGTCATAAACAATAATACATTGCAGTGCAAAAGTATTGTAACAAATTATCATAGCAATCATAGCTTTTCTGGTTCAAGTCCCCTACATAAAAAAATGTGAAAAGAAAATAATAACAAAAAAAGCTCATACAAATTTTTAATTTAAAAAATGCACTTTCCTCTGCTTGTATAAAAATTTTAAAACCCCACACATGTGGTATCAACATATCTGTAACAACCTTTAAAAATGAATTGAACACTATTTTCCCGCATAGCAAAGGCGGTAAAAAAATAAATAAATAAAAAAGGTAAGCAGGCAAAATGTTTATTTTGTTCCTTTTTGCTCCTGAGAAAAAAATCAGTGAGAGCTTATTCACATGGGGGTAAATCGGCCAGGTTTTCACGCCCCAGCCGATATACACTGCCCCTCTGATGCATTGGTTTGCAATGCATCAATGCACAGGGGCGTATCTCTGCAGCATAAAAGCGACCGGTCGGACGCTCCCACTTCAGTAGTCGCAGCTGCATTGATTCCTATGGGAGCCAATGACAGCTGCAGTAGAAGAGAGGTGCAAGGGAGTTTAGCAGCGTGACTGCTAAGTTCCATTCCCCTTCTTTTCTCCTCTCCACCCCTTGCTGCTGTTTGCAATAGGAGGGGCAGAACGGGGCGGAGATAAGCCCCACCCCTCCCACTGCAAACAGCGGGAAGAGGCAGGAGCTCAGCACACTAGTTCCCGCCCATTCCCGCCTGCTTACCATGCAGAGAGCCGGTGAGAGCTCTCTGGCATATACGCCACCCCACGCATCATACGGTAGCGTATATCGGTCGGCCGTTTTCATGGATGCCCAATATACACTTGTGTAAATAAGCCCTAAGAGTGAGCAAAAAGCTGTATATACCCAAATATAGTACCAGTCAAACCTACTCCTCGTTACACAGTAAACAAGCCCTCACTGAAATCCGTTAATTGAAAAATTAAAAAAAGCTATGGGACTTTGAATGCAGCGATGCAAAAGACAGGTGTTAAAAAAAGGTTATCTTTTATGAAAGCGAAAAAATCTAAAAAGCATATGTTTTATTCCATTATAATTATAATAACCAACAAAAAAGAATCTGTTGTGCCATTTATGCTGTATGATTAATGGTAAAAAAAAAAAAAAAACAATGGCAAAATTAATGTGTTTTTTTTCTCCCCCTACCCTCAAAGAAAAGTTTAACAATACATTATATATACCCAAAAGCTGAATTAACAGAAACTACAGTTTGTCACATGAAAACAAGCTCAAGAACATGGCCTCATATGGCCATGTCTACGGAACGATAAAAAAGTTATGGCTTTTAAAATGTGGAGATGAAAATCCCCCCAAAAAGTGTTGCGTCCTCATTACCAAAACATCTGTTATGAGAAATATACACAGTATGTCTTATAGGTGACAGGTGTTCTGTAAAGTTAAGTCTTTTTTTTAATTCTTCAATTCAAAAGGTTTTCTAGGACTTAAAAAAAATCACATTCTTAAAACTGAGTAAAATAAATTAAAAAGAGATACTCACCTGCTCCAGTAGCTCCCCATTCATGGTGACCTGCTCTAAGAACCCAGAAGAAACTAGTGCATGGTCATGTGCTGTATATTGGGCCAATTACACCCTTCAGCGGCCATGGCAGAATCAATGCTGAAGGCTATGACTGGATATGACAGTGTTCTAGTTTCCAAGTGGTGGGCACTGGGTGGGGAGCCACTGCAGCAGGTAAGTATGGATTTTTTTCTTTATTTTACACAATATAAAACCAGTGAAATTGTTTTTAAGTCCTGGAAAACTCCTTTAAAGGGGTTGTCCCGCGCCGAAACGTTTTTTTTTTTTTTTTCAATAGGCCCCCCGTTCGACGCGAGACAAACCCGATGCAGGGGTAAAAAAAAAAAACGTTCAGTACTTACCCGAATCCCCGTGCTCCGGCGACTTCTTACTTACCTTAGTAAGATGGCCGCCGGGATCTTCACCCACGATGCACCGCGGGTCTTCTCCCATGGTGCACCGTGGGCTCTGTGCGGTCCATTGCCGATTCCAGCCTCCTGATTGGCTGGAATCGGCACACGTGACGGGGCGGAGCTACGAGGAGCAGCTCTCCGGCACGAGCGGCCCCATTCAGAAGGGAGAAGACCGGACTGCGCAAGCGCGTCTAATCGGGCGATTAGACGCTGAAATTAGACGGCACCATGGAGACGAGGACGCTAGCAATGGAACAGGTAAGTGAATAACTTCTGTATGGCTCATAATTAATGCAAAATGTACATTACAAAGTGCATTAATATGGCCATACAGAAGTGTATAACCCCACTTTGTTTCGCGGGACAACCCCTTCAAGTTTGCCTGAATCTTTCCAAATAAACCATATTCCCACCTCTTTGTTTTTCCAGGTTACATCACTAGAATTGATGAATAGCTGCTGGTCTGGTTGTGCCCAGGGTTTAACAGACCCCACAAGTGTAAACTTGGATGATTTACTAGACATCTTGACCCAATTATAGATGAAATACATTGTATTCAATCCTCCATTGTCATCAAAGTATGGTCTTCCTTCTGAATTAACTTTATAGCGAACTGTTCTTAAATATCGATTTAACTTAAATGAAAAAAAAAAGATATTTTAATGCAAATTATATTGGACAGTGAACATAAAAATGAAATGTCCCATTTTTAATTAAATTAAAATTAGTCAATTTAGTTAAATGACAGATTACTTGTAAACATTTTATTGTTTTGGTACTATAATTATAACATCAATTATTCAAGAAATCATAGCAGTAATAAAATAATACGTTTTTTTTTTACTTTTCTGAATATTCACTTGCCAGAATTTCTTCAAATCCAGTTACGTGTTTCCATCTGGGGAAAAATTCCAAATGATGAAAGACAAAATAACGTATAACTTTTTTGTGCTTATCTTGCCTTATAGTGGTCAACCAAGTTAGTGCTATGCTTTAAGCATTTATGACTTCATAAGGTGACACTTAACCCCTTAAGTACCAGACTTTTTTAGGGATTTTACTCATGTGGTGGTTTTACTGCCCTTTTTTCTTCATTTAGCTACCAACAGTATTTATGCTGCTTTTTTTCCGTGACATATAGAACGATTTTGTTTATATCTCACTGACTTTTTTTTCTGTTTTTAAGTTTTATTGGGGGTAAAAAGTAGAGATGAGCGAGCGTACTCGTTTCGAGTATTTACTCGACCAAGCACCGCGATTTTCGAGTACTTCAGTACTCGGGTGAAAAGATTCGGGGGGCGCCGGGGGGCGGGGGGAGGCGTGGCGGCGCGGGGGGTAGCAGCGGGGAACAGGGGGGAGCCCTCTTCCTCTCCCCCCCACTCCCCGCTGCAACCCCCCACTCAGCCACGGCCCCCCCGAATCTTTTCGCCCGAGTACGGAAGTACTCGAAAATCGCGGTACTCGGGCGAAAAAGGGGCGTGGCTGAGTAGGCTCGCTCATCTCTACTAAAAAGCTAAAAAAAAAGTTTTTTAACATTAGGAGTGGTTGTTTTTTTAATCATTCATTTTGTTTTGGATGTTTTAATATGTAATATGTATAGTTTGGGGTTGCAGGGCGCTCACAGCTATGGTTTTGGTTGACGGCTTTGGGTCAGTCTCTTTCTAATGTATATATTTTTAGTTTATTCTGCAATTTTTTTAAACTTATTTGTGTAACTACTTTTTTAACACATATAACCCTCATCATGTCATGCAAGACCTCTGGAAGTCTTTTACATTGCCTTTTTTTTATTGCACACTTTTCTTCTATAGCTGGGGCATCCATTGGAGGCCCAGTTACAGGGAAAACATCCCCTGTAGTGACAATAGTCACCAACAGAGCTGATCAGGGTCTGCTAGGATCCTGCAGATCTCCTGTAACAGGGGACACCTGGTCGCATTGTGAAAGAAAGACTTCCACTTTCACTCCTTAGTATATAACGCTCATTGAGAGCTATGTACTTGGGAAAGGAGAAGGCATAAGTAGGTAAAAACAACTTCTCCGGGTTCTCAGCTGTGAAATACAGCTGAGAACGCAACCTGCTCCTGCTTGATTGAAGGAGGAAAGGCTTTAATCCTGCGCTGTATTTTTGTTATCTATGGGGATTAAATCCCAGGACCAAGCACCAAATATTTACCTTGCTTGGTCCTTAAGGGGTTAAACATGTACCTTTATTATGGTTGCTTCCACACTCTGCTGGATACATTAAGCCACACCCCTTGCTGCTTGTGCTTTCTCCTCCCATCTTGAGGTCTCTTCAGTCTATAAGATGGCTTTTTATGTGGGCACATATTGCAATAAGCATTGCCCAGCCTCCTCTATAGCAACACATTGTGATCAGAAAATAAGCACAAATAGTGAAGAAGAGTGAGAGACCTTTCTGGTCATGTGCCCCTCCATAAGTGGGTATCTTATGAACAAAGCAAACCTCTAGAGAGGAGGAGGAAGAGGTAGGGGATGGGGCCAGCAGGAGGTATGACTTAATGAATCTAGTAGAAAAGGGATAACATTGTAATACATTTTGTAAGTGTCACCTATTTATATAAAAATGCTTTGCTTAAATAGAATACTGAAGTAGCCAATCTTATTAATAGTGGAAGTAACCAAACAAAAGGGAATGTAAGGCCTCAAGTCCACGGCCATGTTGGATTCCGCTTGTGAAATATCACAGCGGAATCCGACACGGCGCCCCCCAGAAACCCCATACTCCCCTCTCAGGATCCGCTGCAAGTGTCCCATCCGAGGAGCCAGTGCACATGACATGCCAGCGCTAGTTGTTGATGCATCTTCCTGCGATACTTCCGCTGTGCTCACAGCAGAAGTATTGCGAGACAGACGGCTTCCATTGACTGCAATAGAAGCCTTCCAAGCCTTTTTCCACATGAAATAGAACATTCTGCAATTCTCCCCCCCGAGCAGAAAATCGTAGTTGATTTCCACTCGTGGACAGGGCAGAATCCCTTAACATGGCATGTCTATGAACAGTTATTGCTGTGGAATCCGTGGAGAGTGTCTGGCCGTGGATACAGCAGTGGTAATCTATCCATTGGCATTGGCCCTAAGGGAGTTTCTTGATTTCAAACTGTTATGCCAATTACTTTGGGGTCCCTTCAGTAAGATAAACAAATCTGTGGAGAACAGGGGATGGCCATTTTATTACATCCCCCGGCTTGATGTTGATTGGAGCTGCCTTGTATGGGAATTAAACCTATAATCTTGGGGGGCAGCATATAATCATGTGAGCAAGTTTTCTGTGAATCAGTATCAGTATAAATCCACGTTAGATTAAAAAAAAACTGTGATCTAAGTGACTTCCAACAAGGCCTAGTTATCTGTGCTAGACTAGCAGAGGCCAGGATTTCACCAACAATCTTGTGAGGTTTTCTCATATAGCAGTGTGGAGAGAAAACCAAAATCTGTGAGATCATAATAAAACATACTAAGAAAGGGGATCCTGTGGAATTATTTGTTCCCAAAGGCATTGGAGAAGGATGTCAGGAATCATTGTGATGAACACATGATGCACAGTCAAGCAAATTGCAGCTGAGTACAACCCTGGTGTTCCAACTAAAATATATATAAAAGCACAAACACATTGTTTCTTAGTGCAGATGGTCTATAGCAGCAGACAACCAGTCCCAGTGCTATTGTTATGGGTAGGAGAGTGCTAAAATTGCATCACTGAGCAGTGGGAAAACACTGCCTGGTCAGATAAATACGCATCATGCTAATGGGAGGGTCAGATTTTGGTGCAAGCAGCATGAATTGATGATTCCTTCCTGTCAGCTTTTCAGAGTATGTCAGTACTATTGTTGGTCATCATGATCAGCGGTGAGATAAAATCGAGCCAATTTTCACAAAATTTGTTTGGATCATCCCAACCGGATTTTTAACAAAAATTGGGTGAAAATAGTTTTACAAAAAAAAACAAAAAACATGCATGCGCATGCTTCCCATCTTTTTCTATGAATGTGACTCAGTTGCTAGTACTCTTGTTTTAAGTCCTGGGACCCTTAGTTTAAATCCCATCAGTGATAACATCTATATTGAGTTTGAAAAATTCATCACAATGTTGCCCTTGGTCAGATTTAAACCTATAGCTCCAGCAGTGCAAAGTAGCAGTGTTTACAACTGGGCAACCACATTTCTCCATTCCACTCTGGACAAGAAGAACAGCAACAAAAATAGAAACAAAAAGAACATGAAGTCATTCAGTTGTTGCCCTTGGTCAGATGTGAACTTATAACTCCATAACTGCAAAGCAGCAGTGCTAATAACTGAGCCACCAGACTTGTCCACTCTGCTGTGCTCTGGACAAGAATACATTTAAAATTGCTTACCTGCATCCACGTTCGGGCAGCATCTTCTTTTCTTCTTTAAAGATGGCCGCCGGTCCTTTCCCAATGATGCACTGCGGTTTTCTCCCATGGTGCACCATGGATTGTCTTCTCCTTCCTTGCATTCCACTGCCGATACAGCCACCTAATTGGCTGATCGGCAGCACGTGACAGAGGCGGAGCTACGATGACGACGCGCAGACCAGCTCTCCGGCGCGAGCGCGCCAGAGCGGCCCCATTCAACAGGCAGAAGACCGGATTGCGCAAGCGCGTCTAAAGATGCCAGAAGACAGAAATTAGACGGCACCATGGAGACGGGGACGCCAGCAACGGAGTGGGTAAGTGAATAACTTCTGCATGGCTCATATTTAATGCACGATGTACATTACAAAGTGCATTAATATGGCCATACAGAAGTGGTTAACCCCACTTGCTGCTGCGGGACAACCCCTTTAAAGAAAAAAATCCAGATGTTGCCCTGGCTCAATTGTTCTTTTTGTGTTCCTGTTCACCTCTTCTGGAAAAAAAAGCACACATGCAGGGTCTCAGTTGTTAGCAATGCTGCTTTTCAGTGCTGGAGTTGTAGGCTCAAACCTGACCAAGGCAACATCTGGATGAGTGTATATTCTCTTTGACATTTATGTATATATAGTTTGAGCTCTACAATTTGGCATAGCTGGCCACTGTGGACAAAAAGGGACCTTCTTACACAACCCACCTTACATCTTATAAATTAAAACAATCTAGCATTTTGCATAACAAAAAAAACCCCATAATTTGCATACAACTGGTGGCAATTTGCATGCTTATACACATACATTATCCAATTTTTAATTATTCAATATCCTTCATATGGAGATACTTTGATCCAAGTCTCATATATATTTTCTTCCTCTCTGTCTGGGTGTAATACAATTTCTATCAGTTGTATATAATTTCAAATCAAATATTAAAACTATATTCAGAATAGTAAATAGTGGAAAAACTACCTTGTGTCGATATTTTGATATTTTCTTTCTGTTATGGTATAATGTTCTTTCAAGACACACAACCAGAGAGTCTAGTGCATAAACCATGGACATTACTGCCCTGTACATAACAGGAGAAACGATACTGAGTAAAACATGATCAATCCGTGTTAAATCCTCTCCTCCCGAGCACTCATGTAGTTTTATATTATATGATATTTCAAATATCCGGTTTTTAGAATCATCTGGTGACTGACATCTAAAAGTTACCATCCAAATTTCTTCAAGTAACATGTCATCCGGATATTTGGAAGGATGGATGTTCTTAATAAATTGTTTCATGTCACCTGTATCATACGGATTCATCATTAGTTCCTTACTGTTATTATATGGGATTCCAGGTTCCATGTCATGTAGGAACCCCAGACAACAGTTCAATGCTATCGAAGATTTTTCTAGTATTAAATAATTTGTGAACCAACTAGGTGGAAGGATAAAAGTCTTTGTATTCAGGACATTATCAGGCAACTTTAACACATTAGCTATCAATAAAGAAACCGTTCCACATACTAGGATGATATTGGAGGAAGAGCGGGAGATAATCTCTGGGCTTTTCTTGGTTGTATCCTGTTTGCTTCTATTTCCTAATTCTTTCTTATTAGAATTATGAGGCAAAAATGTCAATATAAACTCTATGCAGATGCCATGACTATTAAGAAATGAGGAGAGAGCTTGACTCTCCCTGTCTCCACTGTCATCGTCACTAGTGATAATCCCAACCCAGTTCCACAAAAAACGCTTTAGTAATTGTAAAACAGCAGAGAAGTAGACAAGGTCACTATGTGCTGTGCGGAAAAGATACGGATACTGAGCTCTGTCACTGAGCCGTGGATCTGTAGCGCCATAGCTGATCTGGAAGGAGAGATAATAACCTTAAATATTCTGCAGCACTTTACATTTACAGGAGCAACATCTGCTCCTTCTTTCTTACCTGTGTATATCCGTATATACTCAACATTTGTGCTATGGGCAGAGTTGTTAAAGATAAAAGATCTCCAACAAAACCTCCAATGTTTTCTTCTCCTGCGCAGTAATAATTAGGAACAGTCGCTCCCGGACCTGATAATATTTGTATCACACTCTTTACAGCTTTATTAGCATTGGAACAAGAATCGTATACATGATATCCCAAAGTCACATTGGGTAAAATGTTAGGATTTTTATTCACTTCTTCAATAGCAAATTGAAATTCCAAAAAGTATTTATAACTTGAGATAAGAATCCTGTGAAAAAACAATATTTTATGTACCTGAATTATTTCTAAATTGTAATAATCCAATGGAGTAAAAAACATTTGTAATATTTAAGATTTTTCACCTAACCCTTTTCGCACACAGACATTTTTTATTCTCCTAGCGTTAATTAAAAAAATCATAACTACCTTTTTTCTATCAACATTTCTGTCTGAGTGCTTTTTTTTCAATTGTACTATTTAATATACCATATAATGTACTGAAAACTTTTTAAATGTTCTCATTGGGGAGGATTCGAAAAAAAAGCAATTGCATCATAGTCCCGTTAGGGGACTTAACCAAGTGATAATTTGACTGCTCATATAAAGGCCCTTCTAGACACAACGAGAATCACTCAAAAATCACTCAAAGCTGTCATTTGAGTGATTCTCGTTCTGTCTAAATGCAGGGACATCGTGCAGTTTTCGTGCATGAGTCGCTGATTGCTGAATTCTAGCTTGCTAGAATTGAGTGATCAGCTGTTATCAGCGAAGCAGGCTGTTATCAGCCGGCTGTGCTGATAAGATTCTCTGTGCCTGTGTCCTGCTGTGAATTAACAGCTGGGAAACTGGCAGTCAGAAGGAAGAAAAATATAGCTATTTGTTTATGCAAAACTGCTGTATTGTTCTATTAGAGGCCACAGAGGTGTCCCACTCCAGCTGCATAGCTCTATAGTAGCTAATTATCTACTAAAAAGTATGCAAAAATGATCGCTCAAAACTGTCACTTAAACTATCATTTGAGTGAGTTTTAAGCGATTATCTTTAAGTGTAAATGGGGCCTAATACACTGCAATACTGTTGTATTGTACTGATTTATGTCTGTGAGCATAATTCCTCCAGGCATCCTCTTAGGCCTAATAGGCAGACCAAGGAGCCCGTACTTGGTTCCCACCTTCTCTTCTATCCCAGTGTCACCCTGTGATTCTGTTGAGAGAGGGGTGGCAGTGAGGTGAAAGAGGGAGCAAGCTGTCTAACTATGTAATTGCCATGGTCATTATTGACAATCTAAGAGGGTAAATGGCTAGATTGAAATTACAATATCTTTGGCCCAGGTGATTTCAGATGCATCAGATGTTATATGGTATGTGGTAATGATGGTCAAAAGTCTGCAGTCATCTGCTGACATGAACATTGTGCAGTTGTCAGCTACATTATGTGATTTTTATCTTCTCTACAAGGTGGCATCTGAAGATCATGTGTGAATGAGGCCTTATAGCTCTATTGGTCAAAATTGGTGGAGGCCCTTCGGCATAACATTTGGTAGGGTCACTCATATATAGTAATAATGTCATACAAAATATGTCTTATATAAGCCTTTATACACACACTAGTTGGGAGAAACTTGTTATTTGCATGGTGCCAACTTATTCTGCAGTGCTTTCAGGTAACTTATTTACTACCTCCCCCAAGCTGGGTACTCATTTTACCAACCTCGGAAGGATGGAAGACTGAGTCACCCTTGAGCCAGCTACATGAACCAATGTGGAGATTGAACTGGTAACCTTCAGGTCATGAGTGAGAGCTTAGGACTGCATTATGTTGCCTTAACACTCTACTCCATACAAGGCCTTAAAGACATGAGGCCACATGAGACACTAGAAAATTGTCAGAGAGTATCACTTGTATTGACAGGATTCACCCACAAACTAATGTGGTACAGAAGATAAGTCTCCCCATGTCTGCTGTTTTACACATGGGGTAAGCAATTATGTTTCCTCAATATTTGCTATACTTTATAGCTTTTACTATTTCAATGCAATTTGCCTTTTTGCCCTTCTCAAAACATATTAGCATATGTTTTGCTTTCTGACATAGAATAGAAAAGTTGCGACAATTGTCCGGCAAACAATTAGAGCTTTAATATTTGTGTAGCAGTAACTCCCAGTCTGATAAGGATGTAAAATCTGGTTAGGAACAGCCATGAGAGATGTTGGAGGAGATATATGGTGGCACAGCACTGTGGGGAGATTTATGCATGACTTCAATATATTATTAGTTTAATATATAATTTTGTTCCTACAGTTAAAAAAAAATTCAGATTCTAGGAACTGCTTTTAAGGTGCCGGTGACATAAGCATGCAAGTGCTTGAATATATGGAGTGCATGAAAGAAAGATTGGAGTCAAATTTGACCCCAAGACAGCGGGTGTGCTGCCTAGGAGATATGGTAACACTGAAACTGAAATGGAAATATCAGGCTTAGGTAGGTTAGTAGATGGGTAAAAACACAACACCAGTTTTTGAAAGATTCAGTTTCAGATAGAGAGATGGCATGATGTTAGGGACAGTGGGCAGACAATCACTAGTGTATTGTAGTAATACAGAAGTGATGTCACAAGAATAAGTATATAATTGTTTGTCAGTGTAGAGATTATACTGAAAGCCAAATCTGCTGATAGTGTATCCAAAAGGGCTGTGTACAATAGATGGAAAAAAGTTGAGAAACTAGTGCCAAACCCTGAGGAGCCCTAGCTGCAAGGGGAGGAGGAAAAGAAGTAGACCCAGCAAACGTTACACCAAATGAGTGATAAGAGAGGTAGAGAGAAAAGCAGGAGAGAGCAGAGTCCCGAAGGCCAATGGAGGGAAGCATTCTGAGGAGGAGCTGGGGATCTATGGTGTAGAATGCCACAGTGAGAACCTGAGGAATAAATAGAGAGTAGTTTCCATTAGATTTATCTGCAAGGGGATCGTTTGGTACATTAGTAAGGGCACTTTCTGTAGAATATAATTTATGAAAAACAGAATGTAAGGGGTCAAGAAGAGAATAAACAGAGGAGCAGTTCATTAAACGAGAGAAATTAGAGTCCTAGAAAATGTATTCAGTAGCTATATGTAGTTTTACTTACCCATTACAGTTCATGAATTTATTAAATGGGTCAAGGAGGAAGTCTTCCATTTTGAAATTAACAGCAACTATTCCTCCAATGATGTAGTCTCCATGTTTATAATATTCATAATCTTCTATTGCTGTTTGCAGTTCCATTTTACATGCAGTTGATGAAGTTGCACAAACAGTAAAGCAAAGCATGATAAGACATATGAAGAGTGGGTGACAGGAAGCTGTTACTTTCACCATTTTTATGAAATACCAGTATGACACTAGGTAATATAGTGCAGTGTCTGTGCAAGTTACACAACCTTCTTGATGCATGGAAATGATTTTACCATCTGTATCTGAAGAGGCATTATATATACTCTAGTAAAATGCAATACTGAGGATCTAAAATTGTACCACACTCTAATCTTACACTCACCAGATGCGTCAAACCAAAGAAAATAAAACTATGCACACTGTACAATCAGATTAGCTATTAAAAGAAAACTTGTAACGTGATGTAATGCCACACTCCGGAATCATAGCTCTAATTTCCATACAGGGAAGTTCCAATTGTGAAATGGACAGTGTCTCCTATAAAGTGACCATTCAGTCTGTAATTTTCTCTATACTGTTCCTGTGGAGCCCTATGTGTCTAGATGGTTATAGACAACAAACTAATTCTTTGACATACTCCGACAGATGTTCCTTAGTTTTGACTTAAATCCAATGATTAAATCACCAAGAAGAAGGGAATATAACTGCACAATCAGTCTACAGAGTTTGTTTGTAGTCTGTTACTTTACAGACTTGGGGTGCATTTACATGAGCGTCTGCAGGTGCATACATAGGTGCGTACAAAACCGGCACACCCACGTACCTGCACAAAAACCCGTGCATATAATTCTGTGCACCAGTGCGGCCCCATGGAAGGCAATGATCTGCTCCCAATCATTGCAGTGATTTTCAGGGAAGGGCTTTATATATAAGCCCTTCATTAAAAATCATTCCTATCTAGTGTAAAAAAAAAAAAAAAAAATCTATACTCATCTCTCTGCCGCTCCCGGGGCTCAGGCACGTCTTCTCTGCTCGTAAATGAGGTTAGTGATGGAACACCAAAAGGGTCTTATTTTGGGGCATTCCCATCAAATGTGAAGGAAGGTTCCCTTTTTTGATTTGCATTGCCAACATTTGTCAAAAGTTCCTGCGCTCACTTATGAAATAGCTGCGGGTTTCCTGTCCTATCTAGTCAAGATTTTCTAGGAGTTCTTCGGAATGTGTACACAGCTAGAGAAACCATGCGAGTTCCATAGTACCCAAAGGGTTTCAGTTTTATTGAGGTTAATTCCTAGATCTCTTTCCCACTCCCTGAGACACCAAGGCTTGTCAGATAAGGACTGTAAGAGAAAACCTTTATGTAAATGTTTACCTATTTTCTCAGGGCAGGGGGAAAGTTAGAGGTAAGTCTCAAACCAGAGGGGGTCCCTCATTTTACTATAGCTGGAGTTATGTAGCCTCTTCAAGGAGTGGTGAAGGCCTACCCGCTTCAGGAAATTGAGCTGGATGTGTGTAAGAAGAGTATATCTGGGCTGGATCAACCAATGTGGAACCTTTGATAACATTGTAGATAGTGAGGTCATTATGGTTGTCTCAAAGCCATCCTACTCTGAGGGGCCTGTTTGCTAGAATGGCTGGGATTGTGAAAGTGGGGGTTGTCGGGGGATTGATTTTTTGTCAGCATGACCGATTTGCAGTGATCTTAGCACCTTAATTGTGCCTTTTGTAATGAGGCCCAATGATGCAAGCTTGCCCAGTGGGGGGAAGGGCGTCCACCCAGAGGTAAATTTGGTTTTCCCTTTTCAGCAAAGTCCCCTCTATTTTGAGGGTGGGTGAAGTTAGTTCTGCATCTACTAGGGAAATTCATCTGGCTATGTGAATCGCTTTGTAGTATAACTGTAGGTTTCATAGGTCAGTTCCAACCTGGGGTCTTTTCTGGACTAAGTAAGAGAAGGCTAGGCATGGCTTGGGTCTGTCCCAGGCAAACCCTCTAAACAATCTATGAATGTAGGATATTAAGTTATTCCTACCCAGCCTAAAAATACGAGGAATGTCAAATTCTTTAAGTTGGGATTTTAATTTTTTAAACAGTGGGATGTAATTAGCATCGTACAGGTGAGATGGGTTAGAGGTCAGGGAAATTCCTAAATATCTGTTGGCTCTCGAGGGCCATTTGAAGACGTAGTCTTTTTTGGAGACTGGAGGTGAAGTGGTCTGGTGCAGAGATATAGAGTACTTTGGATTTTTCAAAATTGATCTTGAAATTAAAAAGCCTACCAAAGAGGGTGAATATTTCCATGAGCACCAGGAAGGCTCTTTTCGGGTCAGTGGTAAGGACGAGAAGGTTGTCTGCAAAGGCTGCCGTTGTATGTGTGGTGTTGCCAATACATTTATATCTGGGCTCTGCCTAATTTCCTGAAGTAGTGTCTCCATCACTAGGATAAAAAGCGTGGGGGAGAGCCGGCAGCCCTGCCTGGTGCCATATCTTATTGCAAAAGGCAAGACAATGTCCATTAACTTGCACCCTAGCCGAGGGGTCAGAATAAAGAGATAGAATGGCTCTAACGAAGTGGGATGGGAAGACAAATTTTGACAGGGTGTGTTCCATATGGTCCTAGCTTACCCTGTCAAGGCCTTCTGAGTCCGTGGAGATCAGTACCAGTGGCAGTTTATTTGTTTTGGTGAAATGCATAGTGTGGATTACACGTGTCGTATTGGTATTCCCTTCCCTACCTGGCACAAACCCCCCTTGGTTGGGTTCACCAACTTGGGGAGAAAGGGATTAATCCATCATGTAAGCAGCTTGGCCTAGAGTTTAATGTCCGTATTTAGTAACGAGATGGGATGATAATTACTGCAAAAAGCGTGGTTCTTCCCCTCTTTGGGAATAAGTGTAATATAGGCTTCTAATGACTGCTTAGTAAGAGCTGAACTGGCAACAGAGTTTAGGGAGGTATGGGATGTGGACCTGGGCTCTTGCGGTTGGGGATAGAGGCTAGGACCTCCGTCACCTCTTCCACAGTCACCGGATTTAAACGTGAAGAGTCATCCTCCTTAGAAAAAACTGGGAGTCCAAGAGTCTCAAGGAAAGCAAGGGGGGTTTGACATGTGTAGGCACATGAGCTCCCATTTGTGTCACCCTGTAAGTTTTATAAAGCCTTGAAGTACTTCTAAAACTCCTCAGCCACGTCCTCAGTGGATGTCACTGTTGTGCTATCAGGGGTCTTGATCTGTGAAATGAAAGTTTTTTTTCTTCTTGATAAGCCTTGACGATGTTTTAGATCCCCTGTCCCAGCGCACATAGATTTTATATTTAGATGTGAACAGGGTCTTTGCGGATTTGATATTTAGGGCATTTTTAAGTTTGTCTCTCAGACTTTTTAGTTCCCTAAGCGTGTGACTACTAGGGTTATTCTGGAGTAGGCTTCTGTGTTGGAGATTTGGGTGAGTAGGGAGTGGATTTCTTTGTCTCTGTTATTTAGTCCTAGTACCCAGAGATATCGGCTTCCCTCTAATGAAGGCTTGTGGGCTTTCCACAGAACTGGAACTGGCATCTCCTGCGTATCGTTATTCTTAAAAAAATCCACTAGTTTCTCTGAGAGGAGAAAGCAATTATCTTTTCCACTAACTAAAGTGCAATTCAGGCAGCAGTTCCATTCCCTCCTTGGCAGGCTATCCATTGGCAGCATTATGAAGATCTGGCCGTGGTCAAAGATAGTGATTGGCCCATTGTCTGCGGAGGTGACCGAGTGAAGGTATTTACCTGATACCAGTAGGTAATCGATTCTATGGAAAGTGGTGTGAATAGGTGAGTAGAAGGCGTATTCCCAAAGCTCTGGGCTCAGGGCGCTCCATGCATCATGTAAATTTAGGTCCGAGAGTAAGCGCCTAAGTCTGCCGAGCAGCTTTTGGAATATCGAAGAGGAGTCCGAGGTGGTATCTTTTGAGTGATCGAGTGCCAAATTAATGTCTCCCCCGACCACCTGCAGGCTTTCTGCAAAGTCTCGAAATTTTATTAGAACTGTATTAGCCACTTGTATAGATAGTTGTATAGGTGATTTCTTATATCCTTAATTTTGTCAGGATAAAACTAATATGAATTACAATTGACCTGAGCCTGTAAAACTCCTTTAGGTTTGCAGTGATATATATAGATTGTTACCCTATAAACAAAAGGAACATTGAAATTATCTGACAATGACCCATTGAGTACTGAAAGGGCCTTGTGATCTTTGACATTGTAATTATCTGACAATGAGTCATTAATTACTGAAAGGGCATTGTGATCTTTGACTCCTAGATGCTTGCTAGATTGGCCACCCTGTGTGTATGGGAATCATAGTTAGCAACACCTGTGCAAACACATCTTTCTGTGTATATAAGCTGGGATAGAACCAAGATGGTCAGAGCAAACTGGACCTGCGCTAGGGATGCCTATATGCAGTGTGGTATTTCCCCAGAAGAAACTCTGATCCATTTCGTTGGTGCTCTCCCAGCTGATTGTAAACTCTGTCCAGTGGTGGGTATTCATCCAGCTGACCAGATGTATTTTATGTGTTGTAAGTATATTCATGTGTAATATTAATGTATTCATGTATATTCCTTAGTGATATTAGTATTTGACCTTTGCCTAAGAAATAGTGTAAAAGAATGCAATATCATCTATTTTATGTCAATTAGTTTAACCATCATCCATTTTATATAATTTTGCTCATTTATTATCTTATTAAATAAATTGTGTTGTATCAACCCACTTGTCCTTCTTTAAAGCCGTATCCAAACTTGTTGCCTTTCAAGTTGTCAATACACCACTGTATTTGGTTTTTGTTTGGGGCGTAGAGGTTTGCGAAAGAGACCTTACTTTGCGTGATTGATCCTTTTAAGAAGATGTATCTGTCATTTGGGTCTGAGTCCAATTGTGTAGGAACAAATGGTATGTTCTTGCTAACTGTGATTGAGACACCTATAGAGGCAGAGGAGTGTGCACTGTGGAACCACTGGTTATAATAGGAGGATGGTAGTCTGAGGACCTGGTTGTGGCGGAAGTGTGTTTCTTGTAGGAAGAGCAAAGGTTTGTGACCTCTTCTGCAGGGTATTCCAGCCTCTAATATTGAGGGAGGTAATTTTGATGTCACCGGTCCCGAGGGGGTTGTCACCGGATTGCTGATCTGCCCGCAACCTCCTCAACCCCGTTTCCTCAGTTAGGTACATACTGTACCTAACAGGAGGAAAACAATAAGTTTTAAAACATTGTGTATTTAGAACACTGTGATAGGTTTTCGCTAAGATTTTGCTTTATTTTATCTGCAGTGCACTCTGCTAATGCCACGCAACATGCTGACGTTACAACACCCCCAGTCCTGCTACCTTGCCGTCTCTGGAAAAGGGAAGTGGGAATAATCACCTTGTAGTTTTTTCCTTCCAGACTGATAGATATGATTATGCACTTACTAATGAGACGGAGGTTCAGTCATTTTGATCAGTCATTAGATAGCCCTAATTTTGCACTCTTTGTGGATGAATCGAGGTAGCGTCAAGAAGGCAGATTGTACACAAGTTATGCAGTGTTTACCTGAAATAGTAAAAGCCGCACCTCTCCTAACCTAATGCCTCGAGATCCCAGGTGGTAGCTTAGACCTCCACATGTACAGAGATGCCTTAGGGGTACCTATGAGGGTACCAGATGAATATAAAGCCGGAGATCAAGTTAAAGCAGGATGGGTCTGGTTCTGTGGTAATTTTTCCTACACGAATATCCCCACCAATATTCCCGGAGGGCCGTGTGCACTGTCCCGGCTAAGTATCCTTATGTACCAAAGACCCAATTGCCATGAACCCACACCTAGGTATCGGAGGGGCATTTACAGCCTGAGCGACAGTTGTGAAGGACCGCCCACTCTACTGAGTTTTCAGAACATTCTACACTAGAGTTTATTCTGATAAAGAAGTTATCTATATATATAAAGACGAAAGCCCTCACTGACTCACTGACTCACTCGATTATTCAAATCTATGTGCAAAAGAATTAGCGTTCACATTTTACGTACAGAATGTAATTTTCTCCATTTCCGGTGTCATAGAAACTTGAAATTTGGCACGAGCATTGATTATGTCATAAATAGAAAAAGCTAGTGGGTCCCAACTCGATTATTCAATTGTATGCGCAAAAGAATTAGCACCCAAATTTTACGTACGGAATGTAATTTTCTCACTTCCCAATGTCATAGAAACCTAAAATTTGGCACGAGCATTGATTATGTCATAAATAGGAAAAGCTAATGGGTCCTAACTCAATTATTCAATTCTATGCGCAAAAGAATTAGTGTCCAAATTTTACGTTCGGAATGTAATTTTCTCATTTTCCGGTGTCATAGAAACTTGAAATTTGGCACGAGCATTGATTATGTCATAAATAAGAAAAGCTAATGGGTCCCAACTCGATTATTCAATTCCATGCGCAAGAGAATTAGCGTTCAAATTTTACGTACGGAATGTAATTTTCTAACTTTCCGGTGTCATAGAAACATAAAATTTGCCATAAGCATAGATTATGTCATAAATAGGAAAAGTTAATGGGTCCTAACTCGATTATTCAAATCTAGCGCACAAGAATTAGCGTCGAAATTTAACGTACACTATCTAAATCTCTCACTTCCCAATGTCATAGAAACTTAAAATTTGGCACGGGCATTGAATATGTCATAAATAGGAAAAGCTAAAGGATCCCAACTCAATTATTAAATTCTATGCGCAAAAGAATTAGCGTCCAAATTTTATGTACGGAATGTAATTTTCTCACTTTCCGGTGTCATAGAAACGTGAAATTTGGCACGGGCATTGAATATGTCATAAATAGGAAAAGCTAGTGGGTCCCAACTCCATTATATAATTCTATGCGCAAAAGAATTAGCGTCAAAATTTTACGTACGGCATGTAATGTTCTCACTTTCCGGTGTCATAGAAACGTGAAATTTGGCACGAGCATTGATTATGTCATAAATAGGAAAAGCTAATGGGTCCCAACTTGATTATTCAATTCTATGCGCAAAAGAATTAGCGTCAAAATTTTATGTACATAATCTAAATCTCTCACTTCCCAAAGTCATAGAAACATGAAATTTGCCATAAGCATTGAATATGTCATAAATAGGAAAAGTTAATAGGTCCTAACTCGATTATTCAATTCTAGCGCAAAAGAATTAGCGTCGAAATTTAACATACACTATCTAAATCTCTCACTTCCCAATGTCATAGAAACTTAAAATTTGGCACGGGCATTGAATATGTCATAAATAGGAAAAGCTAATGGGTCCCAACTCAATTATTCAATTCTATGCGCAAAAGAACTAGCGTCAAAATTTCATGTACGGAATGTATTTTTCTCACTTTCCGGTGTCATAGAAACTTGAAATTTGGCACGAGCATTGATTATGTCATAAATAGGAAAAGCTAATGGGTCCCAACTCGATTATTCAATTCTATGCGCAAAAGAATTAGCGTCCAAATTTTACATACGGAATCTAATTCTCTCACTTCCCGGTGTCATAGAAACTCGAAATTTGGCATGAGCATTGATTATGTCATAAATGGGAAAAGCTAATGGGTCCCAACTAGAGATGAGCGAGCACCAAAATGCTTGGGTGCTCGTTACTCGAGCCGAACTTTTCGCGATACTCGAGGGTTCGTTTCGAGTAACGAACCCCGTTGAAGTCAATGGGCGACCCGAGCATTTTTGTATCTCGCCGATGCTCGCTAAGGTTTTCATTTGTGAAAATCTGGGAAATTCAAGAAAGTGATGGGAACGACACAGAAATGGATAGGGCAGGCGAGGGGCTACATGTTGGGCTGCATCTCAAGTTCCCAGGTCCCACTATTAAGCCACAATAGCGGCAAGAGTGGGCCCCCCCTCCCAACAATTTTTACTTCCGAAAAACCCTCATTAGCAAGGCATACCTTAGCTAAGCACCACACTACCTCCAACAAAGCACAATCACTGCCTGCATGACACTCCGCTGCCACTTCTCCTGGGTTACATGCTGCCCAACCCCCCCGCATGACGCAGTGTCCACAGCGCACACCAAAGTGCCCCTGCGCAGCCTACAGCTGCCCTCATGCCACACGCTGGCCTCATAGCCACACCACCCCCATGTCTATTTATAAGTGCGTCTGCCATGAGGGAAAACCGGAGGCACACACTGCAGAGGGTTGGCAGGGCCAGGCAGCGACCCTTTTTAAAAGGGGTGGGGCGATAGCCCACAATGCTGTATAGAAGCAATGAGAAATCCAATCCTGTGCCACCTCCATCAGGAGCTGCACACGTGGGCATAACAATGGGGAACCCATGTGCCACACACTATTCATTCTGTCAAGGTGTCGCATAGCTCAATCCACACTGCAAGGGGAAAGCCGTCTGCGCTCTGCCCCTACCCAAGTCAGTCAGTGTCTTTGTGCCAGACAGGTCAAACACAGCGATGTGAGCTGAGTTTGCACCAACAGCATAGGTGGGTCCTAGGAAACCCAAGACATGAACCAAAAATTGATCTGACCGGCCAAACATGGCAAACTTGCACCGCGGCCACGACATAGGCCTCAGCCCCCAGCTTCAGCAATCCCAGGCAGGAAGCGGACTTTCACTGCGCCCAGGACATAGGCCTCTGCACAAACCCTCAGCAATCGCGGGCCTACAGCGGACTCCAATTCTAGCGTAGCTGTGCACGTCTCATTAGCGCTGTATTGCTCCTGTAGTTTGTCGCAATGCAGTGCCCCGGATAGTAGAGCTAACGTCAGATTAAATGCAGGTGGGCTCCGGCCCACACTGCATGCCCCAGTCAGACCGGGGTTTTTTATAAGTAGACACATGCAGTTACAACTCCGTGTGGACCGACAGCATAGGTGGGTCCCAGGAACCCATCGGCGGTACATAAATGTATCCCATTGCAGTGCCCTGCTCAGCAGAGCTAACGTCACATAGAATACAGGTGTGCTTCGGCCCACAGTGCATGCCCCATTCAGAGTGGTAATATGTACCTTAACGGTAACCACGTTGGTGGGAATGTGCTGGCGCCTGCGTACCTAGTAGCACGGTTTTATTTAGTTGGTTTTCGCAATGTGGCCAGGATTAAGTGGGCCGTGGCGGGGGGATGGTGGGCGGGCTCTCTTGTTGTGTCGGTAAAGGTGAAATTCTTGGACTGCCACCAGACGGACCAATGCAAAGGTATTTGCCAAGAATGTTTTTATTGTTGGAGGAGGAGGGGGATGTTTTTGAGGCACTACGTGTCCTCTCCACGTGTCCGTGGTTATATGCACCTTAACAGTAACCGCGTTGGTGGGAAATGGCTTCACCAGCATCATGTCTTTGGGAAGCCTCTGTTTCCACACCCCAGGGACATAGCATTAGCAGCGGTATAGGCAGAGCCCAGAATTAGTAACATTTCAGCGGTAGCATTAGGGACAGGCCCCAGTAGCATATCACTAGCAGCATTATAGGGGGAGCACAGTATTAGTTCCATTTCAGTAATAGTAGCAGTCCAGACAGGCCCCAGTAACAATTCTGAAGCAGCAGTATAGGGGGAGCACAGTCTTAGTTCCATTTCAGTAATAGTAGCAGTCAAGACAGGCCACAGTAACAATTCTGAAGCAGCAGTATAGGGGGAGCACAGTATTAGTTCCATTTCAGTAGTAGTAGCAGTCAAGACAGGCCACAGTAACATTCCCGTTGCAGCAGTTTAGGGAGATAACAGTCTCTTTCACATTTCAGTAGTTGCAGTATAGACAAGGCCCCAGTTACATTTATGTAGCAAAAGTGTAGGCCAACTCCACACACCTTGCTGTAGCATGAGTGCAGGCGAAGCCCATAAAAATTACTAGGATTACACTGTAGGCGAGGGCCCAAAAAAATTGGTGTACCAACAGTACTAATGTACCTCAGAAAAACTGCCCATGCCCAACCAAGAGGGCAGGTGAAACCCATTAATCGCTTTGCTTAATGTGGCTTAATTTGTAACTAGGCCTGTAGGCAGCCCAGTTAAAATAAAAATTGGTTCAGGTGCAAGTTCCAACGCTTTAATGAGAATTGAAACGTATAAACATTGTTTACAAAAGTAATATGACTGAGCCTTGTGGGCCTAAGAAAAATTGCGTGTTCGGCGTGATTACGTGAGGTTTCAGGAGGAGGAGGAGGATGAATATAATACATAGATTGATGAAGCAAAAAGGTCCCCGTTTTTGATGGTGATAGAGAGCGATGCTTCCATCCGCGGGTGCAGCCTACGTATTGTTTAGGTACCTCTGCTGTCCGCTGGTGGAGAAGAGAAGTCTGGGGAAATCCAGGCTTTGTTCATCTTTATGAGTGTAAGCCTGTCGGCACTGTCAGTTGACAAGCGGGTACGCTTATTCGTGATGATTCCCCCAGCCGCACTAAACACCCTCTCTGACAAGACGCTAGCCACAGGACAAGCAAGCACCTCCAGGGCATACAGCGCGAGTTCAGGCCACGTGTCCAGCTTCGACACCCAGTAGTTGTAGGGGGCAGAGGCGTCACGGAGGACGGTCGTGCGATCGGATACGTACTCCCTCACCATCCTTTTACAGTGCTCCCGCCGACTCAGCCTTGACTGGGGAGCTGTGACACAGTCTTGCTGTGGATCCTTACAAGATATGTTGAATGAGCACTCCAGTGGTTAATTATGAATAAAACAGCACTTTATTCCTCAATGGTAAAAACATAGCTGCAACGTTTCGATCCTACACACACAGGATCTTTGTCAAGCTTGACAAAGATCCTGTGTGTGTAGAATCGAAACGTTGCAGCTATGTTTTTACCATTGAGGAATAAAGTGCTGTTTTATTCATAATTAACCCCTGGAGTGCTCATTCAACATATCTTGTAAGGATTTCCTGCTTCTTCCGGTCTTTGGGTCCAGACCTTGGCTGTGGATCGTGCACCCTGCAAGCCTGTAAGTGCTACAGTATATTGATTGGAAGTGCTGTTCCCCTTCTCATCTTTTTCTACAGTCTTGCTGGGGAGCCATAAAGCTGTCAAAGGTCTTGGAGAGTGTTCCCCTGCCTGCGCTGTACATGCTGCCTGATCTCCGCGCCTCCCCTGCTACCTGGCCCTCGGAACTGCGCCTTCTGCTGCTAGCGCTGTCGGATGGGAATTTTACCATCAGTTTGTCCGTCAGGGTCCTGTGGTATAGCATCACTCTCGAACCCCTTTCCTCTTCGGGTATGAGAGTGGAAAGGTTCTCCTTATACCATAGGTCTAGCAGTGTGTACACCCAGTAATCCGTAGTGGCCAGAATGCGTGTAACGCGAGGGTCACGAGAAAGGCATCCTAACATGAAGTCAGCCATGTGTGCTAGGGTACCTGTACGCAACACATGGCTGTCCTCACTAGGAAGATCACTTTCAGGATCCTCCTCCTCCTCCTCAGGCCATACACGCTGAAAGGATGACAGGCAAGCAGCATGGGTACCCTCAGCAGTGGGCCAAGCTGTCTCTTCCCCCTCCTCCTCATGCTCCTCCCCCTCCTCCTCCTTCTCAACGCGCTGAGATATAGACATGAGGGTGCTCTGACTATCCAGCGACATACTGTCTTCCCCCGCCTCCGTTTCCGAGTGCAAAGCGTCTGCCTTTATGCTTTGCAGGGAACTTCTGGTGACGCTAATGACTGCAGCATCCCCGCTCACCTTCTGGGTAGACTCCTCAAAGTTTCCAAGGACCTGGCAGATGTCTGCCAACCAGGCCCACTCTTCTGTAAAGAATTGAGGAGGCTGACTCCCACTACGCCGCCCATGTTGGAGTTGGTATTCCACTATAGCTCTACGCTGCTGATAGAGCCTGGCCAACATGTAGAGCGTAGAGTTCCACCGTGTTGGCATGTCGCACAGCAGTCGGTGCACTGGCAGAATAAACCGATGTTGCAGGGTCCGCAGGGTGGCAGCGTCCGTGTTGGACTTGCGGAAATGTCCGCTGAGCCGGCGCACCTTTCCGAGCAGGTCTGACAAGCGTGGGTAGCTTTTCAGAAAGCGCTGAACCACCAAATTAAAGACGTGGGCCAGGCATGGCACGTGCGTGAGGCTGCCGAGCTGCAGAGCCGCCACCAGGTTACGGCCGTTGTCACACACGACCATGCCCGGTTGGAGGCTCAGCGGCGAAAGCCAGCGGTCGGTCTGCTCTGTCAGACCCTGCAGCAGTTCGTGGGCCGTGTGCCTCTTCTCTCCTAAGCTGAGTAGTTTCAGCACGGCCTGCTGACGCTTGCCCACCGCTGTGCTGCCACGCCGCGTGACACCGACTGCTGGCGACGTGCAGCTGCTGACACATCTTGATTGCGAGACAGAGGTTGCGTAGGAGGAGGATGGTGGTTTAGTGGAGGAAGCATACACCGCCGCAGATACCAGCACCGAGCTGGGGCCCGCAATTCTTGGGGTGGGTAGGACGTGAGCGGTCCCAGGCTCTGACTGGGTCCCAGCCTCCACTAAATTCACCCAATGTGCCGTCAGGGAGATATAGTGGCCCTGCCCGCCTCTGCTTGTCCACGTGTCCGTGGTTTAGTGGACATTGGCAGTAACCGCATTGGTGAGGGCGCGTACAATGTTGCGGGAGACGTGGTCGTGCAGGGCTGGGACGGCACATCGGGAAAAGTAGTGGCGACTGGGAACCAAGTAGCGCGGGGCCGCCGCCGCCATCATGTTTTTGAAAGCCTCCGTTTCCACAACCCTATACGGCAGCATCTCCAGGCTGATCAATTTGGCTATGTGCACGTTTAACGCTTGAGCGTGCGGGTGCGTGGTGGCGTACTTGCGCTTGCGCTCAAACAGTTGCGCTAGCGACAGCTGGACGCTGCGCTGAGAGACATTGCTGGATGGGGCCGAGGACAGCGGAGGTGAGGGTGTGGGTGCAGGCCGGGGGACGGCCGTGCCTGTGTCCTGAGAGGGGGGTTGGATCTCAGTGGCAGGTTGGGGCACAGGAGGAGAGGCAGTGGTGCAAACCGGAGTCGGTGAACGGCCTTCGTCCCACCTTGTGGGGTGCTTGGCCATCATATGTCTGCGTATGCTGGTGGTGGTGAGGCTGGTGGTGGTGGCTCCACGGCTGATCTTGGCGCGACAAACCTTGCACACCACAGTTCGTCGGTCGTCTGCACTCTCAGTGAAAAACTGCCACACCTTTGAGCACCTCGGCCTCTGCAGGGTGGCATGGCGCGAGGGGGCGCTTTGGGAAACAGTTGGTGGATTATTCAGTCTGGCCCTCCCTCTACCCCTGGCCACCGCACTGCCTCTTCCAACCTGCCCTGCTGCTGCTTTTGCCTCCCTCTCTGAAGACCTGTCCTCAGTAGGCTTAGCAAACCAGGTGGGGTTAGTCACCTCATCGTCCAGCTGCTCTTCCACCGAATCCTCTGTGCGCTCCTCCCTCGGACTTACTGCCTTTACTACTACCTCACTGATAGACAACTGTGTCTCATCGTCATCGTCCTCCTCACCCACTGAAAGCTCTTGAGACAGTTGCCGGAAGTTCCCAGCCTCATCCCCCGGACCCCGGGAACTTTCCAAAGGTTGGGCATCGGTCACGACAAACTCCTCCGGTGGGAGAGGAACCATTGCTGCCCATTCTGGGCAGGGACCCGAGAACAGTTCCTGGGAGTCTGCCTGCTCCTCAGAATGTGTCATTTTAATGGAGTGAGGAGGCTGGGAGGAAGGAGGGGCAGCAGCCAGAGGATTCAGAGTTGCAGCTGTGGACAGCGTAGAAGACTGTGTGGTCGATAGATTGCTGGATGCACTTTCTGCCATCCACGACAGGACCTGCTCATACTGCTCATTTTCTAATAAAGGTCTACCGCGTGGACCCATTAATTGTGAGATGAATCTGGGGACCCCAGAAACTTTCCTCTCTCCTAATCCCGCAGCAGTCGGCTGCGATACACCTGGACCAGGAGCTCGGCCTGTGCCCACACCCTGACTTGGGCCTCCGCGTCCTCGCCCGCGTCCACGTCCTGTAGGCCTACCCCTACCCCTCAGCATGGTGTATTACGAGTAGAGCAGAAACAGAACGCTGTAATTAAATGTGCCGCTTCTTGGCCTGTGGTTGGAGGCTGACTTCGCGTACGGAACGCACAGCAGAGCCAGGAAACAATTATGCGCAAGGCTGGGTATTAATCACCAACTACTCCCCCCAGCAGAGACGCAGTAAACTGAAGACAGTGACAGGCAGGCCAAATATAGTATTTTTTTAAACTTTTGAGGAAAAACCACACTGCCTGTGATATACACTGTATTTGGATTTCCCTGTTGGAGGCTGACTTGGCGTACGGAACGCACAGCAGAGCCAGGAAAAAATTATGCGCAAGGCTGGGTATTAATCACCAACTACTCCCCCCAGCAGAGACGCAGTAAACTGAAGACAGTGACAGGACGGCCAAATATAGTATTTTTTTAAACTTTTGAGGAAAAACCACACTGCCTGTGATATACACTGTATTTCGATTTCCCTGTTGGAGGCTGACTTGGCGTACGGAACGCACAGCAGAGCCAGGAAACAATTATGCGCAAGGCTGGGTATTAATCACCAACTACTCCCCCCAGCAGAGACGCAGTAAACTGAAGACAGTGACAGGCAGGCCAAATATAGTATTTTTTTCCACTTTTTGGGAAAAAGCCCACTGCCTATATAGCCTGTATACCTCTTTCCCTGCCTCACCAGTACTGCCCCTATACTCTGTAAAATGACTGCAGACTGAGGACGCTATGGTCTGCATGCCCGATATACAAAAAAAAAAAAAATTGTGCAACACTGCTAAAAGCAGCCTCTACAGTACTGCACACTGTCAGATGTGGCCCTAAGAAGGACCGTTGGGGTTCTTGAAGACAAATATAACACCTAACACTCTCCCTATAGCAGCTACAGCAAGACAGCACTTTCCCTGATCTCTGTCAGAATGCATCTGTGGCGAGCCGCGGGCAGGGCAGATCTTAATACTCGGGTGTCACCTGATCTCCCCAGCCACTCACTGCAGGGGGGGTGGTATAGGGCTGGAATGTCACAGGAGGAAGTTGTAATGCCTTCCCTGTGTTTTTATTGGCCAGAAAAGCGTGCAAATTTCTCAGGGAAGAAAATGAAAGTGACTCGAACATCGCGTGGTGCTCGTCTCGAGTAACGAGCATCTCGAGTACCCTAATACTCGAACGAGCATCAAGCTCGGACAAGTACGCTCGCTCATCTCTAGTAACGTTCCCTTGTGCAAGTACCAAGTCATGACTGACTCCTAGGGTAATGTTACATCGTGACATTTTCTTGGCAGACTGCTTTTGCGAGGTGGCTTGCCATTTCCTTCCCCAGCCTCCCATTCTTCGGAGGTTGGTGAAATGAGCTTGGCGCTCATTTCATTGACCTCGGAAGTATGGGAAACTGAGTCAACCATGAGTCAGCTACCTGAACCAAGTAAAAATTGAACTCGCAACCTTTAGGTCATGAACGAGAGTTTAGGATTGCCTTTTTGCTGCCTTAACACTCTGCGCCATATAAATGCATTTAAGCAATATATAATATCATTTTTTAATAGCCTGTATAGAACAGACTTATGAGCTTATCTTGAATAGTCCAGTACTATAAGTTTATAATATTATTCATTGCCCAGATATATGTTTTATTGCATTAACCTGTATATTGCAGTTCCATGTGTTTATTGTACTGCTCATTGTATTAGATTTTACTCTTAATCCTCTTGTAAAATCAGATGACCGGTCAGAGCCTCAGTCACTGCTGCCGCGCTCCGCTCCCCCTCCCTCACTATACTAAATCCAGGAGTCAGTTGCATAATTATACAGGACAAACAATGAATCAAAGTAAAAATGGACGAGATGAGCATAGTGGCCCCCTCCTCACATTTCACGATGCGGCCCGCCCAGTGTAAAATTCCCCTGCCATATGCCACAATTCACCATCATAATTACAGGGCAGGAACAGTATTATCGCTGTCATCATCACTCTAGAGAACAAGGACTTAACTTTTAGTTATTTACAACTGAGGAACTTTCTGTTCTTTCTAGTGGGAATTAGATGCAGAATTTTCTGTTAACCCGTCTGTAACAGGAAAGAACTTAATGAATGAAGACTTTTCATTGACTAAGTATTGTACAATGGCTGGAATCAATATGAAGGCTGTGAAATACAATAAACTGAACAAAAAACTCAATATAATAAGTGACACATATTGAATATGTATTTACTTCTCTCACTTTTTGTATTTTCTTACAATTTTTTAATTATTTAAAATATTTTTATGTACTATAATGCATTAAATGCCTCGTTCTCTTACAGTACATCAGGTTGGCTCGGTTGGTATTTCTAAGCCAAAAACAAGCAGTGATAGTAGAAGTCCTCCCATTATATCGCAGTGTGTGGAAGTTGTAACTATTAGTACAGCATATTTTTTATGCATCATTTAGCTTTTTTACTGTGGAGGGTCGTTAGGAACTACACTCCATGATGTATGGAATATGGAGAAATACCGTCCCCTATAAAATCATTATCAGTATTATTATATCTTTATATAGCGCAAACATGTCACACGGATCTTTACATTACACAGTTGCAGAGGGTGCAAATACAAATTTCAGTACAATACAATATAGGATTCCATTCCGTACATACAAAGTTGTAGAATCGTATAGGCTGAACTCGATCTGAAATTCAGGCCTGACTTTTTAAAGCACACGGCCCATTTGCACCTATTTTACATTACTGTCTTGTCACTAGTGCCATAAGTGTATGTCACAGGGCAGCAAGGGGTTAGGGTTTGCAGGGAGATGCAATTTCTGGACATTCAAGTCTGTTAATTGTGGACGTATGAGGGTAAGAAATCAAAACTCACTTAGTTTCTTGATTTTCATTAGTTTGTAAAGTCATGGGGTTAGTCTGGGATCTTTGAACGCACAACCAAAGTCACCATACACTGTTAGCCTAATCCTGCTGCTGCTGCGCTGTGACTGGTTGAAGGATGGGGAATGGCAGCTGAGAAAACGTCCTCACAGAGCATTGAGCAGCAAGACGCTGCAGCATGAGAGAAAGGGGTGTTGAGCAGGTGAGGCCATTACTCCTAAGGCTGGGTTCACACTGGGCGTGTTCTTGTCGGAAATCCCGCGGTTTGGCCGCAGCCGAAACCGCGAGATTTCCGACGGGTGAACAGCCACGGAAAAACCCGCCGCAGCTTTGAAGCGGCCCGGACGCTCGCTTTTCCGCCGCGGCCGGCGCTCCCATAGAGGAGAGCGCGGCCGCGGTGGAAAGAAAAAAAGAATGGACATGCTGCATATTCTGGAACCGCGGCTGCGGCGGCCGCAGCCACGGTTTCAGCCAGACTTACCGCAGCGGATTGGCCGTCCCATGTGGACAAGATTTCTGAGAAATCTCGTCAACATGGCTGGCTAATCCCGAGATTAGGGGCCACGGGCGGATTTGCCGCGGCAAAATTCCGCGCGGAATTGCCGCAGCAAATCCGCCCTGCTTGAACCCAGCCTAACTGCTACAACCCCAATGCCCCCTGAGTGGTGTCGACACAAAAAGAATTACACAATAACATGACAGCATATTACACTGTATCTATCTGCAGTCATCATTACCAGCTCTGTGGTTGTAGCAGCCCCAAGTCACTGATAGAGAAATGACTAGTAATTGTTAGGAAATTAGAGTACCATTGTTTCTGGTGGTGCAATGCACCACACGGCTCTGCTACATGCACATCACACACACACAGATCTGCTACATGCACATCACACACACACACACACAGCTCTGCTACATGCAAATCACACACACAGCTCTGCTGCGTTGCTTTCGCATATGAGCTGCATGTGATTTAGAAACTTTAGCAGCTCGCTGAGGGAACATGTTCACTCGTAGCTTTTGCATATGAGCTGCATGTGTTTTACGAACTTCAGCTTTTGGCTGAGGTGAAATCATGGCTTGTCGCTTTGTTATGTAAGCTGCATTAGCTTAACAATGCAGTTGAAACCTCTTTGGTGACATGTTTGCACGACAGCGATGGTTTGTTTAAACACTGGATAATGGTTCATGATTAGATGAAGGCTAAACTGGTGTTGGCAGCATTTGCACTTGAGATGACATGATAGGACGTTCAGGAGATGTGAGGGGGGAGGAGATAACCAGCAAAACATCTGCATAGAGGGTGCATTTGTGTTCCTGTCCCCAATGAGGATACCCTTAACGTTTTCATTTGCTTTGAGCATAGTTGCTAAAAGTTCAATTACTAATGCAAATAAGAGAGGCAATAGGATACAGCCCTGCTTCTTTCCCCTCTCGATTGTTATTGTGTTGGGCTAGAAGCCACGGATTTGGATGGAAGCCAAGGGGAAGGAATACAGCGCTTGAATGAGCGTCTTCAATTTTGTTCCGAATCGCATTCCCCTCAAGAATAAATAATAAGTATTTGCATGATACTGAGTCAAAGGCTTTGCGTTAATCTAGGCTGAGAGGAAAGTCCTCATCTATTCCCCACCCCATGCCATCCGGATCGCACGGCCAAGATTATGTTGATTGTCCGTCCCAATTGATCAGAGGCTTGCCTACCCAGAATGAATCCGACCTGGTCAGGGTGACCATACTGGCTTATAAAAGTATTGAGTCAAATGGTCATAATTTCAGAGAGAATCTTTAAGTCATTACTAATTAAGCAAATAGGGTGATAGGTTTCGCAAGTTGTGTGGTGCTGGTTAGGTTCGGGAATAACATGCAACGAGGCTCTGTTGGTTGTGGGGGATAAATATGGAGTTCGTAGGAGAGAGTTGAAAAACCCTACAAGAGGGCCACCCAGTGGTGTATAAAATTTCTTATAATAAATATTGGAGAAACCATCAGGGCCAGAAGCTCTAGAAGGTTTAAGCAATTTTATTGCTACCCATGCCTCCTCCACCGTCACCTCCTCTTCGAGGATGTCTTTGGCTCTGGTGCTACTCTAGGAAGGGCTTTATCAAGCAGCTTCCTACACATTTGGTCTGGGAAGTGTTCTCTAGTGTTTAGGCTCTCGTAGAACTGACCGAATGCACCTCTAATCTCTACTCGGTTTTGGCTCAGGTTGCCATTCTGGAGATGTAATTTAGGGAGTGATGGAGGAAGGACCTGGTCGCAAGATGCCAGGCTAATCTACCCTGTCGGTCCCCTTGTGAGAAGAATTTATATCAGGACCATTTCAATTGTTTTTCTGCTATGGTAGTCAAGCATAAATTTAGTTTTGTATGTGCTTTAGAGATTTCAGACAAGAGATCCAGAGAGGGGTTAGTTTTAGGATGTTCTAGCAGGGAACAGTATTGGACCTCTCTTTGGTGTAATTCCATAGCCTGTTGTGCCTCTGCCCACGGGCTTATGGGCTTCCCAGTTAGAAGTATATGGTGTGTCTACAGGGTTGTTGTGCATGAAGAAGTCCTTGATAATATCTAGGGTATCTTTTTGTATGGATTCGTTATTAAGGAGAGAGTGGTTTTGTAGCTGGATAATTCTGTAAAGGAGATTAAGTATGGGGAATGGTTTGACCACGAGCATGTCAATATTTTTGCTTGGCTAATTTTGGGAATAAATCTGATTTGGGTAAAGACATGGTCTATTCTTGTGTATATATTATGAGCGACCGAATAATATGTATTGTATCTATCCGTGGGGTGAGAATTCTTCCATATGTTCACGAGATCGAAGGGGTGCAAAAGCTTGGCGAAGCAATGGCCCGAAGCTGTTGGGGGGATCAGTTTTGACCTGTCTGAGTTAGATTTATCAACGGAGATATCAAGGGCTTAATTAGAATGTCCACCCATGATAATTGGGCCGTCAAAAGCAGGGGAGACAGGTAGACAGGGGATTATGCGAGAATAGGAGTTGTTTAGTGTTGGGGCATAATATTTAAAAATTAATTATAATTAACGAGTGTGACTTGCAAGCCAATAAATGTACCCGAAATTATAAGGAAACTTACCACCGTGGTCCCAATTGATCTTCTGTAGGGCAAAGGATGTAGGTCTAGATATCCAGATCCCCACCCCTCTCTTCTCCCATGCGAAGGCCAGGTAGTGTGTTGAGTAGTTCCAGTGGAAGAAGGCCAGAATGAAGGTGGGGGCAAAATGCTTCTCCTGGAGGAAGAGAACATCTACCCGAATTCTGTGATAGTAGTCAAAGGCTTTGCGTCTCTTCATGGGAGAGTTAAGCCCCTAGATGTTGTGGTAGACAAAAGAAATTTATTTAGTAAACATATTTAGGTGATTTGTAAAATTGGCTGTTAATATACATGGTCCTGAACGAGAGGCCGGAGAGACCCTGAGCGCATCTCTCCAGGAAACTTTCCATGGAGGCGTTTGGATAAGGCCCTGAAATAGGAGGGGAGGTTGTGGAGACAAAAGGGAAGGAGACAAACATGAGACTGCAAGGAGAGAAAAATACAGAAACACTAATGTATTAACTATAGGTATTGGGGATTAGATTCCACTAAGATGTGTGACAAGGAATAGAGGGATGGTGGATATAACTATCAACTGCCAGTGCAGCAAAATGTTCAAGTAACTTCAAATATACCACATGACAAACAGTCCGCGAGTAATGGCTCCACGTGACCTGTTAACTGCAAGTAAATTTACACAGTGGCGAAAGAAGAGGTCTATGGTTGTCTGTAGAACTGGTCGACGGAGGTCGCTCATTGTAGAGAAAGCCAATTTGAAGGAGGAGATATTCATATTTGGCAAAGTTGTTGTATAAGAAACATGGGTGAAATGGGAAAGACCAACAGTAGTGGATATTTTTGTTTGACAAACATTGCAATAGGGGCTTTAATGCTCTAAGTCTCTGTATAGTCCCTGGGGAAATATCAGTGGAGATTTGAATCTTGTGGCCTGCAATTGACATGGTTTGTCGAGCTCTTGCTGCTTGAATGATGTTTTCTTTAATAGAGTAGAAGTGTGATTTCACTATGATGTCTCAGGGAGGGACTTTCTTTGAGCTGCTTCTAAGGCCCAGTGGGCTCTGTCCAGTACCATGTGAGAAGGCTCAATTTCTTGGATCAGTAATAAAAAGAGATCAGAGACTGTTTTAGGTAGGTCTGTGATTAGAGATGAGCAAACATACTCGTTAAGGGTGATTTCGCAATCGAGCATCGCTATTTTCGAGTACCTGGCTACTCGGGTGAAAGGATTTGGGGGGCACCGGGGGGCGGGGAGCGGCATGGTGGAGCAGGGGGTAGCAGTGTGGAACAGGGAGGATCTCTTTCTCCCCCCCACTTCCCTCTGCAACCCCCGGCTCACCCCCGGCGCCCCCCCAAATCTTTTCACCTGAGTAGTCAGGTACTCTAAAATAGCGAGGCTCGATTGCGAAATCACCCTTAACGAGTATGCTCGCTCATCTATATCTGTGATGCTTTCAGGTAATCCCCTGATCCTAAAATGTTCTATTCTGGACCTATTCCGAGGTCTTCTATTTTCATATTAGCGGCCTGCAGGCATTCTTGTGAGTCAGATACCATTCTGGAATTTTTATTTACTTTAGCTACTATGGGGAATGTAAGTAATCTAGTCTTCTCCCAATATCTGCTAGGTCTTGCCTGAGGGTTTTGGTTATGGTTGCCATGGTTTTAAAAAGTTGGCTAGATAGCAAATCTTTGAATCTAGAGAGAAGAATGGCATTTGGGGAGAAATTTGGTTGGAGTGATGGAACTGGTCCTGGCATTGCAGATGGTGAGTCTGGGAAGTCTGGAGATTCAGATGCGGCATCAGTTCCCTCTTGGCCACAGAAAACCTGAGACAGCAAATCTGTGATTGGACTATGTGGTGGTAGTGCAAATGGGTCAGGGGAAATTTGACTCGAGGCTGAGGAAGATCTTTGCATAGCACCCGTTTACTGTTTTGATGGCAGACAGTGTTTGTCGTGCATGCTGGAACAAGTAGTAGCCATCTCTAGGAGGTATTTGACAGATCGTTCTTTCCTGTAAAGTGGCATTTTGGTTTTATTGCGACCATTTCTAGCCAGATAGAACAATAACTCTGCAGCACCACCTATTGGATGGCAGCATTCCCTTAAATCAATTTATGACTTTTTAACAAGTCTGTAAAACAATGAATACCAAAAATGGAGTGGAAGAGATAGGACAGCGCCTCTTGTGTACCTGGGATGTAAGTGCTCAGGAGCACATAAGAGACTTGTGGTGGTCACAGGTGGTGGGAGGGAAA